>NW_027361825.1:5320000-6520000 GCF_039654945.1 Dendrobates tinctorius
AACACAAATGGCCCAATCTGAGCTTCTTGAGGACCTGAGCATGTGACCTCCGACCATCAATGAGCAATCGTCTCCCGGGCATGCTCAGATGAATCATAGAATCATAGAATCGCAGAGTTGGAAGGGACCTCCTGGGCGATCTGGTCCAACCCCCTGCTCAAAGCAGGATTCGCTAAATCATCCCAGTCAGATGTCTGTCCAGCCTCTGTTTTAAGACTTCCATTGAAGGAGAACTCACCACTTCTCGTGGCAGCTTGTTCAACTCATTGATCACTCTAACTGTCAAAATGTTTTTTCTAATATCTAATCTGTGTCTCCTCCCATTCAGTTTCATCCCATTGCTTCGAGTCTTTCCTTGTGCAAATGAGAATAAAGATGATCCTTCTACAATGTGACAGCCCTTTAGATATTTGTAGACCGCTATTAAGTCTCCTCTCAGTCTTCCCTTTTCCAAACTAAACATTCCCAAATCCTGCAACCTTTCTTCATAAGACAGGGTTTGCAGACCGGTCACCATTCTGGCCACTCTTTTATGAACTTGCTCCAGTTTGTTGATGTCTTTTTTAAAATGTGGTGCCCAAAACTGGACACAATATTCCAGATGAGGTCTGACCAAAGAGGAGTAGAGGGAAATAATGACTTCACGTGATCTAGACTGTATGCTTCTGTTAATACAGCCTAGAATTGCATTTGCCTTTTTTGCTGCTGCATCACACTGTTGACTCAAATTCAGTCTGTGATCTATTAGTATACCCAAGTCTTTTTCACATGTGCTGTTGCTTAGCCCTATTCCTCCCATTCTGTATATGCTTTTTTCATTTTTATTGCCCAGATGTAGTACATTGCATTTTTCCCTGTTAAAAACCATTCTGTTAGTTGCTGCCCACTGCTCCAGTTTATTTATATCTCCTCTCTCTCTTCTCTAGTATTAGCTATCCCTCCTAACTTTGTGTCATCAGCAAATTTAATCAGTTTACCCTCAATTCCTTCATCTAAATCGTTGATAAAGATGTTGAACAATACAGGGCCCAGAACAGAGCCCTGTGGTCCCCCTCTTGAGACATTCTTCCAACTGTATGTGCAGCCATTTACGACCACTCTTTGGGTCCAATCACTAAGCCAGTTATGAATCCACTTAACAGTTGCCTGGTCCATTCCATACTTAGTCATTTTTTCAATAAGGATAGTATGAGATACTTTGTCAAATGCTTTGCTGAAGTCAAGATATACTATATCTACAGCATTTCCTTGATCCACCCAATCAGTGATTCCATCATAGAAGGAAATTAAGTTAGTCTGACATGACTTATTAGTTACAAACCCATGCTGACTCTGTTTAATCACTTCATTCTTATCCAGGTACTGACATACATGTTGTTTAATAATTTGTTCAAAGATCTTTCCTGGTATAGAAGTCAGACTCACCGGCCTATAGTTGCCTGGGTCCACCTTCTTCTCCTTTTTGAAGATAGGAACAACATTTGCTCTTCTCCAGTCTTCTGGGACTTCTCCTGTTCTCCAAGAATTTTCAAAGATTATGGAGAGGGGTTCAAAAATTTCTTCTGCTATCTCCTTCAGTACTCTGGGGTGTAATTCATCTGGACCTGGAGACTTGAATTCATTTAGGTTAGCTAAATGTTTCCTCACTATCTTTCTGTTTATAGATATCCTGGATTCTTCTATTCCCTTAATAGGACAGTGAAGAACAGTTGATGTTACATTTCCTTTCTGAGAGAAAACAGATGCAAAATAGGAATTTAAAAGTTCGGCCTTCTCAACATCCTATCTTACCATTTCATCATTTTCATCCTGTAAAAATCCTATAGCATCTTTGACTTTTCTTTTACTTTTGACATATCCCCAAAATCCTTTATTATTGCTTTTGACATCTCTTGCAAGCCTCAATTCCTTGTCAGCTTTAGATAATCTGATTCGTGCCCTGCTGGTTCTGCAGACAGCATTATATTCTTCTTTAGATATGCCTCCCTCTTTCTATTTTATAAACATTTTTTTCTTCCTTATTAGCATGTGCTTAAGTTCTGTGTTCATCCATCCTGGTTTCCTTAAATGCTTCCTATTCTTCCCTCTTTTCGGAATTGTTAACAATTGTGCTTTGAGAATTTCATTTCATGAGGAAAAGCAGGACTTAGTCCCAGGAGCGTCTGCTTGCCGCTGACTAATGCTGTATGCTATAGATGAACCTGGGGCAGCAGCAGCAACCACACGCATAGCATTAGCCTGAGCAAGACGCTGGGACCGACGTCTCTGCTGAGCAGGAACCTCTGCGGCTGCAGAAGAATGGGAGACTGCAGAGGACATGGCTTAAGATTCCCCCTGTGCAGTGGCGGGAACTCGACGCCTAACACTACCCCCTCCTAGGGCCCCTACCCCTTGGGCCTCGCTATGCTCAAAAGCTGCAATGAGCTGAGGAGCACGAATGTGCTCAATAGGTTCCCAGGTCCTGCCCTCTGGGTCATGACCCTTCCAGTCCACCAGATAGTACTTTTTGCCACGTACCACCTTGCACCCAACAATGGCGTTCACCTCATAATCGTCCGTAGATGACCCCGATGTCCCGGCAGATGACTCGTAAAACCGGGGACATGTGAACAGGTTTTAGGAGGGACACATGAAAGGTGTCGGTGATACCTAGGCATGGAGGAAGGGCCAGACGATAGACCACAGGGTTAACTTGTTCCAGGACCTTGAAGGGACCTATATAGCGAGGCACAAACTTAGTTGACTCAGCTTGCAGCCTGATATTACGAGTGGAGAGCCACACTAAGTCGCCAGGAGCAAAGGTTGGAGCGGGGCGCCGTGAGCATTGGCGGAAGCCCTCATTCTCTCCTTGGAGGCCCGGATGGCATCCTGTGTGCGGTCCCAAATGTCACGTGCCTCCACCGCCCAGTTTGCTACGCTAGAGTCGGTGGAAGACACGGACATCGGCACAGGAACCCGCGGATGCTTGCCGTAGTTAAGGAGGAATGGGGTTTGTCCAGTGGAATCGGCTACGGTGCTGTTCAGCGCAAATTCCGCCCATGGTAGCAAGGATGCCCAGTCATCCTGCCTGGCCGAAACAAAATGTTGCAGATACGTGACCAAGGTCTGGATGGCCCTCTCTACCAACCCATTCATCTCAGGATGGTAAGCTGAAGAGAGATTCAACTCAATGCTGAGAAGGCAACAAAGCTCTCTCCAGAACCGAGACGCAAACTGGGGACCCTGGTCACTGATGATTTTGTCAGGCATACCGTGTAGGTGAAAAACATTCTTGATGAACAACGCTGCCAAGGCCCGTGCAGAAGGCACCCGAGGAAAATTTGGGAAAAATGGTCGGTGACTACCCAGATAACGGTGCAGCTATGAAACTTGGGTAAGCCCACCACAAAGTCCATCCCGACCATTTCCCAGGGCCTGTCTGCCCCCGGCAGGGGGTAAAGTAGTAAGGGGGTGGCATTTCTATGAACAGTATAGACAAACTGCCACTTTAAGAGACAGAACCCCCTTGGCTAGAGCAATTGGACATTCCGATCTCCCCTGCAATAAGACTGTTTTTGGTTTGTTCTGCCTGCTAGGGGAGGGGATGGGCTGTGTTTCCAGGGAGTGTTCTGAGCTTGGAGTCTGAAGGAAGCTGGCGTGCTGGATTCTGTGAGGAGAAAAACGTGCAGCTTAGAACTGACTGAACCTGTGGGATTGTGTACCCTTCCGAGGATAACAAAGGTGCTTTTTCCTGTGCTACTGCGAGGAGCCACGAAGATATACAAGGAAGGAACAGGCTCGGGACCTTCACACAAGGACAAGACCACATTGCACAGAGCTTCCAGGGAAGACGTCGCGTCATCTTGTAGAGAACTGCAGGGGCCCCCCAGAAAGGACCTGCAACACCAACTTCACCGTGAGTGTTAACCCCGTCCGTGTGCGCACATGTTTAGGGCTTAGGATAGGCTGCAATAGACAGAGCACGGTAGCCGTGCGGCTGGTGTAGAATCGGCCAGTCAGGCTAGAGTTAGAGTAGTAGCATACTGTATTTTATTGCATTGCTTTGCTTTTTTGAGAAATACTCTGATCTGTAACAGTTGGTGCTCCGTGCCATTTGTGCGGCCCAGCTAGAGATTATTACTTTTGTAAATTGTTTTATGTCATTGCATACCCCTGTTTACTCTTTCCTAACACTGCATTCCTTGCCTGTAAATAAATTAACCTTTGTTGCTTGCACCTCATCTTGTATACCGTAGTCTCCCTGCATTGTGGTGGTCCCCCGGCCATCGCTTCAGTAGCTTAGCAGGCCGTTGTCGAGAAGACCTATTCTTGGCGCAAGAGACGCACGCCCGAATATAATCTCCGACATCACGGGCCATATGCCACCAGTACGTCCTCGCCAGGAGCTCAGATGTCCTCTTGGTCCCAAAATGTCCACCCACCCTGGAGGAGTGAGCCCAAGAGAGAACCTCCGGTCGCAGAATAGGTGGCACAAAAGTCTTGCCCAGAGGCACAGACTCAAGCGAAACCGGGGCCACGGTCCTCAGGCTCTCAGAAGGGACAATTAGCCGAGGCTCCTCCTCCTCTGATGATGATGATGACACAACGGAGCAGGAGAAAGTGTCGGCACGAATGTTCTTCTCCCTGGAAAGAAAGTGGAGGGTGAAGTGGAACCGGGAGAAGAACAAGGACCATCTAGCCTGGCAAGAGTTTAGCCGCTGGGTGGTTTGCAAGTAAACCAAATTTTTGTGGTCGATGTATACTTGGAAGGGATAGCGAGCCCCCTCCAGGAGGTGTCTCCATTCCGAAAAGGCCAAGTTCATGGCTAGCAACTCCCTGTCCCCGATGTAATAGTTCCTCACAGTTGGTGAGAAGGTCTTAGAAAAGAAGAAGCAAGGATACTTCCGACCTTGAGCATCCTTTTGGAACAGGACTGCTCCAGCACCGACGGATGAGGCATCCACCTCCATAATAAATGGTTATTCTACATTGGGGTGATGTAAAATGGGAGCGCTAGCGAAGTGTGACTTGATAGAGAGGAAGGCCTTGGAGACCTCCTCCGACCACAATTTGGGATTTTCTCCCTTCTTGGTGAGGGCAACCAAGGGAGCTACCAAAGTTGAGAAGTGGGAAATGAATTGGCGATAATAATTAATGAACCCCATAAAGCGCTGCACTGCTTTGAGGGAATGGGGCTCCTGCCAATCCATCGCCGCCTGTAACTTGGCAGGATCCATGGCCAATCCCTGGGCGGAGATGATATAGCCCAGGAAAGACAAGGACTCAAACACACACTTCTCCAACTTGGCATAGAGGGAGTTTGCCAGTAGGAGGTCAAAGACTTTGCAAACATCTCTCCGGTGGGAGTCTATATCTGGAGAGTAGATGAGAATATCATCCAGATAGACTACAACCGAGGTGGTGAGAATATCCCAGAAGATGTCGTTCACAAAGTCTTGGAAAATGGCAGGGGCATTACAGAGGCCGAAGGACATCATCAGGTATTCATAGTGCCCATCCCTGGTGTTAAATGCCGTCTTCCATTCGTCCCCCTCACGAATGCGAATCAGGTAGTAAGCACCCTGCAGATCAAGTAAAATCTCTTGCTCCCTGCAACGTATTGAAAAGCTCAGATATGAGGGTTAGAGGGTACTTGTTCTTAACGGTGATGACGTTAAGACACCTGTAGTCTATGCATGGACGTAGTTCTCCATTCTTCTTCTGCACAAAGAAGAACCCTGCCCCTGCAGGTGACACTGACTTCCTAATGAATCCTCTTGTCAGATTCTCCTGGATGTACTGAGTCATTGTCTCCATCTCCGGGAGAGATAGTGGATAAACTCGACCCCAGGGAGGCTCAGCATCATGCAAGAGGTCAATAGGGCAGTCATAGGGGCGATGAGGCGGAAGGGTCTCCGCAGCTTTCTTGGAAAACACGTCCGCATAGGGCCAATAGTGTTTGGGGAGAGAGGAAAGATCTGCGAGTACCTCTGTAGTAGCAACCTGAACGCACTCCCTCTGACATCTACCCTCACAGAATTTACTCGATCCCAGAATTCTCCCTGAGGACCTCTCTATATAATGGGAGTGGTAGCGTAGCCATGGTTTCCCTAAGAGGACCTCATCAATTCCCTCGGGAATGACTAGCAGGGAGATGATCTCCTGATGGGATCGAGACATGGATAGAGTAAATGGGATGGTCTGATGAGTTACCTTTGAGGGCAGTATTGACCCATTTATCACCCATATGGTCACTTCACTGGTTTGGCGAGCATCACCAGTGGAATTGCATGCCATCGGGCGAAGGCAGAAGACATAAAGTTGCCCTCTGCCTCGGAATCTACGCAAAGCTCTACCACATGGGTGGATGGGCCAATAGTAATTGTCACCTTTACACAATAAAATCCCATGACGGATAACATGATCAGTGATAAAAATTCTCCATTAAATGTCATTTGCTTAACCCAGCAGGAAGTACGGCGGCGTCCAAAAATCACTAAAATTGACAAATCCCTGAGCCCGGATGGGATACACCCCCGAGTACTGCAGGAATTAAGCACAGTCATAGATAGACCATTATTTTTAATCTTTAAGGATTCCATAATAACAGGCTCTGTACCACAAGACTGGCATATAGCAAATGTGGTGCCAATATTCAAAAAGGGGACAAAAACTGAACTTGGAAATTATAGGCCAGTAAGTTTAACCTCAACTGTGGGTAAAATCCTGGAGGGTTTTCTAAGAGATACTATACTGGAGTATCTGGAGAAGAATAACCTCATGACCCAATATCAACATGGGTTTACAAGGGACTGTTCCTGTCAGAGTAATCTGATAAGCTTTTATGAAGAGATAAGTTCCAGACTGGACCAAGGGAATGCAGTGGACGTGGTGTACATGGACTTTTCAAAAGCTTTTGATATGGTGCCACACAAAAGGTTGATACATAAAATGAGAACAATGGGGATAGGGGAAAATATGTGTAGGTGGGTTAAGAGCTGGCCCAGGGATAGGAAACAAAGGGTGGTTATTAATGGAGCACACTCGGACTGGGTCACGGTTAGCAGTGGGGTACCACAGGGGTCAGTTTTGGGCCCGCTTCTTTTTAACATATTTATTAATGACCTTGTAGGGTTCATAGAGAGTAGAATTTCAATATTTGCAGATGACACTAAACTCTGCAGGGTAATCAATACAGAGGAGGACAATTTTATATTACAGGAGGATTTATGTAAACTAGAAGCTTGGGCTGATAAATGGCAAATGAGCTTTAATGGGGATAAATGTAAGGTCATGCACTTGGGTAGAACGAATAAGATGTATAATTATGTGCTTAATTGTAAAACACTAGGCAAAACTGTCACTGAAAAGGACCTGGGTGTATGGGTGGACGACAAACTCACATTTAGTGGCCAGTGTCAGGCAGCTGCTGCAAAGGCAAATAAAATAATGGGATGCATTAAAAGAGGCATAGATGCTCATGAGGAGAACATAATTTTACCTCTATATAAGTCACAAGTGCGACCACACGTCTCCGGTGTATAAGAAAGACATAGCTGAACTGGAGCGGGTGCAGAGAAGAGCGACCAAGGTTATTAGGGAACTAGGGGGTCTGCAATACCAAGACAGGTTATTACACTTGGGGTTATTTAGTTTGGAGAATCGAAGGCTTAGGGGTGATCTTATTACAATGTATAAATATATGCGGGGACAGTACAAAGACCTTTCTAATGATCTTTTTACTCTTAGACCTGTGACGGGGACAAGGGGGCATCCTCTACGTCTGGAGGAAAGAAGGTTTAAGCATACTCACAGACGCAGATTCTTTACTGTAAGAGCAGTGAGACTATGGAACTCTCTGCCATATGATGTTGTAATGAATGAATCGCTACTAAAATTTAAGAAGGGACTGGATGCCTTTCTTGAAATGTATAATATTAGAGGGTATATACACTAGTTTCCTTAATATTGCGTTGATCCAGGGAGCTAGTCTGATTGCCGTATGTGGAGTAGGGAAGGAATTTTTTTCCCAATGTGAAGCTTACTGTTTGCCACGTGGGTTTTTTTTTGCCTTCCTTTGGATCAACATTTTAGGGCAGGTTAGGACAGGATATGGGTTGAACTAGATGGACTTAAAGTCTCCCTTCAACCTTAAGGGTATGTGCACACGCTGCGGATTTCGCTGCGTTTCCGCAGCGGTTTTGGCCGCTGCGGACCCGCAGCAGTTTTAGCTTCGGTGTACAGTACCATTCAAATGAATGGTAAAAAAAAAACGCATTTGTAGACGTTGCGGAAAAATCCGCGCGGATTTGCTGCGGTTTTGAAACCGCAGAAAGAAGTGACATGTCAATTCTTTCTGCGGAATCCGCAGCGGGTTCCTATCTCCACCATTGTGGAGATGGTGAATCCGCAGGACCAAACCGCAGGCAAAACCGCAGATAATCCGCAGGTCTTTTGACCTGCGGTTTATCTGCGGTTTTTGCAAAATCCGTGCGGATTAATCCGCAGCGGATTCCGCAGCGTCTGCACACACCCTAATAACTATGTATGTTACCTTGAAGGACAGTTAGGAAGAAAGCGCCACTGCGTCTAGTGAACCAGCTTCTAAGGTCACTAAACGAGGATGTTCACCCAACCGCTGAGGACATCTGTAGGCGAGATGTCATGACTGCCTGCAGATATGACAGACCTTGAGTGCACGAGCGGTCTGGGACTTAGATCCCGCTCGAGACACCTCCATGGCCTCATGTGGCTCGGACGCCTGGACCGGAGATTCTAGAGGTTTGGCGAAGGTGGGAGCCAGCTGAAACCTCTGCCTATACTGGGCTCGCTCCAACCTCCGCTCATTAAAATGAAGGTTGCTGCTGTGATGGTTACGTGTGACTGGACACACCGCCTCCAGCAGGGCAAATTTCTCTGACACACGTGACCCTGGATACACCGCCTCCAGTAGGGCGAATTTAAATAATAAAGGGAAACACCAGGGACACCGATACAATGGAGGGCCGTGCGATAGGGAACGGGGACGTGGAGACCTTCTGCACTCCCCTGAGTCAGTGTCTCTACACTCCTGACAGTCCCTATGCAGGTTCTGCATCTGGCGCCAAGCAGGATACCTAAAAACCCTAGCTCGCACTGCAGCCAGGCCTTTCTAGTGAAATGGACGGTGCAGAAACTAATACCACCACTGCACTGAAACACACAAAAGGAAAGGTACAAACAGGGATAACACTACTTAGCTTTGCTCTGTCGCTCTTGCTCCCAGCAACAGAGTCCAGCACCAGAATGCAGCTTTCCTCCTGAATAGCTGCTGCTTCACCAAGCTTTGTCAGAGATGCAAGGAACTCCTGTCTGTGGCTCCTTCCACACCAGGACTCTGACTGAGCTGCAAGGAACTCTCTCTAGCTCCTTCCTCCACCAAGGATGGTTGAAATGACCAATATCACCAACAGTGAGTGAGAGAACAAGACACTGCTATATAGTTAAGCCAGAGGAATCACACCTGTTAGTGACTCCCGAGTAATAACGCTAACCACCACCGGGGGCAAACTAGAACAAAAGACACCACTGTGTAATGACCCTAATGGCCACCGGGGCAAAACTAACTTTAAGCAACCAGCTTAAAGACAAAAAAAGATTACAAGTGCTTTTATCTGTCACAATCCAGCATGGATCATGACAGTACCCTCCCTTAATGAGGGGCCTCTAGACCCTCAAGACCGCTCCTCATCAGGGAACCACCTACAGCGGGGATGCCCCTGTCCAGAGTTCACCCAAGCAACTACCTGCACTTCAGGTTTATGACAAACAAGCACCGCTGGTATTGGCAAAGTATGTTCTGGAGGCACGACACATCTCTAAAGTGCCAACCTGGGGAACAAGTTGTGTATGTGCATGTTTGGGGGTATCTCCAGCTGGTAAGTCTCCGGGCCCTGGATAGCCGACACCAGATACGGCCCGAACACCTGAGAATTCCAGACCCCCGCAACACACTTCCACTGGATTTTTTGGTGGCCACCCATACATGCTCGTTCACACACAGGTCTGGACCTGAATGCTTATTGCCACACATTTGTTTGTCACAATACGGTGAACTCTTTCTGGAACTGACAACAGAGGCGTCCCCCTATGTCACCACACTCACCCCCCCCGCAATTCACCAAAGGGTACACCACCCTCCAACCTCTCCTACTACGAGGTCTGCGCCTCTCAGGGTTGGCTAATGGCGAGGGTTAAACCTTGCCCCTACTCTTCTGCAGCACCTCCGCTGCTCTCACTGGAGAGGAAGGGGACATTGGTAGAGAGAAGACAGAGACAGTAGCCCCTAGGCAGCAGCCCTCACACGACTGCTCCCAGCTGACTACTTCCCTAGTCCACCAATCTGAAACCGGGTTGTGTTTTTTAGACCAAGGGGGGCCCACAACGATAGGTGCTGGATTTCCCTCCAAGACGAAGTATGACTGGAACTCATCATGATGTTCACTATACAGCACAATGTCTTCTACGACTTGGTTTAACACCCCCCTGGCTCAGTGGGACAGAGTTAATGGCCTGGACGCTTATGGGTTTGTCCGGCGTTTCACCACTCACACCATGAGTCTGGACAAACTGAGCATCCACCAGACTGACTTCTGCTCCACTGTTAACATGCCCTCAGGTACCTCGCCAATCATCACCTCCGCTGACATAGTACCTTCTGAGGGCGAGGAGGAAATGTACACTCCCAGGTCGTCTTCCTCCACACGACCAGGGGGGCATGGCTTCTCTGACAGTACAGAAGTTTCGGCGTCAGTGCCAAGGACTAAATCATTAGTCTGCTCACTACAGGGACGTACCCCTTCACCTTGGGGAACACCAGGCAGCACTATGGGGACACCAACTCCTCCCACCTGCCTGGGTACTTTCGCCTGTATAAGCAAGTCCTGCTCCCCAGCAGGGACTCCACGGCACATCCTCGCCAAAGCCGTATATGGACCCTCTATTTGAGGCAGAGGATAGGCCTCAGACCCATAATTCCGCTGCAGGTGCTGCTGAAACACATCATTCAGCTCCTCACTAATCTCAGTGAGGGCCAGCAGCAACTGCTCACCGGTCTGCACTTGGCCCATGGCTCACCAGAGAAAAAAAAGTTACGGTTGGTGATAATGTGATGGTTACGTGTGACTGGACACACCGCCTCCAGCAGGGCGAATTTCTCTGACACACGTGACCCTGGATATACCGCCTCCAGTAGGGCGAATTTAAATAATAAAGGGAAACACCAGGGAAACCTCCTGCACTCCCCTGAGTCAGTGTCTCTACACTCCTGACAGTCCCTATGCAGGTTCCACACCTGGCGCTGAGCAGGATACCTAAAAACCCTAGCTCGCCCTGCACCTAGCCCTTCCGAGTGAAATGGACGGTGCAGAAACTAATACTACCACTGCACTGAAACACACAAAAGGAAAGGTACAAACAGGGATAACACCACTTAGCTTTGCTCTGTCGCTCTTGCTCCCAGCAAGAGTCCAGCACCAGAATGCAGCTTTCCTCCTGAATAGCTGCTGCTTCACCAAGCTTTGTCAGAGATGCAAGGAACTCCTCTCTGTGGCTCCTTCCACACCAGGACTCTGACTGAGCTGCAAGGAACTCTCTCTAGCTCCTTCCTCCACCAAGGATAGTTGAAATGACCAATATCACCAACAGTGAGTGAGAGAACAAGACACTCCTATATAGTTAAGCCAGAGGAATCACACCTGTTAGTGATTCCCGAGTAATAACGCTAACCACCACCGGGGGCAAACTAGAACAAAAGACACCACTGTTTAATGACCCTAACGGCCACCGGGGGCAAAACTAACTTTAAGCAACCAGCTTAAAGAAAAAAAAAAGGTTACAAGTGCTTTTATCTGTCTCAATCCAGCATGGATCATGACAGCTGCGAGTTGACACTGCTATTAGCTCCTCCAGTGTGGCGGGAATCTCCTAGTGGCCAAAGCCTCTTTCACATTGTCAGCCAGTCCTCTACAAAATATAGGGATAAGGACTTTGTTCGGCCACTCCAGCTCAGATGCTAAAGTCCGGAAGTGGATGGCAAAATGGCTAACCATGGACGAGCCCTGTGTCAGTGCCAGCCGTTGGAGCGCCGCATCATGGGTGACTCGAGGCCCTGTGAGGTAGCGCTGTCATTCGGGTAGGAGATTCTCGCTTGGCAGCCCAATAATCACATCCGGCACAGGTTTTCCATAAAACCATGTCAGTCCCTGTGGTTTATTATGCAGCATAAACCGTGACCAATAACATACAGTTCATAACACCAGCATAGCATCCATTACAGAGCTTCCCTCTGTTAAGCCTGTGGTCACACAGGGTCTCAATGTCCAGTACTCAGGCTCTTCAACCTCACAGATTTCTCACCCCGTCAGGGTTTACCTCATGGCTGCTACAGCTCACTGCAGACGTTCCTTTCCTTCCTCTGGGAACTCTCAGACGCTGGCAGCCATTCCACACAGCCACTTCTCTTGCTGTGTGCCAGGAGACACATCTCCTAGCGGGACCTTCCGCTCTGGACCAACCAGGTCCCTGCATTCACCCCATGTGACCTACCCTGGCCACCATATATGGTCCGTAGCCACGCCCACCGGGTCACATGGCTATGACCTTGTGGGGAAGGTGACTTGACGGACAGACTTGACTGGAAGTAGGAGGGAACGGTTGGTGCACTATGGACGGAGATGGACAAGGACAGCAGGGTGATAGCTGGGAAAGACAGACAAGAGAGTGCAGTACCTAGAAATGACCACAAGATGGCAGGGGGAGTAGTTCAGGACTCAACAGCAGCTTAGGGCTTGAGAAATGCTTAGTCATGTGGGGCGGGGAGATAGGAACCCAGGAGGGGAATTTCCAGTGAGAGAGGGAATAAATAGGACTGGTTGGGGTTTCAGGCAGGTTAGTCCCGGGAGGAGCTCAGCAGAAGACGGAGAACAGTGAAGAGCTCAGTGAGGGGACTGACAGGAAAGAGACAGTCAGGGGGGTTGCCCTGACCCGACAGACCGCAGGACAGACGAGGCCCCGGGGGTACCGATTGGATGATGACCTCGGGCAGGTGAAGCGCTGGCGGTAGATTGGTCTAGGGCAGCCCCAGCAAAAGATCCGCGAGGGACGTTACTTCGACTGAAAGGAAGGTGCAGGTACCCGGGCCTGGAGACGGAGAACTGTAAAGAACTGCGGTGCGTGGTTGTGGTCGTCAGGAGGACGACGAATAAAATCTAGAACTGTTACAACTAAACTCTGCCTCCGTCTGGTCCTTGTTTCGCCTGGTATCTGTGTCGTCTGGATGTGGTAAGCAGTGGACCACCCCCCAATCCTGGCCCCTACCCCAATTTGGCATAGTCGGCAGGATCGCCGCCGCTAATATGAGATCTCCCGCGGCAGGCCTGCGCCAAGAGGACTTCAAAAGAACTGTTCACCTGTGGATTACTGCTCACCTGTGAATTATAATTTGGAGACTTAGTTCCAGATCATCGCTTGTCATCAGAGGATCCGGGGTGGTACCAGAAGCCGCCCAACATGGCTGTGGTACTCCAACGCCAGGAAGAGGCCCTGGCATTTGCAGTTATTCTGGACGGACAGGAGGAGAGACTGTGGGCCCTGCGGGAGCAGCCGCCGAAGACATCGCCTGGGAGCCTCCCTGCGGGACCCACGAGCCTGGAGGCTAGCCCTGCCGGACGGCGGGGTGAAGATGATCGGAGGTTGCGGGAGGAGTCGCGGGGTGGCCTGTCGGAGGCTGCGGCACCGGGGAAGGTGAGAGATCTCCTGGCCCAGCCGGCGGCTCCGCGGCCCGCCCCCACCACTCGGCCTCCCCACTCGGCCTCCCCGCGCGGCCTCCTGCATTTCTGTAGACTTGGCCGCGGAGGGCTCTGCAGCCTCCGCCGGGCTGAGCGACGCTTCTGCCCATGTCCCCGAGCCACCCCGCCCGGCGGCGCCACGTCCGGTGTTGCCAGTGTGGGACCAGCCCACGGCCGACGCTGCTGCGTTCCACCTGCCAGCAGCAGCCTATCCCCTGAAGCCGACCGCAAACTCTGGCTCCGTCCACGACTCCGGTTGCGGCCTGCCCCGCGGCCGCATCTGCGTCACCCCCGGAGTCGGCCGCGGCCTGCTTGTCGGGCCCTGCGGCCTATCCACCGGGACCCGGGGCTGCCCCTGCCCGCCGCCCGGCCCCAGCGGTTGCTGGGTTGACGGAATCTGCGGACGCCTCTGCCCCGCTCTCAACCCTGGCCGTGTCCCGCCCACCGGACTCCGGGGCCTACACCGGACCCTCCATCTGGGTTGCGGAGGTCATACGGAAGAAAAAGGCCAGGAAGCAGGTGGTCTGGAACCTGCTCCATGAGAGAGGGGAGGCTGGCATGGCGGCTTCACGATCTACGGGGCGGCTATTGTACACCAATCTGGACAAAGGATACGGGTTCATTCGGGGCCTCGCAACCGGCCAGAAGGTATATATCAATGTGACTTCCATCCGTCACGGCCGGGCTTTGCGGGAGGGGGACCTGGTACTACGCGGTAGCCGTAATCGCTGAACCCGAAGACCAAGAGCCCCCATAAAAAGGATCCCTAGAGACACTCCCTGCATCCCGGGAGCTCCACGGCTGTGGGGCCCCTTGCTATCGGCTATCAGGAGATGGCCCGGATTGTCAGGACATCGCTGCACTGTTGTGCAGGCCTAAAAGGACAGTTATGCGTCCAAGTTAAGGAAAATGTTTTTATTGTTTATTGTTTTCTCCTGATATAGCGGGGATGCAGAGGGGGAAGTGTTAATGTTAAAGGAAGGGGGAGTACTTCCATTTTATGTTTGAAATAGTGTGTTTAAAGAAGGAGTTAAAGAAAAAAAAAGAAAGACAAATAAACAAAAAAAAACAAAAAAAAAAGGGGTTACTCCGGTTGAGCAACTCCTATTGTTATTGAAGTAGTGGTAATCATATATACGGTATGATAAAAGTTGATTTAATGAGTAGTGTGTTAAAAAAAAAAATGTGTGTTTAACAGGTTCCAGGTCCGAGGTAGATGTGACGAAGACGCCGACCATGACTCTTTTAAGTGAAGGACGAAGAGAGGAAAGATATCGAACCAGACAGTGGTCCGTCAGTCAGGTCCCCGACACCACGGACACCCCAAAGGATGGGCGGGCGCCAATGATGACCCAGTAGGCAAAAGGCCTCGGTCATGGCGTTCCGGACAGCTGAAGGTAGTAGAAGGGGAGAGAAGTGGGGGGGTACACGCCGTAGAATAGTCCGGGTGGACCTCACCAACCTGAAAGGAGTTGTCACGTGTCGTGCGCACCGGCGAGTAGCAGTAGGCTGCTCGGAGCATGATGCTCCCGGTTTAGTTCGGCCACCGTGGGCAGCGGGTTTGGCCCAACGACCGGTCCGACAACAGACTGTGGACAAGCTTCAGGATGACGTAGGTAGGGAGAACGATTGTTGGGACGACAATAGACAAAGGAAGGGAGAGTGTGGGGAAGGTGACTAGACGGACAGACTTGACTGGAAGTAGGAGGGAACGGTTGGTGCACTATGGACGGAGATTGACAAGGACAGCAGGGTGATAGCTGGGAAAGACAGACAAGAGAGTGCAGTATCTAGAAATGGCCACAAGATGGCAGGAGGAGTAGTTCAGGACTCAACAGCAGCTTAGGGGTTGTGAAACACTTAGTCATGGGGGGCGGGGAGATAGGAACCCAGGAGTGGAATTCCTGGTGAGAGAGGGAATAAATAGGACTGGTTGGGGTTCCAGGCAGGTTAGTCCTGGGAGGAGCTCGGCAGAAGACGGAGAACAGCGAAGAGCTCGGTGAGGGGACTGACAGGAAAGAGACAGTCAGGGGGGTGGCCCTGACCCGACAGACCGCAGGACAGACGAGGCCCCGGGGGTACCGATTGGATGACGACCTTGGGCAGGTGAAGCGCTGGCGGTAGATTGGTCTAGGACAGCCCCACCGAAAGATCCGCGAGGGACGTTACTTCGACTGGAAGGAAGGTGCAGGTACCCGGGCCTGGAGACGGAGAACTGTAAAGAACTGCGGTGCGTGGTTGTGGTCGTCAGGAGGATGACGAATAAAATCCGGAACTGTTACAACTGAACTCTGCCTCAGTCTGGTCCTTGTTTCGCCTGGTGTCTGTGTCATCCGGACGTGGTAAGCAGTGGACCACCCCCCAATCCTAGCCCATACCACAACCTCATCACTTGTCTTTCACACACTCAGTCTTTTACTATAGTGTACTAAACACACCCCCTGGATGGGTTTGTAGGTAACCAGGTAGGTCCGCCCATCTCCGTAGTTACCTGGAGACTTCTCTCTGACACAATAACACAGCACCACAACAGTATCACTGCTGCTCAACACCTACATCAGTCTCCATCTCAAGGCCACCCACCTTAAGATACATAACAGTCCTTCCATATTCTGCCACTCATCCTCTCTCTTGGGACATCCACACAGCGCCCCCTAGTGGACACAGTGGTCATTACACCACAGCCCCAAAAAGACCTGTTTCAGAGTGCTCTGCAATCGTGGAGCACTCTGCACCACATGATCGTCACTCTCCCACAGCGGTGTTGCCCATTCAATTCCCTGTCTGACAGGAAGGATACTATGAATCCCACCTTGGCCCGCTCTGAGGGGAAACGTGCAGCCAGGAGCTCAGGGTGAATAGCACACTGGCTCACAAACCCCCTACACGACTTGCTGTCACCAGAAAACTTATCTGGCAGCGGGATAAGGTCGGAACAGGGGTGGCAGTGGACAAACTGGCTGCAGCCACTCTAGCAGTCTGAACAGCTACCACGGTAACATCCATGGCTGAGGTTGTACGCTTGAGAGCTGACAACCTGCCCTCCAGCTGCTGGATGTACCGCTGTAGTTCATCCGCCATTACTAGCCAGACCCTGGCGCTAGTATAATGTTAGGGCTGGTGGAATGCACCAAATAATAAAGAGATGTAATAAGGTGCGTTTGCAGCCAGGGGTCCACCGTGCAGAGATGTTAACTGCTGCTCAGTAATGGCGGACAATAAATGGTGGTATCGCACTGGACGCACATGGGTTAAACGCTACCCCGTATGTAGTAGCGATGGGCTCTGTTGCTTCACAGAGCCACGGTACCACGTAACACAAATGCTGCACCCTGTTAACAGTCACAGGGCACAGCTGAGTCTGCACTAGTGTACGGTCACAAGACTCTGCCCCAAGGACGCAGGGTAAGAGCCTCTCTAGACCCACTAGGCGTACGGCGTTGCAACTGCGAACGTCCCTAATAGACGCTAGCTACTGTGAAGTGCAGACCAAGTGCTCAGTGAAGTACAGGCAAAGCCACTAATTGGCGCTGAAGCTAGGCCCTGACTCTGCCTCCTACCAGCAAGGCACTGTCTGGCAAGGCTGATCATACCAAGCCATACCAAGGGTAGGGCTTTCATAATGAGTCAGTCATCAGAGACATTCATATGTGCATACAACACTCACTCCACATGGACTATACCAGCGCACGGCCGTGCGATCCTTTTATAACTGCAGCCTTCCGGGACGTTCCTGATGGCCCAATCCGAGCTTCTTGAGGACCTGAGCATGTGACCTTCGACCACCAATGAGTGGTCGTCTCCCGGGCATGCTCAGCAGGGCCGCCATCAGGGCATGACAGCCCTTACTGCTGTATGGGGCCCGGTGAACAGCAGTACAGAAGGGGGCCCACAGATCAGGGGCCCCGCTCCTCTGCTGCCAGTCATCGGGCCCCAAGTGCTGTGCATCATCGGGCGCCGGGCGGGCCCCAAGTATGTGCTGCGGTGGGGCCCCAAGTGTGCGCTGCGGCCGGGTAGTAGCCGTGAGTCCGTCACAAGAAGAAAGTTTATATTTTATTTTATTATTCAAAGGGGCAATATGTTTCCCTGGCAGAACGGAGACACAGGGGGCAAGAGTGGAGACACACAGGGGCAAATATGGAGACAGGGCGCAGGATTGGAGACACACAGGGGCAAATATGGAGACAGGGCACAGGATTGGAGACACACAGGGGCAAATATGTAGACACAAGGGCAGAATGCGAGACATGGGGGCAGAATGCGAGACATGGGGGCAGAATGCGAGACATGGGGGCAGAATGCGAGACATGGGGGCAGAATGCGAGACATGGGGGCAGAATGCAGAAATGATGGGGGCAGAATGCAAGACATGGGGACAGAATGCAAGACATGGGGCAGAATGTGACTGAGACACAGGAGGGGGCAGAATGTGAGACATGGGGCAGAATGCAAGACATGGGGGCAGAATATGACAGTGAGACACAGGAGGGGGCAGAATATGACAGTGAGACACAGGAGGGGGCAGAATGTGACAGTGAGACACAGGAGGGGGCAGAATGTGAGACATGAGGGCAGAATGTAGGACGTGGGGGCAGAATGCAAGACATGGGGGCAGAATGTGACAGTAATACACAGGAGGGGCAGAATGTGACTGTGAAACATGGGGGCAGAATGTGACCGTGAGACACAGGAGGGGCAGAATGTGACAGTGAGACACAGGAGGGGGCAGAATGTGAGATGTGGGGGCAGAATGCAAGACATGGGGCAGAATGCAAGACATGGGGGCAGAATTCAGACATGGGGCAGAATGTGACAGTAAGACACAGGAGGGGGCAGAATGTTACATTCAGACACAGGAGGGGGCAGAATGTGAGACATGGGGGCAGAATGTGACAGTGAGACACAGGAGGGGGCAGAAAGTGACAGTGAGACACAGGAGGGGGCAGAATGTGAGACATGGGGGCAGAATGTGACAGTGAGACACAGGAGGGGGCAGAATGTGACAGTGAGACACAGGAGGGGGCAGAATGCCAGACGCGGGGGCAGAATGACCATGGGGGCAGAATGTGAGACACGGGGTCAGAATGGACATGGGGGCATAATGTGACAGTAAGACACAAGAGGAGGTAGAATGTGACAGTGAGACACAGGAGGGTGCAGAATGTGACAGTGAGACACAGGGGACAGAATGTGACAGTGAAACGCAGGAGGGGGCAGAATGTGAGGCACTGGGGCAGAATGTGACAGTGAGACACAGGAGGGGGCAGAATGTGACAGTGAGACACAGGTGGGGGCAGTATGTGAAACACAGGGGGCAGGATGGGAGACACATGGTGCAGGATCATGGGGCAGGATGGATACGATGTAGACAGATGGGGCAGAATCTGGAGATCATGTGGGGGCAGAATGGAGTGACAGGATGGGGGATATTATTACCAGATGGGCTAATTACGGGATATTATTACTGCAATGATGTATTTATTTTATTTTTTTGAGGATACTGTTTTAAATGGGGGGAGGTTCTGTTACTGTGCAGAGTGACACTATGTCGCCTTTTTTTCTTCATCTGGTGTAGCGTAGAAGTTGGGAAAAAATTAAGTAATGTGTTCTGCAAGTGGAGCTCTAGATAACTGTATTATTTCCTGCAGAGATGAACCCTGGCTGGAAGACGTGATGGCGATCTGTGCTGGATGAAAGATGAAAAGCAAAGATGAAGGACTTCACCTAGAGACATCACTGGTGAGTCAGTGTGTTACCTGTACAATGACACTATACACTATATACAGAGTGCCTTTTTACAATGTCACCAGTGATCACTGTATTACCTGTACACTGGCACTATATACAGAGGTCCTGTGCATAATATCACCGGTGATCACTGTATTACCTGTACACTGACACTATATACAGTGCTCCTGTGTATAATATCCAAGAAGTATCATTTCTCCTTGCGGAGAATGACATGCTAAGCATGTCGAGGTGAGGAGACTTAAAGCCGCAATGCTCCTCTGGGAAATATGCTAATTATGCAAATTGTCTCTTCAGAGAGGAAGAGGACTAGAACTCTAGTGCCACCTATTGGAGGTAACAATCCTAAAAGTCAATGTTGACCCTTTAACGAGCCTAGTTACATGACTTAGGATAAAAGCCAAGCCAGAATCTCCATTTGCAGACACTGTGTTTCGGGGGTACTGCCCCTCATCAGTGCAAAGTGGGAGATCTGGTTTGGCTGTGAGAGAGGCGTCTGAACGATATCCAAGAAGTATCATTTCTCCTTGTGGAGAATGACATGCTAAGCATGTCGAGGTGAGGAGACTTAAATCTTTTAGGATTGCTACCTCCAATAGGTGGCACTAGAGTTCTAGTCCTCTTCCTCTCTGAAGAGACAATTTGCATAATTAGCATATTTCCCAGAGGAGCATTGCGGCTTTAAGTCTCCTCACCTCGACATGCTTAGCATGTCATTCTCCGCAAGGAGAAATGATACTTCTTGGATATCGGTCAGACGCCTCTCTCACAGCCAAACCAGATCTCCCACTTTGCACTGCTGAGGGGCAGTACCCCGAAACACAGTGTCTGCAAATGGAGATTCTGGCTTGGCTTTTATCCTAAGTCATGTAACTAGGCTCGTTAAAGGGTCCACATTGACTTTTAGGATTGCTACCTCCAATAGGTGGCACTAGAGTTCTAGTCCTCTTCCTCTCTGAAGAGACAACCTGTGTATAATGTCACTGGTGATCACTATATTACCTGAATACTGACACTATATACAGAGTTCCTGTGTATAATGTCACTGGTGATCACTGTATTACCTGTACACTGACACTATATACAGAGCTCCTGTGTATAATGTCACTGGTGATCACTGTATTACTTGTACACAGACACTACATACTAAGTACAGATCTCCTGTGTATAATGGCACTTATGGTGATAGTAATATTTTTTTTATTAATGATCAGTATTGTAGTATCCAGTCACCATGTGCTGGTAATATGTGGTCTGGTTATGGTGCGGTGGTATTTGTCCCTTGTATGTGCTATTATTCTGTCACTGGTGGTAATATGTGGTCTGGTCATGGTGTGGCTGTATTTGTTCCTTGTATGTGGTATTATTGGTCACCATGTGGTGGTAATATGGTGTCTGGGCATGGTGTGGTGGTATTTGTCCCTTTGGTTGTGATATTATTGGTCATTTTAAAAATTGAAAAATTAATAAAAAATATACCTAAATTGTATTGGATATTTTAGCAAATGTTTAATAGGTTAGAGTAGAGTAGGGCCCAGCCAAAAGAGCCTACCTTGTGGTGGCAGATTTAAAAAATCTTTTGGCTATAACAAGAGCTGCTGGCTATGTGTGTGATCTGGAGATGGGAACTGTTACTGTGTGATTGGTGAGAAGTGGAGTTTTTCCAAGAGAGAGCAGTGGGGCTGTGGATAGTTCGAGGGGTGGAGCCTGGGCGGAGTCTCAAGGGGGCCCCGAAAATTTTTCCCATATGGGGCCCCGAAATTCCTAGTGGCAGCCCTGCTCAGATGAGGAAATGCAGGAGCGTCTGCTTGCTGCTGACTAATGCTGAATGCTATAGCTGAACCTGGGGCAACAGCAGCAACCAAACACATAGCATTAACCTGAGCAAGATGCTGGGACAGATGTCTCTGCTGAGCAGGAACCTATGCGGCTGCAGCAGAATGGGAGACTGTAGAGGAAATGGCTTGAGATTCCCCCTGTGCAGTGGTGGGAACTTGATGCCTAACACTCATGGTGTTTGGGTGGCCTGTTTTTGGGTTTGTCTGTACTGCTCTCAAGAGCGTCCCTGGAAATTAAAACAAAAGATAGCTGTCAGAATGGTGTAAAAGGGTAATTTTACTCAGTATACTCTGAGTACGTTGTCACTTATCACATGTTATGCCTGACCCAGATGGAAGCTGTAACTCCCGCGTGAATACTTACAATAGTAAGTACCTATTTTAGCGGAGTTTCAGTTCTGTATGAATTCTACATGTGTGAAGCACGATGTCTATACGGGTTTGGTATGAATCAGTTATGTGTTCCGTTGAGGGTAATGCAAGATTTCTGTATGGATTTGGTATGAATTCTGCATGTGTCCAGTATGAATTTTTTACCCGTTCTGTATAAATTCTGTATCACTTCTGCATAGAACAAGGAATGATTCAGATCACCCTTTCTGTAGAAAATGACTTAGATTCCACAGACCTTGAGCATGGTTTTGTGTCTCTGCCAGATGCCTTGCAAATATACTTGTGAATAAAGGAAGAATACAGCTCCAAGAAATAAGATCAATTTCTTTTATTCAGTTTCAATTATAAAAAATTGTGCAAAAAGGCCATAAGACATGGAAGTACAGGGTATACCGGTGAAAAGTGCCTGAATGAAACTGAACGCATTTCGAACACAACTGAGAAGTTTTTGTATGTGTTTTGTATGGATTCTACTATCACTTCTGTTTGAGTTTGGTATGAACTCTTTACCTGTTCTGTATGGCTGAGTGCACATGTAGGAGGGAGAGTCCCCGCTGTGTTGCCGGACCGGATCCAAGGGGACTGTCACTAAGGTTCCCAAGGAGACTGTTTCCGGGGGACATATTGAGAGGACGGACCAGAGACAGTTCCAGAAGGAGTGGGGGCGGAGCCAGTATAAAAGAGGCTGAGGATGCCAGCAGCGGGCACTCGACAGAGCAGGAAAGAAGGAGCAGGAGGTCTAGGCAGCGCCAGAGAGGATGGAGAGAGATCCACGACTGCCAGGAGGGAGACAGCCCCGGGCATTCCATGAGGGAAACGACCGCGCACCTGCCCCGTCACTCCAGCCCGCGGCTGCGGCCTACCCGCGGTCGCCCGCGGCTGCCACTGCCCAACTCCAGCCCGCAGTTGCGGCTTGCCCGCTGCTACCCACGGCCACCCCTGCCCGACTCCAGCCCGTGGCTGTGGCTACCCACTGCTGTCCGCGGCCGCCGCCGGCCAACTCCAGTACGCGGTCACAGCCTACCCGTGGTCGCCCGCCTCTGTCCTACTCCAGTCCGCAGCTGCGGCCTACCTGCTGCGGTCGCCGGCCCACTCCAGCCCGCGGCCACTGCCGGACCACTCCAGCCTGCGGCTGCAGCCCGTCCACTGCAGCCCACTGCCACTGCCGGCCAACTCCAGCCTGCGGCTGCGGCCTGCCCGCTGCCGGCGCGTTCGACTGCAGCCTGCAGCTGGGGCCTACACGCTCTGGGCCCCGACCATCGCCACATCGCCATCACCGGGAGGCACCACGCAGAGGAACTTTACAGGGGCCTGTAGGAACGCCAGAAGCCTGCGACAGTTCCTCGTCGGCTGGGCCCAGCGGCTGAGACGCCGAATAGACATCGATCACCACTCTGCCGGACGTCAGAGGAGGAAAAGTGTTGTATTATCATAGTTTCTGGACCCATGGTTGGCCACGCCTCGGCCATATAGGTACCGGTTCTAACCGGACAGTAATGTGTGTTACCTGTATATTGTTGTTCTAATCCCTGCGAGGATAATGTTTGTTAGCTTGCTGGTTACTCGAGATAGCCCTAAAGGGAAATACATATATATCTATATAAAAGTTACAGTTAAAGCTTACTCCAGCTCCCGTCTCGTCACTGCATCCCGCGTGCCTGCGATTGCTACACACACGTTGCGGATTTAGATGCGGATCCGCAGCGTTTTTGGATGCGCGGATTCGCATCAAATCCGCAGTGTAGTGCACAGCCAATGTAAATCTATGGGAAATGGAGTTTTGTTGTGCACATGCTGCGGAAAAAAAATGCGCAGATTCGCAGCGTTTTATTTTCCGCAGCATGTCAATTCTTTGTGCAGATCTGCAGCATTTCTGCACCCATTGACTTGCATTGAGTCAGGCACATCCGCAGCAAAACCACAGGTGTAAAACAGATCTGTGGTTTTGCTACGGATGTGATTGTGAGAAATGCTGCGAACCGGGAGGAGGGAAGTGTGTGGGCAGAGTGTGAGTGGAGCTATGTGCGTGTCTGTGTGTGTGGGGTTCTGCATGTATGTGTGTGTGCCAGTGTCTGTGTGAATATGTGTATGTGTGGGGGTCTGCGGGGCTGTGTATGTGTGTGTCTGTGTGTATGACTCGCCCCAGAGACCGTGGGATACTCGACGCCGGGCCCGTTAACTTCAATAGGAAATGTCACTGTGGCAGTGACCCGGTCCATGGCCTCAGGTGGTCATGTAAAAGGGGGTAGAATTGACGGGGATAAAGCTTATGAAGTGATTTGTGACGCCACCTGTGGTTTCTGGTCAGATTGACCAGCGCTGCAGTATTGCTTCTCTGGGACAGATGTTGTGGTGCAGCTGAGATGTAGAAGCTCCCCACAGGTAGAGCTGAAGTCCCAGGGCAGATGAATTGAGTTGGTAGATGGTGAGGAAGTGAGGAGTGGAGAATGTAGCAGAGTTGGGTGTGAGGTGTGGAAAGAACGTGGAAGACACAATTGCATGTAGTTCAGTGGGCTTTACTCACAGTTCTGGTGCACACAGATGCCCGCTTCAATGCTGTGTTCTCCAAGTGAGGCGTCCAGCCAACTTTCAGATAAGATGAAATGCACCTTTCCAGCTTTCCCTGTCAGTATGTGCCTTTCCTGTCCGTTACCAAACAATTTGCTGCTTAAAGTCCTTCCTTCCACTCCAGCACTTCACAGTTATCTTTCTGGGCCGGCAGCTGCGAATCCTGTTCAGACAACGCCTAACAGTTTCTGTGATTCTATATACCGCCTTTCCAGTCGGAGTAACTGTGGTAGGGGGTGATGGTCTATAAAGTAACCAAAGCTGATGGCTTGCTAGTGGCACCCTGAAGAATGCGATCTAGGCTAGGAGCCTTTCCCTTTGTGACCAGTTTCTCCCTCCACCTGACCTGTAGTCAGCATGGATAAGGGACCCACGGGGAGTTCGCTCCAGCCGTGTCCCAGAAGAACCTTCTTTCCGAGGGAGCTTCCTTTGTATTCCAATCCATCCAGCAGCCTCTAAGCAGTAGAGCTGCTGCAGACACGTCCTTCTGCTTTCCCTTCCTCAGAGGGATCTGATATCACTTTCTATCCTGCTCCAGTCTAAGCTATGCTCCGTCCACCTCCCAGCACTCTTCGTGTTCCAAGCAGGGAGCCATAAAGGGTGCTCTGCTACACTACTGGTGTGTATGGGATGTGGGTGTTGGAATCTGGTTGGGTGCACTCACCTTACCTGGTTGTGGGGTACCACACCTCTGGGTGAGGTGCAGTACCTCTGTGGCGACTGGACCCTCAGGGGCACCACATGTATGCAGGCATCGTCCGATGGGACTACTAGTCCTATCCGGCTATGCCTGCTACAGTGACCGCATCAGCCCCTTTGACTCTCGCACATGACAAACTCCACAATCTTGCCAGGGGACAGACTGTGGAGTTGGGAAGGCAGACACTTCTGCTTTACTATATTGTGGCTTACATAAACTTCATGTCCATTCCACTCCTCCTCCAGGAACCCAAGCCCATTCTTAATGTCAAAGACAATTATGCATCCTCTAGTCTAGGTGTCCTCTGCTGCCTCTCATTGGGCGCTGTTGGACCCCTCCAGCCACCCTCTCAGGTACAAATCAGTCCATTTCCAGCGGACCAGCAAGTTATCCATCTCGGATAGATGTTCAGTCACTCACCTCGGTTGATAGGCAGGAGGCCTTGTGACGAACGAGAGCCGGGGGGATACAGATATCCCACTGCTGTAACCAACCTGTGATGGAGCTTAAATAGACACTGATCTGTGGCACCCCCTTAACATCAGGTCAGTCAGAGAACTGCACATAGGATAAGTAATTGCCGGAGATGCTGTAAAACCATCGGGGGGTGGACTCATCAGCACATTCGGTACTTACTGTGCTGACAACTGCTTCCTCCCTGGTGAGTCCGACATTCTTCCTGGAGTTCCAGACACAGCACATCCAAAACACCATTAGCACGCTTGACACGGTACCAGCAATACATCTTCTACAGATTCACTTAGCTTCTTCAGCTACAACAGAATGGACTACAAAGTAACAGCGGGACGAAGAGCCCGGTGAAAACGGCACTTCGTTCTATCTCCCTGGAACTGACTTCAGTCCAGACACAGAATTATCTCCTAGGTTGCCAACCCCCTTCTGGTTATCCTGCCCGTGCACTCGCTGGTGGCCCACTCAACTACTTCATCACCACCTAGACTTTTGCTGACGCTTCCACAGTGACTCATCCACTGGCTTCTCTATTCCATCAGCACCCAGACTTCGGCTGATGCTTCCACAGTGACTCATCCACTGGCTTCTCTATTGCTGCAGATACCATACACACTTCACTTCTTCTCTGCTCTGTACAATTCTCCCACATCTACTATGGATGGCTAGGGACTCCACTTCACACTTAGTGTGGCAGCTATACAGCTCAGGAACATAGACGTCCGAGCTCACCAGGGGTCCACCCCCAACTGACTAAAATCAAGAAATGTCTCTCACTAGTTCCCAGCTACCACTCCTATAATTAACTCTGAATTGTCCCTACAACTGTGCTCTGTTATGACTGTGCTCGGTGCCCCAATCTAGTGTCCTTCCTTAATAACTACACTACTCCTTACTTACATATAACAATATGGCAATGAAACACATATATACAGTTTGCACATAATGCACAGATACGTAAATACAAGCCATTCAAATATGACAATCATGTATAAGCAAACAGTAATATCAACATTTACAGGGCTAGGCTCTGACCCTCTTACAATGCTGCCCTGTTACGTACTAGTTATCGAGGCTCTCTGCAGTGAGGGTGGTATATATATCACCAGTACCAGGCCGGGAATATACATATATAAACCTCCAGTCTGTCACTGCCAAGATCCCCCAATAACACCAGAATGGTATGCTGCCACCAGTTCCTCATTAGATATAAGCCTGATCCGTTAACAAGCTTATATTAGGTCAGAAACCAACCCCAGGTAGCGTATAAATGCTAGTCGGACTCACGGACGTGGGAAATCAGATTCGAAGTAAAAGAACAGCCCAAAATGAATTGATATTTTAGTTGCTGAAAGGCAAACTAGATAATACAAATATATAAGGTATTATAGCCAGAAGTACATATAAAGGTAGCGTACAGGTACAGCTGTATATGTCAAGTTACCGGTTCTTGTAGCAGGTGGATCCAGGGAAGCACTCGAATCCACAGGTACTTTCTTAGTTTCTGGTCCGTGACGGCTTCCGTGGCAGAGCAATTACACTGGCTAAATGTGTGTATCTAGTTTTTAATCCCTATTTGCCCCCTCCCATATTTGCCACCGCCCTTCTGGGCTGAACTGAAATCCCCTGCCCTGACCTCCTAGCTGAAACAATTCCCAATATCGAGGATGGGTCATAATTTCCTAGTGAGAGGTCCAAACGGGACAACTGACGTCTCAACAGGCTTGACCGATATGGAGAATCTAAACTTGGGTCGGCTAAGGGGTTCTGGAGAGCTAGTCTCAATAGCTCAGTATCTGGGACAGATAGAGAATAATGAGACACAGGTGTGGGTGGACTCCTAGGATTCTGGGGGTATATTGGACTTGACCCTGAGATTCACGGTACTCTCATAATTCATCTTTATGTGTCGATGCCTCTCTGTCTAGGGCCTCCACCGTTAGTTGGCAGCCCTGCACATAAGATCGCAGGGGGTCCCAGCTCTTTTCTTCCTCACGTTAATTAACATGGGGCTTCTAATTCTCTTGCTATATGGCAAGTTCCTGTTCTTTTGAAAATTTGTGTGTTTATCTCATGGGTTGGGGCCACAGTTCAGAGAGCAGAGGGAGAGCTCTGGATAATACAGTATATTGGGCCTGAAATTAATAAATCAAGATGGTGTCTCCCTCATCCCTCACAGGACTGTTAGGTGGCATGCTGATTAAGTCCCATTCTTTCTCCTGCCAGTTAACTCTAGGGAGCTTCCTCTTTCTTGTCCTCACCTCTGCCAGTGTCACACCATGACAGTCTTCGGTAATTCGGTAATTTTTAACTATCCCTGTCCTGGGGGTACTCTTGAAGTTTGAGAGGCCTGAGTCTCCGATCTTACTATGCTCCTGTTCTGTCACCCTGGTCTGTCCCTTTCTCCATCCGATGAGGCAAGGGACAGAAATGTAATGTAAACAAGATACAAAAGAGGGATAGCAGAAACCTCTATCATATGTAAGAAGAAGGACTGGACCGCGGGTACCTGTCTTGCGCAGGGTCCAGAACTGTCGGGGCAGTCTCCTCTGTTGTCCGGGAGAAAACTTAGAGATCCGGACCGACCATTGCAGTACAGAGCAGGGGGCGTCGCTACAAGGGGAAAGCCGCAGGGTGCGCGTAAGCAGACAGACTTGGTGGGATCAAGCAGCACGCAGCAGGGACAAGTGAGTGCTCTGACTCCTGAGCACCGTAATAGCGCAGGCCCGCGGTCGTGCTTCCCTGCAATAACTCACAAAGACTGTGACCAGTATCTTGCCATATGTCCACTGGCTCCTGAGATGCGAGGTGCCAGACGCTCTAGGCCTGTGAGTAATGGGCACGCAACGCTTAGTAAGGACCGGGTGACTCACCGTGAACTGTGCTCCTACTCCCCGGTGTACATCTGTCGAGCCACATTAGGCTCCGTTAGTGTTGTGGACTGTACTGCTCCCCGTGCAGCAAACTCCGGACCAAGGAACCCGTTAAAGACGCAGAGGACAAGCCGCTGCCATTGGAATTTGGCTCAAGGACGCCCACAGGATGACACTGGATCCACCATGCTCTGACCATGTTGGTGCCACCATACCCACTTTGGACTCTTCAGTCAGGAAGCCAATGGACTGATAAACCCTTGAGAACTGTTGCTACTTCTATTACATTCTTTACCTCATCCCGTGTACCAACTGTTATACCCCTGTTTATCCTATCTTCTCCCTGCATGGAGTATACCCCTGTTCAAGTAAACCTACGTTAACTCTTGCTCTGTCTCCTGTCCGTTACTGCATCCCGCAACCTGCTCACACATACAAAAGCACTAATCAACAATAGGGAGGAGGATAGGGACAGGGAGGAATAAACTAAACGGGGTACAGGGACCCGGAGATAAACACACATGTACTATAGCAAACCACAGATCAACTCAACTTCAAACACTTAGCTTTAGCAAACAGCACACAGAAGACAAATCTTTCACTAGCAGGGACAAGAATGTCTGACTAGTTTATAAAGAAAGAGGTACTGACCAGATGCATAGCACCCACAACCCATGCATCAGGGAATCCACCTCTGCTTGCGGTGTACTGGACCACCTTAGCACCATCTGTGGTGGGGTTGACGATCCCTGTGTAAAACTCTTTATTTGATGAGTTCCTGCTTCAGCCATTAGGGGGACAATTTCAGGGATCTCTTCTATTCCCATCTCCTCCTCACTCACTCCTATCAAGCTGTCAGGAGATCCGCTCGAGGTTATATCACTCTGTGCAATTACTCTTCGCTGTTCCTCTCTCCACGTGTGTTGAGGACAAAATGTTGTGGGTTGCACCCTGACAACGCGCTTCCTGCACGTCCAGCTCCACCTATTTCTAGGAAGGATCTCCAATGTGATTGCCACGTCATGTCTTAATACTGTCGACTCCACCTTTGGCTGTGTAAGGAGAAGGACCAGGCTGTGGGTACATGTGCCAAGCTGGGTCCGGAACTGTTGAGGCTGCCTCCCCTGTAGCCTGGGGGATGAAATGAGGAGCTGGACCAAACTCATGACCCGGGGAGGTGGGATTACATAAAAACGAAAGCGCACTGAGAGGAGCCGTGCGCTCTGTAACTGCCAGAGATAGAGGTGCCGTGCGCTCCGTGACTGTGAGTATTGCGCATGTGCAGAGAAGGGAAAGCCGAGTACCTTACGGACTCCTGTGGCCTTCCCTGCCACTTGCTCCATAACCGTTCCTGTTGGACTCCAAAGGTGCTGCGGCCTTGTTTGCTCCGGCTGCACGTGTTTATGGACTAGGGGCTCAGCGGAAGGTACCGGAGACCGACTGCTGCTGCCGGAATACAGACCACAGTATAAAGGACCCCATCTGAGGACATCACCCCCCCCGGACTCTGCTGGAGCTATAACCCCTGCGGGATCATCTCGTACAGAGAATCATACAGGACACGATAAGTTCTTTCTTTGGACTACCCTTGTTTTACAGTTATTATTCCTACGATTCACCCTTTAACCATTTACCTCCCTGCGAGGAGTGAAAACCCTGTTCTATTAAATTGTTACCTTTTGTTAACCCTTGCTCTGCCTCCTGCCTGTCACTGCATCCCACAACCTGCTTACAGTCGCACCTCCTGCCACTGCCATTTTCCACCCGATAGGTCATGCTTCACGCTGTGCCGTGCCCTTCTCAGAGATGCACCTCCTATTTCAGGCTTGATCCTGGCTGTAGGGAGCATCCCTCTCCAGGCTGGCACTCGTGGGGGCTGGCCATATTTTCGTGCTCTTGGGTGCTGTCCAACCTGTTTGTTGGGCTCTCTATGCATGTGTTGTGTCACACTGCCGCGACACATGCAGGGGCGGCGCCAAACAGCTGATTATCGGGAGCGCTCCAGATATCCAGGTTCCCCAGGCAGTTATTCGGTAAGCGCATAGCTATTCGGATAAGTGCTTATTCGAAGCTATTCGATCAACACTTCTTTATCTGTTCTTTATGGATTCTTTCTGGGTATTATATAACTTCTGTGTAAGTTTTCTGTAAGTTCTGCATGACAATATGGGTTCGGTATGAGTTTTGGGTGTGTCTTGTATAAATACAACATGAAAAACAATAAAAAATAATATTTTTAAATTGTTTTTCCATTGGTGCACCAGAAGTTTAGAGATAAAAAACGGTCTTATGGAGCTCATTACTTTTCCTTTTTTTAAAGGTTTAGGAATGATGTATGAAAGCTTCGATAGAATGACATTACAGCAGCATTACAGAACTTCCGAGGGTCGGTAATAGGCCCAGGCACATGAGGTCTAAAGCTGTAGACATACAGTTGTGGCCAAAAGTATTGACACCCCTGCAATTCTGTCAGATAATACTCAGTTTCTTGATGAAAATGATTGCAAACACAAATTCTTTGGTATTATTATCTTCATTTAATTTGTCTTAAATGAAAAAACACAAAAGAGAATGCAGCAAAAAGCAAAACATTGATCATTTCACACAAAACTCCAAAAATGGGCCAGACAAAAGTATTGGCACCCTAAGCCTAATACTTGGTTGCACAACCTTTAGCTAAAATAACTGCGACCAACCGCTTCCGGTAACCATCAATGAGTTTCTTACACTGCTCTGCTGGAATTTTAGAACATTCTTCTTTGGCAAACTGCTCCAGGTCCCTGATATTTGAAGGGTGCCTTCTCCAAACTGCCGTTTTTAGATCTCTCCACAGGTGTTCTATGGGATTCAGGTCTGGACTCATTGCTGGCCACCTTAGAAGTCTCCAGTGCTTTCTCTCAAACCATTTTCTAGTGCTTTTTGAAGTGTGTTTTGGGTCATTGTCCTGCTAGAAGACCCTTGACCTCTGAGGGAGACCCAGCTTTCTCACACTGGGCCCTACATTATGCTGAAAAATTTGTTGGTAGTCTTCAGACTTCATAATGCCATGCACACGGTCAAGCAGTCCAGTGCCAGAGGCAGCAAAGCAATCCCAAAACATCAGGGAACTTCCGCCATGTTTGACTGTAGGGACCGTGTTCTTTTCTTTGAATGCCTCTTTTTTTCTCCTGTAAACTCTATGTTGATGCCTTTGCCCAAAAAGCTCTACTTTTGTCTCATCTGACCAGAGAACATTCTTCCAAAATGTTTTAGGCTTTTTTCAGGTAAGTTTTGGCAAACTCCAGCCTAGCTTTTTTATGTCTCAGGGTAATAAGTGGGGTCTTCCTGGGTCTCCTACCCAGGGGTGGGATTCAGCGGGTTCTCCCCGGTTCGGTGGAACTGGTTGTTAAAAAAGCAGCCGGTTCCCCGAACCGGGGAGATCCAGAGCCGCGATCTGGTCCTCTGATGTTGCTGGCGGCGTGGCCTGCAGGCAAGGAGCAGAGGAGGACTCTTGCTCTGCTTCCTGCCGGATAACGCGCATGCATTGATACTTGACGTGCTGCTCTCTGTCTGCTGACTACTGGACAGAGCAGCACAGCACACCCCGGCGGCCCCCGCTGCCCGTGCACTGATTCCTGCGGCACAGTGCGGCTATAATTGGCGGGTAACTAGACTCTGGAGCTCGCTGGACTGGACTCAGGAGTTACCCTCCGCTGCGGCAGCCCAGTGAGCTGAGTGCCTGAGCCTGGACAGGAGGACACTAGTCTGTGTGTGGTGACCGTGGCCCGCCGCCCGCCTGCCTCACCGCGGGATTATTTACTTCAGTCTTCAGTTCAACTTCAGCCTGTGGTACACACAGGCCAACACCAGGTCAGTTGTATATGTGCAGTGCTGCTGCTTATTTTGGACCTGTGCTGTGCAGTGCTGCCTATTAGGGACCTGTGTGCCTGCCTATTGGGGGCCTGTGCTGTGCTGCCTACTAGGGACCTGTGCCTGCTTAATGGGGACCTGTGCTGCCTATTGGGGACCTGTACTGCCTATTAGGGACCTGTGCCTGCCTATTGGGGACCTGTGCAGCACTGTGCTGCCTATTGGGGACCTGTGCCTGCCTTTTGGGGACCTGTGCTGCCTATTGGGGATGTGTGCTGCCTATAGGGAACAATGCTGCCTATTGGGGACCTGTGCTTGCCTTTTGGGGACCTGTGCTGCCTATTGGGGATGTGTGCTGCCTATAGGAAACAATACTGCCTATTGGGGACCTGTGCCTGCCTATTAGGAAACAATGCTGCCTATTGGGGACCTGTGCTGCCTATTAGGGAACAATGCTGCCTATTGGGGACCTGTGCCTGCCTATTGGGGACCTGTGCTGCCTTTTAGGGAACAATGCTGCCTATTGGTGACCTGTGATGCCTATTAGGGAATAACTCTGCCTATTGGGGACCTGTGCTGCCTATTAGGGAGCAATGCTGCCTATTGGGGACCTGTGCTGCCTATTAGGGAACAATGCTGCCTATTGGGGACCTGTGCTGCCTATTAGGGAACAATGCTGCCTATTGGGGACCTGTGCCTGCCTTTTGGGGACCTGTGCTGCCTATTGGGGACGTGTGCTGCCTATAGGGAACAATGCTGCCTATTGGGGACCTGTGCTGCCTATTAGGGAGCAATGCTGCCTATTGGGGACCTGTGCTGCTTATTAGGGAACAATGCTGCCTATTGGGGACCTGTGCTGCCTATTAGGGAACAATGCTGCCTATTGGGGACCTGTGCCTGCCTTTTGGGGACCTGTGCTGCCTATTGGGGACGTGTGCTGCCTATAGGGAACAATGCTGCCTATTGGGGACCTGTAGCTGCCTTGTGGGGACCTGTGCTGCCTATTGGGGATGTGTGCTGCCTATAGGGAACAATAGTGCCTATTGAGGACCTGTGCCTGCCTATTAGGGAACAATGCTGCCTATTGGGGACCTGTGCTGCCTGTTAGGGAACAATGCTGCCTATTTGGGACCTGTGCCTGCCTTTTGGGGATTTGGCACTTTGTAGTTCTGATGTGATTTTATAAGTACTATACATTAATAAATTATTATTACTCTGTCGATTATACTTGTGGTTGTGATATTTTCATGAACCATTCTTTTTTTTTTTGTGGTGTTCTAGTTGTGGAAATATGCCAACTTAACCCTGCAATTAAAATCATCATTGTTTGACATAGATGGGATTTGAGTAACACCAGTTTGCAGGAAGGGTATGGTGATTTTTACTTTTAATTTCCATTAGGACGCAGACATGTTGTGCACAGCCTGGCCAGCCGGACAGTCAAGTGAGACAGCTGCATAGAAATATATGCAGCTGTCACACTCGGGTCAGGAGAGCCGCTGGCCAGAATGTGCACTGTTCTGATCTCATTCCAATTTATTTATTTTCAACTGTTTGACTGCGCCCCTACTTGTATATGTTTGAGGAAAAGGTGCATGTAAATGCGTGTGGCTTATTAATGGGTGTGGCTTAAAATGGGTGTGGCTTAAAATGGGGGTGGTTTTCCTACACACAAACACAGAACCTGTTGTTAAAAATTTGAATCCCACCACTGCTCCTACCATACAGTCCCTTTTCATTCAGACGCCGACGGATAGTACGGGTTGACACTGTTGTACCCTCGGACTGCAGGGCAGCTTGAACTTGTTTGGATGTTAGTCGAGGTTCTTTATCCAACATCCGCACAATCTTGCGTTGAAATCTCTTGTCAATTTTTCTTTTCCGTCCACATCTAGGGAGGTTAGCCACAGTGCCATGGGCTTTAAACTTCTTGATGACACTGTGCACGGTAGACACAGGAACATTCAGGTCTTTGGAGATGGACTTGTAGCCTTGAGATTGCTCATGCTTCCTCACAATTTGGTTTCTCAAGTCATCAGACAGTTCTTTGGTCTTCTTTCTTTTCTCCATGCTCAATGTGGTACACACAAGGACACAGGACAGCGGTTGAGTCAACTTTAATCCATGTCAACTGGCTGCAAGTGTGATTTAGTTATTGCCAACACCTGTTAGGTGCCACAGGTAAGTTACAGGTGCTGTTAATTACACAAATTAGAGAAGCATCACATGATTTTTCGAACAGTGCCAATACTTTTGCCCACCCTCTTTTTTATGTTTGGTGTGGAATTATATCCAATTTGGCTTTAGGACAATTCTTTTTGTGTTTTTTCATTTAAGACGAATTAAATGAAGATAATAATACCAAAGAATTTGTGTTTGCAATCATTTTCAGGAAGAAACTGAGTATTATCTGACAGAATTGCAGGGGTGTCAATACTTTTGGCCACAACTGTAACATGCAGACATAGATTTATTCTTAGGCCCTCGGGGACAAATGGACATGTACTGTAGTCAGAGACAGGGCAGAGAAAGCCATAATGCCTACTGGCAGAAATATTAGGATTACATCTGTAGATAATATACACTGTACATTTACCATCCCGTTAATAGAGCGATAATGAACACAACTCCTCCATTTTAAAGAGCAATATATTGCCTTGTTGCCCAGAGATGGACAATTCCTTTTAGAGATCTTGTTAACGGATAACCTTTCCTAACTGAATTTATACGTTTTCAAGTTTTTTTCATTTATTTTAAAATTATGTTTCGTTTTCCCTTTTTAACATAATATTTAAAAATAAAAATACTGAAAATGAAGATTCCGTGAAAACCGTCTTGCTGTGTGCATGGTGTGCAGGCTGGAAATCACGTAACGGAGATTGTTACATTTCCAACCCACTTAATTGGGTGGCGCGTATAGGTTGGATTGTTAGCACAATGGTTTTTCTATCTAACCACATCCCAACCTGGAGGCTTATCTAGGTCAAACTACTAAATACGAAACACTAGAATAGATTTTTTAGCACTTTCCAAAAATGTTTAATTATTTTGCGTTTTGCATGAAATGGCAAAGTTCAAAAAGTACAAAAAAATATATTTTTCCTGGTCTTAGGCCAAATGCACATTTTTTCTCTATGTTGGATCTGTAATAAGACATCTATTCAAGTCTGGTGAAGGGTTAGGGGGCCACTACATGGCACCTTGGAGAAATGGCTCTGATGTATGTAGCTGTCAAGGAGAAGGCTAATGTGATCTAACAGAAGAAGCTCCATGGCATTGGTCAAGTACATGTGGGCCTACTGAGGGATGGTCACTTGGCATGCTTGATAGATGGGCATTAACTGTTCATATAACTCCCTTGCTGAATTTACCTGATTGGGCAAAGTACTGTGCCAGTCTTTCCAGTACATCAATGTGAGCCAGGCTGAGTGTGGTCTAGTCATCTTGTGGTGGGATTGCCTAGTAGACTTAGAACCTTTAATGACCTAACCTTTGAAAGTTAGTGAACAGTGTTAAAGGCGAAACCCTTATGACAAAATGCAAAACCATTATTACTGAAGCTGAAACCCTCAAAAAAAGAAGCAAAACCCTTAAGACAGAAGGAGAAACCATTAGAAAAAGAAGCAAAACCCTTAGGACAGTGTAACAATGCTGGGTGTGGACCCACTACTGCACCACGGGCAGGGCTTATCCTGGAAGGGCCTGACTAAGTGTCTACAGGGTCTTCACTATGGCCTCTGATGTTGAGGATAGGCTGGGTTGCTGGTTGACACTGGGTACCACACCAGGGCAGTCTCCGGGACTACAGCTGCTCACCAGAGGTGTGTGTACAAGGTAAAGAAAAGTGAAACAGAGGTGTAGTCAGATGGTCCGAGGTCAAGGCAGGCAGCACTGGTTCACAGTACCAAGCCGGAGTCGGTGATGGAGATGTCACATAGAGCAGGTGAACAAGCTGGCTTGGTAACGTGAGACAGAATTAAGTTATGCATAAACAAGGTGCTAGGAGGCTATTAACCAACATTCGGGCTTGGAGTGGTGGAAGGACCTGTCTGCTAAAGACCCTGCTGGTAAGGGATATGCCATGGAACCTAATCTCTGCAGGACACAGCAGGGTTAAATTCCTGCAGAGACCGGCCATGTTCCCTTAAAGCCAGATGGAAACCACTTGCAAATGCAGCAGTGCTGAGGAGTGCTGCAAGAGACAAACTTAGCGAGATCGCCTGACATGAGGAGAAGCTGTGCAGAAGGTGAAACCTTTACGACAAAAGGTGAAATACTTAGAACAAAAGGCAAAACCAATGGTATTTAAAGGTAAAACCCTTAGTACAAAAGACAAAACTCTTATAAAAAGAAGCAAATCCCTTAGTACAAATGGAGAAAACCTTAGAAATAGAACTGAAACCGTTAGAACAAAAGGTGAAATCCTAAGAACAAAAAGCAAAACCCATGGTATAAAAAGTGGAACTTTTAGTACAAAAGAAGAAACCCTTAGAAAAAGAAACAAAACTCTCAGGACAGAAGGAAAAACCCTTAGGACAAAAAGCGAAATCCTTAGAACAAAAGGTGAAACCCATGATATAAAAGGCTAAACTTTTAGGACTCAGGAATATTGTTAGAAGAAGTGACAAGGCCCTAGAGTCCAAGGCTAGGACTTAAGTGTGGGGACATAGACGCCTGATATACGAGTATTATATCCATTACGCATCATGTGTCTAAGGTGACAGAACCATATACATCAGTTTCTACCATATTGGAAGCTTTTTCAGGAGCGTTGAACTGGTTAACGTTATTTGGTCTGTGTTTGTCTTCTTATCATGTCTTCATCTCATGGCTTGTCAGATAATTTACAGAAATGACTACAGGCTTCTGTTCCCCAGCAGAAATGTCCATCACACACACAGAACTGAGGATGACTGTGTTGGTTTTCTGAGCGGATTATGATCATGGTCACTCATCCGTTACCCGAGGAGCTGCCATAACTGACTGGCGGGGATGAAGATACATCGCAGTGGTCAGAGGCCAAGCGAGAAGAAGACCCTGTCTGTACGTACATTGTGTATCTATTTATACTGCCCTCCTTTCATGGCCATCGTCTCACATCCAGGCTCCTTGTCTCAGGGTTTACGAGTGCGGCTCTGTATCTTATCATGGATGTACAGTAGGATGGGTTTTATTATGCACAATCCCTGGGAACTTTTACCCTGAGACTCTGAGACACCACAAAATATGAGACCATCATAAATTGTGCAGCAAAAAGATGTCACGCGGTCTACTAAAGCAAATTCCTACCCTAAATCTAAAAAAGCCATAAATAAGTATAGGGACAGCTGGAATCAGGACGGTTCCTTCAGTGAGTTGCGGTGACGCTGATATTGGGGACTTAAAGGGAATCTGTCACCCCTTTTTTGAGATATCATATAATGATGTCATTCAATTGTGTGACACATAAGGATTCTCTTAGTACTTTTGCTTCCCCCTGACCCCGCACCTTTCATGCATAAATACCTTTTTTATATCGGTTCAGATGTATGTAAACTGCCGCTGTCCGGTCCGCTGGGCTGGGCTTATTCACCTGCTCCTCCCCTCCCTGTCTTTCTCTATGCATTTCTTCTTGCTTGCGCAGAGAAAGACAGGGAGGGGGAAGCAGGTGAATAAGCCTCGCCCATCGGACCGGAACATGGCAGTTTACATACATCTGAGCCGATATAAAAAAGGTATTATGCATGAAAGGTGCGGGGTCAGGGGGAAGCAAAAGTACTAAGAGAATCCTTATGTGACACACAATTGAATTACATCATTATATGATATCTCAAAAAAGGGGTGACAGATTCCCTTTAATCTCAATCCCTTTATTTCAGCCATAGGTGCCAACTGTCCTGAATTTTTCAGGACAGCTAGACCAAACGGGAGTGGGGATTATGGGGAAAACCGCCCAAAAGTGAATATTTCCAGAAAATTGGCAGTCATGACTTTAGCCCATGAGGTGTTCAGTAGGGATTGTTATAAGGGGAGTAACTGTGGGGTGTGGTGGGTCTGTCTCTGGCAGGACATTGCCCCATGTGCTGAATAGCAGATTCAGATGCATTGGACCAGTGCATAAGCATTGGAGAAGTTTACTTGTAGAACATGTTATTGTGAGGATACTGTGGCTAGCACTGTTAAGCGTTTGGCTAGCATTTATGATGGTACTGTGGCTGTTACTTAGGTGAATGCTTAGTTTGGCACCATTATGCTGCACTAGGATTGACATTTACTAAGGAGCCATGGGTTATACCATGGTTATCATCAATTTCTGATCAAGAGGGAAAGGACATAGACCGAGGGAGCTTTCCCGGGACGCAGAAACAGTTGACTACAACAAGGGAGCAGGGAACCATCAACTCCCCACTCCACCATTCATCCGCACCATCTGTGGCTCTGCCTAGGAGGATCAATGAACTACATCACATCTGCAGAGACAGGGCTAAGTGAGTATATTTTTTAGCCAGTGAGGCAGAGTGGAAGAACAACATATTGAGGACAAAGGGAACTTTGAGGCATCAGATTGTGTGTGTGTGTGTGTGTGTGTGGGGGGGCATTATGCATCAGTGCATGAAGGCATGGTGGGGCACCATACTGAGTGGTGGTACTGAGGCATCATACTGAGTGTGTGTTTGAGGGATGGACTGTGGGGGTATTATACCGAATGAGGGCATCATACTGTGTGTGTGTGGCACTCTGGAACCATATAATGTATGAGGCAGGTACTGTGGGGGAATTATACCAAGTGCAGGCATCATACTGTGTGTGTGTCACTGTAGGACCATATTGTATTTCCGGGAGGGACTGTGGGGGTATTATACCAGTTGGGGGCATCATACTGTGTGTGTGGCACTGTGGGAGCATCACGCTGCAAGTTTATCATGTGTGGTGGGTAATATTCTGTGGGAACATCATGGTGTGAGGGCATTATATTGTCTGTGGGGGACACTGTTGGGGGCGTCATACTGTATTGAGGGCTACTATGGGGCACCATTGTGTGGGATCATCATATTGAATGGAAGGGTATTGTGGGGGAATCACACTGCGTTGGGGTCAGGAAAGAGTTACCAAACTATGTGGGAACCATAAGGGGCTTCACTGGGAGCACTATTTTTGTATGGGTGCTAAAAAAGGACAGGCTGAAGGTAGAGGAATATGTGATCCTTATTCCTGTGTGTGGCCTACTGGGAATCTGTGGAAGGCTCCTATGGGAGTGGGTTGGTTAGTAATAATGTAGGCCATCCTAGCTAGCGCTCATGGGGGCACTTTGTCAGGTATTTAAAGTGACACTGTGGCTGGTACATCTGTGGGAACTTTGAAGGGCAGTGTCATATCTTAATGCGACTGCTCTTGGGTTGCTCCAGCCCTTTGTCTAGATACCCTACTAGAGTGGGTACTTACCCTGGCACCCAGAGCTCATGCCTTCCCATCCCCCTATAGTTGCTTGTGTCACTATTAGGATATGCTTTCTGTCTCATATGCCTTGATGAACTCGTGCCAGTCTGTTAATGGGGAAGTGGAGGAACATCACAAACCTTCACGATCAGGACGCTGCCAATTGCCGGTAGTCATTATAACTGCCTGAGTGCTATCTGTACATGATGGGAGTTATAGTCTCATATTAGCAGCAGGGATTAAGATTGTAGACCGTTGAATGACATTGAGATGACAGATCTTTAGTAGTGAAATGAGCAGAATATATAATTGATCATAAAAGGGGTCATGGCGGCGTTACTTGATTAATCAGTCGATCATCCCTGATGTTGGCGGCTGCCTGTGAATGGTGGAAACGTGTCAATGTCGCACGAAGGGTACGAGTTGGGTTATTATGAGCCGTCACCTTACATAATGCATGGATACATATAAATTATACCTGTAAAGAAATTAAAGCCCAAAAGGAAAAGTGCAACAAAAATATTCTCAAAGACTAAACATGAGCAAGCAATATAATTAAATTTACGACACGATATATATAAACACAGAAATACAATAGAACATGAATAAAAATCAAAAACAGCCCGAACAGTGATCCGGCAAAAGCTCTTACATGATTTAACAGTGAAGTAATATTACAAAAATAATACATATACAGTAGACTAAAGTGCAATAAAGATAGACAAGTAATAAATAGCTGTGACCAGCAGGTGGAAGTAAAGCAGTTTGCAAGTATCCAAGCCAATAAAGTGCCTAAAAAAAAGTAAATAAATAAACAATAGGACAAAGAAAGTTTCCCAGTGAACTGGGACATAATAATACAATACAACAACCTCTCCAACAACCAATGGACAACTCCTGCCCTTGTGACTAGTGATGAGCGAATTTGTTTGGAAAGCGATCGCCAAACATAAATTCGGCACGAATATGGCACATTCGGATTCGTGATCGGAAACACGAGCAAAATTTTATAAAATCGGTAAAAATCGGAAACATTTGGTAAAAGTGCGGGAAAATATTTGCGTTGCCAGAAAAATATGTTCAGCACTTTAGCAACGATAATGGGGGTGTATCATGAGCGTTTGGCAGGTGTTTGATGCGGGGAGGAGGTTTGCAGAGCTCAGGGGCGCGGTGTTCTTGTAAGCACAGCACAGCAGTCATTTTTTCCCCCCTAACTTTATGTGTGCACATTGTGGATAGCCACAGGGTGCAGGAAACACCCACACGGTCCTGACACAACGGCTTGTGTTATTGGCTGCTGAAATCACATGCCAATCTCCATATAAATAGCGGACATCTTGTTTTAGCGCCTTTTTGACACTGTAAGGCCGTGTGCACACGATGCAGAATTACTGCGGATCCGCAGTGTGATTTACAGTAGCATGTAAATCAATGAAAAAAAAAACCACTGTGCAGACGCTGCAGATTTTTCCGTGCGGTTTTCCTGCGGTACAATATCCGCAGCATGTCACTTCTTTTGTGTGGTTTTCCACCTCCCCTGTCTCCAAATCTGCAGGGGGAAAACCACACAAAAACCGCAAGAAAACCGCAGGAAAAATGGAAGAAATCGGCAGGAAAAATGCAGGACATTTGACCTGCAGATTTCTTTAATTCTGTGCTGAAAAATCCGCAGGGCAAAAAAGTACGTGTGCACATTCCTTAACAGCGCAGAGAGGCTGCTCTTGATGCTGCCAATGTTAACAGCAAGATTTCAGCTGGTTAGTTAGGCGGTTGTATATCAGTCAGATAGTGTAGCCAGCTAGTGTCCAATGTGGATGTGATATTTACCTTTAGAAATTTTTTTTTGGGCCATTATTGAGGTTAACAAACAAAGCCAGCAGGGCACATGTCCTACAAGTGTGTTGTGCACTGCTTCTATTGTGCTCCATGCATGAGTATAGCATTCTAAATTATATTATATCAGTAGGTAAATGTGAAAAAGCCTGCTGTATCTCACATTGTAGCAAGTTATCTAGGCGGTTGTATATCAGTCAGATAGTGTAGGTAGATAGTGTCCAGTGTGGCTGTTAAATTTACCTTCCAGCACTTTTTTTTTTCTTTTTTGGCCATACTGAGGTCCACGACAAAGCCAGCAGGGCACGTATTGTGCCCTGCTTCTGTTGTGATCTATGCAAATGTGGTAATGGTAGGTACGCGGGATGCAGTGATGAGACGTGAGACGGATTGAACTTTTATAGATTGATGCCGGTAGGGCTATCCTAAACAACCAAACAAAATAACAGAAATCATCCTCGCAGGGACCCAATACAAACGAACACTGGTAATGAGAACACGACTACTCCGGCAACGGCCGGTCACTATAGGGCCGCGATATGGCCGACTACGGGTCCTTAGTTATAGTATGTCACTTATCCGTCCTGACGTCCCTCGGCGTCCTGGACGATGGTGCTTCGGTGTTGCAGCCGCTGGGCCCAGCTGCTGAGGATCTGGCGTAGTCTTTGGGCGTTCCGGCGCCAAGGCGAAGCAGGGGCACAATAGGGCCTAGAAGAGTTCTTTGGTGGAGTGTCCCCCAGCAGAGGCAGCGAGGTACCACCCGGGAGTGGGAGAGTTGAGGCCGCAGTCCCCGAACCGGAGCGGGCAGCGGCGGTGCTGAGTGGCGGTTGGTAGGCCACCGGCGCAGCCAGCGGCCGCACTAGAGGGCCCGCGACAAGTGACAGCCCGGTCCTTGTCACGGACTAGAGCGGGCCGGTAGCGGCCTTGGGCGGCAATGGACAAGCCGCAGCTGCGAGTGGAGCGGTAACGGCTGCAGGCAGCAGCGGGCAGGCCGCAGCCGCGAGCTGGAGTGGAGCAGCAACGGCCGCGGGTGGCTGCGAGCAGGCCGCAGTCGCGGGCTGGAGTGAGTCAGCAACGGCTGCGGGTGGCTGCGGGCAGGCCGCAGCCGCAAGCTGGAGTGAGGCAGCGACGGCCACGGGCTGGAGTGAAGCGGTGGTCTTCTGTTGGTCGCCTCGGCGTCGTCTCCCTGCAGTCCACCATGAGTCTCCCTCCTGTCGCTGTCCTCTTCCCTGGTTACGGCTCATGGTTCTGGCTCCCTGGCGCTCCCACGGTCTCCTGCTCCTTCTTTCCCGTTCTGCTGACTCACTCTGACTGGCGTCCTCCGCCCCTTTTATATAGGCTCCTCCCCCAACCGTCCTGTCAGTCTCAGCGGTCCATCTCCTAACTCTGCTCCCTGGAAACAAACCCCCTAGGAACCTAGATGATGGTCCCCTTGGTTCCGGCCCAGACACTAGGTGGGGGCCCTTCCTCCTACACATGAGTATAGCATTTTAATTCAGATGAAGCTAGTAAAAAAATATTAAGCCCTCTGTGCCATCCAACGTACTATTCCGTTCATGTGACCTGGGCCTGTTTGGCCATGGACGGAATAGTACGTCATGTCCTTTAATGCGACACTGCGACCGAAGTCGCGGTGAAAGCATTAAAATTCCGGCTTCATCTTACCTCAGAGAAGATGGTGTTGGCATCCTGGGGGGTGTTCCCACCTGTATCTCACCTTGTATCCCACCTTGTCATTTAGTGCTGTGGTGATATAAAACTGTCTGCAGACCTAAGGCACATTAAAAAAAGTTATAATTTTTTCTGTTGCTAAATGTGAAACTGCCTGCTGTATCCCACCTTGTAATTTTGTGCTGTGGTTATATGAACCTGTCTGCAGACCTAAGGCACATTAAAAATAATTATAATTTTTTAGTTGCAAAAAGTTAGACAACCTGCCGTATCACACTTTGTCATTTGGTTGGGTTGAAATTAAGCTGTAGAGGCCTCATCCATAGGCCACAAAAAATTATTCTGTTATTATCGTCATACAGTAAGGGACCTGACTTTAAAATTGTTTGTAGCATAACTTCTTTGTCATACAGGCCTCATCCACACTCAAACAATTCTTTTTTCTGTGACTTTGAATTTACTGTCGCTGAAATTCAGCTGTTTGTAGAGGTTGTGTAGAGTTTAAAATCTAATTTTTTGTTGCTAATACTGTGCTCCTACCAAACTATCTCATCAACATGACTGGGAAAAAGGAATGTCGTGGTGGAAGGGGAATTAGGCTAGGTGTTCAAGGTGTACGTGGGGTATGTGGTAATGTTTGTGAAAGTGTAAGGAGGTGGCGAGGACTCTCATGTACCTTCTCTCTCCTGAATGATGTTCACCTGTGTCACATGCAGCACCTCATTGTCCTTTAATGTGAAATGTAATGTTTATGTACTGTGTATATGTTTAGGATTAGGCATAGAAGTAGCATAGAGTAATAGCGGGGTTAGAATAGAGGGGGGCACATTAGAGATAGAGACTAGGATAGATAATAGTATTAGTTTAGGCACAGGCAGCAAGGGGTTATTCAGAAGGGAGGAGTTGGAGCAGAGCAGCACAGAGCAGGGAAATATAGGAAGGGCACTTCCTGTTTGGAAGCAGACTCGGAGCGGCCTGCCTAAGGGCAGGGTGCATGCAGTTCAGGAGACAGTTACAGGCCATGGGGGTAAAGCTGCGGATGGCAGTAAGGGTCCCCATTCTGGAGAATAGTACAGTCAGGCACCAGCTCAACAGGATAATCCCCAGGAAGGACAAGGGTCTGACAGGGAGCTGGTGATGCAGAAGGTACAGATGGGACACAAACTATCCAAAGGGACTGCCTGGATGGCAGAGGAAAGGAAAGCGCAGAGATAATAGAGGGCAGCTTCAAGTGGCCTCTCCTCCTCTTCCTCCACCTCAACATCACACCCAGTACAGTCCACAGATTTGGCACCAAAATTGCCCTTGCTTCCCCCAGCATCCCAACTATCCAACCGTCCAATTGACTGTACGGAACTATAGATGGGTGAGTCTGAAGAGATGTTCACACATTCTATGCCATGTTTATCAGAAGTGTATTCAACAGCTTCGCAGAGTCAAGAGGAGGAAATCTGCGCCGATGCCCTAAATATTTTTTAGCTTGGATCTGGGGCAGGAAGAAGTACGGTCCGAACATCGTCATCAGATGTTAACCCCTGGGGGGAGAGGTGATCCTGATGAGACTCAGATATCATAGGCTCACCCAGACTGTACTGTGCTGTCAGGGCAAAAAGAAGAGGAGGGTGACTCCAGTGGCGAAGAATGTGATAGCACAGAGGATGATGATGAGGTGTTAGATCTCAGTTGGCGTGAACATAGAGGCACACAGCTGAGTAGGTCATCTGAGGAGGGAAACGAGGAGGTTACATTGCACCGTCCGTCACAGACACGTAGTGATGAAGCCACGGTTTCTGAAAGCTGATGGCCATCTCAGTTTCCCAGTACCACTTACCCAGTTGCCATTACTTTTCTAAGAAAGCTGTGCCTGCTCTACACCAGCATGTTGCAGACAACATAATCTGTTCCTTGACAAATTCTCTGTTTGCCAGGGTGCATTTCACCACAGACACTTGGACGAGTAAGCATGGCCAAGGGCGTTACATCTTCCTGACTGGGCAGTGGGTGACTCTGGTGGCTGTGGGACAGGCGCTGCTCCACAAGTCTTGGAAGCCCCAAGGTTTGAAGGACAAACCTCTACATTTAACACTTCTTCCACTGCTTTTGCCTCCTCTATCTCCTCTAGGGCCTCCACCTGTGCCCTCAACATCTGCCTTCAAGAGACACGCGTTCTAACAGTGCAGAGCAAACCACCTCCGTACTGCGCAACCAGGGCTCACCGCAATCAGGCAGTCTTAAAATTGATATACTTTGGAGATCGCAGTCATACAGCTGAAGAGTTGTGGACAGCTCTCCAGGCTGAGTTTGATCAATGGCTGTCTGAACCTGCATCCAGGGAAGGCCGTGTCCGATAACAGTACGAACCTGGTGGTGGCCCTACGGCAAGGTAAGCTCACACACGTGCCTTGCATGACTCATGTCCTCAATATAGTGGTACAGCGTTTTCTCAGCCACTATCCTGGCCTGGTTAGCCGCTCCAGAAAGCACGTAAACTTTGTGCTCATTTCCGCCGTTCGCACCCCTTTGCTCATTGACTTGCATCAATACAGAGGTCTTTGTCCATGCCACTTAACAGGATGTTATGCGATGTGCCGACACGGTGGAATTCCACTCTGCACATGTTGCAGCCACTATGGCAGCAGCAACAAGCCCTAACGCAGTATGCCATGTCGTATAGGCTGGGCCAACGCAGTACTGACGTGGCGCATATCACGTTTACAGAGTGGGCACAGATTAAGGACCTCTGTACCTTCTGCACAGTTTCAAAATGGCTACTAAGATGGTTAGCGCTGACGACGCCGTCATCAGCAACACTATTCCGGTCAACTAACGTATATGCTGGAGCAGACTTTGAATAGCCTGTGGGAGGAGATAGAGATCCCAGAAGAAGAAGAGGAAGCAGAGGAGGTTGCGAAAAGGATAGCATTGTCTCTAAGTTCAAGACTATTGTCACACAGCGGGTGCCAAGGGAGGGAGGATTACTTATCGAGGGGGGCTGGTGATAACAAACTGTTATCGAAGGTGCAAGATCGGAGGAACAAATGGAGAAGGAAGAGGTGATGGGTGAGCAACTGTCAGATGAAGAGGATAATCCTTCCCTCTCTGTTGTTAGTGGTTGGTGGGAGGGGACGGAGGAAACAAGCCTCATTGTTACCCAGCCACCAACACAGCATGGGCTTGGACCTAATGGTAGAGCCCAACATGTGAGTGCCTTCTTGCTGCAACATGATCCCCATATTGCTATGATTAGGAATAATGCTGACTACTGGGTTGCCACTTTATGAAATCCACATTATAAAATGAAATTTTTACAGATGCTTTCCGCCCTAGAAAGGGACCAGCAAATTCTGGAGTATCAAAACACGCGTTTATACAACCTTAAGGGAGCTTTTCCCCAAGACAGCAGTGAGGCACACAGTTCGGATCACAGCTGTAGATTTCCAACCTCCGGCCTGTCAATTAGTCAGTGCCAAAACATTATCATCAGCAGCAGCAGCGGTGGAAGAAGCAATTTCTGTGATTCCTTTGACATTTTTTTTAGACCAACTCGTGCACCAGCCCAATAGAGTCCAAGTCTTACACATGGTGAACCAATGGAGAGGATGGTGCAGGAATATCTAGAACTAAATATCAATATCATAAGCAAGGGAATTGACCCTTTTATATCTTGGTCTTCGAAAATGGATGAGTGGCTTGAGCTCGCCTCACACACCTTGGAGGTTTTATCGTATCCGGCAGCCAGCGTTCTCTTCAGCACTGCTGGTGGTATCCTGATGGATAAGTGCATCCGGCTGTCCCCTGAAAGCATAGACCACCTGACTTTCATCAAGATGAACAAGTCAGGGAACTCCAAGGACTTTTGCACCCCATTCACAGACTGTACAGACTAGATGGTATTGCATTTTTTAGTGTGATGCATTAACCCCTTCCTGACATGAGACGTACTATCCCGTCCACGGTACCCGGGCCCGTATGACCGGGGACGGGATAGTACGTCTACCGCGATCAGCGGCGCCCACGTGGTGAGCGCCGCTGATCGCGGCCGGGTGTCAGCTGATTATCACAGCTGACACCCGGCACAATGTGTCAGGGGCGGTCACGGACCGCCCCCGACACATTAACCCCTTGCACACCGCGATCAAACGCGATCGCGGTGTACCGGGAGTTAAAGGGAAGCATCGGCAGGGAGGGGGCTCCCTCCGTGCTTCCCTGAGCCCCCCACGGCAGCGCAATGTGCAGCGCTGCTGCGGGGGGCTCCTTTCCTCCAGGCCCCCGAATCCAAGATGGCGACGGGGGCCTTCGGGGGCCTGGGGAAGCTGGCTTCCTCAGTGCCTGCAAAGCGCAGGCATGAGGAAGCCTTGTGCACTGCCTGTGACAGATTGCTGATCTGTCACAGTGATCTGTGATGTGACAGATCAGCGATCTGTCACAGGACAGTGATGTCCCACCTGGGACTATGTAATAAAGTAAAAAAAAAATAAAAAAAAAGTGTAAAAATAAATTTAAAAAAATCGCCAAATAAATTAGTAAAAAAAAAAAAAAATATTCCCCAATAAATTCATTTTTGGAAAATAATAATAAAAAAAAGCAATAAAAGTACACATATTAGGTATCGCCGCGTCCGTAATGACCTGCCCTATAAAACTGTCCCATTAGTTAACCCCTTTAGCGAACCCCTTAAAAAATAAAAATAAAAAACGAAGCAAAAAATAATGATTTATTATCATACCGCCAAACAAAAAGTGCAATAACGCGCGATCAAAAAGACGCATATAAATATCCATGGTACCGCTGAAAACGTCATCTTGTCCCGCAAAAAACGAGCCACAACACAGCATCATCAGCGAAAAAATAAAAAAGTTATAACTCGCAGAATAAAGCGATGCAAAATAATTATTTTTTATATAAAATAGTTTTCATTGCATAAAACCGACAAAAACATAAAAAAACGACCTAAATGAGGTATCGCTGTAACCGTACTGACCCGAAGAATAAAACCGCTTTATCAATTTTACCGCACGCGGAACGGTGTAAACGCACCCCCCCCAAAAGAAATTCATGAAACGCTGGTTTTTGTTCATTCTGCGTCCCAAAAATCGGAATAAAAAGCGATCAAAAAATTTCACGTGCCCGAAAATGGTACCAATAAAAACGTCAACTCGTCCCGCAAAAAATAAGACCTCACATGACTCTGTGGGTCAAAATAAGGAAAAATTATAGCTCTCAATATGTGGTGATGCAAAAACTATTTTTACAATAAAAAGCGTCTTTTAGCGTGCGACAGCCGCCAAACATAAAAACCGCCATAAATAGTAAATCAAACCCCCCGTTATCACCCCCTTAGTTAGGGAAAAATAATAAAATAAAAAAAATGTATTTATTTCCATTTTTCCATTAGGGTTAGGGCTAGGGTTAGGGCTAGGGGTGTGTTGGGGTAGGGTTAGGGTTAGGGTTAGGGCTAGGGTTAGGGGTAGGGTTAGGGCTAGGGTTAGGGCTAGGGCTAGGGTTAGGGCTAGGGTTAGGGCTAGGGTTAGGGGCGTGTTGGGGTTCGGGTTGGAGTTAGAATTGGGGGTTTCCACTGTTTGGGCACATCAGGGGCTCTCCAAATGCAACATGGCGTCTGATCTCAATTCCAGCCAATTCTGAGTTGAAAAAGTCAAATGGTGCTCCTTCCCTTCCAAGCTCTGCTATGCGCCCAAACAGTGTTTTACCCCCACATGTAGGGTAGCAGCCTACTCAGGACAAATTGCAAAACAATTTTTGGGGTCCAATTTCTCCTGTTACCCTTAGGAAAATAAAAAATTGGGGGCAAAAATATCATTTTTGTGGAAAAAAATGATTTTTTTATTTTCACGTCCGAGTGTTGTAAACTTCTGTGAAGCACTTGGGGGTTCAAAGTGCTCACCACACATCTAGATAAGTTCCGTGGGGGGTCTAGTGTCCAAAATGGGGTCACTTGTGGGGAGTTTCAATAGTTTAGGTACATCAGGGGCTCTCCAAACGCACATGACACCCGCAGACCATTCCATCAAAGTCTGCATTCCAAAACGTCACTGCTTCCCTTCCGAGCCCCGACGTGTGTCCATACAGTAGTTTTCTCCCACATATGGGGTGTCAGCGTACTCAGGACAAATTGGACAACAACTTTTGGGGTCCAATTTCTCCTGGTACCCTTGGGAAAATAAAAAAATGGTGACTAAAAGATCATGTTTGTGGAAAAAATACGAATTTTTTATTTTCACGCCCGGGCGTTGTAAACTTCTGTGAATCACTGGGGGGGTCAAAGTGCTCACCACACATCTAGATAAGTTCCTTGGGGGGTCTAGTTTACAAAATGGTGTCATTTGTGGGGGGTTTCCACTGTTTAGGTACATTAGGGGCTCTCCAAAGGCAACATGACACCCGCAGACCATTCCATCAAAGTCTGCATTCCAAAACGTCACTACTTCCCTTCCGAGCCCCGACGTGTGCCCATACAGTAGTTTTCTCCCACATATGGGGTGTCAGCGTACTCAGGACAAATTGGACAACAACTTTTGGGGTCCAATTTCTCCTGGTACCCTTGGGAAAATAAAAAAATGGTGACTAAAAGATCATGTTTGTGGAAAAAATACGAATTTTTTATTTTCACGCCCGGGCGTTGTAAACTTCTGTGAAGCACTGGGGGGGTCAAAGTGCTCACCACACATCTAGATAAGTTCCTTGGGGGGTCTAGTTTACAAAATGGTGTCATTTGTGGGGGGTTTCCACTGTTTAGGTACATTAGGGGCTCTCCAAAGGCAACATGACACCCGCAGACCATTCCATCAAAGTCTGCATTCCAAAACGTCACTACTTCCCTTCCGAGCCCCGACGTGTGCCCATACAGTAGTTTTCTCCCACATATGGGGTATCAGCATACTCAGGACAAATTGGACAACAACTTTTGGGGTCCAATTTCTCCTGGTACCCTTGGGAAAATAAAAAAATGGTGACTAAAAGATCATGTTTGTGGAAAAAATACGAATTTTTTATTTTCACGCCCGGGCGTTGTAAACTTCTGTGAAGCACTGGGGGGGTCAAAGTGCTCACCACACATCTAGATAAGTTCCTTAGGGGGTCTAGTTTCCAAAATGGTGTCATTTGTGGGGGGGTTCCACTGTTTTGGTACATCAGGAGTTTTCCAAACGCGACATGGTGTCCGATCTCAATTCCAGCCAAAAACGTCAAATGGCGCTGCTTCCCTTCCGAGCTCTGCCATGCGCCCAAATAGTGGTTTACCCCCACATGTGGGGTATCAGCGTACTCAGGACAAATTGCACAATAACTTTTAGGGTCCTGTTACCCTTGGAAAAATAAGAATTGAGGGTGAAAAGATCATTTTTGTGGAAAAAATATGATTTTTTAATTGTATGGCTTTATGTTATAAACTTCTGTGAAGCCCATGGGGGTTCAAAGTTCTCACCACACATCTAGATAAGTTCCTTAGGGGGTCTAGTTTCCAAAATGGTGTCATTTGTGGGGGGTTTCCACTGTTTTGGTACATCAGGGGTTTTCCAAACGCGACATGGTGTCCGATCTCAATTCCAGCCAAAAACGTCAAATGGCGCTGCTTCCCTTCCGAGCTCTGCCATGCGCCCAAATAGTGGTTTACCCCCACATGTGGGGTATCAGTGTACTCAGGACAAATTGCACAATAACTTTTAGGGTCCTGTTACCCTTGGAAAAATAAGAATTGAGGGTGAAAAGATCATTTTTGTTGAAAAAATATGATTTTTTAATTGTATGGCTTTATGTTATAAACTTCTGTGAAGCCCATGGGGGTTCAAAGTTCTCACCACACATCTAGATAAGTTCCTTAGGGGGTCTAGTTTCCAAAATGGTGTCATTTGTGGGGGGTTTCCACTGTTTTGGTACATCAGGGGTTTTCCAAACGCGACATGGTGTCCGATCTCAATTCCAGCCAAAAACGTCAAATGGCGCTGCTTCCCTTCCGAGCTCTGCCATGCGCCCAAATAGTGGTTTACCCCCACATGTGGGGTATCAGCATACTCAGGACAAATTGCACAATAACTTTTAGGGTCCTGCTACCCTTGGGAAAATAAAAATTGGGGTGAAAAGATCATTTTTGTGGAAAAAATATGATTTTTTAATTGTACCGCTGTACGTTATAAACTTCTGTAAAGCCCTTGTGGGTTCAAAGTTCTCACCACATATCTAGATAAGTTCCTTGGGGGGTCTAGTTTCCAAAATGGGGTCACTTGTAGGGGGTTTCCACTGTTTAGGTACATCAGGGACTCTCCAAACGTGACATGGCGTCCAATCTGAATTCCAGCCAATTTTGCATTGAAAAAGTCAAACGGCGCTCCTTCCATTCTGAGCTCTGCCATGCGCCGAAACAGTCGTTCCCCCCCACATATCAGGTATCTGCGTACTCAGAACAAATTGCACAATAACTTTTGCAGTTCAATTTCTCCTGTTACCCTTGGTAAAATAAAAAAAATTGAACCTGAAGTATTTTTTTTATGAAAAAAAGTTAGATGTTCATTTTTTTTTAAATATTCAAAAAAATTCCTGTGACGCACCTAAAGGGTTAATAAACTTCTTGAATGTGGTTTTGAGCACCTTAAGGGGTGCAGTTTTTAGAATGGTGTCACTTTTGGGTATTTTCTATCATATAGACCCCTCAAAGTGGCTTCAAATGTGATGTGGTCCTAAAAATAAAATGGTGTTGTAAAAATGAGAAATCGCTGGTCAACTTTTAACCCTTATAACTTCCTAACAAAAAAAAATTTTGGTTCCAAAATTGTGCTGATGTAAAGTAAACATGTGGGAAATGTTAGTTATCAAGTTTTTTGTGTGCCGTATCTCTGTGATTTAAGGGCATAAAAATTCAAAGTTGGAAAATTGCGAAATTTTCAAAATTTTCGCCAAATTTCCGTTTTTCTCACAAATAAACGCAAGTTATTTGAATGAAATTTTACCACTATCATGAAGTACAATATGTCACGAGAAAACAATGTCAGAATCACCAGGATCCATGGAAGCGTTCGAGAGTTATGACCTCATAAAGGTACAGTGGTCAGAATTGTAAAAATTGGCCCGGTCATGAACGTGCAAACCACCCTTGGGGGTGAAGGGGTTAATGTCACGTAACTGCACTCTGTGATATCTTTTGTGTCGCTTCTGTGGCTGCTGCTGCTGATGTTATCACAAATTTTTGGGAATGTGAACAGTCATGTTTGGTCTATATCTGCTGGGTTAGCTGTAGTGGAAGACGTGTCGGTCCCAATTATACTATTTCTTTTCTTGTGACAGTTATTCCACTTCGGTGATGTCAGGCCCTCATTTTTTAAAATATGAACACTCCTGGTTGAGTGTCCATCTGCTGGATTGGGTGTAGTGAAAGACCTGTCAGTCCCTATTATACTATTTCTACTGTGATGAAATTGATGCCACTTCTGTGGTGTAAGGCCCTCATTTCTTTAAATGTGAACTCTTCTTGTTGCGTGTCCATCTGCTGGATTTGGTTTAGTGGAAGACCTGTCGGTCCCTATTATACTAATTCTACTGTGGTCAAATGGATGCTACTTTGGTGGAGTCTGCCAATAATTTTTGGAAATGTGAACACTCCTGGTTGGGTGTTCATCTGCTGTATTGGGTGTAGTGGAAGAACTATCGATCCCTATTATACTATTTCTACTGTGGTGAAATTGATGCCACTTCTGTGGTCAAAGGCCCTCATTTCTTTAAATGGGAACATTCCTGGTAGGGTGTCCATCTGCTGGACTGGGTGTAGTAAAAGACCTGTCGGTCCCTATTATACTATTTCTTCTGTGGTGAAAGTGATACCACTTTGGTGTTGTCTGCCAATAATTTTTGGAAATGTGAACACTCCTGGTTGGGTCTCCTTCATGCGTGTTGCCTGTAGCAGTAGGCCTCTGAGACTGTCAGGCCTCCACTCAATTGGACTCAACTACCCGTGTTACTACTTAAATTTTTCTGACATTGGTAGTCTACAAAACTGATATTTGTGCCACCTGAGTGTGGCTCAGCATGAAAGCAGGTAGAGGTGTTGCATGTGGTATCAGGGCTCCCAGCAAAGTGGCCATACACCAATTCCTCACCCACCTCGGCTTACTGTGACGTTTAATTGAAAGCTGCAAATTCTGTTTCAGACCCCGATAGCTCATGCCTGGCTGATTGCTGCAGTGCCATACTAAAATCGGTACTGTGGGTGAATTGAGGCCACTTTGCTGGTGTCTGTCCCTCATTTAATGTGTTTTGGCAGCATTTGGGGCCGTTATAAGGTGTTGTGCATGCGTTTGTTTTTGCCTCCCATTGAGGTGAATGCGTTCGGTGAAAATTCGACAAACTAATCATCGATTACGGCGAACATAATCCGAACTGAACATTGATATACAGTATTTGCTCAACTGGACTTGTGACTTACTAGGAGTTATCCATATAACAAAGAAGGACCAAGAACTTGGGAATCTGCTAAGAAGAATCAGTCACTTACTATGGGGTCTAGGTAGCTACAGGAGGAGTAGAAGTCGTTGCATTTGACTCTATGGTAATCTCAGCTCTGCTTTTGTAGAGTCAACTCTGCCATACCACTGATAGTTTATTTTCATATTGCTGTGCCTCTGGGTTTGTGTAAACGACCGTGTGACACATACCAGCATTTTAAATGGCACATATTCGGTGGTTTGTCCTTTTACCGATTTTGCATTGGTCCAAAAAAGATTCTAATGACGTCTCTGTATAACACGGTCACACATTTATTGTTGGAATTGACCTGTGTCCTTATCAGAAAGGTCTCAATGTATATTTTGGTGAGAACTCCTTTATTTGTAAAAATACAGGTTCTGGATGTGGAGTGAATGGAGAATATGGCATCACTTTTGCCATAGATTCATTGGAGAAGATGTGGTGGATCAGAAATTCTCCCAGTAAGGAGGAAGCAATTAAATCACTCAATACACAAACAGAATGTAATAAACAAATTGAGGTCACCCTTCTTGAGCAGTACTTTTTGCCATGATGGGCTCGCAGGTGGCTATTTGGAAAGACACTGGTCGTCTTACTTGTCCACAGTGATGGAAACCTCTGGATCCCATCTGATATTTGGGCCATCATCCCGCAGTTGTGTTATCCAATGTTCTCAGTCTGTGGACCTTGAATTTGGACACTTTGCCTGGACCCCATTTCTTTAGTGCAGTAATTGTGGGCCAATCGCTGGATGGTGCTTTTTACATTTACAAATTATACATATAAGGGGGCACTCTGGGTGGGTAGTATATGTAAGAACACTCCCTACCTGTGACACTCTCAGGCTCTGGCACTTAATTTTGGGGTGCTTTCTGTTGGGAGCAGCACTCTCAAGAGGCAATATCTGTCAGACACTGTAGGCAAATATCAGACAGGCACATGAGAGCAAATACAGAGGTGAGGACTTTAAAAGAAGAGAGACACCCCACTGATTTATACAGAACATCTGTCCTGGGGTCTTGCTTATGTAGGGAACATTTTAACAGGGACACTGTGTATGGGGTCACTTTGCATTTGTCCGTATACTTTGAGCACATTATTTGGGTCACATGCTGGCTGGAGCACTGCATATTGGGGGTCCTTCAGGCTTGAAGCCTGTATTTGGGAGCACGCTGTGGTATGTCTCCTAGATCCAGTGCTCTGCTTCCTATATTCTTCATGCCACAGCCAGTTAACTGTATTTATGGGCTATTTATGATAACCCGACATGCTCCAACAACATCACATTCCCTGGCCTTATTGTCCAGCTTAGGTCATAGGCCACCACCTGAGTATTCAAGTAGTTGCTGTCCACAGCTCTACCATGGATGACTTCTAATCTGGGACCTCCTGACTAAACCAGCTAGGCTATATCACTGAGAGCGCTGCTATAATGTTGGCTAGCTCTGTATTTGACACTGTGACAAAGCCAGCTCTCTTATATCACTAGCTAACTCTGCTATACCACTGCTCCTTTGTGCCTTGGACTCTGGCAAGCTAAACTCTGCTATTACTGATTCAACTTTGCCGTACTGCTTCCAGCTCTGTATTGGCCTGTATGACAAACCTAGCTGTGCTATCACTGTATCACTGCTAGTTTTTCATATGACTCTATGACAAACTTGGCTCTGCTATTGCTGAGTCAATTCTTCTATACTGCTTTCAGCTCTGCATTCGACGTTATGACAAACTCCACTCCTGTATTGTTGAGTTAAGGCTGTTGTATAGCTGCTAATTCTTCCTTCTCCTACTGATTTCAGGGGACATCTCCCCCAACCCTGGTCCACCATCCCCCAACCTCGACCCCTACCCTACCTCATATCGAAACCACAATAATCTGATTAACATTACTTGCACTCCCTCATCTCAATCTTTTAATTGTGCCCTCTGGAATCCACGGTCTGCTTGTAACAAGCTTCCTTTCCTACACAACTACTTTCTGAACAACTCTCTTAATCTGTTGGCCCTCACTGAAACCTGGATTCAGGATTCTGACACTGTCTCTCCTGCTGCCATTTCCTACGGTGGCTTACAATTCTCTCACTCCCCGAGACCCACAAACAGACCTGGTGGTGGAGTTGGCATACTCCTGTCCCCACAATGCACTTTCCAGGTCATCCCCCCAGTCCCATCACTCTTATTCCCTTCTTTTGAGGTCCACACCATCAGGCTCTTCCGTCCCCACTCCCTCAGGGTAGCGGTCATATACCGGCCCCCAGGCTCACCCACCCTCTTCCTTGACCACTTTTCAGCCTGGCTGCCACACTTCATGTCCTCAGAACTACCAACCCTCATCCTGGGAGACTTCAACATCCCCATTAACAGCCCTAATTCGACATCTGCATCCCAGCTTCTATCACTAACCACCTCTCTAGGCCTCTCACAGCTTTCAACCTCTGAGACACATAAGGACGGTAACACCCTTGATCTGGTCTTCTGCCGGCTCTGTTCAATCTCCCACCTAAACAACTCACCGCTTCCACTCTCTGACCACAACATTCTCTCCTTCACGCTCACAAATCCTCGCCCACCCCAGCTCATTCCTACCTACCACACAGTCAGAAATCTACAAGCTATTAACCCTCAGACACTTTCAGATTCCCTACACTCATCTCTGTCCCCAATCTCCTCTCTTTCCTGTCCTAATCTGGCTGTTCATCACTACAATGACACTCTTAGAAGCACCCTTGACCAAGTAGCTCCCCTCACCCTCAGTACCTCCAAACACAGAGTAAAAGAGCCCTGGCTCACATCGCAAACTCAACTTCTCCAGCGATGCTCCAGGAGTGCTGAACGCCTATGGAGAAAAACCCGCACACCAGAAGACTTCATCCACTTCAAATTTATGTTAAGAACCTATAACGCTGCCCTTCACCTTGCCAAACAGACCTACTTCACCACCCTGATCTCCTCACTAGCCAACAACCCCAAGAAACTTTTTGACACTTTTCACTCCCTCCTCAGGCCAAAAGCACAAGCCCCTATCACAGACATTTGTGCTGATGACCTGGCCTCCCACTTTACAGAAAAAATAGATAATATCCGTCAAGAAATCTGCTCCCAACCACCAAGTGCTGTGACTCCCATCCCTTCCTACATCTCCCCTGGCTCACTCTCCACATTTGATCCCATAACAGAAGAAGAAGTCTCCAGACTCCTCTCTTCTTCTCGTCCGACTACATGCACTACCGACCCCATTCCCTCACATCTCCTCCAGTCTCTCTCTCCAGTCGTCACAACCCACCTAACTACAATCTTTAATCTCTCCCTCTCCTCGGGCATTTTCCCATCCTCCTTCAAACACGCCATCGTTACTCCACTACTAAAGAAACCTGCTCTCGACCCATCCTGCACAAACAACTACAGACCAGTCTCCAATCTCCCCTTCATCTCTAAACTTTTGGAACGCCTAGTTTACTCCCACCTTACCCGTTACCTCTCCATTCACTCCCTTCTAGACCCTTCACAGTCCGGCTTCCGCCCCCTACATTCGACTGAAACTGCACTCATCAAAGTGACCAATGACCTTCTGACAGCAAAACGTAACGGTGACCACTCTCTGCTCATTCTTCTTGACCTATCTGCAGCTTTCGATACTGTTGACCACCATCTCCTACTCTCTAGGCTCCAGTCACTAGGCATTAAGGACACTGCACTCTCCTGGTTCTCTTCCTATCTCTCTGACCGCTCCTTCAGTGTTTTGTTCTCTGGCTCCACGTCATCTCCTCTTCCTCTTGCTGTCGGGGTACCTCAGGGCTCAGTCCTTGGCCCCCTTCTTTTCTCTCTCTACACGGCCCCAATTGGACAGACCATCAGCAGATTTGGCTTTCAGTACCATCTTTATGCTGATGACACACAACTATATACGTCTTCCCCCGACCTTACCCCCGCTGTACTACAGAACGCCAGTGACTGTCTGTCCGCAGTCTTCAATATCATGTCCGCTCTCTATCTGAAACTCAACCTCTCCAAAACTGAACTTCTTCTGCTCCCGCCGTCTACTAACCTCCCTAAATCTGACATTTCCTTCTCCGTGGGTGGTACCACAATAACACCCCGGCAGCAGGTGCGCTGTCTGGGTGTTATGTTTGACACCAATCTCTCCTTTACATCCCATATACAACCCCTTGCCCGCTCTTGCCGCTTACACCTAAAGAACATCTCTAGAATCCGCCCTTTTCTCACTATGGAAACAACAAAAACCCTCACTGTTGCATTGATCCACTCTCGCCTGGATTACTGCAACGCTCTATTAATTGGCCTCCCCGTCACTCGACTATCCCCTCTCCAGTCCATACTCAATGCAGCAGCCAGGATCGTCCATCTGGGTAATCGGTACTCGGACGCGTCCGCTCTTCGCCAGTCCTTACATTGGCTGCCCATTCATTATAGGATCCAATTCAAAGTACTTGTTCTCACCCACAAAGCTCTCCACAGTGCGGCACCCCCTTACATCTCTTCTCTCATTTCTGTCTATCGGCCTAGCCGATCGCTGCGCTCTGCAAACGACTTTCGACTAACCTCTGCACTAATCCGTACCTCCCACTCCCGACTCCAAGACTTCTCCCGTGCTGCTCCTATCCTCTGGAATGCTCTACCCCAAGAAATCAGGACTATCCACAATTTGCATAGTTTTAGGCGCTCCCTCAAAACACACCTGTTCAGAGCGGCCTATCACATTCACTAATCAAAGTCATTCTCTGTGTAAGTGTGCGTGCGTAGACCATTCACTATCTCCATCCATCCTTCACTCCTGCAAGATGGCTGGACCTTCATTGTAAATACACCATTGTAAATACACACCTGTACTCTGTATCTCCCTCACCTCATTGTAGATTGTACGCTCTCACGAGCAGGGTCGTCTTATTTCGTCTTATTTTGCTTTAATTATTGTATTGTTAGCGTTGTTACTTATGACTTGTGTTTTGAAACTGTTAAACTGTAAAGCGCTGCGGAATATGTTGGCGCTATATAAATAAAGATTATTATTATTATTATTAATTCTCCATTGGACTCCATGACAAATTCAGCTCTGCTGCACTGGATTTCTCATTGCTGAGTCTGCTCTACTTCTGTTATGGGCTTGCGGAATGCACCAAATAATATAAGATGGTATAGAGGTGCGTTCGCAGCCGAGGGTCCACTGTGCAGAGATGTTAACTGCTGCTTAGTAATGGCGGAGCACTAACTAAACACCGGCGGGATAACTGCTGACCCGGTGTGTACAGGAGCGAACTCAGTTACCTCACTGAGCTGCTGGGATGAGTGCGAGAGCCTGTTTATCCTCACAGGACTCGGCAGGAGAGCGCTAGTGCTAAGACACAGGACTCTGCCCAAAGGACACAGGGTTAGAGGCCCTCTAGTCCCACATAGCAGCAGTGATGCATGAACAGACACTAATAGAATGCTGTGCCCTGTTAGCAGTCACAGGGTGCAGCTGCACGTAGCTTACCGCACTATATGTGTACAGAGCAGCTCTGGCAGGCGCCACTAACCAGCCTAAGCTCAGGACTGGAAGGCGCATAGGATGCGCACGGCGCCGCTCTAACAGATGCTGCAGCACCTGCAGTAGCGTAGTGCCTAAGGTAGAGTGACGCACTCTGGCGCTAGTGTAGGAGGAGAGGCCTCCGCCGAGTACCCGGGCCGGAACCGAGGGGACTGTCTTCCAGGTTCCTGGGGTATCTGTTTCCAGGAAACAGAAGTAGGGGATGGACTGCTGCGACTGACAGGGCACTTGGGGGAGGAGTCCAGAGAAGAGGGGCGGAGAGGGCCTGACTGTGTGAGACACTGTGAGACGAGGGAGAAGGAGGTGGAGACTTGGGGAGGGCCAGAGAGCGAGAGCCATGAGCAGCCACCGGAGAGGAGGACTGCGACAGGAGGGAGACTCTCTGTGGACCGCAGGGAGACGGCGCCGAGCTTACTAACCAAAGAAGACTGCTGCCTCACTCCAGCTCTTGGCTGCGGCCTACTCACAGTCGTCCGTGGCCGACGCCGCCTCACTCCAGCTTGCGGCTGCGGCCTCCTCGCTGCTGCCCACAGCCACAGCCGCTCCACTCCCGACCACAGCGGTGACCCCTTCTTTGCCGCCCGCAGCTGCCACCACCCTGCTCCAGTCCGCGGTAGAGACTGGGCCTGTGCCCGCTGCGGATCCTCCATTGCGGCCTCAGACTGCACCTGTGGCCTATGAACCGCCACTTATCACCGCCGCTGCCAGTCCCTGTCAGGGAGTTGCGGCCTCCACTCTCCCACTCCCAGGCGGTATCCCGCTGCCACCCGCCGCTGGGGGACATCCCGCCAAAGAACTCTCCGGGGGCCTGTTGTGCCCCTGTTCCTGGGTGTCGGAACGCCTGAAGACTCCGCCAGATCTTCAGTGGCTGGGCCCAGTGGCTGCGAGGCAGACACACCGTGGAACAGAATGCCGAGGGACGTCAGGACGGATAAGTGATACATAGTGACTAAGGACCCGTAGTTGGCCATTCCGCGGCCATATAGTGACCGGCCTTTGCCGGATTAGTCGTGTTCTCTCGATCTTTGTTTATGTGTATTGGTTCCCTGTGAGGACAACTACTGTTATTCTGTGGTTGCGTAACAATAGCCCTAACGGCATTTATCTATAAAAGTTAACGTTTAAAGTCATATCTGTCTTGCGTCTCGTCACAGCATCCTACGTACCTGCTATTACCACACTAGCATGTGAGAGGTGCTGGAAGCACTGCGGCGCTAGGCAGTGCCACAACTAGGCGCTGAGACCGAACTCTGAACCCTAACAACATGTGTATCAAAGAGAAGGGGTTTCATAATGAGTCATTCAGCGGTTCACAAACATCCATCATCACACACATCTCTACCAATTACTGTGTATACTAGCGCATGGCCGAGCGGCCATGCAAACCTTTTATAGTAGCGTCCTTCCGGGACCTTCCTGATGGTCCAATTCGAGCTGGAGAAGGACCTGAGCATGTGACCTCTGATCTCCAATGAGAGACCGTCCCACGGGCATGCTCAGTGGACCGAAAGGAGGACTTAGTCCCTGGAGTAGTTCGCTGCTGACCAGCATGCGCTGCTATAGCTGGACCAGAGGTGGCAGCAGCAACCAAACCCACAGTGCTGGTCTGAGCAGATTGCCGGGATTGACGAGTCTGCTGAGCAGCCTCCTCTGCGGCCAGGAAGGAAAGCGAGACCGCCAAAGGCAAGCGACAGCGACAGGAACCCGATGCCTAACAACTTCCATGCGCTCCTCCTGTTGCTTTTCTGCCAATACAGCTTCCGTTCTTTCATTAGAATCTTGATGCTGTACCAAATCCCTCTGTCCATGTTGCTTTGCAACTGCTCACCATGTCAGAGGTAACACATTTTAAATCATGCATCACCATTTGGGGGACTTTTTAGGTGGAGCAATGTATTTGAGGGCTCGCTCTTCCTATTTATTGGGGCATATTCTGGCTAGAACCCTGTGTAGTGGCATTCTCTGACTATAACACAATAAGTTTGGGCATTATATGGATGGGGCACTACATAGCAGACACAATATGTGGGGAAAGGAGACTGAATTGAACATTATGCATATTGGTGTTCTTTCTTTTTGCACCTAGCCATTGAAACACCTTGTCCCATCCCTGTTTGACTTTGCTTGGTCTGATCATTTCAGAATAGAGACTTGGATCATCCATTGCAGCCACATTAATTCGTTGGCAGAAACCTGTGATGTCAGAGACATTCACATGACTGCCGTCTCAGCCAGTATCGTTTCCTGTTAGACCTTGCACTTATATAAAAGCTCTATCCTAAAATGAGAAACTATGGTAGAACTGGCGAGGCATCACTTCCCCAACATAACGTCATTGCCGGATTTGCTCTCTTTAGTTGTATAGATAGCAGTGCAAATTACCATTGGCTTCCCTGCGAATTTATAGGCTGCCATGAAACAGCCCATGTCTGCTGATAGGTCTGTAAATGACAAGACTATAGGAATATATAATGCACAGTTAGTAAGGCTATAAGTACAGAACCGCTGGAAAGAGATATGTGCCTTGAGGAATTGTATTTCTGGATATTACAGTAACATAACGTTCTACGCTCCTTTACTATAGTATACAACCTTTATTTATAGCAAGTGAGTATGTCAATTAATGTCCCACCACCTGGTCATAGGATGTCCTCTAGCGATCAATTAAAATGAATGAAAAAGCGAGCAGTAAATTCTCCTACAGCACTCCCGCAGGAGAAATAATGTATTATACATTTGTCATTGAAATGGGCTTTTGTGTCCTCCAGATTAAGATATACTATTTATGACCATGTCCTATCTTGAGATCTACTTTTTTTTTCATAAACAGCACTGTATTTGGTTAATTGAGCTTCAATACAAGACACATCCATGGACTGGTGTGGTGCTGGTGCAAAATTTAGATCAGAGACAGTTTTATTGTCAACCTTTTGATCTGAAACATTTTTTAAATTTCTTTTATATCTGCCCCAGATAAAAGTTTTGCGTTAGTTTTTCCAGGACCCAGTATATGATGCTGCAGTCACCCTGAGGTTGGAAACTTTCTGTAGAAAGCAGAATCTGTGGCTTTATAAATCGAGATAGAAGCAAATATGACTTCCTTTTCTGCTCTTGCAGATTAAATGACACTTATTTTATGAGTCACTTTATGATAAGATCAGTGCAGAATAGTGTTGGGAGGGAGTCACAGAGACTCATAATCCATGAACTAGTGCGATATCAGTGGGCAGTAATGGTACTGTATTAACCTTTCCACTCGTAGAGAGATGGTGGACACCACATCTTGGCCCAAGATTCGCATTTGTGTATTTTTGAAGTTGTTAAAAAGTTTATTTTTAGATGCTGCACAATAAAAAATATTCTACATGGCCCTTGGGAAGGGAAACCTGTGAAAATTTACAGTAATACTGCCATCCAGAGTGTATTGTTACCACGAAGCACGAAGTATGTCTTGTGATGTGAAGTGTAACCATCAAGTGTGCTGTGCCTCATTTGTGCAGAGGAAGGAAAATGTTCTGATGTGGCAAGAGCTGGATGACTTTTTCCCTTAAAAGAAAAAGATGTAAACCAGAACAGAACTCTACTTTCTTTACAGAACGGAGGCACTACACACTTCTTGGTTACACTTCACATTTTAAGGCACAGTACACTTGTTGGTTACGGTACGCTTTACGGTACGCTTTATCTTTCCTGGTGAGAACTTTCGCAGACACGTGTCTATGGAGCGGGGTATAAAATCAATTGTTCAGTTTTCCGTCGATCAGTTTCAGTGTTATTCCACATTTTAATGAGAAAATTGAGTCATCAGAGCAACTTTGGATGAGGCAAAGTCATCAGTGCAAACCAAGCCCGTGTTTCAAAAAAATGCCAACCCTGAAGAGTTTTCTCATGTTACAATGTCAAGAATATAGAGAGAATGGTGTGAACAACAAAAAACATTCATCAAATTGGGATCTTGTAAATATAAACAACGTGTAAATAAAACAAAAAGGGATCAAAAGAACCAGAAGAGGACGTGAAGAATCGTTATGATCAAGAAGTGATGCACAGACAAGATATACATCATTTATGTCCAACATTGACCATACAACTCATCATTCCTTAGGAAGGATGGTCTATAACAGCAGACCGCTAGGTACGGTATCAGAAAAGTAATTTCAGGGGGCCAAAATGCACAGAAATTGTATCACTGAGCAGTGGAAAAACAATGAAACAATGTCTGTGTAAGGAGCTGGGGGGGAACCTCAATTGCCTTCTCCCTCCTGAATAATGAACACAGGTGTTGTGTGCAGCTTCCTGACATTTTCTAATGGTCTTGCAATGTGTAATGTACTGTATATGTTCTCTTAATGTTTTACACTGTAATGTGAGTGTATTTGTACATGTTTAGCTTAAACTGAACTTCTTCTGCTCCCGCCGTCTACTAACCTCCCTAAATCTGACATTTCCCTCTCCGTGGGTGGTACCACAATAACACCCCGGCAGCAGGCGCGCTGTCTGGGTGTTATGTTTGACACCAATCTCTCCTTTACATCCCATATACAATCCCTTGCCCGCTCTTGCCGCTTACACCTAAAGAACATCTCTAGAATCCGCCCTTTTCTCACTATGGAAACAACAAAAACCCTCACTGTTGCATTGATCCACTCTCGCCTGGATTACTGCAACGCTCTATTAATTGGCCTCCCCGTCACTCGACTATCCCCTCTCCAGTCCATACTCAATGCAGCAGCCAGGATCGTCCATCTGGGTAATCGGTACTCGGACGCGTCCGCTCTTCGCCAGTCCTTACATTGGCTGCCCATTCATTATAGGATCCAATTCAAAGTACTTGTTCTCACCCACAAAGCTCTCCACAGTGCGGCACCCCCTTACATCTCTTCTCTCATTTCTGTCTATCGGCCTAGCCGATCGCTGCGCTCTGCAAACGACTTTCGACTAACCTCTGCACTAATCCGTACCTCCCACTCCTGACTCCAAGACTTCTCCCGTGCTGCTCCTATCCTCTGGAATGCTCTACCCCAAGAAATCAGGACTATCCACAATTTGCATAGTTTTAGGCGCTCCCTCAAAACACACCTGTTCAGAGCGGCTTATCACATTCACTAATCAAAGTCATTCTCTGTGTAAGTGTGCGTGTGTAGCCCATTCACTATCTCCATCCATCCTTCACTCCCGCAAGATGGCTGGACCTTCATTGTAAATACACCATTGTAAATACACACCTGTACTCTGTATCTCCCTCACCTCATTGTAGATTGTACGCTCTCACGAGCAGGGTCGTCTTATTTCGTCTTATTTTGCTTTAATTATTGTATTGTTAGCGTTGTTACTTATGACTTGTGTTTTGAAACTGTTAAACTGTAAAGCGCTGCGGAATATGTTGGCGCTATATAAATAAAGATTATTATTATTATTATTATTATTAGGGATGGAGAGCTAAGTGCTAAATAGTTGGGAGGAGTTATAAAGGAGATGGTGCAAAGCCTCTCAACTTAGGGAAAGGACTTCCTGCCTTCAGGCAGAGCCCAGGCAGGCTTGCCCAGGGCAGGACATGCACCATAGCAAGGACAGAGGATTCCCCGGTCGGGGGGGATAAAAGCTGCCCTAGCTTGATGGGCAGCATGGACGGACAATGGATTTGCTGGATTGACACCAGGAGAAATACGAGGTTCTGGACCAGGACAGGAGATGGTGTCGTGCACCCTACTGAAGTGGCAGGGAAAGTGCAGGAAACATTGCCTTATTTGTACCGTGTTCAGTAAAGTTTACTGTTGGAATAGAACTTTGGCTTGGTGTTGTTTCCTGAGACTTTGTCCCCTGCAACCGAAGTGAACGTGTGCTGAAGGTAACTGACTGTACCGCAGGACTGGGACTTCACCTGTCTTTTCATGTGCAAGGTGCCGAGGTTCTCACTGAGTGTGACTTTTTAAACTCATCCATGACTACCACCCCATGCCACCTTGTACACCTGGTCAGATTAATCCAGCGTGTAACGTTCAGGAGCAGACAATGTCCAAGAGTGGACCCTATGGGTCGTGGATCTGGAGCCCCTGGGCCGAGCACGCCAGGTGATGACCGACCCCTATACAGGGATCGTTAGGGGCAGGACCGCAGAGGTCAGAACCGCGACAGCCGGTACCAAGAGGGGCGGCTCACAGGAGGCATGGAAGAGTGTATGGGAACTGGGTACAAGGAACACAAAGAGTGTACACGGAAGTGCGCAAACTACAGACAGTGCGAGACAGGAAGCCGTGAGCACGTATGGCGTATAGCGAGTAATACCTCCGTAGGTAAACAAAGCAGGACGCGTGCCAGGAGCACGACAGAGTACTGAATGGAGCAGCAGTCGTGCCAGAAGGTGTTACAGAGCACAGGGACAGAGAGTACCAGGAGGTACGACAGAGCATGAAGCAACGTGAAAGTTCAGAGCAAGTGCTAGGAGCACAATAGAATACCAGACAGAGCAGAGGACCTGAAAAAGAGCACGGCCCGACTGGGACTAAGCAGACCCAGCCAGGAAGCACAACAATAATCAGGCACCTCCCATAGGGGAGGATAGCCTGATATAGCACATGACCATGACAGGTTCCGGGTCAGATCCTAGCCAGAAAGCACATGACCACTACAGCTTCCGGGTCAGGTCCTCCATTACCATAGAGGAGACTGACCCGGAGACAGCACTGATAGGAGCGCGCAAGCGCAAACGTGACATGGAGGAGCCCGAGGACGAGAGCTGCGCGTGCGCACCCGACGGAGGCCCCGGAGGGACCGCCGTACCGGAGGGAGTGATGTCGGGACCGAAGCCTAGCCTCCAGGTGAGCGCGCATGACACAGCGCCTTGCTGATAGGAGAGTCAGAATTTGGTAGAAGCAACATGAAATGATGACCCCCTTCTGTTAGGAGCCAATGGTCCAGGCTGGTGGAGTAGTGGTGTGGGTAAGGAATTGTTGGCACACCGTGGTTCATAAGTATTGTTACTGTACAGTTATGGGCTGTGGAAGTAGATGCCTAACCTCAGTGATTCATTATTGATGCCAGGGGCAATGGATGGTTTAGTTTCATATTAAACCACAGACCGGAGAACAATAGACCTTATTATGTTCAGATTTACTCAAAGGAAGTGAAGTCACTGCTGTACATACATATGCCAGGAGGAAGTGATATCGGGTAGCAGGATTTTTCTATGGAGGGAGAATAGTGCTCAGTGATTAACTATCCAAAGAGCAACTTTCCACCTGGGAATAACATATATGATTATTAGTTTTGTTATGTCACATACTTTCCTAAATTTTTGGACAGGGTAGGGAAAAAATTTTGCTTTAAAAATCTTGGGACGGGTTGTATAAAACAATAATAAGTACTTTGAGTTCATATGGGTGAACTGTACTGAATGAGAATAATCTGACTGGCTCATTTGGTTCTGTAGATTTTAATATGTTCACTTCATAAGATGGTTCAGCTATCTATTATCTATCTATCTATCTATCTATCTATCTATCTATCTATCTATCTATCTATCTATCTATCTATCTATCTATCTATCATCTATCTATTATCTTTTTAAGAAGAAGGAGGACGTCATCTCTAGAAGATGGGATGTCCGGACCGGACCGGACCCCTGGGTGAGAATAATTTATCTTATTTTTTTATCTTTCAGGTTACTGTAGATAAGCCCCTGATGGCGGTGGCTGCAGCTCATAGGCCAAAAATGAGGTGACAGATTCCCTTTAAGGCCTCTTTCACACATCAGTTTTTTGCCTTCAGGCGCGATCCGGCTTTTTTTTGTAAAACCGGATCCGGCAAAATGCAATGCCGGATCCAGTTTTTCCCCATTGACTTGCATTAGCTCCGGATCGTGCCGGATGGCATTGCGTTTCATCCGTTTTTTGCCGGATCCGGCAACTTGTCTCATTCCGGCGTCTGGAAAAAACGGCTACTGTAACGTTTTTTGTCTCCGGCGAAAAAGCCGGAAGCGCCGGATCCGGCGCTTCCAGCTTTTTGCTACAATGAAAGTCTATGGGCGCCGGAATGCGCCGGATCCAGAAAAAGACGGATCCAGCCACCGGATCCGTTTTTTTTTAAGTCTGCGCATGCTCAGATCCAATTGGCCAGCCCCCAGGAACAGATATAACCTGCTAGACGGATCCAGCAAAAAAACGGATCCGTTTCTACAGTTCTCCAAAATTTATGCCGTATCCGTTTTTTCTAAAAATAGCCGGATCCTGCCTGACGGCAAAAAACTGATGTGTGAAAGTAGCCTAAGAGGCTCCTCTGTCCTCCACTCATTACCTGTAGTATTGGCACCTGTTTGCACTTGTTATCAATATAAAAGACAGCTGTCCACAACCTCAAACAGTCACACTCAAAACTCCAAAACTATGATGAAGACCAAAGAGCTGTTGAAGGACACCACAAACAAAATTGTAGCCCTGCACCAGGCTGGGAAGACAGAATCTGCAATAGGCAAACAGCTTGGTGTGATGAAATCAACTGTGGGAGCAATAATAAGAAAATGGAAGACATACAAGACCACTGATATTCTTCCTCTATCTGGGGCTCCACGCAAGATCTCACCCCGTGGGGTCAAAATGATCACAAGAACGGTGAGCAAAAATCCCAGAACCACACGGGGGACCTAGTGAATGACCTGCATACCATGCAGCTGGGACCACTGTAACAAAGGTTACCATCAGTAACAAACTACGCCATCAGGGACTCACATGCTGCAGTGCCAGATGTGTCCCCCTGCTTAAGCCAGTATGCCTCGCCCCCAGAGGCCGTGGGGTACTCGGTGCCGGGCCCATTGACTTTAATGGGAGATGTCACAGTGGCAGTGACCCGGTCCGTGGCCTCAGGCGGTCAATGTAAAAGGGGTAGAGTGATGGGGATAAAGTTGTGGAGATAATTCATGACGCCACCTGTGGTCTCTGGTCAGTTTGACCAGCGCTGCAGGGTTGCTTCTCTGAGACAGATGGTATGGTGCAGCAATGATGTTGAAGCTCCCCACAAGGTGGAGCTGTAGTCCCAGGGCAGTGTAGATGAGGTTGGCAAGTGAGGAGATGGTGTAAAGAAGTAGATGTAGTAAAGCCGGGTGTAAGGCGCAAGAATAAGTGGAGGACACAAGGGCATGTAGTTCCAAGGCTTTACTCACAGTCTGGTGCACACAGATGGCCGCTTCGGTGCCATGTCCTCCAGGTCAGGGGCTCAGCCAACTCCCAGGCAAGTTAAAGTACACCTTTCCAGCACTCCTCCAACATGTGCCTTCTCTGAACGTCTCCACACTAGCGCCTAATCTGAAGTATTTGTAGCTGCGTATTAAACTCAAGTTTCTCCTTCTTGATGTTACTTAGAACTCTACTTGTACGGCAGACAGCTGTAGCCTGCTTCGGGGACTCCTTGCTATCATGTCCCGGGTCACCCACGTTGCTGTTGTGCCCCCAAGTCTTAGATGGGAATAAAGTGGTGATGACTTCTATTCCTCCGGTTTCTGCTGCAGGAACATCAGTATCCATACAACATCGGGGACTTGATGTTCAAACTTGAGGAAGGGCTCTGCTCTGACCTAGTCCTTAGTTCTCTTCTTCTCCTTACATTCCACACTAAACTTTCTTCCCTCTGAAGAATCAGGCTTTCTATGGCTCTTTCCTATGCCAGCAGCTCCAGGTCACAGGAGTCTGCTGCAGCACTTCCTTCACTCCATCCCTCTCAGGGGATCTTCTCTCACAGACTGACCTTTTTCCTAATATTCTCCTGCTCTCTTGTGCTGTCTAAGCTCCACCCACCTCCCAGCACTCTTCGTGTTCCAAGCAGGGAGCCACAAAGTTTGCTCTGCTACACTACTGGTGTGCGTGTGGGATGTGAGTGTAGGAGTGTGGTCAGGTGTCTCCACCTTACCTGGATAGTGGGGTACAACACCTCAAGAGGAGGTGCAGTACCTCTGTGGCGACTGAACCCTCAGGGGCGCCACATACCCCCCATTAAACACAGCACGGGCTGCAAGTGAAACAAAGTATGTTACATAAGGAACATACAAAATTTTTAAAATGCATTTTAACAGGTGAACAATTTTTAAACTAAACTTCCCAATATGGGAGGCACTGATTCTTAAACGTTGCAGAACAAGTTAACAGACTACCTATAATTTAATACTTTACCTAATTTAAAGTGCTATTGGCAGTAACCATTGCTAAGAAGTTCACTACCAGTTCAGGGCCTACTATCCCCGCTGCAACATATTTTCCTTTATCACTCACATTTTCACATTCTGCTGTTTCTTCTAGACCCATAGGTGACAACCGCTGACTCCTGGTTCATCACCTGGATTCAAATTTTTATTCAAAACTTCACATTTTTTTTAAGCATTACTATGAGGCTAAATTCTGCAAGACATTCACTCCTAATACTGCAGCTAAACATTGCTACCAACATTTTCAAAAGGCACATTATAAAATACTTCACAGTAAGACAGCAATAATTCTTGCAAGGGCTGGACACCGCTCCCAGCTGGGATTTCTTGCAGTGTCTCTGTAGCTGAAATAGAACTCGGGTCTGAGGTAGTCCTTGTTGAAGACTGTTCATGTAAAACCAAGAGAGAGCACCTTAAGAGGCGCAAACTATTTACAAGCAAAGTTTGTGGATCACTCCAAGTTCATGATCGCTCAGTTCAATAAAAGTGGTGCCAACTGGGCGAACTGGGAAAACACAGAAAATGAGGGCACAACGGTGCCCATACCCTCCTGGGTAACAGTTCAATTAGAAATGTACTTAGTGATTTTGTCGCTTGCATGATGAAAGGCGAGGATAACGAATCTCTGGTAGGGGAAATCCGTGATGCATGGTAACACCCATCAGCTGCTCAGGCTCCTCCGCCGAGATCAGAAGCCGCCGAATGGGATGCGTCTGCTCCAGCTTTTCTCTTTTCAGCAGGGACTTCTTCCACTTCTCCATTGCGATCAGCTTAGCATCTTGTAATTGAGAACACAACTCCTCCATTTGTTCCATGCAAAGTACTGGCCTGTTGCACGCAGTGGACGGAAACTCAGGGGTCAACCCAGTTGCAGGGGCGGCGGTTGTACCTGACGTTTCCTGACGGTGTTGTTTTGGCTCTGGTGCAGGCACTGGACGGCAGCCAGTGGCAGCGGTGGTTGCTGGAGCTGCTTGATCAGCGGGCGGCGACTGGAGTAGAGCAGATGCTGGTTCAGGGTCTGCTGAGGCCTCCGGTGGGACCTGCGCGGCCGCGCCAGGTCCAGGCAGGAACACGGTCCCTGCTTCACATTCAGCTCCCGGGTCCTCTGGTAACTACTCCTGGCAGCTGGCATCCAGCGGCGGTATCATGGTGACGGGCGCTGCCGCTGGCATCGCAGCGGCCGCAGGTTTCACAGGCGCTGCCTGGGGTGGAACTGGTGCAGCGGCGGCGGGTACCGGTGGTGGAGGTACCGTTTCTGCAGGCCCCTCCTTGGTGCGCTGCCGATCCAAGATCCACAGCGCTTCCTGCTTCAGCTGCAGACTGCAGTTCAGCATGGCGATTTCTTCCTTCAGCTGCTGACGGTCCATCACAGAAGCAGGGCCGGAGCCTTCGACTGGTGCACCGGGGAAGGCAGGCTCCTCTTCCATCATGGCGTCCTGGTGTTCTAGCTTCTCTCTGGGCTCCTTTTCCACCACAGGGCTTTGCTCCTCCTTCCTGGGGCAGCGTCTTCTTCCTCTGCCTCCATACCAAGCCAGTATACGAACCCCTCTGGGAGTGGGCCATGTTGCTGTTGCATAGAAGTTCAGGCAGGGGAAGCCCAGGACAGTTTGCGCTCTTTTCTTAGGGCCACCCATGTTGTCACACCCTTCTTCACCGCACCGGCGGCCGTTTTGAGAGTCCATTTTATAGTCTATCATTTTGGTTATTTTACACATTTTCAGCAATTTTAAGTCCAATAAATCTTCAGCACACAGGACCCGGTGGTACCGGGCTTCGTCATCCTGTTCGTGACGCCCCCAGAGGCCGTGGGGTACTCGGTGCCAGGCCCGTTGACTTCAATGGGAGATGTCACAGTGGCAGTGACCCGGTCCGTGGCCTCAGGCGGTCAATGTAAAAGGGGTAGAGTGATGGGGATAAAGTTGTGGAGAGGATTTGTGACGCCACCTGTGGTTTCTGGTCAGTTTGACCAGCGCTGCAGGGTTGCTTCTCTGAGACAGATGGTGTGGTGCAGCAATAATGTTGAAGCTCCCCACAGGTGGAGCAGTAGTCCCAGGGCAGTATAGATGAGGTTGGAAAGTGAGGAGATGGTGTGAAGTAGATGTAGCAGAGCCGGGTGTAAGGCGCAAGAATAAGTGGAGGACACAATGGCATGTAGTTCCAAGGCTTTACTCACAGTCTGGTGCACACAAATGGCCGCTTTGGTGCCGTGTCCTCCAGGTCAGGGGCTCAGCCAACTCCCAGGCAAGGTAAAGTACACCTTTCCAGCACTCCTCCAACATGTGCCTTCTCTGAACGTCTCCACACTAGCACCTAATCTGAAGTACCTGTAGTTGCGTATTAAACTCAAGTTCCTCCTTCTTGATGTTACTTAGAACTCTACTTGTACGGCAGACAGCTGTAGCCTGCTTCGGGGACTCCTTGCTATCATGTCCCAGCTCACCCATGTTGCTGTTGTGCCCCCAAGTTTTAGATGGGAATAAAGTGGTGACGACTTCTATTCCTCCGGTTTCTGCTGCAGGAACATCAGTATCCTTACAACCTCGGGGACCGGACCCCGGCTATGCTCTTCAAACTTGAGGAAGGGCTCTGCTCTGACCCTAGTCCTTAGTTCTCTTCTCCTTACATTCCATACTAAACTTTTTTCCCTCTGAAGAATCAGGCTTTCTATGGCTCTTTCCTGTGCCAGCAGCTCCAGGTCACAGGAGTCTGCTGCAGCACTTCCTTCACTCCATCCCTCTCAGGGGATCTTCTCTCATAGACTGACCTTTTCCTAATATTCTCCCACTCTCTTGTGCAGTCTAAGCTCCATCCACCTCCCAGCACTCTTCGTGTTCCAAGCAGGGAGCCACAAAGGTTGCTCTGCTACACTACTGGTGTGCGTGTGGGATGTGAGTGTTGGAGTGTGGTCAGGTGTCTCCACCTTACCTGGATAGTCGGGTACCACACCTCAGAAGGAGGTGCAGTACCTCTGTGGCGACTGAACCCTCAGGGGCGCCACAAGTACATGTCCAGGCCCCTCTGAAGTTATTAGAGAGCATTTGGATTATCCAGAAGAGTATTGGGAGAATGTCATATCGTCTGATGAAACCAAAGTAGAACTGTTTGGTAGAAACAAAACTCGTCGTCATTTTTAAAAAAAATTCGTTTATTAAACTTCGAAACAAGAAAAGAATGTAGTGTACAACATACATATTTGCTTGTGGTTGTGAACATTGTACAGAGCATACACATTACCGTCTTTTTGTTAAATACTAAACAAAAATTGAACACTCTTATTAATATACGGATAATATATGCATAATCCCCCAAGCATATACAGAGAGCAACAGGCTATACATTATAAGCATGTGCATCAGTCATATCTCACAAGCCTTTATCGTGTCGCTCAGATAATGTAGATTGATTATAAGTTCCTAAACTAAACTACGACTACATAAACTATTTACTAACTCGCAGCCTACTATCTTGCACTATATAGTCTCACATGCTATGTCTCCATTCTACAAAGTGAGATGAGAAGAATTCCACTTCTCCCAGATCTTTTCAAATTTACCCACGCATCCCCTGTTCCGATATAATGTGCGCTCGTATGGAACAATCGTGTTTACCAAGTCAATCCAGGTTCTAAGAGAGGGACATGAATTACCCATCCACCGTAATGCCAATACTTTCCGTGCCATAAACAGTGTCTCACGTAGAAAAATCCCAACATGGTGACCCCATATCTCCTCCTCCCATACCCCAAACAAGAAGACCAGTGGTTCAAGAGGGACAGGAGTTTGCACTAGTGATGACAAGAATAGCGTCACCTCTTTCCAGTACTGTAGGGTAATGGGACATTGCCATATCATGTGAATAAAATCTGCATCTGGTGAGTGACATCGCAAGCATTCTGATGATTGGAATCGACCCATCTTAAAAAGTCGTATCGGAGTTAAATATGATTGGTTTATTATATACAGCTGTATCATTCTGTTATTAATAGATGGTGATACTCCGATTGGAGACTCCAGGATCTCTTCCCACTCCTCTCCCTGAGTATTAGGGATGAGTCTTTCCCACTTCCCTTTAACAGAGCTTATGGCAGATTCTATTCCCACCGACAGCATGTACGTATATAAAGAGGAGATGAGGCCCTGGGGACCCTGTGAGTTAAGGATTCCTATCAAAGGTAGGGACAAAATGGCACGGCCCCCACCTGTACTCCTTAAGAGCAGACCTTAGTTGTAAATAGCGGAAAAATTGAGATCTCGGAACCTCATGTCTAGCCTGTATCTGCTCGAAAGACATTAAGGTCCCATGATCATACAAGTCTCCTATCAGGGAGACATTATGTTGGATCAAAAAATCAGCAGACGGGTGACTTAGTAATACCGGAAAATAGACATTTTTCCATAGGGGCATTTCAGCTATGATATCCTTAAATCCAATCACTTTCTTAATTTGCCTCCAAACTAATCGTGCCAGACGGAGCAAGGGCAGCAAACGAGGGACACCAGGCCTCTCCAACTCCAGGAAACCCAGTGGGCAATCAGTTCTTGCAGCATGAAGCAAGTGACTTTCAGAATTAGGGAGATAATTACCCGGCATCCGTTTACTTAAGGCTCCAGCCTGCCCAGCCAAATAATATAGGAAGAAATCTGGTAGCGCCGCCCCACCTCCCTTTTTAGGCCTCTGTAGAGTGGACAATTTAAGTTTGGGTCTGGTTTTCCCCCATATAAAAGATGTGACCTGGGAATTAAGATTCACAAAAAAGGACTTGGGTACCATTACAGCACTGTGCTGAAGGGAATAGCTAAGTTTGGGAAGTAATATCATTTTAATCAGGTTGATGCGTCCGGCCACAGACAGCGGTAATTTGCTCCAGGTTGCAAATTTAACTCTAACCAGTTACAGCAATGGGTAGATATTAAGTTGTAAGTCAAGCGTGCTGTTATGGGATACATGAACACCCAGGTATTTAAAGCTAGATAAAATAGACAACGAGGAGAGAGCCTCAAGTCGGGGCATCAGGGCATGGGATAGGGGTAACAGGGCAGACTTTTCCCAATTTATATATAAGCCCGAATATTTACTGAATCTATCTATGGTGGCAATCACTTGAGGCAAAGTTTCCTCCGCCTCATCCATAAATATCACCATATCATCAAAACTCGTCATGTTTGGTGGAGACAGAATGCTGATTTGCATCCAAAGAACACCATACCTACTGTGAAGCATGGGGGTGGCAACATCATGCTTTGGGGTGTTTCTCTGCAAAGGTACCAGGACGATTGATCCGTGTACATGAAAGAATGAATGGGGCCTTTTATCGTGAGATTTTGAGTGCAAACCTCCTTCCATCAGCAAGGGCATTGAAGATGAAACATGGATGGGTTTTTCTGCATGATAATGATCCCAAGCACACCGCTAGGGCAACAAAGGAGTGGCTTCGTAAGAAGCATATGAAGGTTCTGGAGTGGCCTAGCCAGTCTTCAGATCTCAACCCCATAGAAAATCTTTGGAGGGCGTTGAATGTCCGTGTTCCCCAGTGACAGGCCCAAAATATCACTGCTCTAGAGGAGATCTGCATGAAGGAATGGGCCAACAAATCACCAACAGTGTGTGGCAACCTTATATTAGAAAAATCAAAGAAGCAGCACACCATCATTTTAGTGCAAAAAAGCTATTTTAATATCACATTTGTGCGCTATATCTATTGTAGGGATTCACGCCATCAGGAAGCGTACATACAGGCAACGCAGTTATCATGTGTTTGGGTTCAAACCCTTGAGCCTATGCTTTGTAGTCAGCTTCTCTGTCCGCTGAGCCACAGCAAATATCTATCTATCTATCTATCTATCTATCTATCTATCTATCTACAGTCATATGTAAAAGTTTGGGCACCCCTATTAATGTTAACCTTTTTTCTTTATAACAATTTTGTTTTTTGCAACAGCTATTTCAGTTTCATATATCTAATAACTGATGGAGTCAGTTATATTTCTGGATTCAAATGAGGTTTATTGTACTAACAGAAAATGTGCAATCTGCATTTTAACAAAATTTGACCGGTGCAAAAGTATGGGCACCTCAACATAAAAGTGACATTAATATTTCGTAGAGCCTCCTTTTGCAAAAATAACAGCCTCTAGTCGCTTCCTGTAGCTATTAATGAGTTCCTGGATCCTGGATGAAGGTATTTGTGACCATTCCTGTTTACAAAACAATTCCAGTTCAGTTAAGTTTGATGGTCGCCGAGCATGGACAGCCCGCTTCAAATCATCCCACGGATGTTCAATGATATTCAAGTCTGGGGACTGGGATGGCCATTCCAGAACATTGTAATTGTTCCTCTGCATGAATGCCTGAGTAGATTTGGAGCGGTGTTTTGGATCATTGTCTTGCTGAAATAACCATCCCCTGCGTAACCTCAACTTTGTCACTGATTCTTGCACATTATTGTCAAGAATCTGCTGATACTGAGTTGAATCCATGTGACCCTCAACTTTAACAAGATTCCCGGTGCCGGCATTGGCCACACAGCCCCAAAGCATGATGGAACCTCCACCAAATTTTACTGTGGGTAGCAAGTGTTTTTCTTGGAATGCAGTGTTTTTTAGCCTCCATGCATAACGCCTTTTTGTATGACCAAACAACTCAATCTTTGTTTCATCAGTCCACAGGACCTTCTTCCAAACTGTAACTGGCTTGTCCAAATGTGCTTTGGCATACCTCAGGCGACTCTGTTTGTGGCGTGCTTGCAGAAACGGCTTCTTTCGCATCACTGTCCCATACAGCTTCTCCTTGTGCAAAGTGCGCTGTATTGTTGACCGATGCACAGTGACACCATCTGCAGCAAGATGATGCTGCAGGTCTTTGGAGGTGGTCTGTGGATTGTCCTTGACTGTTCTCACCATTCTTCTTCTCTGCCTTTCCTGATATTTTTCTTGGCCTGCCACTTCTGGGCTTAACAAGAACTGTACCTGTGTTCTTCCATTTCCTTACTATCTTCCTCACAGTGGAAACTGACAGGTTAAATCTCTGAGACAACTTTTTGTATCCTTCCCCTGAAAAGCTATGTTGAATAATCTTTGTTTTCAGATCATTTGAGAGTTGTTTTGAGGAGCCCATGATGCCACTCTTCATAGGAAAATGAAATAGGAGAACTACTTGCAAGTGGCCACCTTAAATACCTTTTCTCATGATTTGATACACCTGGCTATGAAGTTCAAAGCTCAATGAGGTTACAAAACCAATTTAGTGCTTCAGGAAGTCAGTAAAAAGTAGTTAGGAGTGTTCAAATCAAGAAAATGATAAGGGTGCCCATACTTTTGCACCGGTCAAATTTTGTTTAAATGCAGATTGCACATTTTCTGTTAGTACAATAAACCTCATTTGAATCCAGAAATATAACTGAGTCCATCTGTTATTAGATATATGAAACTGAAATAGCTGTTGCAAAAACCAAAATTGTTATAAAGAAAAAAGGTTAACATTAATAGGGGTGCCCAAACTTTTACATATGACTGTATCTATCTATCATCTATCTAGATTCAAAAAAGTACAGAGCAGCACAATAATAAGACAATGAGTCCGGGTGCAAAAAAAAAGGGGACCCCCGAAGGCAAGTACCAAACCTTGTATCCAGAGATCCAAAAAAATAGGAGCAGCACATCATAGCTCGATCACAGGTGGAGCTATGAAAAAGATCCACCTGTGATCAAAACATGTTGCCGTTATACCAGCAGCTATGTGTACACTCACGATATTGGAGGATTTTTCTGCCAATCTATGATATTTTAAGATTTTTTTCAATAAAGAAAATTGTTTTTATGGAGCTGGAATGTCAATCCTTTTGCTTTCTATTTTATGTTAGCCCATAATGGCAACATTTCAGTCCTGAGTGCAGACTGAAAAAGGTCTGCACTCAGGGCTGAAACATCGCCATTATGGGCTAAAATAAAATAGCTCTATTTCAATTATTACGGTGTGCTGCTCCTATTTTTTTTTATCTCTATCTATCTATCTATCTATCTATCTATCTATCTATCTGTCGATCTATCTATTATCTATCTGTCTATCTATCTCTCCTTCCATACCATAAATCATTTATGTGGCCAAAGTAGTTTCCGCTAATATGTGCTGTATTCAGATGGAAAGCAGAATATATTTTTCATCTTCGCACATAGTCTGTTTTAAGACTGACAGTGAGAAAATTCTTGTGGTTGTTCAACATTTCCTTCTATGCAAAAATTGACTTTGTCATGTATACCAGGGCGCATCCTGCACATCAAAATGCAAATTAAATGCATTACTACTGCAGAGAAATCAATGATTCGGACCTTATTTGCAATATTACTCAGAACATGCAGACAATTCTTTCTAATAGGGTACAGCATCTATAGGGGACATACAGTATCTATATGTGGCGCCCCTGAGGGTTCAGTCACCACAGAGGTACTGCACCTCATTCTGAGGTGTGATATCCCACTACCCAGGTAAGGTGGAGGCATCTGACCGCACCCTGACACCTGCATCCAACACACTGGCAGCAGGGCACCATATATGACCCCTGCTTGGTTCATGAAGGGCGTTGGGAGGTGGGTGGTGCTTAGGTTCAGAGCGGGAGAACTGTATGAAGTTAGGGGAAGTTCTCCCCTAGGGAGAGAAGTGAGAGGACGTGTGTGCAGCAGCTCCCTGTCAGCAGGAGCTGCTGGGAAGAAAAGTAATTGAAGGAAGTTCCCTGAAGAGGGAAGGGATCCCAGAGGCACGGGCAGAGCGTAGGCCACCCATGGGGCTCGTTCCATGCTGATGGCCTTCAGATGGAGGGATCAGGTCGCAAAAGGGTCTCCGCCTCTTAGCCTAGTAGAGTGGACTTCAGGACTCAGCTAGCAAGCCGACGGCTGTGGCAACTTTAGGAGCCACAGCCAACTACCACAGTTATCTTCTCCGTAAAGACAGCCTGAAAGGATCAAGGATATGCTTTAGGTCATGCTATCTGACAGGGTCCGCGGCTCCTGGCCTGGGACACTGACTGTGAGGTGCTGGGAAGGAAGAGGAGTAGAAATTAGCACTGTGAGACGGCCAGGTGAGGCATATACTGAAGGGAGTGCTGGAAAGGTGTACTTCATCTGCCTGGGAGTTGACTGAGCCCCTCATCTGAAGAACATGGCACCAAGTGGGCCTCTGTGTGCACCAGAACTGTGATTAAAGCTTTGGAACTGCACCCCACTGTGCCCTTTGAATTCTTGCCTCAACATTCAATCAGCACTGTTACATCCGTCATCAGCAACCATTGCATCCTTAACCAATCACCACTGCCTTGGGACTACAGCTCTGCCTGTGGAGAGCTTTTCCAACTCCGCTGCATCACACCAACAGTCTCAGAGGATCTGCACTGCAGTGCTGGTCGCTTATGACCAGAAACCACAGGTGGCGTCACGTACACTTAATACAAAAACTCTTTATTTCTCATTCCCCTGTAAATACACCCCTTTTATTGGATGCCCAGGGCCACGATCTGGGTCACCACCACTGTGACACTGCCCCTTTAAGAAGCGGCCTGGTACCGAGTACCCTACGGCCCTGTCGGGCGCTCCATATACATATGCCCCCTATAGATACTATGGGACAGGGCTACCACTAGAAATTTCAGGGCCCCATACTTGCAAAATTTTCAGGCACCCTTGAGACTCTGTCTACGCTCCACGCCAACTGTGCCTCAAATCTTCCACAGTCCCACCGCCCACTGGAAAAACTCCACTTATGCAACATGTTGGAATATGTTTGGTGCAACAACTACATTCCTGTCTATGAGTATTTAGTTGCTAAATTTGTATGCTGCTCATAAAGTTAGAACAAAAAAAACTCCCAGAGGCTCACACAAGGATAGCATGTGACTGGAATTCCTGTTTTTCTGTGTCTGTGTATGAGAGAAGCAGCCTGCTGTAGATGCTGCCCAGATAGAGACACACAAATGATTTTGTCCTGATCTATTAAGCTTATCATATATTGTCCCTGATTGTTTCTGAATAAAGAAGCTCTGTTGTCACTCACTTGGAGAGTATCCTGAATAATTCACTGCCAACAGGTTATGGGCCCAGAGTGACACAGAACCCCAGAATAACACAGCAGCAGAAGCCCAAAGCAAAATCAGAACAGAGCAACAGAAAAGATGTCCACTAGCAACAATCCTGTCAAGTTCTCAGTTCCAAGCCCCACTAACCTGAACTACTAGTCCTGGAAATTCAAGGTGAATATGCTGCTCATAAGAGAAGATACATGGAAATATACTCAGGAACAAGTGCCTCATCCATTACCAGATGATTGGCTAGAGAAGGATCAGAAAGCACAAAGCACAATCTCCCTCAGTGTAGAAGATAATCAGATTGTGCTTATATGCAAGTGTGCAACTGCAAAGGAGATGTGGGATAAGATACAGAAAGTGCATGAAAGATCAAATCTCGGCAATAAGCTTTATCTCATGAGAAAGCTGTATCAGTCTAAGCTAAGTGATGGACAGAATATGCAGGACCATATAAGAAACACCCTAGAGATTGTGGAGTGTCTCAGGGGTATTGGAGAAGAAATTAAAGATTTTCATGTTGCTGCACTTGTAATAAGTGATCTACCATAATTTATGACACACTCATGACTGTACTAGATACACTGCCAGATGATGAGCTGACGCTAGAGTATGTTAAAGGCATACTTGTGGATGAATTCAAGAGAAAAATGCAGCATGTAAGCAGCAGTAATGAATCCAGAGCAGAAGCAGCATTAAAGACACAGGATTTCCCTAAATATAAGAGCAATCTAAGAGAAACTCATGAATGCTTTGTCTGTAAAAAGCCCAGCCACCTTAAAGCAAACTGCAGAATTTGGAAAGCAAGAATGAGTCAGCTTAAAAAGAACTGACATCAAAGGATTAAACAGCTGTAAAGGAAGATTCTGCATGTGTTGAAGCGGCGTATAATGCCAGCACATGCCCATCTGCAAAGTATACAGTATCTGGTGTACAGATTCTGGTGCAAGCAACCATATGACAAATAACAAGGATTTCTTCACTGACCTTAATGAAAGCAAGTCAGAAAAGGTCATCTAAGCTAATGGTTACTATATGACTTCAGAAGGAGTAGGAGACTAGTACCTTGACTGTCCAGTTTCCTCAGCACAAAGCAGAAAGATCCAAATAAAGGATGTTCTCTATGTTACCAGTCTTGAAAGCAATCTTCTGTTAGTAAAGAAGCTCACACAAAAGGGGAATGTAGTTACTTTTAGAGATAACAGCTCCATCATCTCAAAGAAGGGTCACACTCTTGCGGAAGGAAAAATCCAAGATGAACTTTATCAGTTAAAATGCAAAGAAAGAGTGTACAGTGCTAGACAAGATCTACATAAGAACTGTATCCATGCATGGCACAGACATCTTTGGCACAGAGACCCAGAAGCAGTAAGGAAGCTAGCTCAAATTGCAAATGGTATTGAAATCAACCAGTGTAGTCAAATAATGAAGTGAACTAGCTGTCTTAAAGGGAAAATGTCCAGAAAATCCTTTCCTAAAATAAGCACCACTAGATCCGCACAGCCTCTGGATCTGATACATACAGATGTATGTGGTCCAATGAGTGTTCAAACTCATAGCAAGAAGAGATATTTTATCACATTTATTGATGACTACTCCAGATATACAGTAGCCTACCTGCTCCACAGCAAGGATGAAGTTCAACAGAAACTTGAAGAATATCTTGCTGTAGTGTTTAATATATTTGGAAGAATGCCAAAAGCCCTGCGTGCAGATAATGGTACTGAATATACAAGTGGTAAGTTGCAAACCATTCTGAAAAAGGATAGAAACGTGTTCCAGACTACAATTCCATACAACTCAGAACAAAATGGCATTGCAGAGAGAAAGAACCGTAATCTCTGTGAAAGTCGAAGAAGTATGTTGTTTGATGCAAATCTTCCTACAACGTATTGGGGAGAAGCCATCATGACAGCTTGCTCTTTTCAAAACAGAGTGCCAGGTAAAGCCACAAATAAAACTCCATATGAGCTATGGAACTGAGAGAAGCCTAATCTGAAGCACCTCAGGGTATTTGGAAGCAAAACATTTATGTATGTTCCCTAAGAAAAACGTTCCAAGTGGGAATCACATGCAAAACAAGGAGTCCTGGTGGGCTATAGTGAAACTCAGAAGGGATACAGAATCCTGCACCCAGAGACCAACACAGTAACAATCAGCAGAGATGTAGTGATTGATGAAAACTCTGTATTGCTCAAATTCCTTGAAGTTACACCAGTTATTCAACCTAAGAAGCACGAACAAGAATCTCAATCACCAAACCCAGATGCTGAAAAGGAAAACACTGAAGTGTGGATAAGCTTTGAAGCCTCCAAGGAAGACACAGAAGAACCAAGTCAACCTCCAGTCAGAAGATCAGAAAGACCAAACAAAGGTATCCCAGCTAGAAGCCTTTCTTATATGGTCAGAATACTTCCTGAACCAGAGCCACAGTCATGGCAAGAGATGTAAAAAGTGCCCCGTTCACGAGAAGTGGAAGTGGATAAATGCCGGAAGGAGAAGAAGATCTGCTACCCAACAATGAGAGTTACAGACAACCAGTGAGGGCACTTCTGTACATAGCAACCACAACTTGTCTGGATATCACAGCTACAGTTGGAATTCTCTGCCAATGTGTAAGTAAGCCACGCCAAAGAGACTGGAATGCAATTAAGAGAATTCTTCAAAATCTTAAAGAAACTCAAAGCCTAAATCTTAAGATAACTCAATCAGGAGATCTCACTCTCAGAGGTTATGTGGATGCAGATTGGGCTGGAGATTCAAGTGATCGGAAATCAACAAGTGGTTATTTCAATTTCTTGGTCCAGCAGAAAACAAGTGTCAGATGCATTATCTTCTACAGTAACAGAATATATGTCTGCTGCTTATGCAAGTCAAAAAGGTACCGTATTTTTTGGACTATAAGACGCACTTTTTCCCCCCAAAATTTTTGGGGAAAGTGGGGGGTGCGTCTTATGGTCGCAATATACTTACATTCGTCCATGGCTGGTGGCTGGTGTGGGTGCCGCGGGGCTCTGTGGTGCGGTGGTGGCAGCGGGCTGTGCTCCGGTGCAGGGGTAGCAGCTCTCTGTGCTCCGTGGGGGGCTCCGCCGGCATTTCCTCGAAGCCCGGAGGCCCCCGCACGTCCGTTGCTGGCTGCTGCCATGTTGCGGTGGCCTCCGGGAAAATGGACGCCGGGAAGATGGCCGCCGGTCCGGGGACGGCGCGTGCGCAGGTTCAGATCTCATCCCGAGATCTCGGGAGACGAGATTCAAATCTCGGCAACGAGATCTCGTCACCCGAGATCTCGGCACGAGATCTGAACCTGCGCATGCACCGTCCCCGGACCGGCGGCCATCTTCCCGGCGTCCATGTTCCCGGAGGCCACCGCAACATGGCAGCAGCCAGCAACAGATGTCCGTGGCTTCCGGGCTTCGAGGAAATGCTGGCAGAGCCGCCGCCCCTGCACTGGAGCACAGCCCGCCGCCACCCTCACCCCACAGAGCCCACCTGCCTCAGCCCAGCTGCCCCAGCCCACCTGTCCCAGCACAGCTGCCCCAGCACAGCCCACTTGCCCCAGCCCAGCTGCCCCAGCACAGCCCACGTGCCCCAGCACAGCCCACCTGCCCCAGCCCAGCACAGCTGCCCCAGCCTAGCACAGCCCACCTGCCCCAGCACAGCCCTGCTGCCTCAGCCCAGCCCAGCTGCCCCAGCACAGCTCAGCTGCCCCTGTCCAGCCCAGCTGCCCCAGCACAGCCCACCTGCCCCAGCACAACCAACCTGCCCCAGCACAACCAACCTGCTCCAGCACAGTCCACCTGCCTCAGCACAGAGCCGCCGCCACCGCACCAGCCTGGACCACTGAATGACCCCTGTGACCACTCCTCCATCTGTGCTGGATCCCTTCCCAGGTAAGCTGTATTCGGACTGTAAGACAGACCCCTATTTGACACATTATTTTTTTCCCTATTTTCCTTCTGAAAATTGGGATGCGTCTTATGGTCCGGTGCGTCTTATAGTCCGAAAAATACGGTAATTTAGTTGAAACAACTTTTGGAAAATTTCAGCAAGCCATTAGCTCAACCAATAGTTATCTATGAGGACAACCAAGGATGCATTAAGCTTGCCAGCAGTGAGAAGATTAGTGCAAGGACTAAGCACATTGAATTGAAACATCACCACTAGAGTTGAGTGAAATGGGTCGGTTAAATTCAAAAATCGCCGACTTTAGCTAAAGTCAGGCTTCGCCGATCGAAACCCGACCATAGCGTGAGGTCGGCCATGAGGTCGCCGAGGCGAGCGCCAAAGTTGAGTTTCAAATAATGCTTCCAGCGCCTTTTCTCAGCCAATAATGGAGGATGCACACTGTGGGCAACGCAATGACATGGGCAGTGGCCACCACCATCTTAGAGAAGGGCATTGAAGTGATTGGCTGGCTTTGTGTGGCATCACAGTGGCTATAAAAGGCCGTGACCGCCGACCGCCATCTTACTTCTGCCGATCTTAGAATAGGGAGAGGTGCTGCTGCTGATTTTGAATAAGGGAGAGCGTTAGGCAGGGAAGAAGAACAAAAAAATTACTTCTGCTGATAGAGCTTTTCACTGTACAGTTAGTGTGCAGTGAAAGGGGAGGATTTTTGTTGTGCGCAGCAGCGCTGGTGGTGATTAGGCTGCCTTTTAAGGCTACCTGATAGCTGCATTGCTGTGTGCACACTGCTGTTCAAACTGCTTTTTTCAAAGCACTCCAACTTTTATTATTTTGTTCTGGTCGGTTACCGAGCATTCATTTTTTCACACACCATATAGCGGTGTACGCTCCTCACACACTACCGTGTAGTGACAGCGTGTGTTACTCCGTATAAAAATATACAGAGATTGACAATTTTCCATACAGACACCGTATAGCGGTGTACGCTCCTCACACACTACCATGTACCGGCTGGTATCACGGACAAATAGAAGCTATCTGTGTGTGACTCTGGAAAAACAAGCCGAGGAGATTTTCCATTTTTCCAGACCTACACCTTATGGAGCTGTCCGCTTTTCAAACAGTTTCGTATATCTGCTGTTTGATTAAGCTCAAAACTATACAGAGACAGCGTGTGTCACTCCGTATAAAAATATACGGAGATTGACAATTTTCCATACAGACACCATATAGTGGTGTACGCTCCTCACACACTACCGTGTACCGGCTGGTATCACAGACAAATAGAAGCTATCTGTGTGTGACTCTGGAAAAACAAGCCGAGGAGATTTTCCATTTTTCCAGACCTACTGTCATGTCGGACACTGTTCACACCAGGGTGTCCGGCAGACAGCGGTAATACCCTGTTGGGTATTCTGTTCCAGTCGGGATAGGGTTGTGCGTCGCACTCTACAGTACCTGGTCCACTGGCGTGGCTATGGTCCTGAGGAGAGGACATGGGTGCCGGCCTCTGACATTCATGCTGATCGACTGGTTACTATGTTCCATCGTCGCCATCCGTATAAGCCAGGTCCTCGACATGGTGAGGTTCCGGAGGTCCCTCGTAGAAGGCGGGGTACTGTCATGTCGGACACTGTTCACACCAGGGTGTCCGGCAGACAGCGGTAATACCCTGTTGGGTATTCTGTTCCAGTCGGGATAGGGTTAACCAGGTTGTCATGCTGGCTGAGGGCTGGGCCACGCCCTTGGTCTTTAAATAGTTCGTCCTGACTATGGGCGTCGCCGACTATAGCTTTAGCCTAGTGCTAGCAACACCGGTCAGCAGTGGTGGTGTTGGAGCGTCTGATATCTGGTGCAGTATATCCCTCAGTGGTTCTTTCTCCAATCTGTTATATATATATTTGGTTGCCCTTGCACATTATTGTATTCCCTTGTGTATTAACTATGTGGTGTTTCTTTTACCCCTGTCCATACGTATTTGTGGGGTCTGGTGTCTGGTCCCCTCACTGGGTGGAGGGAGGTGGGTTCAGCTTAGGGCTGGACAGGAGACAGGGACAGGGTGGAGGCTCAGGCAGGCACACCTTCAGTGTAAACCCTGGGTAGAGGGACAGACAGGGTTCCCCTAGTCTGAGGGACATTGCAGGGGTCCCGGGGTTTTTGCCTAAAGTAACCTAGGCATACCATGACACCTACACCTTCTCGAGCTGTCCGCTTTTCAAACATTTTAGTATATCTGCTGTTTGATAACGCTCAAAACTATACAGAGACAGCGTGTGTCACTCCGTATAAAAATAGACGGAGATTGACAATTTTCCATACAGACACCGTATAGCGGTGTACGCTCCTCAAACACTACCGTGTACCGGCTGGTATCATGGACAAATACAAGCTATCTGTGTGTGACTCTGGAAAAACAAACCGAGGAGATTTTCCATTTTTCCAGACCTACACCTTATACTTTAGAGCTGTCCGCTTTTCAAACAGTTTCGTATATCTGCTGTTTGATTACGCTCAAAACTATACAGAGACAGCGTGTGTCACTCCGTATAAAAATAGACGGAGACTGACAATTTTCCATACAGACACTGTATTGAGCTATCCGATTCTCAAACAGTATTGTATATCTGCCGTTCGCATTACAGTCACATCTATACACAGTCAGCGTCTGTGTGTGACACTCAGTAAATACATATATGGAGATTGTTAGTTGCACAAAAAACGTATACAGCTGTACACTTCTGATACGGTACCGTATATCTGCTTGCTGGATTACATACATACTGGGAGAGCGTCTGTGACTAACAAAATATATACGTAGATTTAATTTTTTTAATCCACCTTACACAGCTGGACGCTCCTCATACAGTACCATCTCTCTGCTGGTATTTTTGGTACATTTTCCCAAACATGAGGAAGTATGGTGGAAGAGGCCGCGGACGTGGGCAGGGGGGCGCGGCTGGTACTGATGGTGCTGGTGCATCGGCTGGTTCTGGCAAAAGCACAATAGCAGCTAAGGCAGGAGGTGTTGAGCCTGCGTCATTGTCTGGCCCAAGAAGGCCTGTAAGGTTACCTTTTCTTGGAGTAGGAAAACCGCTTTTAAAGCGGGAGCATCAGGAACAGGTTTTGGCGTACATTGCCGAAACAACCACCAGCTCTATTGCCTTCTCTTCTGAGCGTTCGAAACCTGCCAGCACGGAGTCGTCAGTGCAGGGTTCTGGTCAGGAAAAACACCTTTCCTTGTGTCCTTCACCCCCATGAAAAGTTAAGGATGCGGCAGCCCACACTTCAGATTACTCTATGGAGCTCTTTTCACATGCCATGCCTGGGTATCCAGTCAAATCCTAAATTCCCCAGTCCAAGATGAATCTGACATGGAGTGCACTGATGCACAGCCACTGCTAGATGATTCTGCTGGTACACTGACCCAGAGCACTACATTGCCCTCGCAGTCTACTGAGCCAGAATCTGACCCTGATGAAACTCAGGTGCCCCTTCCCGCATACTATACCACCTTACACGGTGACAGAGGAAGGTAAAGAGGAAGGTGCAGATGCCTTTGAAGAGGAGATGATGGATGACCCAGTTCTTGACCCGGATTGGCACCCATTGGGGGAGGAGGGTGGCGCTGGCAATAGTTCAGATAAGGAGAAGGAGAAGGATCCGCAGCAGGCATTGACATTGCTGCAGCTGTTATCTGGCAGGCCCGTAGCTGTCCAAAAACGTGGATCAAAAACTAAAAGAGTTGTAGGACAGCTTGGCCAGACGGTCAACTTAGCACAGCGTGCAAGGCCAGAAAATGTATACCATAGTAGGAAGATAGCAGTGTGGCACTTCTTTGCCCAAAATCCTACTGATGAGGCAAAGGTTACCTGTAAGAAGTGCGGAAGGACCTTTAGCCGAGGTAAACAACTCAGAAATTTGAATACCAGTTGCATGCTTAGACATTTAATCAACATGCACTTGCAAGCGTGGACGGACTACAAAACCTCAGGTAGCACATGTGCACCTGCTCCGACTGAAGGTAACCAGCAACGCTCCATCACTTCCCCCACTGTAAGACCACCGCCACCGTTAAGCACACCACCAGCACTAAATGTTGAGGTGTCGTCGCAAGGCTGAAGCACTCAAAGAATAACAATGGTTTTGCAACACAACACTGAATCTAGGCCATCACCACCAATACCATCACCAACCCCCTCTCACTCCGTCCTGTCCACCGCTACTTCCCCCATATGCAGCTCTCCAGTCCAGCTCACCCTACCAAACACTCTGAGTAGGACAAGAAAGTACTCCTCCTCTCATCCGCATACACTGTGTTTGAACACCTACATTGCCAAACTAATATCATTAGAGAAGATGCCCTACCTTTTGTTGAAAGCGAAGCTTTCTGTGAGCTCATGGCCTACGCAGTCCCATGCTATGACCTACCCAGTCGGCACTTCTTTTCTCGAAAAGCCATCCCAGCCCTCCACCTGCATGTGAAAGACTGCATTGTCCATGCACTCAAGCAATCAGAGAGTGGAAAGGTGCACCTCACAACAGATACATGATCCAGTAGGCATGGCCAGGGCCATTACGTGTCCATCACTGCGCAGTGGGTTAATGTGGTGGATACAGGCTCCACAGGGGACAGCGGTGGTGGAACAGTGCTGCCTAGCCCACGGTATAGGAATCAGTTGGCTGTAGGCTTTCGACCCTCCTCCTCGTCCATAAGCAAAAGCTCGTCCACAGAGCGCAGTTGCATGAGCACTCCATCCGCAGCTGGCAGAGTTGCACACGAGGTGTCCCACTATCGAACAGCTTGTGGTAAGCGTCAGCAGGCTGTGTTAAAGATGATGTCTTTGGGCGACAACAGACACACCGCGGAGGTACTGGCCGATTACTTGCAGCGACAAACTGAGTCATGGCTTGGCAGTCTACATCTTGAGACAGGCAAAGTAGTCAGTGATAACAGCCGTAATTTTGTGGCAGCCATAGCCCGTGCAAAACTCACACATATACCTTGCCTGGCTCACACTTTGAACCTGGTGGTGCAGTGCTTCCTTAATAATTATCCAGAGTTAACATCCCTGCTCCATAAGGTGCGAAGACTGTGCTCGCACATCCGTCACTCAAATGTCCACTCCAGTCTTATGCAGAAGCTACAGCGATTGCTCCATCTCCCCAAGCACCGCCTAATCATAGACGTTGCAACAAGGTGGAACTCCACCCTGCACATGGTTGAGAGGCTGTGCGAACAGAGGCAGGCTGTAATGCATTTGTGGGAGGATACACGGGCAGGCAGTTTGAGGGAAGACATGGAATTGTCGGGTGTGCAGTGCTCAAAGCTGAATGACCTCTGTAAAGTCCTTCAGTGTTTTGAGGAATGCACACGGCTGGTAAGCGCAGACGACACCATCATAAGCATGAGGATCCCACTTATGCGTCTGCTCATGCAAAGTTTGATGCACATTAAGGATCTGGCGTCTGCAGCGGAGGAGGAAAGGGAGGAGGAGGAGGAGGGAAGCCTTGCGGTGGAGGAAGAAGAGGAAGAGGAGGAGGATGAGGGGGATGATTATTTTGGGCAGGAGGATGCTTCTCAGGGGGCAAGAGAAAATGTTGGCGTTCCAAGGTCAGGTACAGTGTTTGTGCGTGATTGTAGGGATGTGAATTTGCCAGAAAGTGCTCCTCCACCCAGCAGTGGCAGTGCATTATTGACACCTGGAACATTGGCCCACATGTGTGATTATGCCTTGTGGATCCTAAAAAGGGACCCCCGCATTGCCAAAATGATGAAAGATGACGAATACTGGCTGGCCAGCATCCTCGATCCACGCTACAATGGCAAATTACACAACTTCATGCCACAGGAGAATCTAGAGACAATATTGGCTAACAAACAAGCTACTCTAGTAAACCATTTGTTTGAGGCTTTCCCAGCACACAGCAGTGGTGCTGGTTCTCCCACGAGCCGTAGTGGGCACAATGGAAGAGGTGTTCGTGGTGCACACAGCCGAAGTGTCGTTGGAGACAGGGGTTTAATGACCATGTTGTGGAATGATCTCTCAAGTATCGCTCACATGACTGCTAATACTGCATCGATTACAAGTTACAGGCGACAGCAGTTGTCAACTATGGTTACAAACTACTTCTCCCATATCGATATTCTTCCTCACAGGTCATTCCCCTTTCACTATTGGACCTCTAAACTGGACACTTGGCCTGAATTGGCACACTATGCCTTACAGGAGCTCGCTTGCTCTGCTGCTAGTGTGTTATCTGAAAGAGTCTTCAGTGCTGCTGGATCAATCCTGACAGTAAAAAGGACCCGTCTGTCGACCCAAAATGTTGATGATCTAATCTTCATTAAAATGAACCACGCATGGGTTTCAAAGGATTTTGTCCCACCTTCCCCTGATGACATATAGGTTGCCAGAAAACTGCCTTGCTTTAGTCCTCCTCTTCCTCGGACTTGCCCAATTCCGCCATTTGCAACAGCTAAATGTCCAGCCTACACATCAACATATGCCATTTTCTAAACCTCCGTAACTGGGCTGCCCCCCCCCCAAGGGCTGGGGTCAACACCGGGCAAGTGCCGTTGCTCTGACTGTTGTGACTCAGGGCTAAAACCTCAATAGCGTTTCCTCTACCCCACCTAACCAATAAATCAAACTCGGAGACCAAATGATGGTGAAGGTCGGTCACAGCTTTATTGATTGTTTTCTCAAACAACCATTTTAAAGGCACCTAGCTTCTCTTAACACGCGCTCGCTGCCAAATGCCGGTCTGTATTCGCAGGCAAGTCGGCCAGCAAGCTGTAGCTTTGTGCCATTCCTTCTTTCACCGCTGTGACTTGAAACTACAATAAACAGAACAGAATGAACATTAGTAAACAATCATAACAAAAAGGGGAGGGAGGGTGGGACAAGCACTTCCAGGAACAGCTGCTATGAGGAAAGAGGGAGGGCGGCCTCGGATCTGGTGCAATATAACTACGGGAAGGGGCTGCACTAACCCCTTCCTGATCCCCATTGGCCTATAACATTAAGTACCCACCCCAAACAGCGACGTGGGTGGGCCTGCTCTATTAACCCTAAGGGAAGGGGAGGGGAGGAAAGGAACCCCAGTCAGGGGCACTTTCCTTATGCAGTACAGTGCCCACCAGACTGTTGTGACTCAGGGCTAAAACCTCAATAGCGTTTCCTCTACCCCACCTAACCAATAAATCAAACTCGGAAACCAAATGATGGGTGAAGGTCGGTCACAGCTTTATTGAATGTTTTCTCAAACAACCATTTTAAAGGCACTTAGCTTCTCTTAACACGCGCTCGCTGCCAAATGCCCTGTTCTGTATTCGCAGGCAAGTCGGCCAGCAAGCTGTAGCTTTGTGCCATTCCTTCTTTCACCGCCACGGAGGATCCTGTTTCTAAACAGGACTCCGACCCCCACCCATCAATAGCAAAGCTTGCTCTACTCCAACTTGCAGACCGGATAAGAAGATATTGAGCCCGATATCGTTCAAATGCACCCCATCAGGCCTTAGCAGAGCACTGTTATTTCCTTCCAGTTGTCTGTGACGAACAACCACACCGAACCTCTCACGCACAAACCTAGAGATACGGGCATTGATAGACCTCCTCGAGCGTTCAACTGCCATACCATCACGAGCCCCTTGCCACACCGCCCTCGGGACAATCTCTGACCAAACCAGCACCAGTTTCTGGAAAAAAATATGAAAGCATTCCATATCAGCCCGCATCATAGTTAGAAGCTCTGCCACCTTGTACGAGCACAGATCGTTTCCCCCCGTATGTAACACCAAAATGCTCGGCCCCCGAGCTCCTCTTGCGGTCGAAACAACCTCCGGTAAAACTCGCGGCCACTGCAGGCCCCTAATGCCTCTCCACATGAAAGCCATGTCCCGAAATCCAAGGTGCCGTCCACCTGGGTGACACTCAGCTCGCTGCGCAGCCCAGAAAATGTAGGAATGTCCCAGCAACCATACAGTCGGTCTGACGGAATCTGCAGAGAAAGAAATTGTTAATATAACAAATCCGGACGAATGTAACGAGCAAAGCATGCTGATTTCCACCTCCCTATCCTCTGAACTTCGGCATCAGGAAGACCCTCCTTAGCTGCCTCCGTAGCTGCCCCAATGCGGAAAGAATGGGTGCCATACTCACCAGCTGGAACTCCTAACCCCTTCAAACATCTATTGAACACAGCCTGAAATTGATACCTAGTTAAAGGTAAATGATCTGCATGCGCAAAGAAAAAACTACCTCCCGTCCTCATAGACACATACGTCTTAAGCAAAGCGACCGAACACAACGGGAATCTGGCAGCACGTAGCAAAACCCAGGAACCCCTACCCAAAGGATCAGTCTTCGATTTACGTATTCTCACACACACCGACTCGTCCAAGAAAACCATATCCGCAAACTGCAAACCACACCCCAAATCCAGCTTCGAACGCAGAACCAATTCCCCAACCCTTAATGCCCCAAAGAATGCCAAACGAAAAGTGGCGGACACAAGGGCTGCTTCGAACGCAGAATTGCACACTTTATCTGTAATACCTATGAGTTGACTAAGAAGGGCAAGGGACACCGGACGCCTACACTCATTACTAGGCTGGACCCTCCTCCAACCCTTCATAGCCTGCCTGACAATGAAACGTTTCGTAACATCAGACCAACCCAATAACTGAAAGTGAAAAGCAACGCCGGACAAGCGCTGCTGTGCTGACGTACCCGATAGACCCTTACTATGCAAATGACACATGTACTCAACCGTATTTTGCAATCTCGAAGTCTCACACACCTGAACAGGTCTGTGACCCACCAACTGACACCATTCCATCCATGCCTTACCATATGCTCGCCAAGTCGATTGGGACACAGAGGAACAGGCAAGGGACATCAACTGTTCCTGACCACGTCCCACAGAATCTGCGGGCAACTGAAAACTTCCAGAAGGGCATTGGGACCAGGATCCGTGGAAACCTGCAAGTCTGAAAAATCAGAAGCGTTAAGCAACAAACCATCGGGGCCTTGTACCAGTTGAGCCCGAAGCCAAATGTTGAATTTCAAACAGCGCAAAGCCAGTCTACGAAGAAGGCCCAAGACCGGTGGAAACCTAGATGAGAAATGATTGAGGCAACGAGACACCCCTGGATTAACCGTCCTCCAATGAATCTCCTGATTGCACAGCAAATCACCCCACAACTCAATCAAAACAACGATTGGAAAAATCACACACAGGGTCCTGTCATGACAAAAACCCAACCTGACCCAAAACTCCGGCCAATTCTCCTGACACAAGCGATTCCCAAATCCCGACGTGAAACCAACGACACCATCCCCTGACATAAACAAATTCAAATCCTGTGCCGTCCGGCTCGGTAACATAAAGCAACTGTGACCGTTGAATGTTTGCAAAAAGGAAAGCCACACCTCCAAATCTGCCTTCATGGCCCTCGTAACCCGCACCCTGTGGTGTGGGCTAGAGACCCCTTTCGTAGCCAACGACAGCCGTCGTGAAAACGCCCTACCCACCGGCATTACTCTACTCGCAAATACTAACAACCCCAACAGAGATTGCATCTGCAAAAGGGTAACCTTCCGAACTGACATGAAACCCTCAATCAACGAAACCAATTTCTGAATCTTGTCACCCGGCAGTCGATACTCCATTGCTACTGTATCAATTTCGATGCCTAAAAAAGACAAAGTGTGAACCGGACCGATGGTCTTCTCTGGCGACAAAGGCACACCAATCGTCCGCGCGATTGAAGTAAATGTTGAAAGCAAATTACCACATACCTCTGAGTCATTGGGGCCGACCAAAAGGAAATCGTCCAGGTAATGAGTGACAGACCTACTTCCAGATTCCCATCTCACTACCCACTCCAAAGACGTACTAAAAAGTTCAAAATAATAGCATGAAATAGAACATCCCATGGGAAGACACATATCAAAATAAAACTCTCCTTCTACCTGACAACCCAACAAATGAAAACAATCCAGATGAACCGGCAACAAACGAAACGCCGAGTCGATATCAGACTTCGCCAACCAGGCTCCTTCCCCCGCGGTCCTAATCAAAGCCACAGCCCTGTCGAAGGATGCATAAGATACTGACGCATCATCAGGGGAAATACCATCATTCACCGAAGACCCTTTTGGGTGAGACAAATGGTGAATCAAACGAAAGGAACTCGGGTCTTTCTTAGGCACCACTCCCAGAGGCGATATTCTAAAATCCTGAAAAGGCGGGGATACAAACGGACCGGCCATTCTACCCAGAGCTACCTCCTTCCGCACTTTCGCCACCAGAACATCTGGGTGTTCGCGAGCAGACTTCAAATTTGCCACAAAACCGCGGGACCTATGCAATTTCAACGGGATGAAAAAACTTTCCGACAAACCAAAACGCAGCATACCTGCAGCCTCCTTGTTAGGATAATGGTCTAACCATGGTTCCATCGCGACTACGTTCACCGGCGTCTTTCCTCTCAGTTTGCTGTGGCTTGACTGTCAGCTTTCCCGCAGGGCGGGAACACCTAGACGACGGGTGGGAACCTCCACATGCCAAACATTCATGTCGGAATTTGCAGAGGCCGTAAAACCGACAGTGTCCCTCATTAAACAACCAACAGGTACCAGGTCTCCGCACGACCACTGAACTGGAACCTGTTGATCCTTGTCCAGCAGCCGCTGACGGAAAGGGATACTGCTTCTGAGTCATCATAAGGCGCAACCAAACCTCAGTTGCCTTCACCCCCCAACCAATTTCCGGGTGAAGGGCTAACCGCCTCCTGAATTCCTCATCGTACCTCCACCAAGCTGAACCCCCATGAGCCTTATATGAGTTGAGGATCATATCCTGGTAGATAAACAACTCTGAACAGCGGCTCGGGTGCTCCTGCCCCATAATGCAACCCAGTACAGCGAAAGCTTGCAACCAATTAATCATAGTTTTAGCCACCTTTGGACGCACCCTCTCCAAAAACCTCTCAAACGGCCTCCTTTCTTTGTCCACGGTGTGTTGGTCCACCGAAACCAACGACCAAATATCAGTATAATCGTTACTCCAAATCTTCTTTTTAGTATCATCATCAATGTGCGACCCAAGTGCACTAATCCCACAAAACATGGTATCCTTATACACCCCCGCCAACGGGGCATCCCCCTTGTGATACTCCTTTGCCGTACTAGCTTTGGGGGGCAATTGCCCGATCAACGCTTGCAACACAGATAATATAGCTGTAGTATCCACACTTGGAGAACCCAACAGGGAACACTCACCCGGATTCACCGTTGGAGGAGGGACTCCCGTAGATGGAGGAACTCCGGCTCCCGGATGACCCGCCGGAATGATGGTGCCGCGACTTGTAGCCTCAGGAGTTGCTCTCGCCTCGACCAGGCTGTAAGTCCTTGATCGAGCCCTCGACTCCCGGCGCTCGGAAGTAGGACCACGAACCTGCTCGGGACTCACAGACGCGCTGGACACCTCTGACACCGAAGATGGAGAGCCACGTCTCGAGGACCGGGGACGGTGACGACCACGAGAGGAACCCCTGCTGCCTGAGTGCCATGATCTTTTATGGCGTCGCTGCGATGCGTGGTGCCCGTGACGGCACGACTGTGGGGATGATGAATAAGAGGAAGAGAAGGAGGAGGATCCCCGGCGTCTACGCCTGCCTCGCCTTCTCCTCGTGGGAGAATCAGCCACTGGAGCAGTAGCTGAAGCCTCCCTGCTACCACCAGCTATGGCAGAAGCGGGGGCTTAGCTCAGACAAACAACGCCCTGGACACCACCATTCTGCGGTGCTGCAGCAGGCACTATAGTGCCCGGCGCAACCAAATCTGCAGGAGAGGATGCTTGGACCGCCCCCGCAACAGGAGCCTGTGACAGACTGCCCCTCCTCTGTTCCCCCACCCTAGGCTGCTCAGTACCCTTTTCCTCTGCTGACCCGGAGGAGGTTGCACTATTCCTCCCACCCATAATGGCACCCGTTATCCCACTCGGGTTAATCCCCCCTGCTGCCTGGCCCAGATCCCTCCAAATCACCACCGCTATGCTAGGCGCTTGTCCGGGGCCCTCAGATTCCCTGACCCCGTGCGACAGTGTAGTGCTGAACCGGCGCCCCCTTTTCCCACGTGCAGGCGCGGCTGCACGCTCAGCTTCCCTGGACCGGAAGTCTGGGGGCGGCGACTTCCGTCTAGCCGCGCGCCGCTGGGAAACCCCGGCCAACGCCGGCGAGGCATCGCGCAGCCGTAAAGGAGGGCGGGATCGTCGCACGGGCCGCCTACCTCCCACCACCCCCACCGCCGCCGGCTGTTCCTGCAACACCGCGGCAGCGGCCAGACCTGACCACGATGAAGCCGTGCCAGGACCGGGCACCTGCAGAGAAGCTGCAGCCCGCGGGGACGCCAGGTGAGCGTCGATCCCCGCAAGGAAGCTATGTAGCCAGGACTCTCTCTCCTGCAGTACCCTTAAGCGCAGGGCCTCCATAAGAGGGTCTGCCATAATACCGCCGGACAGTGCACGACAAGCACTTCCAGGATCAGCTGCCATGAGGAAAGAGGGAGGACGGCCTCGGATCTGGTGCAATATAACTACGGGAAGGGGCTGTACTAACCCCTTCCTGATCCCCATTGGCCCTATAACATTAAGTACCCACCCCAAACAACGACGTGGGTGGGCCAGCTCTATTAACCCTAAGGGCAGGGGAGGGGAGGAAAGTCACCCCAGTCAGGGGCACTTTCCTTATGCAGTACAGTGCCCACCAGAACAGGTGGATGGGCCCACTGATGACCGACGGCACTGGCACAGGGCCCGTCATAGTACAATACAGTGTCTTTGACGGTGGGGGGGCCCACTTGCCGTCAGACACACCAGTGTACTATGAGGGGCCCTGTGCCAGTACCGTCGCCCACGAGTGTGCCCTCCCTGCTTGGTCATGGCCACAGCACTTGCAGATTGCAATACTTACCTCTCCCTGCTCCACCGCTGTGTAGTCTGGCCATTTAAATCCTTCACAGGGACGGCCACTAGAAAATTGGTGTATTGATCGATGATGGTTAAGATGTAGCTATGGCCTGTCCTGCAGGCCTCTACCTCCAGATGATCAATGGCTACCATTTGTAATGGACGTCAACTTACCACCGGATTCAGTGGTGCTTTATGATCACCTTTCACAGTTGTGATAGTCACAGACGTGTGACATTCCTGCCACCATTTTTCAATGTCTCCTCTCATGCCAATCCAATAGAATCGCCTACGGCCTGTGGCTTCTGTGTTTTGCACTCCAAAATGACCAGACACATCATGATCTGCAGTGAGGACCATGTCTACATCTCTCCCTGTGATCACAATTTGATGGAGACGAGTAACGGTGATGTGATCCACGCTACTGCGATAAAGCAATCCTTTCTTCACAAAGAACCGTTTTTGCTGTCTCCACAGACACAGTAATTGAGGGTCTGCATCGCCTCTGCAACATCTACCGGGAGGTATTCCCGCAATGAGTAATACCCAAATTTCGGCTAACACTCGACTTTCTGTCTGTACTTGTATCTATGTAGTTTCCAGTAGCAGAGAGTCTGGACTGGCTTACTGAGATTGAAATATATACGAAGATTTAAAAGTACCACAACACTGTATACTGTTGTACGCTTTGAATACTTTTCCCCTTTTTCTACTTTTAAATTCTAGTGTAATACATATTGAGCCTGTGAGTGTCTGTGTCTGACTTCGGATGTATAGATGGAAATTTACAATGACCCCTAGACTGGATACACCTGGTATGTGCTGATACAGTCCCTTTGTTCAAAATTTTTTATTACGGTATCATCCATAGTGAGTGAGCATGTGTGGTTTACGCCTTCTATATATATGGTGAATCGGAGATACCAATTTTTACCCTATACTCGATACAGCTTGTATCTTATTATACAGTACCTTTGTTCGACTTTTAGTATTACGGTCAAATCCATAGTGAGTAAGCGTCTGAGATTGACTATGTATACAGAGATTTCTATTGTACCCTATAATATATACTTGCTATCTTGTTATTCTTTACCTTTTTTACAACATTTTTTATTATGGTCAAACACAGACTGAGTGAGCGTCTGAGGGTGACTCCGGATATACAGTGGGGAAAAAAAGTATTTGTCAGTCAGCAATAGTGCAAGTTCCACCACTTAAAAAGATGAGAGGCGTCTGTAATTTACATCATAGGTAGACCTCAACTATGGGAGACAAACTGAGAAAAAAAAATCCAGAAAATCACATTGTCTGTTTTTTTTTCATTTTATTTGCATATTATGGTGGAAAATAAGTATTTGGTCAGAAACAAGCAATCAAGATTTCTGGCTCTCACAGACCTGTAACTTCTTCTTTAAGAGTCTCCTCTTTCCTCCACTCATTACCTGTAGTAATGGCACCTGTTTAAACTTGTTATCAGTATAAAAAGACACCTGTGCACACCCTCAAACAGTCTGACTCCAAACTCCACTATGGTGAAGACCAAAGAGCTGTCAAAGGACACCAGAAACAAAATTGTAGCCCTGCACCAGGCTGGGAAGACTGAATCTGCAATAGCCAACCAGCTTGGAGTGAAGAAATCAACTGTGGGAGCAATAATTAGAAAATGGAAGACATACAAGACCACTGATAATCTCCCTCGATCTGGTGCTCCACGCAAAATCCCACCCCGTGGGGTCAGAATGATCACAAGAACGGTGAGCAAAAATCCCAGAACCACGCGGGGGGACCTAGTGAATGAACTGCAGAGAGCTGGGACCAATGTAACAAGGCCTACCATAAGTAACACATGGACTCAGATCCTGCAGTGCCAGACGTGTCCCACTGCTTAAGCCTGTACATGTCCGGGCCCGTCTGAAGTTTGCTAGAGAGCATTTGGATGATCCAGAGGAGTTTTGGGAGAATGTCCTATGGTCTGATGAAACCAAACTGGAACTGTTTGGTAGAAACACAACTTGTCGTGTTTGGAGGAAAAAGAATACTGAGTTGCATCCATCAAACACCATACCTACTGTAAAGCATGGTGGTGGAAACATCATGCTTTGGGGCTGTTTCTCTGCAAAGGGGCCAGGACGACTGATCCGGGTACATGAAAGAATGAATGGGGCCATGTATCGTGAGATTTTGAGTGAAAACCTCCTTCCATCAGCAAGGGCATTGAAGATGAAACGTGGCTGGGTCTTTCAACATGGCAATGATCCAAAGCACACCGCCAGGGCAACGAAGGAGTGGCTTCGTAAGAAGCATTTCAAGGTCCTGAAGTGGCCTAGCCAGTCTCCAGATCTCAACCCTATAGAAAACCTTTGGAGGGAGTTGAAAGTCCGTGTTGCCAAGCGAAAAGCCAAAAACATCACTGCTCTAGAGGAGATCTGCATGGAGGAATGGGCCAACATACCAACAACAGTGTGTGGCAACCTTGTGAAGACTTACAGAAAACGTTTGACCTCTGTCATTGCCAACAAAGGATATATCACAAAGTATTGAGATGAAATTTTGTTTCTGACCAAATACTTATTTTCCACCATAATATGCAAATAAAATGAAAAAAAAAAACAGACAATGTGATTTTCTGGATTTTTTTTCTCAGTTTGTCAGTTTCTCAGTTTGTCTCCCATAGTTGAGGTCTACCTATGATGTAAATTACAGACGCCTCTCATCTTTTTAAGTGGTGGAACTTGCACTATTGCTGACTGACTAAATACTTTTTTTCCCCACTGTATATACCGAGATAACAAATTTGGCCAACACTATATACAGCTGTACGCTTCTGATACAGTAACCTTTTTTGCTATTTAGATTCTGGTGTAATCCATAATGAGCCTGTGAACGTCTGTCTGTTACTCCGGAAATATATTTGGAGCTTTAAGATTACCCCAACACTGTATACAGCTGTACGCTTGTGTTACATTACCCATTTACAGCTTTTCATATTCTTGTGTAATCCATACTGGGCCTGAGAGCGTTTGTGTCTGCCTCCTGAAATATATACGGAGATTCCTAATGTTTACACTATACTATATATACCTTGTATCTGGTGATACTGTACCCTTTTTCAACTTTTTATTTTATTGTGTAATCCATACTGAGCCTGTGAGCGTCTGTGTATGACTCATGAAATATATACGGAGATTTACTGTTATCCCAAGACTGTATAGAGCTGTACGCTTCTCATACAGTGCCATTTATCTACTGGTATTTTGGGTCCATTTTCCAAAACATGAGGAAGTGTTATGAATGAGTCACCGTAGGAGGGAAAAACAGAAATACTAGCTAAGTCCAGAAAACCAGAGAAGTTGGCAGCTATCGGATTGCAGACCCCTGAACCTATCAACAACAACTAGCAGTAGCCGTGGGGGGTTCCTACGGTGCCCTAGACCCCTCGATCACAGCCAGAGAACTAAATAGCCTAAAGACAGAAAGGGAAATCTAAACTGCCCCAGAGCAGACCCCAAAGCAATAGGCAGCCCCCAACATATAATGACGGTGAAGCAAGATGAAAAAACACTCACACAGATAGAAAGATAGGCTGAGCAAATAATGGGGCCCAAGCTAACTAAATAGGACAGGATAGAAAAGCTGCTGTCTGCAATCCGCCAAAACCCTATCAAAACAAGAGCCAACAGGCTGATAGGGAAAAAAGCCCTGAAGACGCTAGGCTTCAAAAAGACTATATCAGTACTCAGGTATTTTTTGAAGACAGAGCAAAAAAGAATTCAGCTCACCCCAGCAGGGAATGGCATAAATCCAGAAAAACAAGGCAAAACAAAACCAAAACACAAATGCAAAAAGCAGAGCAGAAATCAGACTGGTCTCCTAGAATCCCTCAGAGAGATCACCAGCAAGGCAGAAGGGCGTCGGCTGCCTTATATCCAGTCAGCAATTCCCGTCACCCAGTCATCATCATCCAGCTCAGGTGCTTGGTAATCAGTCTCACTACCTTCCTTCACCAGAAGAGGGAGTTCATCAGACCTCAATGGTGAAGGGGAAAATGAACTCACAACAGTACCTCCCCCTTGAGGAGGGGTCACCAAACCCTCATCCACACCACCAGGGCGATCAGGGTGATCCCGATGAAAGGCACGCACCAATCTTTTGGCATGAATATCAGAGGCAGAGACCCAGGAATTATCCTCCTGACCATAACCCTTCCATTTAACCAAATACTGGAGTCTCCGTCTAGCCAGATGGGAATCCAGTATCTTCTCTACCTCATATTCCATGTTACCTTCAACCAAAACAGGGTCCGGAGGTGCCACCCCAGGAACTACTGGTTCAACAAACCTCTTCAACAAGGACTTATGAAACACATTATGGATTTTAAATGTGACAGGAAGAGCCAATCGAAAAGAGACCGGATTAATAATCTCCAAAATCTTGTAAGGTCAATAAATCTAGGCTTAAACTTAGGAGAAGCCACCGTCATAGCGATATTTTTTGATGATAACCAAACCATATCACCAACCTTAAACTGGGGACCAATGGTCCTATGTCGGTTGGAAAACCGTTGGGCCTTTTCCTGGGAGAGAGATAACTTATCCACCACTTGGTCCCAGATCTGGTGCATTCTCTCCACCACAGTGTCAACACCTGGGCAGGCAGAAGGCTCCACCTGCCCTGAAAAAAATCGAGGATGAAACCCAAAGTTACAAAAAAAAAGGTGACATCAAAGTGGCAGAACTAGCTCTATTATTTAAAGCAAATTCGGCCAAGGGCAAAAATGAAACCCAATCATCCTGATCAGCGGAAATAAAACATCTCAAATACGACTCCAAGGTCTGGTTTGTTCTCTCCGTCTGCCCATTGGTCTGAGGGTGAAAAGCAGAGAAGGACAACTGAATTCCCAGCTTGGAACAGAAAGTCCTCCAAAATCTAGACACAAACTGAACTCCTCTGTCAGATACAATGTTCTCAGTAATCCCGTGCAAGCGAACCACCTGTTGCAAAAACAGGGGCACCAACTCAGAGGAAGACGGCAACTTAGGGAGTGGTACAAGATGAACCATCTTAGAGAACCTATCACAAATCACCCAAATAACAGTCATTCTCTGAGAGACAGGCATATCAGAGATGAAATCCATAGAAATATGGGTCCATGGCCTCCTGGGGACTGGCAAAGGCATCAACAACCCACTAGAGCGAGAACAAGGTTTAGACCGGGAGCAAGTCCCACAGGACTGCACAAAATTCCTGACATCACGAGACAAGGCGGGCCACCAAAAAGACCGACTCACCAGATCTCTAGTACCAAAAATACCTGGATGACCAGCCAATGCAGAGCAATGAACTTCCGACATCACTCTCTTCTTCCACTGGTCAGCAACATACAACTTTCCACTGGGACAACGCTCAGGTTTGTCCTCCTGGAACTCTTCCAGAGCAAGTCTCAGATCGGGCGAGATGGCAGAAAGAACTACCCCATCGCCTAAGATGGTAGCAGGCTTGGTCACCACAGGAGAATCAGCAAAGAAGCTCCTAGAGAGAGTGTCAGCCTTGACATTCTTAGTGCCAGGAAGAAAAGAGACCACAAAATCAAAACATGTAAAAAACAAGGCCCACCTAGCCTGTCTAGGGTTCAAGCGTTTGGCCGACTCCAGGTAAATCAAATTCTTGTGGTCAATGAGGACCGCGACTTGATGTTTAGCTCCCTCCAACCAATGTCTCCACTCCTCAAATACCCATTTCATGGCTAACAGTTCCCGATTCCCCACATCATAGTTACGTTCAGATGGAGAGAACTTTTGGGAAAAGAAAGCACAGGGATTCATTTTAGATGTTACAGGATCCTTTTGGGACAAAACAGCTCCTGCACCAATCTCAGAAGCGTCCACCTCTACCTGGAACGGCAGTGAGACATCAGGTTGCCGCAAAACCGGGGCAGAAGTGAATCTTCGCTTCAGCTCCTGATAGGAAGAAACAGCCTCTGGAGACCAATTCAACACATCAGCACCCTTCTTAGTCAGATCAGTCAACGGCTTGGCAATACTAGAAAATTTTGCTATAAATTTCCGATAAAAATTAGCAAAACCCAAAAACTTCTGGAGGGCCTTCAAAGAAGTGGGCTGAACCCAATCATAAATGGCCTGTACCTTGGCCGGGTCCATTTCAATAGTTGACGGAGACAAAATAAATCCCAAAAATGAAATCCTCTGTACCCCAAAAAGGCATTTCGATCCTTTGACATACAGGGAATTCTCCCTCAAGATCCGGAACACAGTCCGAACATGTTCCACATGAGAATCCCAATCCTTGGGGAAGATCAAAATATCATCCAGATAGATAATCAAAAATTTATCCACAAAGTCTCGGGAAATGTCGTTCATGAAGCACTGGAAGACAGAAGGGGCATTAGTGAGCCCAAAAGGCTTCACCAGGTACTCAAAATGTCCCTCCGGAGTATTAAACGCCGTCTTCCATTCATCCCCATGCTTAATGCGGATAAGATTATACGCCCCCCTGAGGTCAAGCTTGGTAAACCAGCAAGCACCTTTAACTCTGGAGAATAGAGTCGAAATCAGGGGTAATGGATATTGATATTTAATAGTAATTTTGTTGAGGGCACGATAATCAATACAAGGCCTTAATGAACCATCCATTTTGGCCACGAAAAAAAACCCAGCACCTAAGGGTGAAGAGGATGGTCTAATATGACCCTTCTCCAACGCCTCCTTAATATAGGATCGCATAGCCTCGTGCTCGGGTACAGATAAATTGAAGAGCCGACCCTTGGGAAATTTACACCCCGGGCTCAGTTCAATTGCACAGTCATAACTCCTATGAGGAGGCAAAGACGCAAACTCATTCTCACTAAATACATCATAAAAGTCCACCAAATAGTCAGGAACATCATGCGACTGAGGAGAGGTGGAAAAAAACGGAGCCTCATTAAGGGCACACCGACAACCCCAACTCACCACAGACACAGATTTCCAATCCAAAACTGGATTATGAATTTGCAAACAGGGAAACCCCAGAACAATGGTATCATGCAAATTATGCAACACCAAAAATCTGCAATTTTCTTGATGGTCTGGGGCGACCCGCATTACCACCTGGGTCCAAAACTGAGGTTTATTTTTCACCAAAGGAGTAGCATCAATCCCCCTCAAAGGGATAGGCGTCCGCAGAGGTGTCATCGGAAATCCACAACGTTTAGCAAAATCCAAGTCCATTAGGTTCAGGGCTGCTCACGAATCCACAAAAGCCCTGGCGGAAAATGTGGACAGGGAGCAGATCAGAGTAATTGCCAGAAGAAACTTAGGTTGAACACCACCCACAGAAAACGTGTGTGCAAAACGTTTCTCTCGTTTAGGACAGATAGAAATAATATGCGAGGCATCTCCACAAAAAAAACACAGCTTATTACGCCTTCTGAACTCCTGACGTTGCTCCCTGGACAAAACTCTATCACATTGCATAGGTTCAGACACTTGTTCAACAGGTGGCAACACCTCTCGTGCAGTCCTGCGTTCACGTAAACGCCGATCAACCTGAATGGCTAATGACATAGAATCGTCAAGACCAGAGGGAACAGGAAATCCCACCATAGTATCTTTTACGGCCTCTGACAAACCCTTCCGAAAGAGAGCTGCCAAGGCATTATCATTCCAGGTAGTAAGGACCGCCCACTTTCGGAATTTTTGACAGTACAATTCTGCAGAATCTCGACCCTGGCTCAATGCCAACAGGGTCTTTTCAGCCTGATCAATAGCATTTGGTTCGTCATACAACAACCCCAAGGCTTGGAAAAACGAGTCCACATTAGTCAGAATAGGATCATCTGGTTTCAAAGAAAACGCCCAATCCTGGGGATCGCCACGCAGCAAAGAGATGACAATTTTAACCTGCTGCGCGGACCTCCCTGACGAGTTAGGCTTCAAGGCAAAAAATAATTTACAATTATTTTTGAAATTCAAAAATTTAGACCAATCCCCAAAAAACACATCAGGAGTAGGGATCTTTGGTTCAGCAGCATGTGAATGAGCAAGATAGGCGGAAATTCTCCGCACTTCCGCAGCGAGCTGCTCCACACGATCAGACAATTGCTTTATCTTCATTGAGAGAAAAAAAAATAATTCCCCCTATGGCCTCAGAGATATAGAGGAAAAAATATACACACTTTTTTTTTTTTACAATTCTTTCCTGCTATTGAGTACCCTAGGATATGCGGTATGGCTGGTGATTCTGTTATGAATGAGTCACCGTAAGAGGCAAAAACAGAAATACTAGCTAAGTCCAGAAAACCAGAGAAGTTGGCAGCTATCGGATTGCAGACCCCTGAACCTATCAACAACAACTAGCAGTAGCCGTGGGGGGTTCCTACGGTGCCCTAGACACCTCGATCACAGCCGGAGAACTAAATAGCCTAAAGACAGAAAGGGAAATCTAAACTGCCCCAGAGCAGACCCCAAAGCAATAGGCACCCCCCAACATATAATGACGGTGAAGCAAGATGAAAAAACACTCACACAGATAGAAAGATAGGCTGAGCAAATGATGGGGCCCAAGCTAACTAAATAGGACAGGATAGAAAAGCTGCTGTCTGCAATCCGCCAAAACCCTATCAAAACAAGAGCCAACAGGCTGATAGGGAAAAAAGCCCTGAAGACGCTAGGCTTCAAAAAGACTATATCAGTACTCAGGTATTTTCTGAAGACAGAGCAAAAAGGAATTCAGCTCACCCCAGCAGGGAATGGCAGAAATCCAGAAAAACAAGGCAAAACAAAACCAAAACACAAATGCAAAAAGCAGAGCAGACTTAGCTTTTGAAGAGCAGGAATCAGACTGGTCTCCTAGAATCCCTCAGAGAGATCACCAGCAAGGCAGAAGGGCGTCGGCTGTCTTATATCCAGTCATCAATTCCCGTCACCCAGTCATCATCATCCAGCTCTGGTGCTTGGTAATCAGTCTCACTACCTTCCTTCACCAGAAGAGGGAGTTCATCAGACCTCAATGGTGAAGGGGAATATGAACTCACAACAAGGAAGTATGGTGGAAGAGGACACGGATGTGGGCGTGGGGGGCCACCTGGTACTGATGGTGGTGATGGTGCATCTGCTGGTAGTGCCAAAAACACAATAGCAGCTAAGGCAGGAGGTGTTGAGCCTGCATCATGGTGTAGCTCTGGAAGGCCCTTTTCTGGCAGTAGGTAGACTGCTTTAAGGCTGTGTGCCCACGTAGCGTTTTTTAAGCGCTTCTGCAGCACTTTTAGACAAGTGATTCTGCTGCAGAAACGCTTAAGAAAAGCATCCAATTCATTTTTAATGAAAAACGCACATGTTGTGCCAATGGTGCGTTTTTAACCACTGCGGAAACGCTTAGTTATTAAAAACGCAGCATGTTCATTAATTTTGCGGAATCGCACACGATTCCGCATACCATCAATTATATGGGCAAAACCGCTTGACAAACGCTTACAAAAGCGCGTCAAAAAAACGCATGCGTTTTCACGGGAGCAGGGTGTGCGATTCTGCTCAGGTTTATTCTGCTTCAGAATCGCTACGTGGGCACATAGCTTTAAAGCCGGAGCATCAGTAACTGTTTTTGGCTTACATTGCTGAAACAGCCTCCAGCTCTATCGCCTCCTCTTCCAAAGCTTAAAAAAATGCAAGCACTGAGTCGTCAGTGCAGGCTTCTGGTTAGGAGCAACCCCGTTCCTTGTGTCCTTCACCCACACCAAAAGTGAAGGATGCGGAAGCACACACTTCAGATTTCTCAATGGAGCTATTTTCACATACCATGCCTGGGTTAATTAAAAATGGGTCCCATCATATACTGGAGAATTCAAAATGGGGGACATCAGACACTGGAGCAGCATTTATGGGGCCCACTATACAGTGGAGCATTAAAAATGGAGCCCATTGTATATGGAGCATTATTAGGGCCCATCATACACTGGAGCATCATCCATGATGCCCATGATATACTGGAGCATTCCAAATGGGGGACATCAGACACTGGAGTAGCATTTACGGGGCCCATTATACAGTGGAGCATTAGAAATGGAGCCCGTTATATATGGGCACATAGCTTTAAAGCCGGAGCATCAGTAACTGTTTTTGGCTTACATTGCTGAAACAGCCTCCAACTCTATCGCCTCCTCTTCCAAAGCTTAAAAAAATGCAAGCACTGAGTCGTCAGTGCAGGCTTCTGGTTAGGAGCAACCCCTTTCCTTGTGTCCTTCACCCACACCAAAAGTGAAGGATGCGGCAGCGCACACTTCAGATTTCTCAATGGAGCTCTTTTCACATACCATGCCTGGGTTAATTAAAAATGGGGCCCATCATATACTGGAGAATTCCAAATGGGGGACATCAGACACTGGAGAAGCATTTATGGGGACCACTATACAGTGGAGCATTAAAAATGGAGCCCATTATATATGGAGCATTATTAGGGCCCATCATACACTGGAGCATCATCCATGAGGCTCATGATATACTGGAGCATTCCAAATGGGGGACATCAGACACTGGAGTAGCATTTACGGGGCCCATTATACAGTGGAGCATTAGAAATGGAGCCCATTATATATGGAACATTATTAGGGCCCATCATACACTGGAGCATCATCCATGAGGCCCATCATATACTGAAGCATTCCAAATGGGGGACATCAGACACTGGAGCAGCATTTACGGGGCTCATTATACACTGGAGCATTAGAAATGGAGCCCATTATATATGGAGCATTATTTGGGCCCATCATACACTGGAGCATCGTCCATGGGGACCATCATATACTGTAGCATTATGTGGAGCTCATCATATACTGTATGGAACATTATATGTGACCAATTATTCTGTATGGAGAAATATATGGGGCTCATCATTCTGTATGGTGCACAATGTGGTGGCCATAATACTGTATGGTGTAATATACTGTCCTTTTTTTGAGCTATTGCACAATTTAAAATAGATCAGTCATTTCATTTAAGCAGTGAAGTATTTGTCATTGTACTATACCTATATTTCTGTGCCATATCGGAGCATCATGAGTTGTGGTATGTGGTAAAGGGGCGCACTGACACTCTTTGGCCCAGGGCACACGAAAACCTGGAGCCAGCCCTACCCCCCACAACTTTAGCCAAATAACCCCCAGTTTTCAATGCGTAACTATTATTATGAAGTAAATTAAGGTTGACAAGCTTCAGTAATAAGAATTGATGTTTTTGGCATTGAAATGGGCACTGTAGGTGTGTTTACTGTCCTCCACTCCCTGCCGACTTTGCTTCCCCATTGACTTGCATTGGGTTTCGTGTTTCAGTCGTCCTCAGACTTTTCCCTATAGTCGGCCGATTTCGTTCGACCCGACTTTTGCGAAAGTCGGGTTTCATGAAAGTCTGGTTTCATGAAACCCGACTCGACCCTAAAAAAAGGCAAAGTCGCCCATCTCTAATCACCACTTGTGTGACTTAGTGGAATGTGGTGTACTCAAGTTTGTTTATTGCAAGTCTGACAAGATGATGGCTGATGGTATGACAAAGCGATTATCAAGAGCCAAGTTTGTGGACTTCAGAACTGCAATGGGACTAATAGGATAAGTAGTTGTTGAGTGGGGGTGTTGGAATATGTTTGGTGGTGCAACAACTCCATTCCTGTTTGTGAGTGTTTAGTTGCTAGATTTGTATGCTGCTCATAAAGTTAGAACAAAAGAAAACTCCCAGAGACTCACACAGGGAGAGCATGTGACTGTATTTCCTGTTTTCCTGTGTCTGTGTATGAGAGAAGCAGCCTACTGTAGATGCTGCACAGACAGAGACACAAAAATGATTTATTCCTGATCTATTAAGCTCATCATATATTGTTCCTGTTTCTTCCCGAATGAATAAGCTCTGGAGAGTATCCTGAATAATCCACTGCCAACAAACACATCTTCACCAATCACACATTAACAGTTCCCATCGAACACAACATCACATACATAGCCACCAGCTTTTGCTTTGGCCAAAAGATTTTTTAAGCCGACATCAACATGGTATACTCTTTTAGCCGGGCCTTACTGTACTCTAACCCAGGGGTCCCCAACCGCCGGTCCGCGGCCCAGCACCGGGCCGCTGCAGTGCCCTTGCCGGTCCGCGGACACAAGGGGAGCCAGGGGCGGTCAGTGGCGTAGCGGGGGCTGGGGCGGCGCGCAGCAGCTCTTAGCGGCGGGCAGGGAGCGATCAAGCAGCTCCGCTGCCTGCAAGAGGGAATAGCAGGAGCGGAGCTGCAAGGACCCGTCCAGCTTCCTGCCCGCCGCCCGCGCTTCCTGTCTCTGACTGACACAGAGAGGAGCGCGGCCGCTGTGTCAGAGCGAGGAAGCGCGGGCGGCGGGCAGGTGAGAGGAGAGAGGTGGTGTCTGTGTGTATATGTATGTCTGTCTGTGTGTGTGTATAATGTGTGTACATGTATCTATGTCTGTGTGTGTGTTGGTCTGTGTTTGTGTAGCCTGGCCCTGGAGGAGATGGGGACATGAGGAGAAGGCCATGAGGGGAGTGATGGGGTGAAGGCAGTGATGGGGAGAAGGGAGTGATGGGGTGAAGGCAATGATGGGGAGAAGGGAGTGATGGGGTGAAGGCAATGATGGGGAGAGGGGAGTGATGGGGTGAAGGCAATGATGGGGAGAAGGGAGTGATGGGGTGAAGGCAATGATGGGGAGAAGGGAGTGATGGGGTGAAGGCAATGATGGGGAGAAGGGAGTGATGGGGTGAAGGCAATGATGGGGAGAGGGGAGTGATGGGGTGAAGGCAGTGATGGGGAGAAGGGAGTGATGGGGTGAAGGCAATGATGGGGAGAAGGGAGTGATGGGGTGAAAGCAATGATGGGGAGAAGGGAGTGATGGGGTGAAAGCAATGATGGGATGAAGGGAGTGATGGGGTGAAGGCAATGATGGAGAGACGGCAGTGATGGGGTGAATGCAATGATGGGGAGACAGCAGTGATGGGGTGAAGGCAATGATGGGGAGACGGCAGTGATGGGGTGAAGGCAATGATGGAGAGATGGCAGTGATGGGGAGAAGGCAATGATGGGGAGATGGCAGTGATGGGGTGAATGCAATGATGGGGAGACAGCAGTGATGGGGTGAAGGCAATGATGGGGAGACAGCAGTGATGGGGTGAATGCAATGATGGGGAGACAGCAGTGATGGGGTGAAGGCAATGATGGGGAGACGGCAGTGATGGGGTGAAGGCAATGATGGAGAGATGGCAGTGATGGGGAGAAGGCAATGATGGGGAGATGGCAGTGATGGGGTGAAGGCAATGATGGGGAGATGGCAGTGATGGGGTGAATGCAATGATGGGGAGACAGCAGTGATGGGGTGAAGGCAATGATGGGGAGCCGGCAGTGATGGGGTGAAGGCAATGATGGAGAGATGGCAGTGATGGGGTGAAGGCAATGATGGAGAGATGGCAGTGATGGGGTGAAGGCAATGATGGGGAGAGGGGAATGATGGGGTGAAGGCAATGATGGGGAGACAGCAGTGATGGGGAGAAGGCAATGATGGGGAGAAGGGAGTGATGGGGTGAAGGCAATGATGGGGAGAAGGGGGTGATGGAGCACTTATTCAAAACCTATGGTGAGTTGAGTCACATTATAAATGTTATTTAATTATAAGTATGCACTGCTACACTACAACCGTGTCCATAGCCCCGCCCCCTTATGACCAAAGCCCCACCCCTGCCACACCTCCATCCCCGCCCTGCCGGGCCATGGAAGAATGGTCTTGCTTGAAACCGGTCCCCGGTGCAAAAAAGGTTGGGGACCACTGCTCTAACCTATTAAAAAATTCTTAAAATCTCCAATATTCTTTTTAGACATATTTTTATTTATTTTTCTTAAGGGAATGTGTCACCTACATTTTTTAAAATGACCAATAATACCACAAATAAGGAACAAATACCGTCACATCATTACCAGACCACATATTACCACCACATAGTGACCGAATAATACTACATGCAGGGGAAAATTAGCACCATACCATGACCAGATCACAAATTACCGCCAAATAGTGACCGAATACTACCACATACAAGAAACAAATACTACCACACCATTTCCAGATCATATACTGTATTACCACCACGCAGTGATACATACAAGGAGCAAATAGCGTCACACCATGACTAGATCACATATTACCACCATGCATTGACTGAATAATGCCACAGATAAGGAACAAATACAGCCACACCATGATCAGATCACATATTACCACCACATAGTGACCGAATAATACTACATACAAGGGACAAATACCATCACACCATGACCAGATCACATATTAGTGCCACACAATGACCAAATAATACTACATACAAGGAACAAATACAGCCACACCATGACCAAATCACATATTACCGCCCCAGAATGATCGAATATTACCACATAGAAGGCAAAAAATACAGCCACCACATGACCAGACTACGTATTACCTATAGTAGTGACCTAATACCACATTCAAGGGACAAATACAGCCACACCATGGTTGGAACACATATTACCCCCACATAGTGACTGAATTATACCACATACAAGTAACAAATGCTGCCACATCATAATGATCATATATCACCACCACATAGTGAACGAATAATACCACATACAAGGGACAAATACTGCCACACCATGACCAGACAACATACCACATATTACCACCCCATAGTGACAGAATAATACCACATTCAATGGATAAATACCACAACATAGCAAAATCACATATTACCACCGCATAGTGACTGAATTATACCACATACAAGTAACAAATACTGCCACATCATACAGTGTTCACCAGTGACATTATACACCGGAGCTCTGTATATAGTGTCAGTGTACATGTAATACAGTGTTCACCAGTGACATTATACACCGGAGCTCTGTATATAGTGTCAGTGTACAGATGAAATAGGGATAACCAGTGACATTATACACAGGAGCTCTGTATATAGTGTCAGTGTACATATAATACAGTGATCACCAGTGACATTATACACAGGAGCTCAGTATATAGTGTCAGTGTATAGGTAATACAGTGATCACCAGTGACATTATACACAGGAGCTCTGTATATAGTGTATAGATAATACAGTGATCACCGGTAACATTATACACAGGAACTCTGTATATAGTATAGAGTGTACAGGTAATACAGTGATCACCAGTGACATTATACACCAGAGCTCTGTATATATGTAGAGTCTTGTATGTCGCCTTGTCATGGAACTTCCTGTCTGTTCTGATTATTTAGATCCGGGTCATGTGTTCCTCTTTGTCTGAGTATTTTGTTGCTGTTGGCTCCTGAGCTCCTGCCTGTCGGTTGGTGGACTCCTTGTGCTGCTGCTCGTTACTCGGTGCTCTGCCTCTCCACGTTATGCTGCCTACAGTCCTCTGTGCGTCTACCTGGTGCTGTCTGTGCTTACTACTGTCTGCACTTCTAGTGTGTAACTATTTTCCTCTGGATCTGTTGTGGCCTGTAAAGAATCCTGACATCACCATCTCCTCTAGGCCTGTGTTTGTTGGGCTGCGGTGCTGGACTTTTCAGCCCAAAAAAGGTGTGGCGCCCCTGAGGCTTCAGTCGCCACAGAGGTACTGCACCTTCTCCTAAAGTGTAGTGCTCCACCATCCAGGTAAGGTGGGAACTCCTGACCATGCTCCACACCTGCATTCCACAGACAGGATAGTTCAGTGGGGCCACCTAACAGCTTTATGCTGGGGGTTAGCAGAGCACCCCTCATGGAACCCTGCTTCATAACACGAGATGTGCTGGGAGGCGGGTGGAGTAAGATGATACAAAAGAGTGGGAAGAGTGAAAGTTATTGGTTAGTTGGTTAGAGAGAAGAGAGAAGATGGGTGTCTGAGGGACGTGCTGCAGCAGGTCCCAGTGATCTGGACTGCTGGCACGAGAAAGACCAGAGAAAGAGACTGATAAGATTGATAGCCTAACCTTCCATAAGAGAGATAGAAGAGATCGGAACGAAGGAGAATAGAAGGACGGTGGGAAGCTGGTTGAGAAAGAGAGAGAACCCTTCCAGTCCAGAGAGCGCAAAGGCCGGGGCCCAGCCCCGAGGTTGATTGGATCTTTATGTCCGGCAACAGACACCAGAGGAGTAGTGAGCCGCTGACACTGTGCTCCCATCATAGACTTGGGACACAACAGCAACTGAATAGAGAGCCGGGACACAGAGTGGAGTCCCTGAAGCAGGCTACAGCTGTCTGTCATACAAGTAAAGACAAGGAACACCTAGAGAGAGGCATTCCAGGGTAACTATGTACTGGAGTGCTTCCCACCTAAAGGCGCATTGGAGGAGTCGTTCAGTAAGGTACATGTTGGCGGAGTGTGGAAGGGAGAATCCTATCCTGCCTGGAGGTCGACTGGAGCCCTGACCTGGAGAACACAGTACGGAGGCAGGCAGTGGTGTGAACTGCAAACAGTGAGTAAAGCTTTGGAACCGCATACTCTGGTGTCCTCCAGTTATTCCAGCACCACTACACCTGGGTACCAGCCTCCATACCATTCTGCGCCTCTCCTCATCCATTGTACCTACACTGCCCTGGGACTACAGCTCCACCTGTGGGGAGCTATACCATCTCTGCTGCACCACACCATCAGTCCCAGCGGATCTGTATGGAGCGTTGGCTTACCATCTTACTTGCGAAACACCATGGGTGGCGTCACGAACTATTCATATAAACTCTAACACCATTAACATCACCGCCATTGATATTGGGCGCCCAGGGCCATGGACCGGGTCGCCGCTGCTGTGACACATTCCCGCCTCGACACCGGCCCGGTACCGAGTACCCCGTTGCCCTGGGTGTGCGAGGGCGACCCAAAGGTACCTATAGTAACCTTCTCCTGTTAATGCCACTCCCATAAATGCTGGTCCATGTTTAAGTGCCGTGTGCATTTCCACCCATATGATTGCTGGACTTCTACACTTTAGTGCTGTGTGCATGCTCATTCATAATATAGCTGGACTTCCTTATTAAACGCTGTGTGCTTGCTCTCATACTTACTGCTGGACTCCCACATGCACATCTGCATCATATTAATGTTGGACTGGTTCATATTAGCGGTCGTGCCCCGCTCTTCAGTTACACTGGACATTTTCATATTGTGCTGTGCATTCATTACTGTTGCAGGACGTGCTCTGTTAGTTTTGCTAAACTTGCATCATTCAATATTGTGCTGTGTTTTCGTTACTATTGCAGGAAGTGCTCTGTTAGTTTTGTTTCTCTTGTAAATATACTCATTTGCATCAACTTTGGTCTCAGTTTCGTATTATCCCACACACCATCAGATTCCGTAGTACCCATATAATTGTTACAATATAGTGTCAGAGTACAGATAATACAGGTATCACCAGTGACATTATACACAGGAGGTCTGTATATAGTGTCAGTGTACATGTAATACAGTGATCCCTAGTGATATTATACACAGGAGCTCTGCATATAGTGTATAGATAATACAGTGATCACTGGTGACATTATACACAGGAATTCTGTATATAGTGTCAGTGTACAGGTAATATAAAGATCACCAGTGACATTATACCCAGGAGCTCTGCATATAGTGTATAGCATACAAGTAATACAGTGATCACCAGTGACATTAAACACATGAGCTCTATATATACTCTATAGTGTACAGATAATTCAGAGATTGCCAGTAACATTATACACAGGAGCTCTGTATATAGTGTCAGTGTACAGATAATACAGGGATCAACAGTTACACTATACACAGGAGCTCTGTATATAGTGTCAGTGTACAGGTAATACAGTGATCATCAGTGACATTATACACAGGAACTTTGTATAGTGTATAGTGTCAGTGTACAGGTAATGCAGTGATCACCAGTGACATTATACACAGGAGCTCTGTATATAGTGTATAATGTAAGTGTACAGGTAACACATTGACTCCCCAGGGATGCCTGTAGTTGAAGATATTCATCTTGGCTTTTTTTTCATTCAGCACAGACCACCATTACTTCTTCCAGCCAACGTTCATCTCTACAGAAAATAACACAGTTTTCTAGTTGCCAGATTAAGAAAAAAGCAACATAGTGTCATCCTGCAAAGTAACAGGACCTCCCTCGCACTGACAACAGAATCCTCAAAAATAAAATATATCACAGCAGTAACAATACCACATACAAGGAAAAATACTGTCACACCATGACCAGATCACATATTACCAGCACATAGTGACCGAATGCTACCACATACAATGAACAAATGCTACCACACCATGACCATATTACATACAGTACAGACCAAAAGTTTGGACACACCTTCTCATTCAAAAAGAGTTTTCTTTATTTTCATGACTATGAAAATTGTAGATTCACTCTGAAGGCATCAAAACTATGAATTAACACATGTGGAATTATATAATTAACAAAAAAGTATGAAACAACTGAAAATATGTCCTAGATTCTAGGTTCTTCAAAGTAGCCACATTTTGCTTTGATTACTGCTTTGCACACTCTTGGCATTCTCTTGATGAGCTTCAAGAGGAAGTCACCGGAAATGATTTTCACTTCACAGGTGTGCCCTGTCAGGTTTAATAAGTGGGATTTCTTGCCTTGTAAATGGGGTTGGGACTATCAGTTGTGTTGTGCAGATGTCTGGTGGATAAACAGCTGATAGTCCTACTGAATAGACTGTTAGAATTTGTATTATGGCAAGAAAAAAGCAGCTAAGTAAAGAAAAACGAGTGGCCATCATTACTTTAAGAAATGAAGGTCATTCAGTCCTAAAATTTGGGAAAACTTTGAAAGTGTCCCCAAGTGCAGTGGCAAAAACCATCAAGCGCTACAAAGAAACTGGCTCACATGAGGACCGCCCCAGGAAAGGAAGACTAAGAGTCACGTCTGCTGTGGAGGATTAGTTCATCCGAGTCACCAGCCTCAGAAATCGCAGGTTAACAGCAGCTCAGATTAGAGACCAGGTCAGTGCCACACAGAGTTCTAGCAGCAGACACATCTCTACAACAACTGTTAAGAGTAGACTTTGTGCAGCAGGCCTTCATGGTAAAATAGCTGCTAGGAAACCACTGCTAAGGACAGGCAACAAGCAGAAGAGACTTGTTTGGGCTAAAGAACACAAGGAATGGACATTAGACCAGTGGAAATCTGTGCTTTGGTCTGATGAGTCCAAATTTGAGATCTTTGGTTCCAACCACCGTGTCATTGTGCGACGCAGAAAAGGTGAACGGATGGACTCTACATGCCTGGTTCCCACCGTGAAGCATGGAGGAGGAGGTATGATGGTGTGGGGGTGCTTTGCTGGTGACACTGTTGGGAATTTATTCAAAATTGAAGACATACTGAACCAGCATGGCTACCACAGCATCTTGCAGCGGCATGCTATTCCATCCGGTTTGCATTTAGTTGGACCATCATTTATTTTTCAACAGGACAATGACCCCAAACACACCTCCAGGCTGTGTAAGGGCTATTTGACCAAGAAGGAGAGTGATGGGGTGCTACGCCAGATGACCTGGCCTCCACAGTCACCAGACCTGAACCCAATCAAGATGGTTTGGGGTGAGCTGGACTGCAGAGTGAAGGCAAAAGGGCCAACAAGTGCTAAGTATCTCTGCGAACTCCTTCAAGACTGTGGAAGACTATTTCCGGTGACTACCTCTTGAAGCTCATCAAGAGAAGGCCAAGAGTGTGCAAAGCAGTAATCAAAGCAAAAGAACCTAGAATATAAGACATATTTTCAGTTGTTTCACACTTTTTTGTTAATTATATAATTCCACATGTGTTAATTCATAGTTTTGATGCCTTCAGAGTGAATCTACAATTTTATAGTTATGAAAATAAAGAAAACTCATGAATGAGAAGGTGTGTCCAAACTTTTGGTCAGTTACTGTAATACCACCACACAGTGACCAAATAATATCACATACAAGGAATAAATATTGTCACACCATGACCAGATCACAAATTACCACCACATAGTGACCAAATAATACCACATACAAAGAACAAATACCACAACACCATGACCCATTACCAGACCACATATTACCACCCCATAGTGACAGAGTAATACCACATACAAGGGACAAATACCCCCACACCATGGCCGGACCACATAATACCACCACATAGTGACCAAATAATGCCGCTTATAATGAACAAATACCACCACACCATGACTAGATCACATATTACCACCACCTAGTGATGAAATAATACCACACACAAGGAAGAAATACCACCACACAATGATCAGACCACATATTACCACCCCATAGTGACAGAATAATACCACATACAAGGAACAAATACCACCACACCATGGCCGGACCACGTATTACCACTATTAGTGACCGAATAATACCATATTCAATTGAAAAGTACCACCACACCTTGAGCAGACTGCATATTACCACCCCATAGTGCCAAAATAATACAACATACAAGGGACAAATACCCCCACACCATTTTTGGATCATGTATTACCACCACTAGTGACTGAATAATACCACATTCAACTGACAAGTACCACCACACCATGGCCAGATCACATATTACCACCCCATAGTGACTGTATAATACCACATACAAGGGACAAATATCCCCACACCATAGCCAGACCACATAATACCACCAAATAGTGACCGAGTAATACCACATATAAGGAAAAAATACCACCACACCATGACTAGTTCACATATTACCACCACATAGTGACCAAATAATACCACATACAAGGAACAAATACCACCACACAATGATCAGACCACATATGACCACCCCATAGTGACAGAATAATACCACATACAAGGAACAAATACCGCCACTCCATGGCTGGACCATGTATTACCACCACTAGTGACCGAACAATACCAGATTCAATTGACAAGTACCGCCACACCATGACCAGACTACATATTACCAACCCATAGTGACAGAATAATACCACATACAAGGAACAAATACCGCCACGCCATGGTCGGATCACGTATTACCACCACTGGTGACCGAGTAATACCACATTCAATTAACAAGTACCAACATACCACGTGGCCAGGTCACAAGGGACAAATGCTGCCACACCATGGCCGGACCACATAATACCACCTCATAGTGACCGAATAATACCACATACAAGGAACAAATACCACCACACCATGATCAGACCACATATGACCACCCCATAGTGACAGAATAATGCCACATACAAGGAGCAAACACCACCACTCCATGGCCAGACCATATATTACCACCACTAGTGACCAAATAATACCACATTCAATTGACAAATACCACCACACCATGACCAGACTACATATTACCACCCCATAGTGACAGAATAATACCACATACAAGGAACAAATACCGCCACATGATGGTCGGATCACGTATATTACCACCACTGGTGACCGAATAATACCACATTCAATTAACAAGTACCACCATACCTTGGCCAGGTCACAAGGGACAAATGCCGCCACACCATGGCCGGACCACATAATACCACCACATAGTGACCGAATACCACATACAAGGAACAAATACCACCATACCACCTCACCATGACTAGATCACATATTACCACCACATAGTGACCAAATAATACCACACACAAGGAACAAATACCGCCACAGCATGATCAGACCACATACCACCCCATATTGACAGAAAAATAGCACATACTAGAAACAAATACTGTCACTCCATGGCTGGACCACGTATTACCACCACTAGTGACCAAATAATACCACATTAAATTGACAAGTACCACCACACCATGGTGAGATCACATACTACCACCCCATAGTAACTGTATAAAACCCCTACTCTAGAACTCTCTACCACAACATATCAGACTCTCGCCTACCATGGAAACCTTCAAAAAGAACCTGAAGACCTACTTCTTCCAACAAGCCTACAACCTGCAGAAACCACCGATCCACCAAACCGCTGCACGACCAGCTCTAACCTTGCCTACTGTATCCTCACCCATCCCTAGTAGATTGTGAGCCTTCACGGGCAGGGTCCTCTCTCATCCTGTATCAGTCGTGATTTGTATTGTTTAAGATTACTGTACTTGTATGTATTATGTATACCCCTTCTCACATGTAAAGAGCCATGGAATAAATGGTGCTATCTAATATATAAAGCTCAAGTGTGTGTATGTATGTATGTGTGTATGTGTTTGTCCGGGATTGACATCTGCACCATCGCAGCTACAGCCACAAAATTTGGCACAGTCACACGTCTGGACCCCGAGTGTCCTAGGCTATGTTGTGAGGCGAAATTTTAACCACGCACGTTCCAATTCACCAAACAATTTTGCCCCTATCTACATAATGGGGAAAAAGTGTGTGTGTATCAAGCCCCGCCCCTCATTATGATGTCATAATGGTTGCCATGGTGACGCTGATGTCATCATAGGTTGCAAGCCCCGCCGCTCATTATGATGTCATAATGGTTGACTATGGGATGGAGGATGTGTGATGGGTATATGGGCACTGGACTATGGGATGGAGGACATGTATGATGATATGGGCACGTGACTATGGGATGGCGGATATGTATGATGGGTATATGGGCACGGGACTATGGGATGGAGGATATGTATGATGGGTATATGGGCATGGGACTATGAGATGAAGGATGTGTGATGGGTATATGGGCACTCGACTATGGGATGGCGAATATGTATGATGGGTATATGGGCATGGGACTATGGGATGGAGGATGTGTGATGGGTAGATGGGCACGGGACTATGGGATGGAGGATGTGTGATGGGTATATGGGCACTCAACTATGGGATGGAGGATATGTATGATGGGTATATGGGCATGGGACTATGGGATGGAGGATAATTATAATTTGCTATAACTAACCACAGTTAGTTACTATGCCTGGGCAGCGCTGGGCTCTTCAGCTAGTAATAAATAATAATATTAATGCAAGGGATAAATACTGCCACACCATGGCTGGACCACATATTACCACCACATAGTGATCGAATACTACAATACTGATCAATAATGAAAAAAACCCACAATATTAATATTACCATAAGTGCTATTATACACAGAAGCTCTGTACCTAGAATACAGTGTATAGTGTCATTGTACAGATATCACTCTGACTCACAAGTGACATTATACTCAGGAGCTTTGTATATAGTGTCAGTGTACAATAATACACTGATCAAAAATGACATTATACATCGGAGCTCTGTATATAGTATAGAGTGCATAGTGTAAGTGTACAGGTAGCACAATGACTCACCAGTGATGTCTCTAGTTGAAGATATTCATCTTTGTTTTTTTTCTTCATCCAGCGCAGACCACCATCACTTCTTCCAGCCAGGGCTTGTCTCTGCAGAAAATAACACACAGATTTGTAGAGCACCGCTTCCAGAGTACATTCCCCAACTTCTACACTATGGTGATTAAGAATAAAAGCGACATAGTGTTGTCCTGCACAGTAACAGAACCTCCCCCGCACTAACAATTTTATCCTGAAAAATAAAATGCATCACAGTAGTAATAATATCCCTTAATTAGCCCCTACAGTAATAATTTCCAACATCCTGGTCCCTTACTGTAATATCCTGGCCCATATGTCTTATTCCTGGCCCCTGGCCCCATTTGTCTTCATCCTGCCCCCATATGTTCTCACATCCTGGACCCATTTGTCTTCACCCTGCCCCCATATCTTCTCCCATCCTGGCACCATATGTCTCCACCCTGTGCCCATATGTTTGCCCATCTTGCCACCATATGTTGACCCATCCTTTCCCAATATGTTCTCCCATTCTGCCCCAAATGTCTCCATCCTGCCCCATATATCCGCTTTCAGTACAAAAAATAAAGAAGTTTCTCCTTACCTGGCCGCTTCCCAGTGGCGCCTTCTGGCTCATCTATTTAAGGTGCGGATGCGTCGGCGCATGGCAGTGATGTCATGCGCTAGTGACATGAGCGTCAACATCAGCTGCCGGCCTCTGATTGACTGGCGCCTGATAACTATTGCTGTGCAGGAAGCTGCTGGAACAGGTGTAAAACCGCTGCAGATTCAGCACAAAGAAGTGACATGCTGCAGATTTGAATCTGCAGCAAATCAGCAGCATGTGCACAGTGTTTTTCAATTTGGCTTCACTTTAATGCTACTGTACACCACAGGGCCAAATCCGCTGCGGATCCGAAGCAGAATCCACAACGTGTGCACCTACCCTCATTCTTTCACAACTGCTGCACCCAGTAAACTAAGTAACACATCACTGGAATCAGAGTCTCTGTCTCTATCCAATGCTGCTCACAGGTTCCCTTTATATACCCTACTCCAAAGTTCAAATTCAACAAACAATTAAAGAACTAGACATTGATCATCTACAATGTGTTCATGTAACTACAACAGGACCACAGCGAGAAGAGGTCCATTTAAAATTGGTCTAGACTCCACCTGGGAACCTGCGTGTTGATGTTGTGTCCGCAAGCGCTGCAAACCTATTTTACTGAATATAGAAAATATGTTCAGGGAATTTAGGACCTCTGTTCCTGGGTGGTTATGAAGCGGTGAAAAAAGTACTTAAAGGGAATCTGTCACCCTTTTTTTCGACTATGAGTTTCCGCCACTGACATCAGGGGCTTATCTACAGCACTCTGTAATGCTGTAGAGAAGCCCCTAATGTAACCTGAAAGACAAGAAAAACACGTTAGATTATACTCACCCTGGCGTTCGGTCCTGTCCGATGGGTGTCGCCGTTCGGTCCGGCGCCTCCCATCTTCATACAATGCCGTCCTCTTCTTTCCTCCCATTGCGGCTCCTGCACAGGCGCACTGCTCTGCTCTGTTGAGGGCAGAGCAGAGTCCTGCATTGCGCAGGTGACAGGAGAGGTCCGGCGCCTGCGCACTGCAGTATTCTGCTCTGCCCTCAACAGGGCAGAGCAGTGCTCCTGCGCCGGAGCCACGACAGGAAGGAAAGAAGAGAACATCACCGTTAGAAGATGGAAGGCGCCGGACTGCAACACCCATCGGACCAAGACCGGACCGCCCCCCAGTGAGCATAATATAGCTCATTTATCTTATCTTTCAGGTTACATCGGGGGCTTATCTACAGCATTACAGAATGCTGTAGATAAGCCCCTGATGTCAGTGGCAGCTGCTCAAAGTCGAAAAAAAAGGTGACAGATTCCCTTTAAAGGAGACGTGACCTTTCTGAACTTTGCACTGTGAAATAACCTATGACAGTTCATATGGTTTTCTCCTTTCAGATTACAAAATACTGTCTCTTTAAATAGACTCCAGCCTATAAGTCCTTATTTATAGGCTGTGTATATACAGAAGGCTTAAAAGGAATCTGTCACCTGGTTTTGGCGGGCTATTTTAATGAGGTCTGTCCGATCCGATGGGCAGTGTTTTGGATCTTTGCCACCTCCCCATCCTTGGCCGCCGTCCGCAGTTTTTTCATGAATAGGAGCAGGTGTCTGCCATCTTTCGCGCGTGCGCTAAGCATTCTTGGCTCGCGCATGCGCAGTATGCTTTTCCCAACTACGGGCAAAGCCGAAAAGCCTTACTGCACATGTGTGGGGAGGAGGGCCCCCGCAGAGTGTCCGGGCCGGAACCAGGGGGACCGTCCTCTAGGTTCCTAAGGAAACTGTACCCGGGGGGCAGAGGAGGAAGGTGGACGGCTGAGAGTGACAGAACAGCAAGGGGAGGGGTGAGTATAAAAGGGGCAGGGAGTGCGCAGGGGAGTCAGTTAGGAGAACGGCAGACAAGGAGCAAGAGACTGTGGGGGCGTGAGAGAGCCAGGGCGACAAACAGTGACCAGAGAGGAGGCCAACGGCAGAGGGAAGATTTACAGCGGCCTTCGGGTAGGAGACGTCGAGCTTACCGACAAGAGACTGTCACTTCTCTCCGATCCGGAGTCACGACCTGTCCACGGTCGTCCGCGGCCGTTGCTGCTGTGTTCCAGCCCGTTGCGGCCTGTCCGCTGCCTCTCGCGGTCGCTGCCGCCTCAATTCAGCCCTTGGTTGCGGCCTGCCCGCTGCTGCCCGCGGATGCTGCCGCTCTGCTTCAGCCCGCAGCTGTGGCCTGTCCATCACCGCCCGCAGCCGCCATCACCCCGCTGCAGTCGGCAGTTGAGGCCTGCTCCTCGACAACAGAGAAACTCTTTGCCCAGCCCCAGGGCGTGCATGCGGCCTATCAACCGCCACTCCTAGTAACTGCGACACATCCCTGCTTGGGGACTGGAGTCTCCCCTCCTGGAACCCTGCTGTTTTTACAGGGGGTCATTTCATCAAAGGACTCACCCAGGGCCTGTTGTGCCCCAACCCCTCCTGGAACCCCGCTGTCTTTACAGGGGGTCACCTCATCAAAGGACTCAACCAGGGCCTGTTGTGCACCAACCCCTCCTGGGCGCTGGGGCGCCCGAAGACTACGCCAGATCTTCCGTAGCTGGGCCCAGTGGCTGCGACGCCAAAGCAGCTTCTTCAGAGACGCCGAGGGACGTCAGAACGGATAAGTGACACTATAGTAACTAAGGACCCGTAGTCGGCCACACCGCGGCCCTATAGTAACCGGCCTTTGCCGGGTTAGTTGTGTTCTCTTTTATAGTGTTTGGTTGTGCTGAGTCCCTGCGAGGACAATTGCTGTTAATTTGTTTTGGTTGCTTAGTATAGCCCTAGCGGCTCCCATTTACAAAAGTTGCTTTCCAAGGTACACCTCAGTCTCGCGTCTCGTCACTGCATCCTGCGTACCTGCTATTACCACACATGCGCCGGTTAACTAAGCCCCGGAAGTATTTTGCTGTGTTCCGGGGCCTTGTTAACTGGCACATGCGCAGTAAGGCTTTTCGGCTTTGCCCGCAGTTGGGCAAAGCATACTGCGCGTGCGCGAACATAAGATGCTTAGCCCACGCACGAAAGATGGCGGACACCTACTCCTATTCATGAAAAAACTGCGGACGGCGGCCAAGGATGGGGAGGCGGCAAAGATCCGAAACACTGCCCATCGGACCGGACAGGCCTCATTTAAATAGCCCGCCAAAACCAGGTGACAGATTTCCTTTAACCCCTTACCTACAATTGACGTAATATTCCGTCCATGTGACCATGGACCTAATTACCATGGACGGAATATTACGTCATCGCGATCAGCGGCGCCCACGTGGTGAGCGCCGCTGATCGCGGCCGAGTGTCAGCTAATTATCATAGCTGACACCCGGCACAATGTGTCAGGGGCGGTCACGGACCGCCCCTGACACGTTAACCCCTTGCACACCGCGATCAAACGCGATCGCGGTGTACCGGGGGTTAAAGGGAAGCATCGGCAGGGAGGGGGCTCCCTCCGTGCTTCCCTGAGCCCCCCACGGCAGCGCAATGTGCAGCGCTGCTGCGGGGGGCTCCTTTCCTCCAGGCCCCCGAATCCAAGATGGCGACGGGGGCCTTCGGGGGCCTGAGGAAGCTGGCTTCCTCAGTGCCTGCAAAGCGCAGGCATGAGGAAGTCTGCAGCAGTGCCTGTGACAGATCGCTGATCTGTCACAGTGATCTGCGATGTGACAGATCAGCGATCTGTCACAGGACAGTGATGTCCCACCTGGGACAAGGTAATAAAGTAAAAAAAAAAAAAAAAAAAAGAGATAAAAATAATTAAAAAAAAAATCGCTAAATAAATTAGTAAAAAAAAAAAAAATATTCCCCAATAAATCCATTTTTTCAAAATAAAAAAACCCAAAAACAATAAAAGTACACATATTTGGTATCGCCGCATCCGTAATGACCTGCCCTATAAAACTGTCCCATTAGTTAACCCCTTTAGCGAACCCCTTAAAAAATAAAAATAAAAAACAAAGCAAAAAATAATGATTTATTATCATACCACCGAACAAAAAGTGCAATAACGCGCGATCAAAAAGACGCATATAAATATCCATGGTACCGCTGAAAACGTCATCTTGTCCCATAAAAAACGAGCCACCATACAGCATCATCCGCAAAAAAATAAAAAAGTTATAGCTCGCAGAATAAAGCGATACAAAAATAATTATTTTTTATATAAAATTGTTTTCATTGCAAAAAACCGACAAAACATAAAAAAACGACCTAAATGAGGTATCGCTGTAACCGTACTGACCCGAAGAATAAAACCACTTTATCAATTTTACCGCACGCGGAACTGTGTAAACGCACCCCCCCAAAAGAAATTCATGAAACGCTGGTTTTTGTTCATTCTGCGTCCCAAAAATCGAAATAAAAAGCGATCAAAAAATGTCACGTGCCCGAAAATGGTACCAATAAAAACGTCAACTCGTCCCGCAAAAAATAAGACCTCACATGACTCGGTGGGTCAAAATACGGAAAAATTATAGCTCTCAATATGTGGTGATGCAAAAACTATTTTTACAATAAAAAGCGTCTTTTAGCGTGCGACAGCCACCAAACATAAAAACCACCATAAATCGTAAATCAAACCCCCCGTTATCACCCCCTTAGTTAGGGAAAAATAATAAAACTAAAAGAAAATGTATTTATTTCCATTTTCCCGCTAGGGTTAGGGTTAGGGTAGGGTTAGGGCTAGGGTTAGGGTTAGGGCTAGGGTTAGGGCTAGGGTTAGGGCTAAGGTTAGGGTTAGGGCTAGGGTTAGGGCTAGGGTTAGGGCTAGGGCTCAGATTAGGGTTAGGGGTGTGTTGAGGTTAGGGTTGGAGTTATAATTGGGGGGTTTCCACTGTTTGGGCACATCAGGTGCTCTCCAAAGGCAACATAGCGTCTGATCTCAATTCCAGCCAATTCTGCGTTGAAAAAGTCAAATGGTGCTCCTTCCCTTCCAAGCTCTGCCATGCGCCCAAACAGTGTTTTACCCCCACATGTAGGGTATCAGCCTACTCAGGACAAATTACAAAACAACTTTTGGGGTCCAATTTCTTCTGTTACCCTTAGGAAAATAAAAAATTGGGGGCAAAAATATAATTTTGCGGAAAAAAATGTTTTTTTTATTTTCACGCCCAGGCGTTATAAACTTCTGTGAAGCACTTGGGGGTTCAAAGTGCTCTCCACACATCTAGATAAGCTCCGTGGGGGGTCTAGTTTCCAAAATGGGGTCACTTGTGGGGAGTTTCAATAGTTTAGGTACATCAGGGGCTCTCCAAACGCACATGACACCCGCAGACCAATCCATCAAAGTCTGCATTCCAAAACGTCACTACTTCCCTTCCGAGCCCCGACGTGTGCCCATACAGTAGTTTTCTCCCACATATGAGGTATCAGCGTACTCAGGACAAATTGGACAACAACTTTTGGGGTCCAATTTCTCCTGTTACCCTTGGGAAAATAAAAAAATTGGGGACTAATTGATCATGTTTGTGGAAAAAATACGATTTTTTTATTTTCATGCCTGGGCATTACAAACTTCTGTGAAGCCCTTGGGGGTTCAAAGTGCTCACCACACATCTAGATAAGTTCCTCAGGGGGTCTAGTTTCCAAAATGGGATCATTTGTGGGGGGTTTCCACTGTTTAGGTACATTAGGGGCTCTCCAAAGGCAACATGACACCCACAGACCATTCCATCAAAGTCTGCATTCCAAAACGTCACTACTTCCCTTCCGAGCCCCGACGTGTCCTCATACAGTAGTTATCTCCCACATATGGGGTGTCAGCGTACTCAGAACAAATTGGACAACAACTTTTGGGGTCCAATTTCTCCTGTTAATAAAATAAATGGGGACTAAAAGATGATGTTTGTGGAAAAAATACGATTTTTTTATTTTCACGCCCGGACGTTATAAACTTCAGTGAAGCACTGGGGGGTTCAAAGTGCTCACCACACATCTAGATAAGTTCCTTGGGGGGTCTAGTTTCCAAAATGGTGTCATTTGTGGGGGGTTTCTACTGTTTTGGTACATCAGGGGCTCTCCTAACGCGACATGGTGTCCGATCTCAATTCCAGCCAAAAACGTCAAATGGCGCTGCTTCCCTTCCGAGCTCTGCCATGCGCCCAAATAGTGGTTTACCCCCACATGTGGGGTATCAGCGTACTCAGGATAAATTGCACAATATCTTTTAGGGTCCTGTTACTTTTGGAAAAATAAGAATTGAGGGTGAAAAGATCATTTTTGTGGAAAAAATATATTTTAATTGTACTGCTGTACGTTATAAACTTCTGTGAAGCCCTTGGGGGTTCAAAGTTCTCACCACACATCTAGATAAGTTCCTTGGGGGGTCTAGATTCCAAAATGGTGTCATTTGTGGGGGGTTTCCACTGTTTTGGTACATCAGGGGTTTTCCAATCGCGACATGGTGTCCGATCTCAAATCTAGCCAAAAACGTCAAATGGCGCTGCTTCCCTTCCGAGCTCTGCCATGCGCCCAAATAGTGGTTTACCCCCACATGTGGGGTATCAGCGTACTCAGGACAAATTGCACAATAACTTTTAGGGTCCTATTACCCTTGGAAAAATAAAAATTGGGGGTGAAAAGATCATTTTTGTGGAAAAAATATGATTTTTTAATTGTACCGCTGTACGTTATAAACTTCTGTGAAGCCCTTGTGGGTTCAAAGTTCTCACCACATATCTAGATAAGTTCCTTGGGGGGTCTAGTTTCCAAAATGGGGTCACTTGGGGGGTTTCCACTGTTTAGGTACATCAGGGGCTCTCCAAACGCGACATGGCGTCCGATCTGAATTCCAGCCAATTTTGCATTGAAAAAGTCAAACGGCGCTCCTTCCCTACTGAGGTCTGCCATGCGCCGAAACAGTGGTTCCCCCCCACATATCAGGTATCAGCGTACTCAGGACAAATTGCACAATAACTTTTGCAGTCCAATTTCTCCTGTTACCCTTGGTAAAATAAAGAAAATTGAACCTGAAGTATTTTTTTTGTGAAAAAAAGTTAAATGTTCATTTTTTTTTAATATTCAAAAAATTCCTGTGACGCACCTAAAGGGTTAATAAACTTCTTGAATGTGGTTTTAAGCATCTTAAGGGGTGCAGTTTTTAGAATGGTGTCACTTTTGGGTATTTTCTATCATATAGACCCCTCAAAGTGGCTTCAAATGTGAAGTGGTCCCTAAAAATAAAATGGTGTTGCAAAAATGAGAAATCGCTGGTCAATTTTTAACCCTTATAACTTCCTAACAAAAAAAAATTTTGGTTCCAAAATTGTGCTGATGTAAAGTAAGCATGTGGGAAATGTTATGTATTAAGTTTTTTGTGTGCCGTATCGCTGTGATTTAAGGGCATAAAAATTCAAAGTTGGAAAATTGCGAAATTTTCAAAATTTTCGCCAAATTTCCATTTTTTTCACAAATAAACGCAAGTTATTTGAATGCAATTTTACCACTAACATGAAGTACAATATGTCACGAGAAAACAATGTCAGAATCACCGGGATCCATGGAAGCGTTCCAGAGTTATGACCTCATAAAGGTACAGTGGTCAGAATTGTAAAAATTGGCCCGGTAGTTAACGTGCAAACCACCCTTGGTAGTGAAGGGGTTAAGGCAAAGGCAGAAATTCCCCTTGTTATAATGGTGGGATACAGTCTCAGGCTTACCTACAGGGTGGGTGCTAGGGTGGGTCCAGTTTTCTGTTTTTAGTGCATCTAAACAAAAAATATTAATTGTGCCATTAAATAAAGTGTGACCCCAGCCTTACTGAATGCAGACAGTTTAAGGATGGAGCGTGTCACATGCCAAGAGTCATGACGTTTTTATTTTTCCTTTGATGCAGCCACAACAAGGACTTCGCTATTTTTTTTGTAAATGTATTATCATTTTGTTGCACATTTAATTAATCATTTTTTTTCTTTCAGATTTTTTTTAGTTCAATGCAGTTTAATTTGCGTTATTGCATCGAGGTGAGAGGAGATGATTGGACAAGGTAGGAAAAGATGGAAGGAAAAATAAGGGTTTTATAGCATCTGCCGTAGGAGTGGAAGAGAGCAGATTAGAAAAATGAAAAATTTCATGATCTCTGTGAATCCTTGGAGAAGGATCCTATGAAGTTTAGGTTGTTTTTTGGTCCAGTTTAGAGTTCAGTTTGGAGCCTCATTCACACTTCTGATTTTTTTGCCTTGGAGAAAATTGGAAAGATTATTCTGATGAGACTTTGATCAGAGTGTGGTCCGAGTGTCATCCAATTTTCTTGGACGTGGAGAAATTCATAAAACTATTTCTCCACCTTCTCCATTCTGAGAATTTGTGAAAAGTGGACCGCACGCGGATGTCATCTGAGTGCAGTCCGATTTTTTCATGGACTCATTGACTTGCATTGCCAACCCTTGGGTCAAAATTGGACATGTCTCCAATATTTGCTGAGGACCACCTGGTCCGAGTAAAAAATTGAACTTGTGAAAGGTCCCATAGAATATCATGAAAAAATACTAGGAAAGTCAGTTAACCACTACTAGTCCATCTCAAGGTCCTGCTTGCTTGGTAGTGTTCCACACAGACAAGGGTGAAGCAGCCACAGCAGAATCCAATAAACAAATATGATGTCCAGCGGACAGTAGAAGTAAAATTTAACTTTTAATGGAAAAAATGGTTAAAATTCCATATAGATAATGTCCAGCACAATACACACACTGGCTCAATGCCGCTAATGATCGACGCGTTTTGACTTTTAAGTCTTAGTCATGATCTAAGACTTAAAAGTTGAAACGCGTTGCTCATTATGTTTACTGGATAGAATATCATGGGTACGAGTGCTAGCTGTGAAAAATACTTGTACACTGGTACGTATAAAACAGACATATTAATGAGGCCTGAGTCAGAATATTGCAATTCCATCTACTCTTTCCAAATTTTGGAATATCAGTAGAGATAAGTGAATTGATTCTTAGGACTCTGGTCCAGCCGCCGTATCAATATCCTGGACGGGATCCCTTTGGAGCTCCTTCTACCTGCCGGGATCCCCAGCTCCTCTTTTATTATTCGTCTGACCCTGACATCGTGTGGGTGTGACATGCCACAAAAATGACATCGAGCCAGGACAAATAGTGAAAAATGAATCCCCCAGCACTAGGAGACCTCTGACTAACCGTTTAGACGCCACCTTCACTATTGACCACTGCATCTAAGGGGGTTCAACAGTTGGGATTGGAGCAATTGGCTTCCGAATACTGATGTAAAATACTGACCAAATACTGAACATGTGAACGTGGCCTTAAAGACTTTTTGCAAGAAGCAAAGTGATTGATGTCAATTCACACTTGATAAAACTGTTACCTGTGAATCTGGACAAGTACGTTTTGCTATTCCGATGCGGATCCTTTGCAGTTTTGTTGCAGATTTTTCTCTTTCTCTATTGACAATAGCGAAAAATAAAACTACAGCTTAATAAATTATTACATTATTTCTTATTTTTTTTACATCTCAAATCAATAGGAAAATCAACTTCTCGAAAATAATATTGCTTTCGGCTGCAATTTGTAGGTGTTCGTTTCATTTACTATTTCCAGAATATAAAAATAAGCATTTCTGTGTATAAATATGTATCCTATAGACCCAGCACAAAGATATAATACAAATGTTCTTGGTTCCCTCTGCGTCCGCCTCTCCACCGGGAGATATGTGGTTGATCACTCATCTTCCCTGCAGGAAAATCAAGTTCTGCAGTTAACGAGTGGATTTCCCCATAACACAACGATGTAGCAGGGAAATTCAGCAAAGGACAAGGGGGAGCAGGGCCGCAGGAGGGGAGAGGGCGAGCTGCTGCAAAACAATTGCTATAAAGTTTGCCTTGTGATTAAGGGTTAACTCTATACTTACATTAGGGAAAATCCCAGGGACTGTACTAGTGCAACAATGAAATCCCGGGGCTAATTGCATCATTGCTCTATCTACATGTCCGCATGAACCTGACATGATCGATCACCATCCAGAAACTGGGAACTGAAATATACTCTGCGGCTCAAGGACTTTAAAGCAAAAGAAAAATAGGAGAAATGTGACTCTGCTCTCCCCAGTGTTAAAGGGATCATATAGCACAAGTATGAGCTAGGCCTGGAGAAGAATTGTATGCTACAGTATAAGTGGGTGACCATTGGATGCCCCCCACAAGTGACAACCTAAGATTCCCCATAAGTGACAACCTAAGATTCCCCATAAGTGACAACCTAAGATTCCCCATAAGTGACAACCTAAGATCCCCCGTAAGTGACAACCTAAGATCCCCCATAAGTGACAACCTAAGATCCCCCATAAGTGACAACCTAAGATCCCCCATAAGTGACAACCTAAGATTCCCCATAAGTGACAACCTAAGATTCCCCTTAAGTGACAACCTAAGATTCCCCATAAGTGACAACCTAAGGGTGGTTTCACATTAGCGCTTTTCGGATTTTGGCGCGCGCGGCGCACCGTCAAAAGTGCGCAGCGCAGGTCAAAGCGCAACTAGCGCACGGCCTGCGCACGATCTGCGCACCCTATGCTAAAGATAGGGTGCGCCGATCGCAGGCGCCGCTGTGCGCTAGGAGGCGGCGCTACAAGCAAGGGGCGGGCACGCCGGGCAGAGAGCCGGCTCGGGGGCGGAGCTACCCCCGGCCGTGCGTGCGCTTAAAAAGCGCTAATGTGAAACCACCCTAAGTCCCATAAGTGACAACCTAAGATCCCCCATAAGTGACAACCTAAGATCCCCCATAAGTGACAACCTAAGATCCCCCTTAAGTGACAACCTAAGATCCCCCATAAGTGACAACCTAAGATCTCCCATAAGTGACAACCTAAGATCCCCTGGAAATGATAACATAAGATCTCCCAAAAGAGATAACCTGAGGTCCACCAAAAATGACAAAATGAGATCCCACATTACTGACAACAACCTATGATACCCCAGAAGTGATAACACAAGATCCCCCATAAGTTACAACTTAAGATACCCCAAAAATGACAACATAAGATCACCTCTCAAAGTGTCAACCTAAGATCCCCCATAACTGACAACCAAAGATCCCCCATAACTGACAACCTAAGATCCCCCACAAGTGATAACATAAGATCCCCCATAAGTTTCAACCTAAGATTCCCCATCAGTGACAACCTCAGATCTCCCATAACTGACAACCTAAGATCCCCCAGAAGTGAAAACCTAAGATCTATCATAAGATCCCACATAATTGACAACCTAAGATTCTCTCATAAATGACAAACTAAGATCCCTCCATAAGTGACAACTCAAGATCCCCATTAGTGACCACCTAACATCCCCCTATAAGTGATAATATAAGATCCTCCCCATAAGTGACAAACTAGAATCCCCCCATAATTGACAGACTAAGATCCTCCCATAAATGAGAACCTAAGATCTCCCATAACTGACAATTTAAAATCCCCCCAATAAATGACAACCTAAAATCTCCCTATAAGTAACAATCTACGTTTGCCCCACAAGTGCATTAATTAATTAATGCATTAAAACCTAAACTTATTCATATTTGTGTCTGATAGATTAAAGGGAATCTGTCAGCAGTTTTTCCTACTCTATCTTAGAGCAGCATGATGTAGGGACAGAGACCCTTATTCCAGCAATGTATCACTTACTGGACTGGTTGCTGCATTTTTGATAAAATCCCTGCTATCTCTGCTGCAGATCTACCAGTTCTCTGAATGCTGAGCTCTGTATAACCCTGTCCACACCCCTGATTGGCAACTTCCTGTGTACACTGTGAGTAGGCAGAAATCTATCAATCAGTGGTGGGGGCGTAGTTGGAGTACATGTCAGGAGACAATTAGTCCTCTAGTGAAAGCTGAAAACAGTGATTTTACAAAAACGACAGCAATCAGCTCAGTAAGTGACACATTGTTGTAATCAGGATCTCTGCGCCTACACAATGCTGCGCTCAGAAAAATGCTGTGACAAGTTCCCTTTAACAGTGACCCCACGAGACTTAACACTGTAATAGTGTCCCTTTTAGGCTTCAGATGGCTCCCTGCTCCTCCATAGTTCTGAGTCCACAATGTTCCCGCAGCCTGAGCTGGTTACACCATGCTTGGTTAGGAAACCTAAGAAGTCTGAATCTTACTTTGGTAACATTGTTTATTTTATTTTTGCTAGCCAGTAAAAAGTATTGTAATAACCACAAGATTAATATTTATTTTTTTCCAGCTGAGAGCAGCCAGGGGGCACGGCGATGACTTAAATCCTGCACCAAATGCCAATTTTCACCACCTGAACCAATACTTCTATTTCTGGAATAAAGTAGTGCTAAACGCCCTTCTAATACCAATGAGTCTAATTGTATTAAACTCTGAACCGATTCATATTTGTGGTTTTTGCGTTTGACCTTGGAAAAACATCTAACCTTTGATAAGATTCAGCCGGTGGCGGTAAATGAGTTATTCTCCTTCTGGGGATTTACAGAAGGGCTGGGAGAAGCCTGTGAGATGACATCTCTCCATCAAAACTCAGATTGTTCTATATATATCTGTACTTGCTGCATGACTTCATTATCTCCTCGGGGACGGCCCCTTGTTCGAATTGAATTTCACTGGCACCTGCCATATATTCTGTTCTTCAGAATGTTCTCACTACATTTTATTAGAATGGTTGTCCACTTCTCACATCTCCATGACAAGAGTCTCTACTGGGAGCTGTCTAGTGGGGTGTCCAGCCTCTGCACAAGAGCAAATCTCCGGGACATCTCAAAGATCTCGATTTCTAACTTATTCAAGCATGTCAGGATCTCCAAGACTTCCAGGAGCTAAAGCGCTCCCCTCATACACCTTAGATGTGTCATGATCTCAGTGCGGGTTTGACTCGCACATGTGGGGTTAATGTCTGGAACCAGTGCTGATGACTGGCATTTCTGGGGTTAAAGGTTGTGATCCCAGTGCAGGCTTACCTGCACACCTGGGGCTATGATTGTGGCCTCTCCCTGGGTCTGGAATAGCTTCTTATAGCCTCAGGACGCTCCCATCCCCCGTCAGTTACACTTTCGCCCTTGGCATTGTGTGGTGACCCCAGAGTGTGTTTGTGCTGTGTTCTGGTTGCTTGATTCTCTGTGTATGACTCGGTCTGTGCTCTGGATATCGCTTTGGATTCTGCTTGGTACCTTCTATGTCTGTTTGGTTTTGACTGCTGCTTGGCCCTGACTATCTGCTCTGTCTCATCCTTGGTACGTTACGGCTATCTCTGTGTATGAACCCCGTTTTGACTGACTCTGAGTAATTCTGTATAGTGTCTTTCCATCTCACTAAGCAGGACGCTAAGACCCGCCCCCTTGCAGCCGCATGACCTTAGGTCCCGTGTCTGCTTGCTAAACTTCAGCATCCACAGGTCCTGTGCATCGGTACTTTCTGGCTGTACCTGACCCCGGTACCCCTACAGTGCGGGTGAGTCCCTGCTCAGCGGAGGCTGCACGCCGGCGCTGACAGGATCCTGACACTCAGGACACGCGCACTGGCTCAGTGTGCAAGTACAGTGCGGTGTTCCTGACACTATAACTGACCTCAGGCCATGTGCTTTCTTTTCCAAGAAGTTCTCTGCTGCGGAAAGAAATTACGACATAGGCAATAGAGAGCTTCTTGCGGTCAAATTGGCGTTTGAAGAATGGAGGCACTTTTTGGAGGGGGCCAGTCACCCGGTTACGGTGATCACGGATCACAAAAATGTATCATACATTGAGTCTGCTAAAAGACTAACACCCAGACAGGCCCGTTGGTCACTTTTTTTTCCCCGTTTTCAGTTTACGATTACATTTTGTCCGGGGTCTAAGAATGTCAAGGCTGACGCCTTATTGCGCAGTTTTCAGCCGGTGTCGCCCCCTGAGCCACCGTCCTCCATTCTTCACCCTGGGGTTGTGATAGCAGAGGTCTCATCTGAATTGGAACGGGAGATTCAGGGGGCCCAAGTCGGAGGGGAAGTTGTTGGTCCCAGAGCAACTTCGCCTGAAACTCTTGCAAGAGTTCCATGAATCCAAGCTGAGTGCTCACCCTGGTATTTCGGCGACACGTCTGGCAGTGGCTAGGATCTTTTGGTGGCCTACCCTTGGTTCGGACATAAAAAAAATTTATTGCTGGTTGTGGGGTCTGCGCTCGTTCTAAAAGCTCTCATAGGCGGCCGGCAGGGGAGCTGATGCCCTTGGCAGTGCCCGAAAGACCATGGACTCACTTATCCATGGATTTTGTTACCAATCTCCCTCCATCTAAGGGTAATACAGTGGTATGGGTAGTGGTGGACAGGTTTTCTAAGCAGGCTCATTTTGTACCCCTGTCCGCACTACCGTCAGCTGAGACGTTGTCCAGGTTGTTTGTGCAGCATGTGATCTGGTTGCATGGGGTACCCCTGAATGTGGTGTCTGATCGTGGTGTGCAGTTTGTGGCTAAGTTTTGGCATGCTTTCTGCAAAAAATTAGGGATGTCTCTGTCCTTTTCTTCTGCATACCATCCTGAGAGCAATGGTCAGACGGAGCGCACTAACCAGTCCCTGGAACAGATCCTCAGGTGTCTAACCTCTGCTAGACAGAATGACTGGTGCGATGCACTGCCGTTGGCTGAATTTGCCTTCAATAGTCGGGTGAGTCAGTCCACGGGTATGACTCCTTCTTTGATCAATTATGGGTTCAGTCCTCATTTTGGTGAGTTTTCTCGTCTGAACTTGGGGTGTCCCGTAGCTGAGGGCTCTGTTCAGCGATTACAGAATACGTGGGCAGAAGTTCAGAGGAGTATATTTAGGTCTCAGGGCAGGTATAAGTTTTTCGCAGACAGGAAACGAACACCAGGGCCCACGTTTCAGGTTGGAGACAAGGTTTGACTCTCCACTTGAAACATTAAGTTGAAGGTTCCTTCAGCCAAGTTGGGGCCCAAATTCATTGGCCCATACAAGATTGTGGAAAAAAATCAATCCAGTGGCGTATAGGCTGTGCCTTCCACCCTCTTTCAAGATCCCTAACGTCTTCCACAAATCTCTACTGAAACCTTTTGAAGCAGTCCGGGGAGACTCCGAGTCTGCTGCTTCTCCCGTTTTGGTCGAGGGGCAGGTGGAGTACGAGGTTGGTCATATCGTAGATTCCAGGTTGGTACGGCGGTCGGTACAGTACCTGGTTCATTGGAAGGGGTATGGACCGGAAGACAGGTCCTGGGTACCAGCCCGGTTGATGCTGATCGCCTGGTGCGGGCTTTCCATGTTAAGTACCCGGGCAAGCCTGGGGGTCCAGAGGCCCCCCGTTGAGAGGGGGGTACTGTCATGATCTCAGTGCGGGTTTGACTCACACATGTGGGGTTAATGTCTGGAACCAGTGCTGATGACTGGCATTTCTGGGGTTAAAGGTTGTGATCCCGGTGCAGGCTTACCTGCACACCTGGGGCTATGATTGTGGCCTCTCCCTGGTTCTGGGAGAGGCTTCTTATAGCCTCAGGACGCTCCCATCCCTGTCAGTTATACTCTTGCCCTTGGCATTGTGTGGTGACCCCGGAGTGTGTTTGTGCTGTGTTCTGGTTGCTTGATAATCTGTGTATGACTCGGTCTGTTCTCTGGATATTGCTTTCGATTCTGCTTGGTACCTTCTATGTCTGTTTGGTTTTGACTGCTGCTTGGCCCTGACTATCCGCTCTGTCTCATCCTTGGTACGTTACGGCTATCTCTGTGTGTGAACCCCGTTTTGCCTGACTCTGAGTAATTCTGTATAGTGTCTTTCCATCTCACTAAGCAGGACGCTAAGCCCCGCCCCCTTGCAGTCACATGACCTTAGGTCCCATGTCTGCTTGCTAAACTTCAGCATCCACAGGTCCTGTGCATCGGTACTTTCTGGCTGTACCTGACCCCGGTACCCCTACAGTGCGGGTGAGTCCCTGCTCAGCGGAGGCTGCACGCCGGCGCTGACAGGATCCTGACACTCAGGACATGCGCACTGGCTCAGTGTGCAAGTACAGTGCGGTGTTCCTGACAAGATGACTGTTGGCCAAATAATGGTTTGGCTGATCGTATGGCCCGCAATTATCTTACCGGTGACGCAGGAACAATCGGTTGTGTTTTCTTTGAGAGAGTCGATGCCAGACTTCTCTTCAAAAATGCAGAACAAAAGGATCGCAGTCCAAAATTGAGATTGCCGGATGCCCTAACTTCCCTGATAGTCATCTGTCTCGGTGGGGCCTCCATACTCATTAGGCTGATGTGTATGGAGGGGACATAAGTCCTCTTCCAGTATCTCCTAATCCTCATCGTCTGCAGCACTCCAGTGCCATTATCTTTCTTCTCCATTGTCACTGAACAGTAGAACCATAAAGGACCAATGTCTCTTTTATAGCTATGTCTCAAGGAGTTGACACACAAGCCAGAGGTATATGCCCTGCACGGGTAAGCTGCAGCTAATCCTGCCGGTGGGAAGACTCCCGAATTCCACCCACCTGTGAATCTCCATAGCATCACCCGACAACCTCACACAGTCTCCAGTCTTTTTCCGCAACGTCCAACTTCTACAACGGCACTCTTCTTGAAGCAGCAGAACATTATGCCAGGACATTATACAAGACAGCATTTTAAAAGGAAGGGGCCCAGTAATGGGGAGCACTATACTAGGATGGGGGTCATTATACCAGGAAGTGGCCCAGGAAGGGGAGCATTATATCAGGAAGAGGTCCTGGATGGTAGCCATTATATCACAATAGCATTCATTATACCAGGAAGGGGCACAGGAGAGCGGGCATTGTTATAGGATAGGGGACATTATACTAGGAAGGGGCCAATAATAGGAGACATTACACCAGGATGGAGGACATTGCTAAAGGATGGGGGGACATTATACCGGGAAGTAGACCAGGATGGGGGACATTGCCATACGAAAGGGTCAGGATGGAGGACATTACTACAGTAAGGGCCCAGGAAAGGGGACATTATATCAAGAAGGGACCCAGGATCAAGGACGATATTACTGGAAGGAGCTCAGGATGGGGGACATTATTGCATGCTGGCTCCTCCTTTCCTTATCAGATTGATAGTCCTCTTCTTATCTCTCACACCAGAGTTGTCCTCCAGTGGTCCAGTATCCTTATTGGCTGAGCTCTGCCTCAGTCCTCCCGGGGACCATCTTTGATGCCTGGCAGGCTGGCACCACTGTCTCTTTCATGCAACTGCAATGAATCTTTCATCCCCATGATCAAGTTGCTGCTGCTTATCAATGTCGGCAGCTTAAGGGGGCCATGGCCACTTCACTATTTGGGCTCCTGCCACACCTTCTGTACTATTTGAATTTGCAGGGACTGTCCCGGTTATTTAGATACAGTCCCAGCAAGTTCAACGTTGTCACAGGCAGAAAAAGGTGTCATGGTTTGGGTAAACCCCTCTCAAAAGTATTCTGTATCAGACATAGAGTAAGCACCAAGGAAAATGAGTGAGCTTATGCCCATGACTAATGTGTTGCATAACTTTGATGGGTCGTCCGCCTTTTTGGACATTTTTTTCTTTTTACAGCTAAAAATCATTGTTGAAATTATGATTCATTAAAAATGTTGCACCCTTTGGCTTCTAAGCCTCTGTGTTGCAGTGGCTATTGCTGGCTGCAAAATGAGTTAACTGAGATTCTGTCAGGGAGCTCATTCTGACATTCAATGGAAGAGTTTGTAACTTTTTTCTCTGTCTTTTTTAGCTACTCTCAGCTGATTTATGACCATACACTATATCAAATTTGAGTGTGCAGCAAATCAAAGAGCCTGTAAAAGCCAAACAATGCCAAATTTTTAATGAAACTGAATAATTTTGAGCCCCAAATAAAATAAAAAGTGCCCAAAATATATAAAGAGGACCAGGTCAAAAGTAGTTAGCTTTTGTTCTTATTTTATTCCTGCTGTTCCACTGAGTATTTCAATTTTTTTTTTAATATCCACCACAAGTCTCCAGAAATACGGCCTTCTTATTTAATGCAAATTCTATTGGCCTTTACTAATGGAGGCGTGGCTCACAAAGTATTAATGCACAGAAACCTCAAGACACGCCCCAGAGGATCCTGTGAGCCATGCCCCCTCAGTAAAGACTATAGAAATCAGCATCTTATATATAACTATGGACACATCATTCTGTCCAAAGCCAGGATGAGAGGTGCTTGCGCAGAGTGGAGGCGTAGTCAGTGCATACGCATGCACAGTGTCTTCAACAAAATGGCGCTGGATATCTCGGGACGCGCAAGTGTTGACTCCGGCACCATTTTATTAAAGGATTCTACTACAATGTCAGCCTCAGAGCAGTGCGCACCCACCAGCCAGACGTTGTAGTACATTACTTCAATTTTGCAGACACAGTATCTTAAAAAAAATGGTGCCGGATAGCACAGCTGGCTCTGGCACCATTTTATTGTAGTATTGTATTATAAAATTAAAAATGTTCCAATAAAATTCTCGCCACCCAGGAGTAGAAGTTCAATAGCTAGTTAAATATAAAGGCCCATATCTCTGGAACCATATGGCGGATTTAAAAATACCAAAACCTTAACCTGGAATACTCAGGGAAACAGAAGGAATAAAATAAAAGCCCCTTTTCACCTGGTGACAGGTCCGACTCCTCTTTAATTAAAAACAAGTGTTCTCAGAAGTAAACGACCCTTTAAATAATGCAGAAATAATTCATATTAATTCACAAAGTGTCACATGTGCCACAAAAATGGATTTCTGGAAGGGAGGCAAAGAGTTTCTGAAGTGGTCGTACTATAGTAAAATGATTGCCAACCGGAATATGGAAGGACTGTGCAGTCCTCATTCATTGCCTTCATGTTTCCTCAGCTATTCTGTGAGGATCAGGAGAGGAGTCATGTGCTGCTAACGTGTGATTACTTAAGGCAGAAGTGAAAAACCAGAGAAATTCCCTGTGTTCTTGAGTCAAGGAGAAGAGGAACTGGGCAGTATTTCAGCAAGCTCTCACAAGGATATGTGAAGGACTTCGCTCCTTAAGATGTTTAGACTTTTTTTTTATACAAAGCTACCCTGCAAACTTCAGGCTCCATGTGATCGCATGATATCATGCACCACCAGGGACGTGTACGTTTCAGTTCCTATCATCTGTCATCCGCCTCTGCGGAACTTGTGGTAATCTGATAGGATTCTCGGCTTGGTTAGACATAATGTTACTCCATGGTCTGGTAATAATAAAATAGCATAACCTGAGTCTCAGTCAGCATTATATGTTGGAGCTGCATTCTGTAGCCTTCAGAGCTGATTTTCCAGTATTGCTTTGCTGGCCACCAGGTTAATAAAGTGAACAGTTTTTGCTCTTATGTTCTTCCCTCGAGTATTCAATTTTTTGTGTTTTCAAATTCCGCCTTATGGATCCAGAGATATGAGCCTTTTTATTTAGAGTTCCAATTTTTATGCTCTTTGCAAGGAGGTGTGACTCACATGCATCCTAAAGACACGCCCTAGAGGAGTCACTGAGCACCACCACCTTGATAACGACCATTAAAATTTGCCCTAAACATAACATTTCATATCTCTGGAACCGTATAGCAGATTAAAAAAAAATAAAAAAAATTGAATACTCAGGGAGCAGTGTGAATAAAAGTGGCCACATGTGAACTTTGGAACTAATGACAAGTTCTCTTTAAATGTGTGCATTTTTTGGGGCTAAAAGTCATGTTTGCCATAGGGATAAATCAAAAATGTTTTTATGTCTATAGTTTTCATGTATCAATGTTCATCCGCAATGTCAAAAGCTCTAATTAAAACTTTACATGTATTAGAAAAAGTTTAAAAAGAGGATGTATATAAAAAACAAAGGGACATACATTGAAAGACACTGGAACCACACATTTCAAGCAAAAGCTCTTGATTTTGAACATATCACTTTGTTTTACTATACATCCCGTTTTTAAACTTTTTCTAATAAATGTAAAGTTTTAATTAGAGCTTTTGACATTGTGAATGCAGGATTACCTGTTCATCTCTACTGCTTGTTTACCCAGGAACCAGCCTGGAGCTATCCGTGCACCACACCCATTATGGAATTCCTTCTTCTCTGGTGAGCTCATGATATGTATCTATTTTGCTGAATTTAACACAGTATATAACTGACTGCAGAACTGAGGATTAAGTTAAAGTTTTTTTCCACTACTCAGACAACCCCTTCTGTGTTTCTCCCAAGTAATATAATAACATTTAAGCTCCCCTCTGTTCCAGCGGTGTCAGCACTTTCTCTCCGTGGGTTTGCATCACATTGTTGGAATATGTTTGGTGCAACAACTCCATGCCTGTCTATGAGTGTTCAGTTGCTAGATCTGTATGCTGTTTATAAAGTTAAAAAAAACCTCCCAGAGGCTTACACAGGACAGGACTGTATTTCCTGTTTTTCCTGTGTCTGTGTATGAGAGAAGCAGCCTGCTGTAGATGCTGCACAGATAGAGACACACAAATGATTTATTCCTGATCTATTAAGTTAATCATATATTGTTCCTGTTTGTTCCTGAATAAAGAAGCTCTGTTGTCACACGCTTGGAGAGGATCCTAATCCTCTGCCAACACACATTAAGTCACGCAATCTCTGAGACCATTCAGCGCTGGTGTCACTCTTCTCTTTCCTATGGACTTAACTGACATCCAGCTCTCACTTCTTCTGCATGTCTTGATTTGTATGAAGGAGGGAAGTGTGAAGTCAGCACAGTCCACAATTTTACATGATCCACAGGAGACCCAGGGCCAACACCACTGGAACAGCGCCGTCACCAGAGGGGCGTATAAGTGTTATTATTTTACTAGGAGGAAACATAGGGATTGAGAAGGGGTTGTCTGAGTAGTGAAGAGCCCTTTTAATGTTTAATCTATCAGTTCTGCCAATCTAGATCAATAATTAGGGTGGACAAGACGGGTCTTTCAAAAAATTAATAAATAGAAGACACTCACAATAAATACAGGGTATTGAAAAATGGGAGTTATAAAAAAAGACAACCTCATTGAATAAATAATGGCATATTCTTTATTCTATTTTCTGGGTGTTACAAATCATTGTAGATCAATTTTTTTTATAATGCATCAGTTAATGTAGAATATTTCATACCTGTGTAGTTCAGTTAATTTTGGAATTAAAAATTATTACCGTAATTTAGTTGAAGTAGTGGACCTTAGACAGATTTTCCATGTCTAAAAATGTAGATGGTCAGTGTTATTTCAATATCACATAAATCAATAATCAATATGTTAACACAAAAACATACTTGTTTCTCCACTTATGAGTCACCTCAGATCATCATTCACTCATGGTCAAGATGGAATGTCAGCTCATTGGGGGATAAAATTACAGCTGCCTATTGAAGTCTATGAAAAGGGAAAGGGAAAGGAGGAGGAAGGAACAGAGGTACACACAAACACACATACACACACAAACACAATGGTGCTATTTTTTTTAGCAAGGGTTAATTACCCCTAGAGCTATCTTCACAGCTACAATGCTCAGTACTGCTAAATGCTGCTTCATCCAAAATTTCCAAGGTGAACATGTGTTACATAGAGACAGGAGAGCAGGAATCAGTCATGTCTGTGTGTGATGTGCATAGGAGACACCATAGCAGGTAGTCTACTCTCCCCAGCTCAGAGACACCTAAAAATTATAAACATGGCATGGGGAAAACTAGTGAAAAATGCAAGACAGAAGTCATATAATGGCCTGAAATAGCGTTATTCCTCATGTACACACAGGACAGTGTTAGGCTCACAAGGTGAAGTGAACTCTACAAGCCCAAGGATGGGTGGGCACACGGGCAATGGGCATCTGTGCTGCATATGGGATAGGTACATTTGACATGGGTAGCAGAAGGACTGGAGACTGCAGGCAGATAGGAGACTGTAGAGGTACTGGAAACTGCAGCTAAACAGGAAGCTGAGATAATGAAAACTGCAGGCAGAAGTTCTGGACACCGCAGACATGTAGCTGAGAGACTGGAAACTGCAGGCAGGCAGGTGACATCCTGAAGACCGCAGTCAGGTTGCTGAGATACGGGAAACCACAGGCCGGCGATGTCTTGGAGACCACAGACATGTGTTTGAGATAAGGGAAACTACAGGCGGGCAGGTGACGACTTGGAGACCGAAGACATGTAGCAGTGATATAGGAAACCGCAGGAATGCAGAAGACATCTTGGAGACTGCAGACAGGTAGTTGAGACACTGGAAACCTTAGCCAGGCAGGAGACATCCTATAGACCACAGACAGGTTGCTGAATGTCACGCTGGGGCACTGCAGGTAGCTGCAGAGTAGTTCAAACTCCACTGGATGGCAGCAGAGTGGAGAATGAACAGAAGTATTGCACAGAGCAGAACTACAGAACTGCAGCGATGCTACCATCAGGTGGCAGCAGAATAGTCAGCAGAATAGTCAGCAAGCCAAGTCAATACCAGAGAGTAGCGAAGTACAAAGGGGAATGACAAACGCAGAATCAGAGGAATGCAAATAAGTCAGTGCCGGACAGTATAAGAGTTATCAGACGGAAGACACAAAATCAGGTTAGAGCCAAAGCCGAGTCGAGAACAGGGGAATCCAAACACACAGGGACACACAGAGACGGGACGGGCAGGGAAGGAGAACACAGACACAAGCATAGTCAGCTAAGCACAGCAGTACAGGCTCTCCAGAGTCAGCTACATAAGCCGTAGGCAGGAAATATAACTGACACTGCCTGCAGGAAGTAGCGCAGAGAAATAGCCGACCTGACACCAGAACGAGGCAGAGAAAAGTTAACCCCTGACATGACAAGACCGGGAAAAGAAGAGACAGGAAAAACCCGGTCTGGATCAGGACACTGAGATACAGGAAACCGCAGGCAGAAGAAGTCCTGAGACCGCAGACAGGTATATGAGATAGTGGAAATCGCAGGCAGGCAGGAGACGACCTGGAGACTGAAGAAAGGCAGCTGAGAAACTGGAAAATGTAGGCAGGCAGGAAACATCTTGGTGGTAGATGATCAGGTTGAAGTACACAAAGAAACTAAGAGTCTTAGGAACACTGAAGTCTTAATGCCAAGACCCAGGTGTGCGTCTTGGGAGACCTTATATAAGTTTAGAAAGTTCAACAGATGGGAGCACACTGGATTACTTGCAAAGCTCGATGTGGAGCACAAAATTGTTTAGCGGACTGGGGTGTAGAAAGTAGATCGCAGACGTGAGATAGGCTTGTATTGAAAAGTCACCTTTTTCTGAAGCTCTGCTTCTGCCTTTTGTGAATCCTACCCCTATACTGATTACTCACACAAGTCGTATCCTAGTTCTGAGTCAACGGGACGATCTTCAGCAATCACTGGTAGAATACAACTATTTACACTATTTCCATTCATCCAAGAGTAGAGAATGAAAAAGAATGTAAATATGACGTTTGGTACTTCAGCGCCTGTTTCTTCATTGAGGTTGGTTTAGTTACTATGTATAGAGCTGGAATCCCCCAGAAAACTTTTTTTTTTTTTTTTTGCTATAAAGACTTCTAGAACTATAATGCTGCTGATGCAGTATTTTTCCCTGGAATTTCCCCTCTGGTATCACATCAAATACAACTTTTACCTTTATGATTTTGGCAGATTTGCATTGACGTTATATAGACCGAGTCTATGGATTCACAGCTTATGGTTCCCAAATGTTGAAGACATCCAAAACAACTGTCCTACTGGTAAGGCTAATGCACTAGAATTGAGGAGATGAAAATTGCAAAGTTTGCATTTCATTTGTACAAAAAAATTGTGCCTTGGTGCTCTCTCGTTTTTCAAACGAATAGGTGAAGTTTAGCAGAATGTGGTGTGGCTTCAGAAAATTTGGAAAATTTACTATAACTTATGAGAAATTGGTGCAAATTACAGCGCAAATTTATGCTGGCCCATACTGATCTGCAAATTATGACAAAATGGAAACAAAATATTCAGTATGTCTTCAGTTATTCAGTCTGGAATGTGAGTCATGGGCAGAAATTCCAGGGTTCCAGTCGCGGCTGCCATCACTGAGGTTATTAATGGTCATCTCAGGAAGGTTCTGCTGCTGAATGCACTTGGACAAATCATCAAGATCCTCTGCTGGCAGGTCCTGTGTAATCATTGAATAATGACGTCCCCAATGTGCTGGATGGGAGACAAGTCTGGAGATGCCACAGCCATGAGAGCACATTTAGGCCGTATGGCTCATACGAGCAACAGTAACATGTGGCCTGGAGTTGACAAGCTGGAAAACTCCTCCTGGGACACTAGAGAAATGGTCGCACCACTGGTTCCAACACAAAATTATTGTAATTCTGAGCTGAAAGTGGCCTGGAATCAAGACTAGAGGGGTCTGGCTACCATATTTTATGCCACCCCATTATCCTGGGCATAGGATAAGCGTGATCTTCACTCATAAAGGCATATACATCTTGGCGTTGCCCACGTGGTCTCCAGACACAATCTCTGTCCATCATTGCATCCACGACAAAAGCGGGGCTTATCGCTGGAGAGGACGAACCTCCATTCCAGCCTCCATTGTTAAACAGTTAAAAGGGATTCGAATCTGCAATTCTTCATTTCTCCTGAGATGTGCTGAAGAGAAATGGAACACTTGTTGTTGAGTTTCCTCATAGATCACAGCTGATCGATGAAGATTCTTGTGATCAACGTTCCCTCCGAAAATGAATTCTAACAAAAAGGGATTGTGCAAAATAATAAAATGTAAACTCTATGTACATATTTATCCATCCACTGTGAATGTCTTCTTCTGCCTAACCGGAAATCCGAGAAAACCTGAGGATCCACTGGACAAGATTCCCCTCTCATAGTTAACCACTGAGCCATGTGAACACTGCACACGTCTTATGGAGTGAAGGAAGTAACTCTTAAGGGCCTGTCACACTAAGCGATATCACTAGCAATATCGCTATAACGTCACTGATTTTTGTGACGTAGCAGCGATATTGCTAGCGATATCGCTATGTGTGATACTTACCTCTGACCGCTCCCCCGCTGGTTATCGCTGATCGCGGGAGAACGTCCTGGACTGTTTCTCGTCGTCAGCTTCCTGCTGGGCATCCTGTGGCGCCGACGAGCGACGTGTAGACGCGGGCGGGAGGACGTCAGGATCGCCTCGTCTGACAGGTAAGTAGCGACCCCCGACCGCTGCGATGTCGCTGGTGAGATCTGCCTGTGTGGCAGCTCACTAGCGACCACTTAGCGATGTACCAGCGATCCTGACCGCGTCATATCGCTGGTCGGGATCGCTTGTGCATCGCTAAGTGTGACAGTACCTTTAGGTCCCAGATTCATCATTGCCATTTTCCCACTTTTCTTGGGTTATTTTCTCCTTTATTAGCGGATTTATTATGTGACTTTATTCTCTATATGTTTATTTTTCTTTTTTTAAGTCTTTTTTTTTTTTTTTTTTTTTTTAAATTCTTTATTTTCAAATTTAAACCACACCATAAGACACAAGACCATTTTACAAGTACAGTTAGCGAAGTATTGCTTAGAAGTCGGTCCACGGTGGAAGGGAAGAAAAAAAAAGGGGAGGGAAATGTGGGTGGGAAATAAAAATAAAAAAGAAGGAAGAGAAGGGTAAAGAGGGATACATAATAATGAACTATATCCACAACAGCAACAAAAAGTAGCTGTCGGCATGAACACTAGCATTTGATGGGTGTATTTAAAAAAAAATAGAGTAGGTGGACTGTTCTGTAAGCAACCGTGGGATCAGCTACCCCAGCATAAAGGTCATCAGGTCAAGTAAGACTTTACGTGATATTAGATTTCTCACCGAGAGTATTATCCTCTAGATATCTAGTCCACGGGGCCCAGGTCGCCACATAAGATTTATGGTTAAAAAACTCCCAGCTAGACAGCTCCTCCAGACGAGAAACCTGATTTATCTTAATGTGCCACTCCTCCAAAGTGGGGGGGGCAACATCTTTCCAGTGTACAGCTATCAGCTGTTTTGCAGCACTTAACATCAGTGGTAGTAGACCATGCTTTTTTGGTAAGAAATCTTTTGACGGGCACGAAAGAAAAACTTCCGTAGCCTTGAGATTAGTCTTTATTAGTTGTAGTTTTTGAGAACTAGCTCAACACCATCCCAAAAATGTCTCAGTTTGGGACAATCCCAGAATATATGCGTGTGATGTCCTCCAGAGTTGAGGCATCTCCAACAAGCATCATTATCAGCAAGACCCATCTGAAAGAGCTTCGCGGGAGTCCAATGCCACCTGGTCAATATTTTATAAGAATTTTCCTGCAAAAGTACACACCTAGAGAATCCCCGTGCACCAGATAGCATTCTAGATATTTGTTTCTCTGTGAATGTAGTGTTGAGTTCCATTTCCCAAGAGTAAATAAATGAGGGTTTAAAATGTGCTTTCGGAGAGATAAGGTGTGAGTAAATACGAGATAAAATTTTTAGCCGTGGAGGCGGAAGTTTGACCATAATATCTAGCCAGGACCAATTGGATTTGGTCGGGAATTTCTTCCTAAACTGTAGAAGCGTACGTCGAATGTGCTGGCTCTGAAGAAAATTAGTTGGTTGAATCGTTGCGCTTGGTGGCCAAACTCCTCTCTGTAATATTTTATTACCATAAAAGCTATTTAGTGTTTCTCTAGGGAGGGTAGACCATAGATTGTATGGATCTTGAAAATCAAGATCTATTAGATAGGGTATTGAGCCAATCGGCGTTAACGTTGAGGGAAAAGTGTCCTTTGTTTTTGGTTTCTTCTCAACAACTTTGCCTATGCAGAGATATTAGACAGATTCATGAAAGTGAATTTTAATAAATGTCAAATTTATTCAGCGCATCAAAGCTGCAGTTGCCGCCTGAGGTAAGGTTTCTGGAAAAGTTTATGGTAAATTTTTGCAACTATTTTAATGGATTTTCGACTTCAAAAAAATTACAAAAACTGTTGCAAGAGAAGAATAAAAATCATTTATAATTTTGCGCTAAACTTATTAACCCAACATAAAAAGAAAAATGACTTCAATGAATTGGCAACTAATCTCTGATCACATTGTTATGTGTACATTTCTCTACTGTTGTAGATGGATGAGGAAAAATCATTACCGTCCCTCTTTCTGTTTTTCATCCAATGTTTTGGTCATGATACCACACATATGGCATTATTAACTTTCCATTGAACAGTATACTAAGCCATTTTTTATTACCCAGAATTCCACTTCCTGTTCTTTATGTTTTATTTATTTTCCAGTTTCCTGTACATTGATGAACTAGTGTCATAAGTCACATACAATCTGTTTTTCTGTTTTTTTTTCCACGCAGGTGGAAAAATGTCCTGTGGATCACCATATCATGATAACATCAGAGGCTGAGGTAGTGTCCACCAAAAATTGAAATAAAAAAATAAAAACTCAATATTATAAATTTTATACCATTGATTTTTTTTTTTTCAGGAAGAATGACAAACTAAACCACAAAATCTAAAGGACAAACATATGATGTATGGGGTCCTATGCTTGACATCAATGGCCATAGGAATATCTTCACTATAAATTACTTGAGAAACCCCTTACCATGATGTAAATCTTGAAGATTGTGATTTGTAGAGTTGACCCCTGCCATCCTATTGACACTCTATAAGGGCACTCCAATCACTACTGTGGCTACAATGTGATTTAGTGGTTGCCTAAATTATTTGTTTTCCACACCAGGACTGAGGTGCCAGGAGCTGCATGGACTCTTGCTAGAGAGCTGGAATATTGGCTGGCTTGGCATACAGAATCTCCCCTGGTCTTCATCCCTCAATCTCTCAAAGAGAAGTGGACTTTGCGACAAAAAGATTCCCAGGTTGCCAATGTGTGGACAGTGGTGGCAAGGCGTGGAATGGCTCAGAGAGTCCTGGAGGGTCCTGGAGATCAGGACCAGAAGTAATGCCAACAGTACCAGACCAGGTGAAGTATCCAGAGGAAAAAGCAAGATCGCGGGCAGGAAAACCCAGGAACAGGAATAGTAACTAAATTACCGGATGTGGTGGCCAAAGGTCAAAGCAGACAAGTACAAGGTCAAGAACTGGATGGAAAATAGCAGCCAAAACATATATGGAACAAGGAGCCAGGAGGAGAAGAACCTTATTCAACGGGCAATGGGTGGCAAGTGGACATCCCTTTAAATAGCTCATATTTTAGGGTCAGTTACTCTGTTAACTGGATACCTGTATGTTCCAGAAGCAAAAAATGTCAGAACCAAACTTGGGGCAGAAACAGCATCCAGACGCCACTGTTGGAAGGCGTTATGGCTGCTCAGAGGGAGAACTGGGCAAGGTAAGTGTGAATAACCAATGTGAATGGGGTCTTGAGTGGAACTAGGTAACTACTTCATACGATTCTTTTATATGTATTTGGTCCAATATGTCTGCCATGATATTGTAACTTTGCACGAAGGATGTATCCCTGCCATCGCATGGTGCATTAATAACAAAATATGGTTTCTCAAATTCTTGACATCTTGGCTGGAGCTGGACTATTACTCTATGTGAAGTTGTGGTGTGGTAGTAGATATGGGTGATGTCTTCTTTCATGATGGAGGCCCTTTGGATATATAGAGCCGGAAACAGAATAGAGGCAGGAGAAGTATGTAGACCCCACTGTCGGAAGGAGCTGTTACTGCTTGAAGAGAGAACTGGACGAGGTGAGTGAGAATAGCAAACCTGTATGGGGTCTTGATTGGAACTAGGTAATTACTTCATGTGATGCTTTTATATGTATCCGGTCCAATATATCTGACTTAATGTTGTAACTTAGCAAGATGGATGCATCCCTGCCATCACATGGTTCATTAACAAAAATGGTTTCCCAAATGCTTGACGTCTTGGCTGGAGATGGACTAGTTGTGGTATGGCAGTAGATATGGATGGTGTCTTCTTCCATGACCTTGGCACTTTGGATGCATCTCATTGAATCCTAACGATGATTAGTCGCCCATGGTTATTGACCATCTCCAACCTATAAGAAACCAGGAGGAACATCTCGGCTGAATTTCACTCCGAAGATTGTGAATGAATCTTGGTTGTTTTCCACTCTACTAGAAAGTACATTTCTTTCATAATCTGATGTGTCATTCCAAAGACTGAACATAATTAGATCTAAATATAATGTGAGATGCCAGCTGGAGGATAAATTCATACAAGCTGCTAAACATAGTAACTACCAGCAGGAAATGATTAATGGACGGAATCATACAACAGGATGGATGGGGAAATGTTTTTAGAGAGCGAGAGACGCTGTGTGGGAGGATTCATATTATATAGAATGGGATTATAGGAGAGGATGAGAGGGAGTGTGAATAAGAGATGGGGGCAGGGAGGAAGAAGACAGAAAAACACACAGGGTACAAGTATCGGTATTATTGTTCTAAATTATGGATTCCATTAGTTTATCCCCGGTGTCCCATAAAGTTCAACCCTCGCCTGATGACAGATTCTTATTAAACAGATATTATCTTGAAATATTAATTAGTTAGTTACAGCGGGGGCTGCTCGTAAAAAGTATAGGAAGAGCTTAATAAACTTGTATCATACTTAAAGGGCAAAACCCTTACTTTGAGTTGGTGCTATCATTGCCCTACATAGGGTTAAAGGTCTGCAAAGTCTATAGCGTCTGTAGGTCCTGTAAAGGAAGATTTATGACTTTTCTTTAGGAGAGAAGATTCTTCTGACCATCACTTTTCTTTGTTTTAGACTTTTTACAGTAAAGGAGCCAACCTGAGCTGGACCATTCACTCGGTAGGCACCATAGCAGTCATATGGGCAGTTTCTAAGATACTGAACAGATTGCCATTCCCAGTGCCACATAAGTGGTCAAAAGAGTAAAAAATTGTATCTGCGAGCAGTGGAGATGCATTGCCTGGTCAGATGGATCCAGATCTCTGTGCACCATGCTGATGGAAAGGTCGGATTTTGGTGCAAGCATCATGAATCGATGAATCCTTCCTATCAGGCTAGTGGAGGTGCAGTAATGGTGAAGGAAGGTTTTCCTGGCTCACCCTGGCTCCTCTGATGCCTGTGTATGGATGATCCCCTCCAGTCAGGCTTGTAATAGTGGAGTAATGAAGGGGGAAAATGTTTTTGGGACTCGCTGTATCCTCTGATAGCTTTGGATGACTAATTTTCCTCCTGTCAGCGCTGGTGGAGGTGCAGTAATTGTGGAGGAAGGTTTCTTTGGTGCACGTGGACTCCTCTGATACCATAGGATTGATGTTTCCTTCCTGTAAAGCTGGTGGAGGAATGATGGAAGGATGATTTGTAGGGCCTCTCTAGCTTTTCTGATACCTGTGGATGGAGATGGATGACACCTTCCTTTCAATCTGAAGGAGTAATGGTGGTGGAAGGTTTTATTGGTGCAACTGAGCTAATCTAATACCTATGGCTGGATGACCCTCCTGTCAGGGTGGTGGAGGTAGGGATGGGTGACCCCGTCTTGTCAGGCTGGTTGAGGTAGAGTAATTATGGGAGGTTTTCTTGGGAGGCTCCTCTTATACCTATGAATGGATGATCCTCCTCGGTGGCTGGCTCTCAAAGCAAATCAGTAAATCTGCTACATATGGGCGATCTGCTCATTGCCCATATGTAGCAGAGCCAATCGGGTTGTGCATGCTGAAGCATGTCAAAAGTAAAAAAAATGTTTAAAAATAAAAAAATAAATAAAAAACCCCTAAAAGTTCAAATCACCCCCCTTTCGCCCCAATCAAAATAAACGATAAAAAAAAATCCCACATACACATATTAGGTATCGCCGTGTTGAGAATCGCCTGATCTATCAATAAAAAAAGCATTAACCCGATCGCTAAACGGCGTAGCGTGAAAAAAATTAAAAACGCCAGAATTATGTTTTTTTGGTCGCCGCGACATTGCATTAAAATGCAATAACGGGCAATCAAAAGAACGTATTTGCACAAAAGTGGTGTCATTAAAAGCGGCAGCCCGGCATGCAAAAATTAAGCCCTCACCTGACCCCAGATCACGAAAAATGAAGACGCTACGGGTCTCAGAAAATTTCACTATTTTTTTTTTAAGCAAAATTTTGGATTTTTTTTCACCACTTAGATAAAAGACAACATAGACATGTTTGGTGTGTATGAACTTGTAATGACCTGGAGAATCATAATGGCAGGTTAGATTTAGCATATAGTGAACCTAGCAAAAAAGCCAAGCAAAAAACAAGTGTGGGATTGCACTTTTTTTGCAATTTCACCACACTTGGAATTTTTTTTCCCATTTTCGAGTACATGACATGGTAAAACTAATGGTGTAATTTAAAAGTACAACTCGTCCCGCAAAAAATAAGCCCTCATATGGCCATATTGATGCAAAAATAAAAAAGTTATGGCTCTGGTAAGAAGGGGAGCGAAAAACGAAAACGAAAAATCGAAAAAAGCTCCGGGAGTGAAGAGGTTAAGAAGGCGCCGAACACTGACAAGGAGACAGTGGTCAGTGGTGCAAAAATGAAGGATGGTGCTGTACTTCATGGGAATCCTGTGAAGAAGTTGGCTCCAAAAGGAAAGAGGCCACGCCCAACTGTGAGTAATGCCCACCCAAAATGGGTGTAGGCGACAAAGAAGCTCCCACCCCTACAACAGAATCTGGAGAAATGGGTGGAGCAACAGTATGTGACAATGCCCACGAACACGTGGAGTCCAGGAAAGCAAGAAAGCGTGTCCAGAGAGGAGACACCATTGCCGGACAGTATGCAGAGGTGGAGCATGTCCTTCTGCGGTGGCATCGAACACCAGGACTGGCAATGATCTAAGGCCCGGGCGGAGACGAGCCTGCGATTGGAAGCTTGATGAATGGACTAGTGGGACGAGTGATTCCTTTCCCGGCGACAGGAAAAGCAGGCTGTGGAGGATAAGGAGATCACGGGACTGGTGAAGCCTGAACAGGAACCGGAAAATGCCCGTAAGACCCTGGAGGCTGTCGTGAGAGGGGTCATCGCGACCGTGGTCACCGGTTTCTGCGGCCGCGCGAGATCATCGGGCGCTGCGGCGGTGAGTAGAGAACCCACGTCCGACCAGACGGCCGCAACAGCCCCTACTCCCCCACCCCTGCCATCATCGCCGACTCCCGCTGCCTCTTTCGGCGTATATCTGGAGGAGCCCAGGGTTCACTCTCTCTCGAGGAGGTCGGGTGGATCCGGGAGTGATTAATGAAAAGAAGTGGCGAGAATGCTGCATTGTGAAAGAGTTGCAGCACCCCAGCGGGGGAGCTATGGCTGGATGAGTGACCAGCGGCATTGTCCGGCACTTTTACTCCAGGAGCGGCTACAGATTTATCCTGGAGAGCAGCATTGGAGATAAAGTTTATGTGAAGGCCGGATACATTGCTAATAGAGGTCCCCTTCAACTATTGGACCATGTCACCTTTGTGACAAGACGCTCTCCACAGTTGGGAATGGAGTGTGCCCCTGGTCCAGGGATATTGCTAAAGACTTTTGGAGACTGTGGACGGGCACTGGTTCTGTGGGAGCAACTGCAGATGGACTGTTGGTTCCCGAAATCCGGAAAGGAGCTGTTGATGTAATATAACTCATCTGGGTCGCCCTCCCAGGGCTGTGGGGTACTCGGTACCGGGCCGGTGTCAGGGGGGGATGTGTCACAGCGGCGGTGACCCGGTCCGTGGCCCTGGGCGGCCAAATCAATCGTGGCTTGTGATATAGTTTATGTGATAGTTCGTGACGTGTCCTCCGGGGTAGAGACTCAATCAACCTCCCGGGCAAGTCAGGATTCTCCTCTCCAACACTCCGCCAACATGTACCTTTCCTGAACGACTCCTCTATTGCGCCTTTTAGTGTGATGAGCTCCAGTACCGTGGTACTCTGAAGTTCCTCCTGTCAGATGTTCATAACAACTCTACTTGTATGGCAGACAGCTGTAGCCTCTCTCGGGGACTCCCTTCTCCGGAGTCCTGGCTCTCTATTCAGTTGCTGTTGTGCCCCAAGTTTTGGATGGGAGTAGTGCATTTACAGCCAACTACTCCACCGGTGTCTGCTGCAGAACCATAAGTGTCCATACAACCTCGGGGACCGGGCCCCGGCCTTGCGCTGAGAACCTATAGGCAGGGTTCCTCTTCCAACCACAACTCCTCTGTTCTCCTACTCCTTCGTTCCGCACTGTTCCTTCTCTCTCTTATGGAAGCTTAGGTTGCAGTTCTACGTCTTTCTCCTTCTGTTCCTTTCCCGTGCCAGCCGGCACAGGTCACTGAGGCAGCTGCAGCACTCCTTCTTCTCTCCCTCTTCTAGGGATCTCCTTCCTCTCGGACCCGTCCTCAGACTCTCCTGACTGACTGTCCAGACTCCCACTCCACTGACCTCCTGTCAGACTGACCTGTAATTCTAAACCTTTCCAACCCTTTATATATCTCAACTCCACCCACCTCCCAGCACATCTCGTCTTATGAAGCAAGGACCCACGAAAGGTGCTCTGCTACCCTCTAAGCATGGAGCCGCAATGTGGTCCTGCTGAACTATCCTGTGTGAGGGGTGCAGGTGTTGGAGTATGGAAAGGAGTTCCCAACTTACCTAGGTGGTGGGGCACTACACCTTAGGAGAAGGTGCAGTACCTTTGTGGCGACTGAGCCTCAGGGGCGCCACACATCGAAGATGCAAGGAAAGCTAAGGAAGCATTACTTTACCTCATGTTACCTCATGTTCATTAAAAGTTTCAAACGTTGGAACGGAATCGTGGCTTGTGGTACATTCATAGGATGCATTCCCAGTGTTGAGAGTGACCGTGTGATGGAGGTAAATGACCGTGCTGCAGACCTGGGATTCTATCTGATTTTGTATGTGCAAGGGGCCGGGGTGCTCACTGACTGTGACTCAGTAGACTCGCCCATAACTACCACACACGTTGACTCCTCTGATACCATAGGATGCATGACGCCTGTAAAGCTGGTGGAGGAACAATGGAAGGATGATTTGTAGGGCCACTCTGGCTTTTCTTGGTTTATTCTGGCTCCTCTGATACCTATGGATGGATGACCCTCCTCCTGTTATGCTGGTAGAGGTGGAGTAATGATAGGGGAAGGTTTTGTTTGTTGCACCCTGGCTCCTCTCATAGCTGTAGATGGGTGATCCGCTCTTGTCAGGCTGGTGTAGGTGTAGTAGTGATGAAAAATGTTTTCTTGGAGCACTTGGGCTCGTCTAGTACCTGTGGATGGATGACCCTCTTGTCAGGCTGGTGGAGGTGCAGCAATGATGAGGAAGGTTTTCTTGGTGCACCCTGGCTCCTCTAATACCTGTGGATGGATGATCACTTATTGTAAGGCTGTTGGTCGAGTAATGTGTGACTAATTTTTTCTTGGTCAAAGCCTCTGATACTTGTGGCTGGACATTTGGACAGTGGGATTTACATAAGCATTGTGGCCGACCAAATTAATTTCTTGTCCCAGGTACAAATATAGACAACTTATATGCAGGTGCGGACATGTTCTATAAATGTCCATACATCAGTGAGCTCTCTATGTAATCGGAAGCCGCCAGCTCTCCTCATCGATTATTTATGGCGGAGCGCGCGGGTAGCACCTTGCACCTCATGAATACTTCATGATAATTTGCTGTTTGAGTTATGTGCAGCTTAGTTTTCTAATGTTCACTCTGGTTTCTTACATTTTTAATGTGGATTTCTAATTTTGACTGGTTTCCAGCAGAGGGATGAACTGAATATGTTTACTCATGTATTTACAATGCATTTCTGTTGTTGGTAGTCATGGACTCCTGCAGGCATGCAGTTCTCACAATTGGAATAAGAGCAGAAAATGATCTAAAAACATTTTTTAAACAGTTTTCTCCTATTAAATCCTCACACCTTTCCAGAGATCTCACTCGAGTGGGCCCTGTTGGTTCTGCAGGAGTGACGCTGTGTCCGTCCGTGATGGCAGCAGCCAATCATTGGTCTCAGCGGTCAAATTTCGTACATCTCAGCATGACCTCTGGGGTCAGTGATTGGCTGAACGATGGACGTGATGTTACTAATGGGGGATTGGAACAGTGGAGACTGAATAGGTGATTGATACGTTTTTTATTATTTCATCTCATTTCTCTAGACCTTCAGCATTCCCAGAAAATTATGCTTTATATGAAGACCATGAAACTTGGATGTGTGAAGACCACCAACCTTTTTCTGAGATCCTCTCAGCTGCTTTATGGCCGCATCAAAGTTCATTTCAACCTTGATACCGAGTGTGGTCATAAATAACCACAGAGGAGTGCAGACAAAGATAAAAGACCTAAAGAGCCCGGAAAATAAAAACATTTTTATGAAACCCAATTACAATTACTTTTTGCCCAAATTACATGAATTCCAGTAATAATAATGTCAATTAAGCTATCAATAGCCTTTACATGCATCTAAAGTTTCTAAAGCACCAACATCCGGGGAATGAGAATTATGCAATATCTATATATTATATGCCTTGACCATGATGTAAAAAAGTATTTGCTCTCCATCCCTCATTTTTAAGGTAAATATTCCACAGAGGTCTTGAGTATGGGGCTCTGCGCTGTCCATCTTGAAAGGAGCAGAAGTGGGCACGTCCAACCTTTCATCAATTTATTATATATAGAGGACTGATGGAAATAGTGGAGTTCTGTGCTCCGTTTATTTCCGACAGTCAGGACCAGCATTAGGGGCAGGCAAACTAGGCATTTTCCTAGGGACACCACTTGCCAGAGGCCCCGAGCCAATAGCATGCCACTAATAGCGGCAAACCATGCAGCCGCTATGGGGCTCATGAGTCAAGGGGCCCCGGTGCCAGCACCCCTCCACATGGCGCATTCAGCTGTATCAGCATTGTAGAGGCCGATACAGTTGGAAGCAATGATGGAGGAGAGCGTGTAAGGTGACTATACTATACTAAACTATACTACAGGGTGGGCCATTTATATGGTTACACCTGGGTGGGCCATTTATATGGATACACCTAAATAAAATGGGAATGGTTGATGATATCAACTTCCTGTTTGTGGCACATTAGTATATGGGAGGGGGAAAACTTTTCAAGATGGTTGGTGAGGTGACTATAGTGGCCATTTGAAGTCTGCCATTTTGGATCCAACTTTATAAATGGCCCACCCAGGTGTATCCATATAAATGGCCCCCTCTGTTTACTATATAGGACTGCATTGTACTCTATGGGGCTGCATTATACGCTATGGGGCTGATTTGTACTCTATAAAGGACTATGGGGGCTGCATTATACTATGTGTTCTATGGGGCAGCGTTGTACTATATGTACTCTATGGGGCTGCATTATACTCTATGGGGCTGCATTGTACCCTATAAAGGACTATGGGGGATGCATTATACTATATGTGCTCTATTGGGCTGCATTATACTCTATGGGGCTGCATTATACTCTATTAAGGACCATGGGGTGTGCATTATGCTGTATGTACTATTTGGTGGCTACATTATGCTCTATCAAGGATGATGGGCTGTGTATTATACCATGTGTACTATACGGGGTTAAGTTATACCATATGGATGATTATAGGGAGTGCATAATACTGTATGGAGAACTATGGGAAGTGCATTATAAGGTGTGGGGGACTATGGGGAGTGCATTACACTATGGGAAGTGCACTGTACTATATGGAGGACTATGGGGGTGCATTATACTATCTTGAGGACTATGGGGAGTGTATCTTGCTATATAGAGGACTATGGAGAGTGTATTATACTATTTGGAGGACTATATGAAGTGTATTATACTATATTGAAGACTATGGGGAGTATATTATACTATATGGAGGACTATGGGGAGTATCTTATACTATACGGGGGACTATGGGGAGCATATTATACTATATGAAGGTCTATGGAGTGTGTATTATACTGTATGGAGAACTACAGGGAGTGCATTATACCGTATGGAGGACTATGGGGCACATTATATTGTATGGAGGACTATGGGGTGCATTGTACTGTATGGAAGATGATGGGGTGTGCATTATACTATATTGAGGACTATGGGTAATGTAGTATACTATATGTAAAACTAAGGGGAGTGCATTATACAATATGGAGAACTATGGGGAGTGCATTATTCTGTATGGAGGACTATGGGATGTGCATTATATTATATGGAGGGCTATGGGGTGTGCACTATACTATATGGAGGACTATGGGGTGTGCATTATACTATATGGAGGACTATGGGGGCACATTAAACTATATAGAGAACTATGGGATGTGAATTAAACTACATGGAGGATTATGGATTGTGCTTTATACTATGTGAAGGACTATGGGGTGCATTATACAGCACCAAACGAGCAAAATACTGCCTATTCATTGAGTGATAAGATTGTTTAGCCAAACCAAATATAATTGTTCTCAGTAGCACATCGCCCGGTGTGAACTGCAGATACAGTATGCTGCTGATAATATGAAACTGTATGTGAACAGATTGAAAGTGCGCACCTCTGTTCCATTCAATATGGGCAGTGCAGAGCCCCAATGGGGGTCCCTGCAGTTGGATGCTCAGTGATTGACAAATTATTCCCTATCCAATAAATAGGAGATAACTTGTTACTTTGGAAAGACCTCTTTAACGTAATGATTAAGAGCTATCGAACTGTTCAGTCAATATGTTGATCTGTATTTTACGTAAAGATCCTGTGAGTAGTGTCAGTTGGCAGCATGTAAAGCTCTTGTCAACTACATTATGGGCCAGGCATAGCCTATCCAGCTTCTAGCTATGTTTGTTTGTTGGACCGCTGACTGCCAATCATTCTCTTGCCTAGTGATTCTCACATTGCTATTTCTGTCCTATTGATCCTCATAGCCCTAGGACCATGACTGTGTAGAATGAGAGCTGTGTTGTGGTCTGTGAAACAAAGTCTTCCCTGAGGTCTCATATTTACATACAGATACAAAACTCCTTTGTGAAAAATATCTTGATAATTTCGCTGCAAGGTATGGAGTTTTATAAATTCTGAGGATAGTAATTGACAATGGAAGCAAACAATTGAGTAAATGGCTTGAAGAACATTTCCCCTTTAAGAAGGCTGTCTGAAAAGCACAAGGCATATGGATATCATAGAATGAGAGTCTTCCAGTGAAGACTGAAAGGCCTGGGGAGGCCCAATCTGGTGGACCCACTGAGGCTAAATACTCCATGAGCATATTGATAGAGCTCTCTTTTTCCATTTTCTTTGAAACAGTTCAATGGCCAGTCACAAGCCAGGTTGGGGCAAACTTTTCAAGACTACAGCATCTCTAGCTTGTGAGTGACCCTGTGTATTTCTACGACCTTCCCTCTGAACCCCCAATGGCCTAACTTATCTTGTTGGCTGAGGTCATGTTGTTAACTCTGTGAAGGCACTCAAGGGGTAGTCATGTTAGAAGATTACCTATCAAAATGTTTTTTGTGTTGCCTGATATAGTGGTCCCTCTTGCCAGAGGTTAGGGACTTCAACTATGGTTGATGAATTATAGGATTCCTATGATCTACTCCAGTTGTATCCATCCACTACCTACCGCATAGACAGTGATGAGAAAAAGATCCGGTTGTGGAATGTAAAGCTGTGGTGTCTTTCCTTCCTATTTCCTTCCTATTACTTTTTGCTTACCCTACAGAACACCCTATAGAACTTTTTTGAAAGTTCATTAGATGGGCCAAAAGTGAAATTCTTCTTGAGACTTACAAGATTCCCACAGGTTTATTTAAGTCTGCTGAACCCAACGATTCTTGTAGCATTAGTTGGCCATGTAATGTGTATGGGACCCTCTCGACCTTAACGCTTCATTGACAGATGATGTCGGGGGAAATAAGGTTCGGACAGCTTGAATCGCCCTATTTTTCTGCTCTGCAGGCAGATGAGCTGTTTCTAGATGAGGCTGGACTTCGTTTAAACCTCCTATACACATTAGATTGTTGATTGTTTGGCTGATCTAGGACAGCTCTCCCATACACAGGTGTGCGCATTTGGCTGAAATTTCCTGTGGTCTTTATGAGAGATCCCTTGCCAAACATGTCTGGTGGCAGCTTATCTCCGCCAGACAATGGTCTGGTACTCCGTTCCTCAAAATCTTGGTCACATAGGTTGAGGTTCTTGGCGATAGTAGGGTGCTTCTCATGGGACTATCATTACTTCAACTGTCTACTCCAACACAATTTGCTGCAGATTTATTGAGACTTTCCGGATGCTAGATACTTTTGAGACTACTGCAGGAAGATGGTGCTTTCCTTTGATCAGCTATGGTAGCTCTTCTAATATATACAGTAAGGTGGATATAACAGTGTAGTATAGTACTGAACTTCTATGAACCCTTTGGAGTGTTACCTTTGAAGGAGTCCAAAAGCCAAGCCTTCTGATCCTACTTGGCAAACCAGAGTAGATGTCAAAACCCACTATAGTTGCCTAACCATGGAGAAGTTGACAAGGAGGCCATATGGACAGATGTCAGCCAAGTGCTTGGAGCCTCTAATCTAGAGGTATAAGTAGTTGCTATATTCAGTGGTATCTGTGGTATCCTCGCTCTCTAGCAGTGGATCATTACAGTCTAGGTGTTTTAGAGTCTACCAAGGCCACTTACCATATATTTATGCCCAACAGTCTCTACGTGATCCCGCACAATCTGTAATATCAGAATATTCCTAACTTATGGAGAAGCAGAAGAAACACAATGATATAATAATGTGCAACATACAAGACAAAAAAATATTATTCATATTCACTATGTAAAATAGACCATTCACGCCTGACTAAACAGGAAACATGAGACTGTCACTCCGCTGACTCAGCGCTCAGGACTGTGCCCCCGAAAAGTAGATGATACTGGTCTGCTATGCAAAACACAGGAAAAACATGGATCTTTCAGTCTTCTTTGTTAGATTTAATGCTGGATTTTCTTCAGTAGGATAGGCAGGTTCAGAACGTGACCATCTATGGCACTTCTACTGTATTTTACTACTAGCACTCTATTATTTCACTGCACGAAAAATATACCTAAAATATGAATTATGTACCAGATTTAGAAACCATGGCTATTTCCTTCCAGACACAGCAACTAAACTGTCCATTGGTTATGTGTAATATGGCAGCTGAACTCCATTGAAGTCTATGGGGCTAAGCTGCAATACCACATACAACCTATGGACAGGTGGGGGTGCTGTTTTTTTAAAAAAAAAAAAAATTATCCTTTTTAGTCCTGGGCAGCTCCTGCCAATTTTAGACTGGTGGAAGGCTGGTGGTCGATAAACAAGATCCTATTCAGTTCTGGAACAAAAACTTTATAATTGGTTAAATATTTCAATTAGGATCTCTGATTCCTGTCTTTTTAAGTATAATTGATTGGAAATGTGCTGTGTTGGCATGCGTGGCAAGACTCCAAGAGGATATTAGTGGGAGTCCATGACCACAACATCCTCAGATAAGTAAAACTGAAGGATCAGTGCATTTATTTGTTAAACACCATACCTCCAGCCCTTCTCGTAGTCATGTTTATAGAATATCTAGGCTCCATATGGCACTGCAATTTCTTCTCCCTAAGGGCTCATACTCACTTGCAAGAGATCCTCTCGCATGAACACACGACACTGCCGCCGGCACTGGGACCGGAGAGTGCGGCTACATAGAAATACATGCAGTCACACGCTCCGGTCCCAGTGCCGGCGGCAGTGCCAGGTTTTCATGCGAGAGACTCTCTCTTCTCGTACGAGTCTCTCGCATGAACACACGACACTGCCGCCGGCACTGGGACCGGAGAGTGCGGCTACATAGAAATACATTTAGTCACACGCTCTGGTCCCAGTGCCGGCGGCAGTGCCAGGTTTTCAAGCGAGAGACTCTCTCTCTCTCTGCTGCACATGTCATCTCATTGCCCACAGTGTATGTCCTTACTCAGTGGCTGAAAAAAGTCACGTGCAAGCATTCTGGGAAATCCGACTTTGGCGCTTGGGACGGCGACCGCATGGCCGACCGCACGCTATGTTCGGGTTTCGCTCGGCGAAACCCGACTTTACCGAAAGTCGGCGACTTTTGAATTTGACCGACCCGTTTCGCTCAACTCTAGTCATGCGTCTTTGTATACAGTTGTGTTCAAAAGTTTACATACCCCAGCAGAATTTTTGCTTTCTTGGCCTTTTTTCAGAGATATATGAATAACACCAAAACTTTTTCTCCACTCATGGTCAAATGTTCGGTGAAGCCATTTATTGTCAAATTACTGTGTTTTCTCTTTTTAAATCATAATGACATCCCAAAACATCCAAATGACCCTGATCAAAAGTTTACATACCCTGGTGATTTTGGCCTGATAACATGCACAGAAGTTGACACAAATGGGTTTGGCTACTAAAGGTAACATCCTCACCTGTGACCTGTTTGCTTATAATCAGTGTGTGTGCATAAAAGCTGAGTGAGTTTCTGGGATCCAGACAGACTCTTGAATCTTTCATCTAACCACTGACAATTCTGGATTGTGAGTTATGGGGAAAACAAAAGATTTGTCAATGGATCTACATGTAAAGGTACTGAACTGTATAAAACAGGAAAGGGATACAAAAAGATATCCAAGGAATTGATAATGCCAGTCAGCAGCGTTCAAACTGTGATTAACAAATGGAAAATCAGGGGCTCTGTAAAAACAAAACCACAGTCAGGTAGACCAATAAAAATGTTGTCCAAAACTGGCAGGAAAATTGTTCTGGTTGCAAAGAAAAACCCACAAATAAGAACAGCTGAAATACTGGACTCTCCGATTACTAGCGGTATGGCTGTTTCTAGATGCACAATAAGGAAGCACTTGAAGAAGAATGGGCTGCATGGTTGAGTCGCCAGAAATAAGCCATTACTGCGCAAATGCCACAAAGTATCTTGCCTACAATACGCAAAACAGCACAGAGACAAGCCTCAAAACTTCTGGAAGAAGGTAATTTGGAGTGATGAGACCAAAATTGAATTTTTGGGCCACAACCATAAACGTTACATTTGGAGAGAGGTCAACAAGGCCTATGATGAAAGGAACACCGTTCCTACTGTAAAGCACAGAGGTGGGTCACTGATGTTTTGGGGATGTGTGAGCTACAAAGGCACAGGAAATTTGGTTAAAGTGGAAGGAAAGATGCATGCAGCACGTTATCAGCAAATACTGGAGGCAAATTTGCACTCATCAACCTGGAAGCTGCGCATGGGACGCACTTGGATGTTCCAACATGACAACAATCCAAAACACAAGGCCAAGTCGACCTGTCATTGGCTACAGCAGAACAAAGTGAAAGTTCTGGAGTGGCCATCTCAGCCTCCTGACCTCAATATCATTGAGCCACTCTGGGAAGATCTCAAGCGCACAGTTCATGCTAGACAGCCTGAGAATTTACAGGAACTGGAGGCTTTTTGCCAAGAAGAGTGGGCAGCTTTAGCACCTGAGAAAATAAAGAACCTCATCCACAACTACCACAAAAGACTTCAAGCTGTCATTGATGTTAGAGGGGGCAACACACAGTATTAAGAAATGGGGTATGTAAACTTTTGACCATGGTCATTTGGCTGTTTTGGGTTGTCATTATGATTTAAAAAGAGAAAACACTGTAGTTTGACAATAAGTGGCTTCACCCAACCACGAACCATGAGTGGAGAAAACGTTTTCATGATATCATTCATATGATGGGGTATGTAAACTTTTGAGCACAACTGTATATAATGTCATGTGAATTTTGTTGTAATGTGTTGTGATATGGTTATGCATAGTGTATAAGATAGGTAATGCAGGAGTGTAAAGTTTAAGACTTAGAACATGATGTAGGCAGTGTAAGATAGTTGACTTGTTTATTTAGTGATGATAGGGTAACTTATGAGTTAATGTTTGGGAATAGGCCATAGTGGAAAAGTCTTAGTGTTAGGTCAAGTAACTGCTTCCTGTAGATAGTTAGATAGGGTCAAGCTCAAGTGGAAGCGTTTTGTGAGCAGCGCTACTAAGGGAAACTAAGAGACAAGGAAATAGCGAAATCCTGAAATGACCAACAAAACAGAGTAGCCTTCTGGAAAAGGGTCCTTGAATAGAACAAAGAGTCACAAAGAACCCTGAGCTTGCAAAACACCAAAGGGAGTGTGCCTAAACAGGATGTAGTTTGTAGGACTATTGGTAGATACAGGGTGCCAGTAGTGGAAGAAATAGGACGCCGAACCTCTGAGCAAGTAGAGAGAATTGCTGATCAGGACTGTGGCAACAAGCTGGGTTTTGACCAAGTATGATGAAACAGTATGCTTCAATGGCCCTGAAGTACACAACGCAGGAAGGATACTGTGTGTATAAAAATGCTTTTCACTGTGAAAGAAACATCCATGAGACTTTATACTCAGTACCGCTTGTACCTTTCAGTAAAGACTGTTTTAGAATGGAAGTCTCCTGTATTAGACTGTGGCATCCATAGTCCTTGCCAGCCAACACCACAGGCTACAGGTGGCCTACATTGGCACAAAGCTTTCATAACAGGAGCACAAATACCCAGCCAGGGACTTTTTTTGTAGTGTGCAGGGACTTACAAAAAGGAGATGAGTGCCTCGCCCGCGGCAGGCTCCCCACACTGTGCTACACTTGGCGTTGTTGTCAGGATCGAGTCTTGCATCTTTGAAAGCAATGCAGCCCAAAGAATACTACGGTGATGGCGAACATGGCGACCATTGAACGGTCTAAGTTGGTGCTGAGCAAGAAGTGAAAGATGACGGTGAGTGGTGTGAAACGGCGAGACAGACTTGCCCATTGTGGGTGTGACAGAGGTGAAAAGGAGAAAGCTGAGCCCAACCCTTCATCAGGCACTCCTACCAAGGGGAATACTACAACCAAAAGCACAAGCCCACAGCGGGAAGTGATCATCGTTGCAAAGTAAGGTGAAAGAAGGAAATCCGGCCTGTATGGTGTGGCCCGACTAAACAGGCAAGGAAATTCGAGAAGTGGGAAGATATGTTAGGTTGGACTCCGCTCAGTAAAAGGCGGGGTCATGACAGGCTTCAGGAGGCGGAAGAGATAACATCATTCTAGGGTTGTACATTGGCGAAAGATCAGCAGAGTGAGGTAATGCAGAGTCAAGTGAGGCCTTTGAGGATACGTCAGGAGGAATGGAGGAACCAGAGCAGGCTGGCTCATCAGCGGGAGGAGCGGTAGCTTGCAGTCTGGAACATAGTGATTCCACTTCAAATCCAAGGTTCGATGAGAGGTTGCGGCTTACACCTTCAGGGATCCTGAGTACTGAAAAAGGAAGAGCTAGGAATCGATCAACTGTGAGCGACCTGAGGTAATTGGGCTGAATGGAAAAGAGGAGGAGACCGGCCAGAACCAGGGCCGGAAACATGTTGGTGGGTCTCTAGCTGAGAGGTATTGAGAATTGGCTTTCCATAGAGAGGTCATCACTTATGACCCACAACACAAGGGGAGCTCATAGTGGTTTGGAGCCCACAACAAGAACTTTTTGACCAAAGGGCACTTGAGACTGAGTACCTGCCCTGTAGGCTCCAGGAACTGACAGCTTCTACTAGGGTCACCTTATTGAAGATGCAGGGTTGTCATTGGTGGTATGCCGCTGGCATGATTCATGAAGGTAGAGAGGCAGATGAGCCCTTCCTACTGAATGAAAGGGCCTGGGAGAGGGTCATAGAGGCAGACTGTGTCCCTGGGGGTCCCAGCCTCCCACACGAGAGCCAGTAATTGTTCAGGTAATACAGGGGGTGGCGACTCCTATATGTCAGGAGCTCTAACACTCTTTGAGACCGGGTCATCTGCAGCCTCAGTGCCTGGGAAACAAGCTCCAGGGAGTAGATGGAGGCGGTCCTCAGAGCCCCTGGAGAGGAGGAAGAGAACAAGGACACCTGATCCAGAAAGGAAAGAGTAGGACAGCAAGCGAGCCTAGTTTTGCCAGTTGCATGGGGTGCCAATGCCCAGAGATCGAATGGACCAGGACAACCAAAGGAATTGGAACTACCTTGTGTTGATGGCTACAGTTGGCCAAAAAAGTTGTTGTTTTCCCCCTTCCCAGTTTCTGCTTGGTTTTCCTTGCACATTTCTTTGCTGGATTGCAGAGATGCTGCAGCTGCGGGAGGATCCTACACAGTCAATCAAGGACTGGATTCCAGCTAGCAGAGGATAAAATGCTAAAGGGACTGTATACCCTTCCTATGGACTGACGATGGACTCTGCCCCACATGGACTGTGTCCTTGGTTGCAAGGACCAATGTTTGGGGGAGGGGGGAAGGATGACCCATTGTCCCAACCAGTTTGAAGCCATGGTGTGGATGGCTTATGGGCAGAGCAGGTTCAATGGTGACCTTCGAGGATTGTTGCAAGGGTTGAATGGACTGCACCCATGAACTGATGGGGCTATTGTGTTGAACTACAGGCCCAAAAGTAAAAAAACTTGAACTATTGGTTCCGGGGTCCCAACTTAATTCATGCAGACCAAGCAAGGAGAAGAACCTGTCTGTGTTTTCATGTGCATTGGTGTCTTCCAGGTACCTCCAATACGACCATTGATAAAGAATGAAGGAATGTAAGGATGGTAGACAGTAGCTGTACCTCTGAAGACACCAATCATGTTATGTGAATAATGTCATGCATCTTTGTATATATAGTATAGTGTCATGTGAATTGTGTTGTAATGTATTGTGATGCAGTTCTGCAATGTTTAGGATAGGTAATGTAGGGACGTAATTGTGGAACTGTTATTTGGCCTATGTAGTATTTGTATTACTTTGTAATATTTAGGCTCTGTACTGCACTGTTAGGTGATCACTGTGACACCTGTATTATTTGCACTTTGTATGGCACTGTTATGTGGTCATTTAAAAGCTGTATTTTTTTTACTGTGTATGGCACTGTTATGTGGTGACTGTAATAGTTGTATCATTTGCTATTTCTATGCACTGTTATGTAATCACTGTAATAGCTATATTATTTGCATCTTGTGTGGCATTGTTACGTGGTCACTGTAATAGCAGTATTATTTCGTCTTTGTACGCCACTGTTATGTGGTCATTCATTAGCTGTATTATTTGGGCTCTGTACCGCACAGTAATGTGGTATTTTAATACATGTATAATTTACACACTGTTATGTGGTCATCCTAATAACTGTATGAATTGGGCTCTTTATGAGACTGTTATGTGGTCATCCTAATAACTGTATGAATTAGACTCTGTATGGTACTGTTATGTGGTCATCCTAATAACTGTATGATTTGGACTCTGTATGGCACTGTTATGTGGTCATCCTAAAACTTGTGTGATTTGGGCTCTATATGGTACTGTTATGTGGTCATCCTAATAACTGTATGATTTGGACTCTGTATGACACTGTTATGTGGTCATCCTAATAACTGTATGATTTGGGATCTGTATGGTACTGGTATGTGGTCATCCTAATAACTGTATGAATTAGACTCTGTATGGTACTGTTATGTGGTCATCCTAATAACTGTATGATTTGGACTCTGTATGGTACTGTTATGTGGTCATCCTAATAACTGTGTGATTTGGACTCTGTATGGTACTGTTATGTGGTCATCCTAATAACTGTATGATATGGACTCTGTATGACACTGTTATGTGGTCATCCTAATAACTGTATGATTTGGGCTCTGTATGACACTGTTATGTGGTCATCCTAATAACTGTATGATTTGGACTCTGTATGACACTGTTATGTGGTCATCCTAATAAATGTATGATTTGGGATCTGTATGGTACTGGTATGTGGTCATCGTAATAACTGTATGATTTGGGATCTGTATGGTACTGGTATGTGGTCATCGTAATAACTGTATGATTTGGGCTCTGTATGGCACTGTTATATGGTCATCCTAATAACTGTATGATTTGGGATCTGTATGGTACTGGTATGTGGTCATCCTAATAACTGTATGAATTAGACTCTGTATGGTACTGTTATGTGGTCATCCTAATAACTGTATGATTTGGACTCTGTATGACACTGTTATGTGGTCATCCTAATAACTGTATGATTTGGGATCTGTATGGTACTGGTATGTGGTCATCCTAATAACTGTATGAATTAGACTCTGTATGGTACTGTTATGTGGTCATCCTAATAACTGTATGATTTGGACTCTGTATGGTACTGTTATGTGGTCATCCTAATAACTGTGTGATTTGGACTCTGTATGGTACTGTTATGTGGTCATCCTAATAACTGTATGATTTGGACTCTGTATGACACTGTTATGTGGTCATCCTAATAACTGTATGATTTGGGCTCTGTATGACACTGTTATGTGGTCATCCTAATAACTGTATGATTTAGGCTCTATATGGTACTGTTATGTGGTCATCCTAATAACTGTATGATTTGGACTCTGTATGACACTGTTATGTGGTCATCCTAATAAATGTATGATTTGGGATCTGTATGGTACTGGTATGTGGTCATCGTAATAACTGTATGATTTGGGATCTGTATGGTACTGGTATGTGGTCATCGTAATAACTGTATGATTTGGGCTCTGTATGGCACTGTTATATGGTCATCCTAAAACCTGTGTGATTTGGGCTCTATATGGTACTGTTATGTGGTCATCCTAACAACTGTATGATTTGGGATCTGTATGGTACTGGTATGTGGTCATCCTAATATCTGTATGATTTGGTCTGTGTATGGCACTGGTATGTGGTCATTTTAATAACTGTATGATTTGGGCTCTGTATGGCACTGTTATGTGGTCATCCTAAAACCTGTGTGATTTGGGCTCTATATGGTACTGTTATGTGGTCATCCTAATAACTGTATGATTTGGGCTCTGTATGACACTGTTATGTGGTCATCCTAATTGCTATATTTGTGGTATCCCACATATAATTATTTGTACTGTGTGTGGAGGTGTCTACGTTTTTGTTTACTATGCTAATCCGTCTTGTACTCTCGTTTGTATTTTCTGGGAGTCTCATATTAAGAAGGGTAATTCCACTTTACTTACAACTTGATAAACTGCCTTTACTTGTCCTTTAATAACATGCTAGCTAATTTTAGCAAAGTGTACAATTGCCATGAGGTGTACAATATTTCAGCTTTCTTTCACAAGAACTATAAGAAAACTATACACATGACTCCCAAGGGTTGTAGCAGCGTCAGCAGGTCCACGTGGGTTATGTATAAAATGTAATGACGAGAGGTGTTGACGACAGTGACAACCAACCAGATGCTTCTTATGTCTTGTCCTTGTGTTTTACGTTACCCTCTTTCTGATGAGGACAATATATGATACTTGTGAGGGTCTTCTATTACCTCGACCTCAAAAATATTGCTCTTTGGATCCTCGGCATCATACGTGTATATTTGCAGGTGAAATTTTACTAATTTGAGTCCTGAGGTTTTTAAAGCATGTTTGGTAACCTGACAGAGCAATTAACTCTTCGAGTCTGCGTAGATCTACAATATATAATAATAATCTTTATTTTTATATAGCGCTAACATATTCCGCAGCGCTTCACAGTTTGCACACATTATCATTACTGTCCCCGATGGGGCTCACAATCTACACTTCCTATTAGTATGTCTTTGGAATGTGGGAGGAAACTGGAGAAAACCCACACAAACACAGGAGAACATACAAACTCCTTGCAGATGCTGTCCTTGGTGGGATTGGAACCCAAGACTCCAGTGCTGCAATCCTGCAGTGCTATCCACTGAGCCACCGTGCAATATGAGCATTTCTTCCAGGTGGCTAAGTCATGCCAAGCCGCTTGGATGAAAATCCAAGAAATCAAAGCAAAATAGCGGCTGCAAATCGCTAAGCATTCATGGCCAATCAAACCAATGTCTTTAAGTCCGTGAAGCAAGTTTCACCTTGAGATGCCCTCACTGGACAGTCATGTGTAAACTCTAATTTTAAGTGAATCTTCATGTGAGTGCTGCAGGGTCCAGGTGGAAGCCTCTTCTGACCTCAGGAGTGACAAGAAAGCCTAAAGATGTGCAGCCACCATACATTACTCATGATATAGAGCGGATGAAATAAGTACACTGTTCTACATATTTTTAAAAGTTGTGAGGTTCAGTTATGGAATGAGCCATTTCTTAATGATTTTAATCTCCTGAATTCAAATCTGACAATGAAAATATTTAATTGACTTTGGTTTCTATCAATATCAAAGAATTTTCATTTTGCTGCTACATATAATTTATGCATAAAAGTTTCCGTACTTTTAAACATTATTATTTTTTCAAATCTAAAGATGCAGAATATTTTGTTATGCCAATTCTCTGATATTTATTTAGAGTAAACTTAGCAACAATTCTAATAAGTATAACCTGTCTGAACACTAATGCGAATTATAAACAGTTACAGAAATTGCCCTACAAAATTTGGTCATCATTCAGTGAAAACTCTTTTTTTTCTTGTCTCTTGTACTTCTACATCAGATCATCTCCTATATTTGTCCAGCAGTAATCTGCAAGTATTGAAGGATTCCATTTTGCTCGATCTCCTTTCTCCATAGCTGCAATATCTCTCAACGTCTCTCACAGAAATCTCTCACCGTGCTCGTCGCTCACTGCTCCACAGTTTGGTGGCAATAACTCTAGTTGCGAATCTAAGAAATTAATCTTTAAGGGCATTTTACAGCCAAGATCCTTATGTTTTGAAGAGATTTTCCACCAACTCTTCATAGTTAACGTCTCTTGAGTTTCCCAAAAAATTGCAGTCTTTTCCCTGCCCTGCAACAAATGGAGAAACTCCTCATCTTGAAGAAGCTTATGAATCTGAGGTCCAATAAAGACTCCTTCCATTATCTTTGCTTCACACAACCTTGGAAATGTATCAATTAGATACTTGAATGCATTTGCATTTTTATCTATTGCCTTTACAAACTTCTTCATTAGGCCCAACTTGATATCCAATGGTGGTAACAAAATCTTATGTGGGTCAACAAGCTCTGGATGCAGGACATTTTTACTCCCTGGCTGAAGTGAATGTCTGAGCAGCCAGTCTCTTATTACAGTGATATACTCTTGCACAACTATCCCACTCACACAGAGAACAGAAGTACTTTGTGTCTCCACCCTGGACATTTAAGTCACCACAGAGGGGTCACAAATGTTGGTTATTGTTCAGGCACCTCAACATCTGTTTCATGTCCATCTGGAATTGAAGGGCAGATCCAACTCTTGGGTACATCCAAATCTCTAACAAAATCGTTCACTTCACTTTGTGTTATAAGGCCTGTTTCATACATACGTTTTTCTTGTCAGTTGCCAGCCGCCAAAAAGGCGGAGAACGGATCCGTGTCCGTCGAGACACCAACGGGTGCCACGGGGCCGTTGATTTGACGGGATCCGCTGATCTAGTTATCTTAAAGGAACCGCAGGGTTGAAAAAACAGAACCGCTGAAGTAGCGGTGCCACGAGAAGAGAAGAGCGGGGCCGTGGCTTCATTTTCCCAGAGAGAAGAGTCGCAAGAAGAGGAGAGCGGGCCGCGGCTTCATGCTCCTGGAGAGAAGAGCCACGAGAAGAGGAGAGCGGTGCCGCAGTGAGAGAGAGAACTTTAATGGCTCCCAGGACGGGTTAAAATGCTTCCCGGTGCTAAGATTCCGGGCATGCGCGGTTCACACTGGCGGTCCGTCAGAGATAAAAAACGTTGCAGGGTCTGTTACATCCTCCCGGGAGCCGCTACAATCTTGGAGGATCTGTAAAAAAACAGGTAGGACGGATGACCTTCAGTCAAGATCCGCCAATAATGTAAGTCTATGGGGAAAAAAACGGATCCGCCCCTTTTTTGGCAGATCCGTTTTTTAAAAAAATTGGCGGATTTTGACTGATGGCAAATAACGGATGTGTGAAACAGGCCTAAGGTGTGGTTCAGTTGAGGTTGTGGACAGAAAGTCTGGGTCATGACACTAAGTGCCTTTTTTTCCTCGATTGACTCAACTGAAAATGTTTCTGGTCCTTTTTGAACCAACAGTTGGTCAGTATGTGGCACTGGGCATATTGCAGATGGAATGTTTGGATACTGCAAAGTCTACATCTTCATTAAATCTTCTACTACTTTCCAAATTATTATTATTTACTATTAATATTTATTTATATAGCACCATTGATTCCATGGTGCTGTACATGAGAAGGGGATACATACAAATTACAGATGTCACTTACAGTAAACAAACTAACAATGACAGACTGATACAGAGGGGAGGGGACCCTGCCCTTTTGGGCTTTCATGCTACAGGATGATGGGGAAGGAGACAGTAGGTTGGTGGGTTGCAGCAGTTCCGGTGTAGGTTGAGGTGATATCTCCGGTAGTGGTGAGAGAGAAGGAGGTAGTGGGGTCATTGCAGGCTGTAGGCTTTCTTGAAGAGGTGGGTTTTCAGGTTCCGTCTGAAGGATCCAAATGTGGTTGATAGTCGGACTTGTTGGGGCAAAGAATTCCAGAGGATAGGGGCAATTCAGGAGAAGTCTTGGAGGCGGTTGTGTTATGAATGAGTCACCGTAGGAGGCAAAAAGCACTTATACAAGCTAAGTCCAGAAAACCAGAGAGGTTGGAAACTATCAGATTGCAGACCCCTGAACCTATCAACACAACTAGCAGTAGCCGTGGGGGGGTTCCTACGATGCCCTAGACCCCTCGATCACAGCCGGAGAAATACATAGGCCTAAAGAAAGAAAGGGGAAATCTAAACTGCCCCAGAGCAGACCCCAAAGCAATAGGCAGCCCCCAACATATAATGACGGTGAAGCAAGATGAAAATACTAACACAGACAGAAAGATAGACTGAGCAAAGACGGGGCCCCAAAACTACCTAGATAGGAAAGGAAAGGAAGGCTGCTGTCTGCAATCTGCAAAAACCCTATCAAAGACATAAGCCAACCAGCTGATATGAAAAAGGCCCTGAAGCAGCTAGGCTTCAAAAACTGAATCAGCACTCAGGTATTTTCAGAAGACAGAGCTAAATGAATTCAGCACCCCCCAGTAGGGAATGGCAGAAATCCAGAAAAACAAAGCAAAAACAAAGTCAAAGCACAAAAGCAAAAGGCCGAGCAGCAAACTTAGCTTTGGAGGAGCAGGAATTCAGACTGGTCTCCAAGGATCCCACAGAAAAATCACCCGCAGGGCAGAAGGGCGTCGGCAGCATTATATCCAGTCCGTAACTCCACTCAGCCAGTCACAATCATCAGCCTCAGGTGTTTGACAATCAGGCTCACTACCTTTCTTTACCAGAAGAGGGAGTTCCTCGGGCCTCAGTAATGAAGGGGAAAATGAACTCACAACACGGTTGGGTGAGGAGTAAATAAGTATGGAGGAGAGAAGGAGGTCATGGGAGGACCGGAGATTGCATGAAGGAAGGTAACAGGAGATTAGTTCAGAGACATATGGGGGAGACAGGCTATAGATGGCCTTGTAGGTCAGTATTAGTAATTTGAACTGGATACGCTGAGGGAATGGGAGCCAGTGAAGAGATTTGCAGAGGGGAGAAGTGGAGGAGTACCGAGGAGAAAGATGAATTAGTCGGGCAGCAGAGTTAAGGATGGACTGGAGAGGTGCAGGGGTGTTAGCAGGGAGACCACAGAAAAGGATGTTGCAGTAGTCGAGGCGGGAGATGATGAGGGCATGCACAAGCATTTTAGTAGATTGAGGGTTGAGGAAAGGGCGGATTCTGGAAATATTTTTGAGCTGGAGGCGACAGGAGGTAGTAAGAGCTTGGATGTGCGGTTTGAAGGACAGGGCAGAGTCAAAGGTTATTCCAAGGCAGCGGACTTCTGGTACTGGGGAAAGCGTGATGTCATTAATTGTTATAGCTTGGTCGGGTAAGGAAGATCTGTGAGATGGAGGAAAGATGATAAGTTCAGAGTTGTCCACATTGAGCTTGAGGAAGCGAGAGGAGAAGAAGGAGGATATGGCCGATAGACACTCTGGGATTCTGGACAGCAGAGAGGTGATGTCTGGGCCAGAGAGGTAGATCTGAGTGTCATCAGCATAAAGGTGGTACTGGAATCCGTGGGACTTTATGAGTTGCCCCAGACCAAGTGTATAGATTGAGAAGAGTAGGGGTCCTAAAACAGAGCCTTGGGGGACTCCAACAGAGAGAGGGTGGGATGAGGAGGTGGTGCGCGAGTGGGAGACGCTGACTGTGTGGTTGGAAAGGTATGAGGAGATCCAGGATAGGGCGAGGTCTTTGATGCCAAAGGAGGAGAGGATCTGTAATAGGAGGCAGTGGTCAACTGTGTTGAATGCAGAGGACAGGTCTAGAAGCAGGAGTATAGAGTATTGTCCATTTGATTTGGCTGTAAGTAGGTCGCTAGTAATTTTGGTCAGGGCTGTCTCAGTGAAGTGATGGGGGCGGAAACCAGATTGTAGATTGTCAAAGAGCAAGTTAGATGATAGGTGGGAGGAAAGTTGAGCGTGGACGTGCTGCTCTAGGAGTTTGGAAGGGAATGGGAGCAACGATATTGGGCGATAGCTGGACATAGTGGTTGGTCGAGGGTTGGCTTTTTAAGGATAGGCGTGATTGTGGCATGTTTGAAAGCAGAAGGGAAGGTACCGGACGTTAGTGATAGGTTGAAGAGATAGGTTAGGGATGGGATAAGTGTGGTGGTGAGGTTGGGGAGGAGGTGGGATGGGGTCGAGTGCACAGGTTGTGAGGTGCAATTTGGAGAAGAGACAATTAAGCTCCCCTTCAGTGATGTTGGAGAGGGAGGTTATGGGGTTTGGGCATTGGTCTGGTATACAAAGGGGTTGTGGTGGTTGAATGATGAAGACTTGCCTTGTTTAGTTGATCTTACTTTTGAAGTGTGTGGCAAAGTCCTCGGCCGAGATGAGGGAGGGTGAAGGGGGCAGTGGTGGGCGGAGGAGGGAGTTAAAAGTTTTGAATAACTGTTTGGGGTTGTAAGATAGGGAAGATACGAGGGTTTTGAAGTAGGCCTGTTTAGCAGAGTGTTGCCTGTTTGATTGCGGTGAAGTCGTCATGAGAATTTGGTTTTCTTCCAGCGCCGCTCTGCAATCCTGGACGCTTGCCGGAGCTTTTTCAGTGGTGTTATTGTGCAAGAGTTATCTGTTGATACGTTGCATTCTGCCATGAACGAGAGGGGCGACCGTGTCAAGAGCTGATGCGAGAGTGGCATTGTAGAAAGCAGTGGCACTGTCTGTGTCGTGGAGTGAGGATATGGATGCCAGTGGTAGAATAGAATCAGAGAGTGTGTGGGTGTCTAGGTGTGTAAGATTTCTGCGGGGGTATGCATGTTGCTTGAAATGGGTGCCAGGAGAGGAGGACAGGGATGAGAAAGTGAGTAGATGGTGGTCAGATAGAGGGAGAGGGGAGGTGGTGAAGTTAGGAAGAGAGCAGAGGCTGGTGAAGACCAGGTCTAATGTGTCCGTCTGTGTGGGTGGCTGAGCAGGACCACTGAGTAAGTCCAAAGGATGAAGTAAGGGACAGGAGTTTGGAGGCTGCTGACTGAAGGGTATCAGTGGGGATGTTGAAGTCACCCATGATGATAGCGGGGCTGTCAGTTGAAAGAAAATGAAGAAGCCAGGTAGAGAATTGGTCAATGAAGGCAGTGGTCAGGCCTGGAGGTCGGTATATGACGGCCACTTGGAGGTTGGAGGGAGAGTAGATGCGGACAGAGTGGATTTCAAAAGATGGGAGGATTAGGGAGGGAAAAGGTGGGATTGGGTTAAAGGTGCAGTTGGAAGAAAGGAGAAGACCCACTCCTCCACCATGTCTATTGCCAGGGCGAGGAGTGTGGGTGAAGTGGAGGCCGCCGTAACGACTTCTCTAAAGCATTTGACACTGTCCCACATAAAAGATTGGTAAGTAAGATGAGAAAGCTTGGGCTAGGGGAAAATGTGAGTAGATGGGTAGGTAGCTGGCTTAGTTGTAGAAAACAAAGGGTGGTTATTAATGGTGCATACTCAGATTGGGCCAGGGTTACTAGTGGGGTACCACAGGGTTCTGTATTGGGCCCCCTACTATTTAATATATTTATTAATGATCTAGTGGATGGCTTACACAGTAAAATATCAGTATTTGCAGATGATATTAAACTATGTAAGGTAGTTAACACAAAGGAGGACAATTTGCAACTACAGACAGATTTGAGTAAATTGGAGAATTGGGCTGAAAAATGGCAAATGAGGTTTAACACAGATAAGTTAAGGTTATGCACATGGGAAGGAGAAACAGATGCTATAATTACTTACTAAATGGGAAACTGCTGGGGAAATCAGACATGGAAAAAGACTTAGGCATCTTAGTCAATAAGAAGCTAAATTGGAGTGCCCAGTGTCAGGCAGCTGCCACCAAAGCAAATAGGGTCATGGGATGCATTAGAAGAGGTCTGGGGACACTAGATGAAAACATAATTCTCCCTCTGTACAAATCACTCGTCAGACCACACTTGGAGTATTGTGTGCAATTTTGGACGCCGATGCTCAAGAAAGACATTACTGAACTTGAAAGGATTCAAAGGCGGGCTACTAAAATGATAAATGGAGTTGGTTCACTACAATACCCAGAAAGGTTATCAAAATTAGGTCTATTTACTCTAGAAAAGAGAAGACTTAGGGGAGACTTAATATATACAGTGGGGCAAAAAAGTATTTAGTCAGTCAGCAATAGTGCAAGTTCCACCACTTAAAAAGATGAGAGGCGTCTGTAATTTACATCATAGGTAGACCTCAACTATGGGAGACAAACTGAGAAAAAAAAATCCAGAAAATCACATTGTCTGTTTTTGTTTCATTTTATTTGCATATTATGGTGGAAAATAAGTATTTGGTCAGAAACAAAATTTCATCTCAATACTTTGTGATATATCCTTTGTTGGCAATGACAGAGGTCAAACGTTTTCTGTAAGTCTTCACAAGGTTGCCACACACTGTTGTTGGTATGTTGGCCCATTCCTCCATGCAGATCTCCTCTAGAGCAGTGATGTTTTTGGCTTTTCGCTTGGCAACACGGACTTTCAACTCCCTCCAAAGGTTTTCTATAGGGTTGAGATCTGGAGACTGGCTAGGCCACTCCAGGACCTTGAAATGCTTCTTACGAAGCCACTCCTTCGTTGCCCTGGCGGTGTGCTTTGGATCATTGTCATGTTGAAAGACCCAGCCACATTTCATCTTCAATGCCCTTGCTGATGGAAGGAGGTTTGCACTCAAAATCTCACGATACATGGCCCCATTCATTCTTTCATGTACCCGGATCAGTCGTCCTGGCCCCTTTGCAGAGAAACAGCCCCAAAGCATGATGTTTCCACCACCATGCTTTACAGTAGGTAAGGTGTTTGATGGATGCAACTCAGTATTCTTTTTCCTCCAAACACGACAAGTTGTGTTTCTACCAAACAGTTCCAGTTTGGTTTCATCAGACCATAGGACATTCTCCCAAAACTCCTCTGGATCATCCAAATGCTCTCTAGCATACTTCAGACGGGCCCGGACATGTACAGGCTTAAGCAATGGGACACGTCTGGCACTGCAGGATCTGAGTCCATGGTGGCGTAGTGTGTTACTTATGGTAGGCCTTGTTACATTGGTCCCAGCTCTCTGCAGTTCATTCACTAGGTCCCCCCGCGTGGTTCTGGGATTTTTGCTCACCGTTCTTGTGATCATTCTGACCCCACGGGGTGGGATTTTGCGTGGAGCACCAGATCGAGGGAGATTATCAGTGGTCTTGTATGTCTTCCATTTTCTAATTATTGCTCCCACAGTTGATTTCTTCACTCCAAGCTGGTTGGCTATTGCAGATTCAGTCTTCCCAGCCTGGTGCAGGGCTACAATTTTGTTTCTGGTGTCCTTTGACAGCTCTTTGGTCTTCACCATAGTGGAGTTTGGAGTCAGACTGTTTGAGGGTGTGCACAGGTGTCTTTTTATACTGATAACAAGTTTAAACAGGTGCCATTACTACAGGTAATGAGTGGAGGAAAGAGGAGACTCTTAAAGAAGAAGTTACAGGTCTGTGAGAGCCAGAAATCTTGATTGCTTGTTTCTGACCAAATACTTATTTTCCACCATAATATGCAAATAAAATGAAACAAAAACAGACAATGTGATTTTCTGGATTTTTTTTTCTCAGTTTGTCTCCCATAGTTGAGGTCTACCTATGATGTAAATTACAGACGCCTCTCATCTTTTTAAGTGGTGGAACTTGCACTATTGCTGACTGACTAAATACTTTTTTGCCCCACTGTATGTACAAGTATATCAGAGGGCAATACAGAGATCTCTCCAATGAACTGTTTGTACCAAGGACTGTGACAAGAACAAGGGGGCATTCTATTCATTTGGAGGAAAGACAATTTCTGCACCAGCATTGAAGAGGGTTCTTCACGGTAAGAGCAGCCTTCCCCAGGATCAACAATGCAGAACAGCTGCACTAAAAATAGGCTGAACTAGATGGACATAAAGTCTTACTTCAGCCTTCAAAACTATGTTACTATGTAACGCCGCCTAATGGTGGCACTATGAAAAAATATCTATTGGAAATATGATCGTTTGGCTCTTGGCAGATCATTGGGACTGCAAAAGGCATAGATTGCCTCTTCCCATGCAACCACTGGGTAAGATTTAATGCACATCTATTGCAACATACATGTGGAGCCCAAATCTTGTCCTTACAGTATCTCTCATTATGCAGCCAAAAATATTGGCTGTAGGCCTTTCTTATCATGGTAGTCAAGGTTCACCTTTGTGACGAAAAAGTGACTTCGCTGCATATGTAGCAAAAACTACTCGCTTTGTAAATGCAAGTGTGAGCAGGTTGGCAAATGCAGTAATAGACATGAGGCAGAACAAGGGTTAATGTTAATTTTACTTGAACAAGGGGGGTACTCCACGCAGGGAGGAGAAGGGAGAGACAGGGATATGGTGGATGATATGAGCACAATAGGTGTGCAGGGTGAGGTAACAATTGTAATAAGTATAGCAACTGTTCACAAAGGGTTAACCTATCAGTCCAACGGCTTCCTGATTGCAGAGTCCTAGGTTCAAACGGTGGTGCCAAAGCAGTTACCGCGTGATGGGTTCGGCATCGTCATGAAGGCACTGAAGATCCAGTTCACGGCGGTGATGGGGAGTCCTCGATGTCTTGTGCGGGGTCCTGGGACCAGGATTCGTCTTGTGAAGTGCAGTGCAGTTTACAACACTGCTGGAGCTTAGCGTAGCTCGAAAGAAGTATGTGGATGAGAAAGGGCACAGTTCTCGGTAAGTCACCTGGTCTTTCTTAGGCGGCACACGCGTGGTATTTACTGGCCCGAAGCGCTTGGCACCTTGAGTTGCGGGAGCCAACGGGCACACGGCGGGTCTCTGGTCACAGTCTCTGTGCCTGGCTGCAGGGACTCTATAGCGCGGGCCTGCGCTGTCATGGTGCTCAAAGGACGGAGCATCAAACTTCCCTTGTCGCGCGCTGCGTGTTCCCGCCAAGTCTCCCTGCTGTTTCGAGCGCTCTGGCTGTTTTAGCTTAGCCACTCCCCCTGCTGTCGAGTGCAAAGTTTGGTCAGAGTGTCTAAGCTTTCCCCCAGACAACAAAGGTGACATCCCCGACAGTTCCAGAGCCGGCGCAAGAGAAGTAAAACCAGTCCGGTCCTTCTTCATACACAAGAATGAAGCATATCCGAAAAAACATAGAAACATGTCAATATGCAAAGAAATCCTACAACTTTACACAGAGAGCATTTATAAAAGTAGGTGATGCAACTGTAATTAGGATTACGTCATCAGAGCTGAGTTGGAGTTTTTTGATTGGTCACCCTAAGGTGATAGAATGCTGAAGGCTCAATAGATGATGTAATAGATGAGATACTAACAATGCCATAATGATGATGAAATAATAAAGACAAGTTTTCTATAAGCCTGCATGAAAAATGCCATAGGTAATTACAACCTCCTTTGGATCTTGAAAATTAGAGCCAAGCAGACAATTTAAGTATTATATTTGTTTTCAGCATCACAAAATTAGTTAAGTTCAACGGCTTTAGTCTCTGAACCAATTTGGCTGTAGAACAGTGGTATTGAACATGTCAGCAATTTTCTAACTAAATTAAGTTATGTGTGACAATGAGAAATGACACAGGGAAAAGGTAGTGAACAAGCTTACTGAAACTTATTTCATACTTCGCACAAAAGCCTTTGATGGTGATGACAGCTTAAAGACGGCTCCTGTGTGGAGAGACTAGTTGCAGGCATTGCTTAGGTGGGATTTTGGCTCATTCTTCCACACAAACACTCTTCAAATCCTGAAGCTTCCGCAGGCTCCTTCTATGAAATCTGAGCTTTAGTTTCTTTAATATATTTTCTATTGGATTCAGGTCAGCTGATCGGTTCGGCCATTCTAGCAGCTATGAGAGCTTCCTAGGCTGTGTATTTAGAATCATTATCATGCTAAAATGTCCACCCTTGTTTCTTTTTCATCATCCTGGTAGATGGCAGCAGATTTTTATCAAGAATGTCTCAGTACATTTGTCCATTAATCCTTCCTTCAATTATATGAAGTTTGCAAGTGCCGTATTTTGAAAATCAGCCCCACGCCATTGTGTTCCCACCTCCAAACTTCACTGTTGGTATGGTGTTTTTGGGCTGATATACAGCGCCTTTTGGCCTCCAAATATGTTTCTTATGGCAACCAAAGAGTACATTTTGGTCCCATCATACCAGACTATATTCTCTCAGTATTTCACAGGCTTGTCTAAATGTTGTTTACCAAACTTTACAGCACTTGAACATGCTTATTTTTCAACAATGGAGTCTTGCGTGGTACGCATGCATAGAGGCTATTGAGGTTGAGGGCATTACGTAAAGTTTTCCTTGAAACAATTGTACCTGCTTATTCCAGGTCTATTTGCAGCTCTCCACATGTGGTCCTTGGCTCTTGTACAACTCTTCTGATAATTCCTTTCACTTGACTGTCTGAATTATTGCTGAGAGCACCTGGTCATGACGGGTTTATGGTGAAATGAGGTTCTTTCCACTTCCAGATTATGGACCTGTAACAAGGTGGCATGGGGTGATAGTTGTGGGCGAGTTCACTAAGTCACAATCAGCGAGCACCTCGGCCCCTTGCACATGAAAAGACAGTTCAAGTCCCAGCCCTATGGCACAGTTGTTTACGTCTGGCACATGGTTGCTCTCCAAACTAGAACGGCACCCTCTGGATGCACCACAAGTCACACTTTGGTTCTAACAGTGGCAAACTTTTTAACAACAATGAAGTAAAGAAGATAACAATTCCTGAGCTGTCCCTATTCAAAGATGCTGCTACATTGGGAACAGCAACTGCAGAAGCATCAGCTCCCTATTGGCTCCTGTGAGCTAACAGTCTCTTGGAGCGCATCTCCTCGCTTCTAGTGCCAGTCGTGTGGCAGTCTTTTCTCCCCTCCAGGGGTATATTCCGCTCCCAGCAGTGGAGTACATCCTGCCATGGGCAAGCCTGCCTGGGAGACAGGAAATTCCTGTCCATTTGAGGCTGATGATCCTGCCTCCTTAGTTAACCTCTTACTAGCCCTAATCTAATATATGCATGTTGTATATTACAAAGCACAATAGTAAAACAATACAATACAAACACAGCACATGAATAACAGTAATACATCATAGTAACAGAGCAGTTTATAGCCAGACAGTCAGGGCACACATGCCCGGCATACAGGAGAGAAGGAGCAACTGAGGGTCCCCTCCATCTCCTTACACCCCTCCCTCCTAAAATATGGTCATCCCCAACCATAACGGCTGTGTAATCTTAAAAATAATAGCATTTTTACAACATTGGTACAGTTTCACAGAAATCAAAATAGCTCAAGTACATTTTTCCTAAAACATGGGTCCGACTGACCCCTGTCCCTCTGCTCCTGGGACCTATGAACAAATGCTCAGGCCCGACAGCCATCTATTCCATGGTCCATACAGTCCTGACCCGGCTTACTCCTCGGGTCCTTCCGATCGGCTTCCCCCTCCCTCCTTTGAGCAGATCACGGGCTCACTAACATATTTGTGCGCCGCACTTAACGAGTGCTACTCTAGGGTTAAAATTGGGCAAAGTTCTGGGTTAAAACAGTTCAATCTTTGCAGCAGCTGCACACACAGTTTACGAGAACCAACCCTCGTAGGGTTTCACCCCCGTGAACCAGCAGAGAGTGCGCAACCGTGCGCAAAAAAACTTGGAGGAGGGGGGAAAACAAAAGTCATTCAACCATGACTGTGATGGCCACTCCTGATACCTCAGTCCTGGTGCCGTACTGGGCTCCTTGCCCTTAAAAGACATGGAACAGTCTCTTCACGTTTTCCTTAGGTGCAATCGGCACATTTTTTTTAAAGGAGCTGCGTCAATCAAAGCATGGCCACTGATTAGTATAGTGGGCCGTATGCAGACCCTGCACTACAATGTACGTATGGGATGAGGATTCACTGGAGGATGAGTCCAAACTATTCCTTCTGCTGCGTACCCCCTCAAGCGGTGGCTCCATAGCTCCCAGAGCTGCCTGCTCCGATTCCTCCTGCCCAGCTGCAGGAGCCGCAGCCGTCACAGTTGACCGCTGACAACAGTGAGCCTCCCGCGGTGGTCCCTCCTCCTGATTGGAGGCCATCCTCAAGGCCACTGCATATGGCCCCCGGGGCCCTTGCTCCTTAATGAAGGTGACACATTCCTATAGCTGAAGGGAACCTCCAGAGACAACGGATCCAGCATTAGCATAGACCTTTGTTCCAGTATTAGCCTCTTGGATAAAGCATTATCCCCTCGCCAGGTCAAGGTGTTGAATCACACCACTGGCCATCCATCCAGCCATAGGTCCCCCGCTGGGGCGCTGCAGTTCTTTGACAATGCTGCGCTCTTGCCTCTTCTTTTATTACACATCAGATCCACCAAGAATCTTCAGCAGTAGGCCCCCGGGGCTCCTCCACGCACACGCCGCTGGTGCCAGACAGAACAGGCGCGGGCCGACAGGATGCAGGTGTCACCCACACCGGGGACGACGGTGCAGTCGGCAGGCAGGATGCAACCGGTGAGAACGGCATGGCAACAGGAGGCGAAGTAGGAGGGGTCGAGAATAGATGACAGGTCGGTCACCAGGAGTTCCCTACTTACTGCCGTTGCATCTGGTGACAATCCTCTTGCACGGCCGTGGGAGTCAGTAATTACGGCTGCAACTATCCCCCTCAGGGCAGCATCCAGGGTCTTCTGAACTCTTTCCGGTTCCGGTTTGGGCGCCGCGAGTTCCGCGTGCTCCTCATCCTCCACCAGCTGCTTGTCCGGCTGCTGGAAAGGGTGCCACTTCTCCAGTTCCTCTGACCACCAGGCCTAGAAACGCAGGCCCATCTCCTCTGGGGCCACAGACTGCCTCCAGACCTAGCGGCTAATGCCGCAGTGGAAAGACATGTTTCATCTCTGCATTGTTTCAGGTAATGCCATCTCTCCTTCTGGGTTCCACCCATTCGTGGGTGTGGTCACTTTCTGCTGCTCCACCCATTTCTTTTGATCAGGCTGAGAAGGCGGCAGCTTCTTCTTCGCCCACACCCATTCCGGGTGGGCATCCATCCAGTGGGGTGCAGCCTTCTTTCCTTTGGCGCCAAATCTCTTTCATGATGCCCACGAAAGACGGCACCCTCCTTCATTTTTGCGCCACTGACCACTATCTCCGTGTCAGCGTTCGGTGCCATCTTAAAGTCACTGTCAGCCGCCATCTTTAACTCTTTCACGGTGATCAACAAACTGTAAATCTCGGGAATCTTCTCTTCCAGTCTTGTGGTTACAGGGCTCCTGAGGTCCATCCTGCCGACTACGCCAAATGTAACAAGGTGGCACAGGGTGGTAGTCGTTGGTGAGTTCACTAAGTCACTGTCAGTGAGCACCCCGGGCCCTTGCACATGAAATGACAGTTCAAGTCCCAGCCTTACGGCACAGTTGGTTACCTCTGGCACACGGTTGCTCTCCATACTGGAACAGCGTCCTCTGGATGCACCACACATCACACTTCGGTTCCAACAGTGGCAAACAATTTAATAATAAGGAAGTAAAGAAGATAACAATTCCTGATCTGCCCCTATTCAAAGATGCTGCTCCATCAGCAACAGCAGCAGCAGAAGCATCAGCTCCCAATCGGCTCCTGGGAGCTAACAGTATCTTGGAGGGCATCTCCTCAGTCCTAGTGCCCGTTCCTACTGCCTGGCAGTCCTGTGGCAGTCCTTTCTCCCCTCCAGGGGTATATTCCGCTCCCAGCAGTGGAGCACGTCCTGCCACGGGCATCCCTGCCTGGGCTCTGCCTGTGAGACAGGAACTTCCCGTCCCTTTGAGGCTGCAGATTCAGCCCACTTAGTTAACCTCTTACTAGCCCTAATCTAACATATGCATGTTGTATATTACAATGCACAATAGTAAAACACTAAGACAATACAAACCCAGCACAGGAATAACAGTAATACATCATATTAACAGAGCAGTTTATAGCCAAACTGTCAGGGCATACATGCCTGGCATACAGGAGAGAGGGAGCAACTGAGGGTCCCTGCCACCTCCTTACAGCCTCAACAGTGCTCACTGGAGCCTTCATTAGCCTAGAAATTCTTCTGTAACAAATGCAATCAGTATGTTTTGAAACAATATGGTTGCGAAAGTCTTAGAAAATTGGTGACGTTTTCAATACTTATTTCACCTGATGTATAACATTGACCCAATGAGGGCTGGAATGGTCGATGAAGGACGCCAAGATTAATAAGGGCTTAGATGCATTTACTGACAAATATAACTTTACAGGTTAGGCCTCTTTCACACTTCAGTTTTTTGTGTCAGTTAAAATCCGCCAAAAAGGCGGAAAAGCGGATCCGTTCCTAACTGATGTGAACGGATGCCACAGGATCCGTTTTTTGACGGATCCTCAGAATGAAGAATTTTAAAGGAACCGCTGGCCGGGAAGGAGAGAGAGAGAGGGAGAGGGAGAGAGGGAGAGGGAGAGGGAGAGAGAGAGAGAATTTTTTTCCTCCGCCAGAAAGGATTTCAGGGCTAATTTTCTCCCTGAGTTCCTTTCTCCGGGCATGCGCAATGGAAAATGCGGATCCAACAAGAACGTTGCAAGGTCCGTCCAGGCATGCCGGCGGACAAAAAAAATTTAGCGGATCCTCACAAAAACGGATCCAACGGATGGCCATCCGTCAAGATCCTCCAGTAATGCAACTCAATGGGGAAAAAAACGGATCCGCAAAAAAAAAATGGCGGATCTGTTTTTTCAAAACCTGGCGGATTTTGACTGATGGTCAAAAACGGAAGTGTGAAAGAGGCCTTAAGTGTACTTAGGGGCATAGCTAGGGTTTCAGCTTAGGGAGGGCGAAAAATCTGAGTGGGACCCAACCAGGTAATCCTTACTACAGCTACGTGGTGCACCCTAATTGTGAGTATAGGAGAACATCAGCAGATGACCGCACTGTGCTTGAAAATAAATCTATATACAAAAACGAACATTGCTATTACTGTATGGGGACCATATAGGGGTAGACACAAGTCCTGCAGACCATATAATAGATCACTGTACAGCTATTGATGGTGACTTACCACTGATGTTCCTTGTTATGGAATCGTTCACTTTTCCCATCTTTTCCATCTGGCCCAGACAGACATGACAACTTCTCCAGCCAGGCCTCATCTGCAGAGATTACAACAAAGACACCTCTGACTTCTCACATTTCCTGCACTATCCATATCTAAGCCCAACCTGAGCAAACTACTCATTCTGCTGATACCCCAATCCTGAGCCGCTGCTTCCATATGTGTCCCTATTACTGCACCTACTGTGTGGTACAATAACGGCTCCTCTTACCGCTCCACATAATACTGCCTCCACTGTGCCCCTTACATAATAATAACTGACGCTGATGGGAGGGGGTATCACAATAAAGACAGGAGGCAGGGATTTCTTACAGCACCGCACACCCCGGAGCATGGAAGAAATCATTAACATAAGAGAATATAACATTTCTCCACAACAAGACCATAAATATGAGGCATACTTATTTTTATTACGTGTATGCCCATATTAATAGGTCATATACGTCCCGGGAAGGGGGACAAATCCCCTTTAAATGTGATGCAGTTCATGGTTACTATATCGGAGCTTGTTATACTAATACTTGTATAAGACCCAGCTGGTAAGTATCAAAAGCCCCCTACCTCCCCATCTTCAGCCCCCAGACTCTTTACTCTTCGACGCTCCTGTCAGATCCGTCACTGTGGCCGCCTTAGGCCCGTAAACCAACAGTACTTTTACTGATCAGTCATCTCTCTCAATACGGTATGCCTCGTCTATACTGCGGTACTTTTGTGTCAGGACCACCCCCCCTGACTTTCTCTCTCCTCAGTCCCCCTGGTTTAGTTTTCCTCACAGTGCACAAACTGTCGTAGTCCACCTGTCACTGGAGCTCCCCCTGGGGACTGGAACTTTCTGGAACCCTCCTGTCAAATTTATATCATTCCCGGTTCCCTATAACTCCGCCCCCATGACCAACGGTTTCCTAAGCACTAAGCTGATGTCAAGTCCTTTGCTCACACTCCTCCCTGCCCTCTAATTGTCAACCCAAGGTACTGCACGTCCACTACACTTTCTCAGCTGTTTCCCCACTGTAGTAACTGACACCTGTCTAAACTGTGCAAACCTTCCTTTCTCTATTCTGACAAGTCTGTCTGTCTGTCAGGTCACCTTCCCTACACTCTCCCTTCCTTTGTCTATTGTCATCCTCGACAATCGTAATCCCTGCCTTCGTCGTTCTGAAGCTTCACCTACACTCTGTTGTCGGACCACGTTGCTGGGCCAAACCCACTATCTGTGGGGGCCGAACCATACTGGGAGCACCATGCTCTGAGCAGCCTACTGCTACTCACCAGCGCGCACGCCACATGAGAACGTCTTTCAAATTGGGCTAGGTACACCCATATTCTCTCTATGGCGTGTACCTTCCCCTACTCTCCCCTTCTGTCACCTTCCACTGACCAGTACGCCATGATCGAGGCCTCACACCTACCAGATCATTGCCGGCGTCCACCTTCCTCCTTCAAGGGTGTCCGTGGTGTCGGGGACCTGACCTAGGACGGCTGTCTTTCTTACGTCTTCCATCTCTTTTACCTTTCTTTCAGTTACATGTCATGGTCGGCGTCTCGGTCTCCCAGACCTTCTCCACACATAAACCCCTTTCGAATCTCACACTTCCCTGTGGTCCCTCAGACCTTCTCTTACCCGGACCTGTTGCATTTACTTGTGCATATTATACAACAAAACAACTTTACAATATCACAAGCACCCCATTTTTTATATTTTTTTAATTTTTCCTTTGCTTTTAAAACCAACATATAACAACATAACATTGCATATCTTCTTCTCCCCCCCTTCCTTGGACATGGAAACTCCCTCTCTTCTTCGTATCCCCGCTCTGTCAGGCAAACATATTTACGAATACTCTCCTTTAAAAGGAACATAGACAAAAGAAAGCAAGAAAAAGGAAATAGAAACAACAGTTAAACCACAACAACAAAAAAACATTTTTTTTTTTTTTTAAACATAACTGTCCATATGACCTGCACAATGGTGCATCGAACTCCCGACAGTCTAACCCACTTTTAGTGGTCAGAAGTGAGGGGCTCCACAGCCGTGGAGCTCCTGGGATACCGAGGATGTCCACACAAGTCCTCTTTACAGGGGTTCACATCCTTCGGGCTCTGCAAGTACGGCCACCGCATAATAACCGCGGGGACAGTACTCTTTGTAGTACGACACTAAGTCTCTTTTCAAAGCCCGACCGTGACGAATGGAAGTCACATTTATATAAACTTTCTGGCCAGTCACATCCCGAATAAAGCCGTATCCTTTGGCGATGTTGGCATACACCAGCCGTCCCATAGATCTCTTAGCCGCCATACCTGCCTCTCCCTTTTCATGGAGCAGGTTCCATATCTCCTGCTCTCGGGCCTTCTTTTTCTTAATACCCTCCGCGACCCAGACGGAGGGTACAACGCAGGCTCTGGAGTCCGGTGGGCGGGGCTCCGCCGAAGAAGAGAGCGGGGCAGAGGCGGCCAATGATGTCAGCGGCCCAGCAGCCGCTGCGGCCGGGTGGTGGGTGGGAGCAGCCGTGTTCCCGGAAGATTGGACCACAAGGCCTGTCAAACAGGCCGCAGCCGGTTCCAGCGCCGGCACTGCAGCCGCGGCCGCAGGGTAGGCCGCACCTGAAATTTCATCCAGAGCCGGGGCAGAGGCCGCCTTTGAAGATGCGGTCGCTAGCAGCAGAGGGGATGCAACAGTGTCTTCTACAGTCAGACTCCGCACCGGCGCCACCGGGCGTGGCGCCACCGGGTGGAGTGGTTCGGGACCAGGAGTGGAGGCCCTGCTCAGTTCTGCGTATATGGTAGGGCCCTCCTTGGCCGGGCTCTCGGGGACATAGGATGCTGCGTGCTGCGGCTGAATGGTGGGGGCCGCTTGCGCAGCCACTGTCGGGGCCGGGGGAACTCTCACCTTCCCCAGCGCCGTGGCCTCCGTCACGTCATCACGCGGCTCTTCTCGCAGTCTCCACAGGTGGGTAATTTGTAATCCACAGGTGTTTGTAATCCAAGCAGTGTAGTCCAAGTCTTTCTCCATTCTTTAGGGCAGGCCTGCCGCAGAAGATGACGTATTAGCGGCGGCGATCCTGCCGACTACGCCAAGTGTAGGGTCAGTGGGCCGGACTGGGGGGTAGTCCCTTTCTTACTGCGTAGAGACGTAACAGAGACATGATGGAGGCAAGTGTCGAGTACAACAGGTCCAAGTTTATTCTCTTGCCGTCCGCCTGACGGCCTCTGAAGTACACCGCACTTCAATTCACTTCACTTCACTTCACGTATCGGCCCTCCGTTTCCAGGGCTGCTTCACGCACACCGTACTTTACACCGGGGGCGTACATATACGCACCGTCCCCCCTTCACTCTTCGACGCTCCTGTCAGATCCGTCACTGTGGCCGCCTTAGGCCCGTAAACCAACAGTACTTTTACTGATCAGTTGTCTCTCAATACGGTATGCTTTACGTCGGTGCCTCATCTATACTGCGGTACTTTTGTGTCAGGACCACCCTCCTGACTTTCTCTCTCCTCAGTCCCCCTGGTTTAGTTTTCCTCACAGTGCACAAACTGTCGTAGTCCTCCTGTCACTGGTGCACCCCCTGGGGACTGGAACTTTCTGGAACCCTCCTGTCAAATTTATATCATTCCCGATTCCCTGTAACTCCGCCCCCCATGACCAACGGTTTCCTAAGCCCTAAGCTGATGTCAAGTCCTTTGCTCACTCTCCTCCCTGCCCTCTAATGGTCATCCCAAGGTACTGCACGTCCACTACACTTTCTCAGTTGTTTCCCCACTGTAGTAACTGACACCTGTCTAAACTGTGCAAACCTTCCTTTCTCTATTCTGACAAGTCAGTCCGTCCGTCAGGTCACCTTCCCTACACCCCCATCCTCTCATATTCACCCCCCAGTGCCCTTTCACCCTCCTCCTTAGGCCTGTTTCACACATCTGTATTTTACCATCAGTCAAAATCCGCCGTTTTAAAAAAAAAAAAACGGATCCGCCATTTTGCTTGGCGGATCCGCTTTTTATCCCATTGAGTTGCATTACCGGCGGATCTTGACGGATGGCCATCCGTTGGATCCATTTTTTTGCGGATCCGCCAAAATTTTGACGTCTGCCGATATGCCCGGACGGACTATGCAACGTTTTTTCGGGCGGCCTGATCCGCACTTCTCACTGCGCATGCCCGAAAGACTTCACTCAGCCGCATATTTAACCCTAAACTCTGTTCTGGCGGCTGAAATATTCTCTCTCTCTCTCATTCTCTCTCTCTTTCTCTCTCGCTCTCTCTCCCCTTCCCAAGGCAGCGGATCCGTTAAAATAACGGTCCGGTGCCAAACGTTGTGGTCAGTACAGGAACGGATCCGCTATCTGCCATTTTAGCGGATTTTGACTGACCAAAAAAACTGATGTGTGAAACAGGCCTTACATTTACATTCCATCCCCACTTGCCAGGTTACTTTGTAGGCAGTGAGGCAGGACCAGGAAGTGTCTAGGAGAAATGCGGGGTGGGCACTAGGACCCAACGTGCACCAAACTGCAACCTGGAAGAAGCTCCTCAGGTCAGTAAAGCTGGCACCATACAGTGCAGGAGCCAGGAGGCAAATTCTGCAACTGGCCACTGTGTCCGATGAGCATTTTCCTGCTCTCCTCCTGTGCGGTGTCCTGCATCAGCAAAAAAGTCACAGTCACTCTGGGTGGGCCCCTTCATGTGACGGGGCCAGGGGCGACATCCCCCTCTGCCCCCCCAGTAGCTACGCCACTGTGTGTACTATATTCTGTGATGGGACATTGATCCAGGGAACTAGTCTGATTGTCGTATGTGCAGTCAGGAAGGAATTTTTCCCCTAGATTTTTACTGAACTGAGAAAATTGGACTGATTATGCTAATCACACTCAGATAAAACTCTGATCACGGTTTGATTACAGTGCGATCTGATTTTTTCGGATGTGGATAATAAAAAAAGTTCTCCATCACTCAGTCCATGAATATCGGACCACATTCGGATGTCTAATTTTTTGCAATGACCCATAGACATAAATGGCCGAGTGCAATTCGACAATCGGATGCAACACATACATGCTGCAATAGAGTAACAAGAGGATAGCACTCGTCTGATTTTTACGGTCGTGTACACGAGCCATAATATGGTGCAATTAGCATCTGCCTCATGGCGTTTTTTGTTTTCTCTGGATCAACATATTTATTTTTAGGTTGAACTGAATAGACTTGTGTCTTCTATTACGTCTAAAACCAGTGGTGTTACTCTAATGGCAGCAGACCACGCAACTGCTATGGGATTCTACAGTCAGAGCAGGCGTGGTGTTGAGGCCTCCACTCACCCTCAACATCTCAATTTTAATTGTATCTGCATCCTGAGGTTATAGACACAGTTGAATCCAATGGTGGAACAGGGAGTGCTCAGCTTCCCGCTCCACCATTCAGCTAGTGGGTCTGAGTCTGCGTTATTAGATTACGCCTGCTGTGTAGAACCTCAGAAAACACATTCGACATGCTCAACAGACCAGAGAACCGTGCCAGGAATATGAGGTCAGGTGATTTTTTTTTTGTCAGTCAGTGCTTTTGTGTGGGGAGCCGTGAGGGCATCATAATGTTTGAAGAGAGTGGTTGCATCATACTGTATGTAGGGCAGGCGCCTATGGGGCCATCATACTTTGTAGAGGGGAACTCTCTGGGGGCCATAATACTGTGTGGACTATGTCATCTTTTGGATTCCCCACTTACAGATGGTTTATGAAACTGGGTTAAACAAACAAACAAACAAACAAACATACAAACAGGGCCATTGTGCCATCCTGCACCCCTCAGGCCTTGCTTTTCCAGGTTATTCCTTTAATAATTCTTGACCAGTTGGCTTTTTTTCCCCATTCAAGAGCATCTATAGAGTTCAAAATCATTTATTAAAAATGTATTCCAAAATACATAACAAAACTTTGGAAAAAGGAAGCCGTAAAATCGGCCTCCGTAATGATAAGGCCCATTCCTGCCTCGATAGTGTTACATGATAACAGCGCACAGTCTACATTGCTTAGCAATAGAAACATCACTTTCTGGATCCCTAAAATAACAAAAGGGAGCCCATACTTTTTTAACATAAAGAAAACAAATCACACATGATAATAGAAAGAAATCTGAAATGTCACCAAGAATGATTCAGAGATGACTATGCCCCATAGGGGTGACAATAGCAATATTATTTCTTAATTATAATGCATGGCATGAAGTCACATGATAAACAGGTTATTTGGGAAGTAGAACTCTTCCCGTATGACATAATTATATCATACTACTATACTATATAATAGTTCCAGTTCCAAACCTCGGTGTATCTGGGGCTTTCTGTGACTTGTCAATCCTTATAGATTTTATAGGTACATATCAACAAAATGGACTTACATACATTGTATGCACATGTTACAGCATATTCAGAAACATACACATAAAAATACAATATAGGTTAAATAAATAAATAAATAGTTCATAAATAGTAAATTGTTAAAAAGTGGCCACGAATCGGGAGAGAAATTCCAACATGGAAAGAATTTCAACCGGGAATTAACTTCCAACTGTAAGAGAACTCTAATCTGGAGAGAACTTCAGCCAGGAGAGAACTTCCAACCGGGAGAGAACTCCAACCAGGAGAGAACTTCCAACCTGGAGAGAACTTCCTACCGGGAGAGAACTCCTTCCAGGAGAGAACTTCCAACTGGGAGAGAACTTCTGTTGTGTCTGAGTTGACCTATTTTTGACCTGCATGGGCGAGACTCATACACATGGAGAGTATGCTAATGGTTTGTAACCATAAAAGGCCATCTTCTCCAAAATTTGCTAGTGATAGGGTTTAAAGTTCAAGTTCTGAAGTCTACCAAAAAAGTTGACCGTCCAAATTTACGTTACAACTTTGATGGTACCGAGAGAGTGCTGTCCTGTTATACAGCAAGGATCCCAAAGTAGACTTGTCCATTGTAGGTATCCAGAAAATCAACATTTGAAGTCTCAGTGGAAATTATATCTCCTTTATCAAGTTTGAAAAGCCCTCCTTGATAAATTGGCTGTGTCCAGGAGGATTTGGAATTTGCATTGCACACTGACTTACTGGATTGGAGGAGGAATATTGGTTCATCATTATTCTCTTCCTTTTTGAGGACCGAATGGGTGAACTCATTCTTTTCTGGGCAATCTTTGCCTGTGAACAACACTTGGGTGTAAACAAAATAAAGACCGTCTTGCCGAATTTCCAAGGAGTTCTTGACAAGCTTTATGCTGTCTTCTATGAAGGAATTATCGGAGCCATGTTGCCATTTAATGTTGCCGTTTACTTTTGTTCCTACAAAGATAAAAAAATAATCGTTAGGTTCAAGTTTTTCCAGGGATGAAACAGATGCTCAAATATTCTTCCCTGACTAATGTAAAGACAGGACCTTAATACTCACCGTCACCAATCAAATGAGCAGCGGCCCTCTTTCCTTTCATGGCTTGGGTCTGTGGTACTGATTCTGCAAGAATAAAAAAAAGACTCCAGTCAATACAGTTAGCCTGGTATTTAGTGTAGTCACTATTTTTCCCATCTCCATCTCCATCGAGTCAGCTCAGACTGTTGCCAAAAATTCTTGGAGTATTGATAGACCCATCATGGTAACTTTAATATACTGGGCTGCAATCTGTAATAGGGTCATCAACTATCTCAAATCATTAATAGTAATGTGTCCTCATATGGGGACCTTTTGGGAACCTTTTTGGCACCCATAATCAGACTCTGCACAGCCTAATATTCAAATATCAAGCACAGCCTGTATCCTTTCCAAAATTCTTGTCTTACAAAATGCCATTTTGGTGGCTCTCCTCTACGTCAGTGGCTCCCTACATGAGCAACTCTTATGAGTTGACTTGGAAATATAATGAAAGACCTGTGTCAGCCTTTTGAGGCTCATCAATTCAAGTGAAAAAACTAGAATACTTTTCTTTATTGTGGGGCTATTGTATGGTGCTACCATGAGGCACTGGATTTGTCATGCATTAGCACATGCCACTACAAAAAGTCATTATTTATCTCCCTATAAAATGAGATACATACAGATGTACAATATGGGCTGACAGCAGTGTATGACTGTGTTAATACATGTGCACAAGGTGTGAGCATGAAGAATCAGAAACAACATTAGAAGACTCGAATCCCACCTGCCACTAATTGCACACAAAATTTGTCTCGGCCATCATCCTTACCTAAATAATTCTTGATTTGAAGGACCTCTGGCATCTGAAATTCATCCTGAACCTGAAAAGAAAAGGAACCATGATTAGCTGAACAGTCGGGTGGATTCCTTCCAGCTCTCATTGTGTCATGTGAAATGAATGGAGGAAGCAGATATCAAAACTTGATAAACTGGATTGACGAGAGAAGTGGCTGGAAGTGCAGCTCTGATATTGCACAGGGGAAGTCTGCCTTGTGGAACTGTAATTGCAAGCATGCCCTACAAAATCCTAGTTATGGGGTACTAATTTAGTTGAATGCCCTAAAAACAGAAGATCTGTCACTTCAGTTTTGCCTCATCTATATAGATCAGTTGTCCTTAAAGAGACACGCACCTTCTTTGGAGTCGGGATGATCTGGAAGTGAAGCAGGGCTAAAATGATGGTGGCGCCCAATAATAAGACGAAGGAGCCGATGCTGAGCCAGTGGATGAACGATGTCCTGCTTCTTTGCACATTTTGGAGCAGGGGTTCCTCGCTGCGCACCTGTGTCAGTTCCATCTCTCTGCACTGTGTTCTTCTATTATCTTCTTATATCCTGGTTGTAATTTTGTACCTTTTTATATTTTTTTTACTCCAGGCAGTTGCTGTTTTGAAGGCTTTTTGTGCTTTAATGACTTCTCTCTCCTCTACAGGAATTTAAACCCTGGCCTCCAAAATTTCCCGTGACATCAGGCTGGGTGGAAATCTATGGGTAACACCTTCTGCTGCTGCTGTTCACCCTGTTCTCTGTCTCCTCCCTCGGTGAAACAAGAAATAACGGCCATTTAGAAAAAGAAACTTGAAAAGGGGAAGCACAATGCCTGTCCTGCAATCTTGGAAAATAAACTTCTGCATTTTTCAGTGGTGTCATGTGGATACTGATAAGTTTGGCTGCAGGCTGATATGTGGATGAAGCTAACGATGGTAAAATATAAAGGATGGTTTTCACAAACTCACAAGGTATGCGATAAATGTATGAATTCTGGGGGTACAACAGCTGAGACCCCACCAATATCCTAAAACTGGGGTTCTAAAGCTCAGTGTGAAAGAAACGTCACTGAGCGACCACTGCTTTATTAAAGTTATGGACAGTGTAGCAGTGGTCACACATGCTCAATAATGCTTAATTTGCAGAGAGGTTTTGGGACCCCCATTGTCATGATTAGTGGTGGTCACAGCAGTTACACCCCCATCGATCACACATTTATCACCTACCAAGTGGACACCTAGACTCATTTTTACTGTGCTATTAAACTATGGAAGAAAGAGTCCAGTGCTATACATACCATAGTAGCAAACCTAATGACTGCAATGAACTTTGTGACAAAAAGAGCAGCCATGGGTTCTTCTAAGCAGCTGCTTACACTCTGAAAATAAGAATGGTGCAGACCCACAAAGTTTTCAAGTTGCCTTTTCCTCTGTTCCAAGTGTAATTAAAAAATGGCAGTTAACTGGAACAGTGGAGGTCAATATAAGGTCTGAAAAAACAAGCAAAATTCAGTGAGAGCTGCTCATAGGATTGCTAGAGAGGCAAATCAGAACCCCTGCATGACTGCAAAAGACCTTCGGAAAGATTTAGCAGACTCTGGAGTTGTGGTACATTGTTCTACTGTTCAGAGACACCTGCACAAATATGGCCTTCATGGAAAAGTCATCAGAAGATAACCTCTCCTCATCACAAAATTCAGTGTAAGAAGTATGTAAAATAAGATCTAAACAAAAGGTATGTGTGGAGAAAATCACAATTACAATCACCCTCATAGTCCCCTGATCTAAGCATCATTAAAAATCTGTGGCTAGACCTCAAAATAGCAGTGCATGCAATATGACCCAGGAATCTCACAGAACTGGAAGAATAGTCCAAGGAAGAATAGATGAAAATCCCTCAAACAAGAATTGAAAGACTCTTGTCTGGCTACAAAAAGCGTTTACAAGCTGTGATACTTGCAAAAGGGGGTGTTACTCAGTACTAACCATGCAGGGTACCCAAACATTTGCATTGGCCCGTTTTCCTTTTTGTAATTTTTAAAAAGTAAAAGATGAAAAAAATATATATATTGCGTAAAATACCAAGGAAATGTGTCATGTTTAACTTTAGACCTTTTAGAGAACATTTCATCTTCAACTTGCTTAGTTGTTCACAATAGCAGTCATTTTGACCAGGGTTGCGCAAACTTATACATACCACTGTATCCCCGTTACTTCTGGCTTGAATGGACCTGTGCAAAACTTTCATCTCCAAAGGAAATTAATTGTTTGAGTTGGCCTAATGGTCATGGAAAGTCCATGGAGGGGAATAAATAGACACAATTCCTTTTAGTCCTCTTTGGCAAAACCAACTACAATAAACATTCTGTACTATGCTATAGACTGCCCACTCTGTTATGTATGCAGTGGCGTAGCTACTGTTTGTGGCGCCTGGGGCGGTCGAAAAATTTGCCGCCCCTTTGGTCGTTGATAATCCGGAAGCATCCGAGGAGCCCATGTATGGTCCATGGCGCACACAGACAGCACACTGCCCAATTATACGCCTGTCTGAACAAGCCCTTATTGTGTGAGCAAAAAAAAAAAAAAAATGGTGGTCAAGACTGATTGTGATCTAGATACATCACCAGTAAATTTATGCACCCCAACATTTCAGACACACAGACTCCCCCCTCTCTACTTTCATGTGTGCTGAAGCATTATTACAGTCACTGACTGACAATCGCTGCATATAACACCAGATGTACACATGTGTAGCTTAACATAGGGGCAGGCACTGGTGACAGGCAGGCAAATGGGGGAGCAGGCACTGGTGACAAGCAGGCAAATGGGGGAGCAGGCACTGGTGACAGGCAGGAAAATGGGGGAGCAGGCACTGGTGACAGGCAGGGAAATGGGGGAGCAGGCACTGGTGACAAGCAGGAAAATGGGGGAGCAGGCACTGGTGACAAGCAGGAAAATGGGGGAGCAGGCACTGGTGACAAGCAGGCAAATGGGGGAGCAGGCACTGGTGACAAGCAGGAAAATGGGGGAGCAGGCACTGGTGACAAGCAGGGAAATGGGGGAGCAGGCACTGGTGACAAGCAGGAAAATGGGGGAGCAGGCGCTGGTGACAGGCAGGATGAAAAGTAGAAGGACGAGCAGCAAAATAAGCAGGATTATCAGATGGACAACAGCAGGACAGGCAGGCAGAAAAGGCTCAGGCACCAGTGAAATGTAGAAAAGCAGGTAGTAGAATTTAAAAAAAAAACAAAAAAAAACCACAAGTACAAGTAACAGGCAGACAGACACAAGTGACAGACAAACAGGCAGATATGTTGTGCACTGACATTGTAAAAGTAGAAATAACAGAACAAAGATAAGCAAGTGAACAGCAGAGTGACAGGCAGTCAGAACAAGCAGGCAGGAGGATAGACAGGGTAGGCACTGGTAATTGGTTGGATGAAATGTAGTAGGGCTGGCAGCAGAATCAGGATAAACAGGTGCACAGCAGGATGACAGATAGGACAGGTAACAGCTGCAGTGAAAAGTAGAGAAGCAGGTGGCAGAAAAAAATTCAGCAGGTGGACAGAAGAGTGACAGGCAGATAAGGCAGGATAAGCATTTGGACAGTGGGGTGACATGCAGATAGGCAAGAAAAGGAGGACAGGAAGGGAGGGAGAGAAGCGGCAGACAGGTATAACAACCATGAGTCCAGGCAGGGTGACAGCACTATGACAGCTAGGGGCAGGGTGACAGCCAGGATGACAGGCAGGGGTAGAGTGACAGTGCAGTGACAGCCAGGGCAGGGTGACAGCGCTGTGACAGGCAGGGTGACAGACAGGGGCAGGGTGACAATGCTATGACAGGCAGGGAGACAGTGCGGTGCAGGCAGTGTGACAGCTGGTTGACAGCGCTCTGACAGCGCAGTGACAGGTAGGGGCAGGGTGACAGGCAGGGGCAGGCAGGGTGACAGCAGTGTGACAGGCAGGGGAAGGGTGACAGCCAGGGGCAGGGTGACAGCACTGTGACAGGCAGGGGCAGGGTAACAGCACTGTGACGGGCAGGGTGACAGGTAGGGGCAGGGTGACAGCACAGTGACGGGCAGGGTGACAGGTAGGGGCAGGGTGACAGGCAGGGTGACAGCTCCCTCCCCTCCTGCAATCAACAAGTCGGCAGCGCAGTGACACAGTGCCAGACAATTACAAGTTTGTGCCCCCCTCCCATCCCTCCTCCGTCACCTGCAGCAGCACGGAGCGCACGGCTGCCATTACCTTAGCAGGGCATGCGGGGCCACACTGCCATTCCTGGGGACGTGGCTGCTGCCGCCTCTGGTGCTCTGCAGCTGCTTTGGGCACTAGGGCAGTTGTGCTGCAGCTGAGGGTAATCCAGCTCCCACTTCCTCCATGATCTGCACAGAGCCAGGCAGGGGTTAGCCAAGGACAGCTAGTCAAACCCAGAGAAATGGATGAAGCAGGCAGCAGCAGCCTCCCCAGACACACGGCCAATAAATACAGGCTGGCAGCTCCAGGCGCTCGGCAATCGATTACAGGACAGTGCGCTTGATCCGTTGCTCTAGTCTGAATGTCTCCAGTGATCTCAACAGCTGCACTGTGCCTCCGCGCTTCTCCCACAGAGGAGAGGAATTGCTGCTGCTGCCGCGCCGCCCCCACACACGTGCCGCCCGGGGCGGATGCCCCCCCACGCTACGCCACTGTATGTATGCCAATGTCAAGAGACCAGAGCAGTAGGGGACCCCACAGTCCAAAGATCACATAATATCTTTATTGGGGTTAGTGACCTATTTTTATGAACTTTAAATGCCTCCATTATTATTAAGATTTAAAATTCAGAGCTTTTTTAAATCTTTGACTTCATAGAGGTGGTGGTGGTGGAGGACATCTATTTTGGACCTTTATGTTATGTATTAGGTGCAGCTAAGGTCTCTCTGGAGGACCTGGCAGATTACATAGGCAGCCCTTTGCTTTCATTGAGAAATGTGTAGTACCTCGTTACCCCTGCCGGCGCACTGCAGAGAAATTAAGCACTTGATTTCAAGTTGCCCCACAGATAACAGCATATCACTGAGGGTCCCATTATCAACACACTGTGATCAACATATTGTTGGGTGACATAAAAAGAAATTGTCCAAAGTGGACTGAGTAAATCATGATTGGTAAGGGTAAATTCTTTTGGTAACATCTTATGTGCTGAGGTTTTTTGACAAAAAGACTGTTCCTCTAAGTTAACAACAAAACAGAAACTTAACATCTAAAGATAACCTAATACGGAACAAAACAAATGAAACCCAAGCTCACAGGAACCCAGCAAGAGGGGAAATTTAGTTTAGAATTATTAAGGTTCCTAAGAACCTGTGCAAAATATTTCTCTCCGGAGAAACTAAAATAGACAATCATGTTCTACTCTCCCTTGATACCAATAGTAAAAACAAATGAAATGTGGTTTTACGAGATTACAGAACTCCCAATAGGTGAAGGTCCTAGAGGTGGGACCCCAATTTATCGGGGATTCATAACATTTTCTGTGGCTCAGGGTGACAAGAAGGTCATGACCTGAATCCCACTGTGTCCCCCTCTAGCAGCCAGGTTTTCTCAGTCTAACCACAAACCTCTAATTTAGGAAGGGCAGGGAATAGAGGGAATCCCAAACTAAAAACAAGGTCCTTGATGAAGAGGAAGAACAACTTTCTTAAGATTTGCATTACTTTTGACATTTCATCATACTAAAGATTCAGCTCCCTAGGAAACTTTGCACAATGAGCAAGAAAGGAACTTAAGTCAGAAAACTTAAACGATAGTCACGTGAGGTGTACTAAACATGACTATCGTTTCCCTTAGTGACAAAGATGAAACATGAGACAACTGTGAAAAAAACAAAAAATGAGGCTCACTGGTAAACCAATACTGTGGCCCCTTAATTTTAAGGATCGTAAGTTTACCTGCCATTAATTAGGAAGTAACAGTAAACCCATTTAAGGAATCGGATGGCTGTGTATGATTCTCTTTCTACAAAGCACTGTGGCTGTAATTTCACAGAACTGTTCATCTCAATGAAGCCCCGCCCACGAGGAGCTGCTCATCACTGTAAACACTGGAGGGACACAGGACATTTCTTACCAGTTATGTTTCTGGATGACCTTCACGATACAGATTATGCATTTTCTGTGTTACAAGGGTTCACCCTTCTGGACAATCCCCTTTAATAGCTGAACGCCTGGATTTTCCTCTTCGGGACCCTCAGTAATCAGTTGATTATCAGTAAGTCGAATGACATAGTGTCTTTTTTATTGTAAAACATAATAATAAATGCACTTCAGAAGGGTGAGATGATACATTTTTTGTCCACCTCTTTTTTACACTGTGTTTGCTTTTCACCACTTTACTGACCACTTTTCCTTAACCATTTCCTGACCGTTGTTACCTAATCTCACTTGTAATTTACTGTAGCCTTCTAAGAAACCTGGTTGATGCATCTTTCAAAGAATTTTTTCTATTTTAATCTCAGATTTTTTTTTACATAAAATTGTTATATATTTTGGTAAATTGCAGTAAATACAATGAAGATTTATTTATAGGTTTCCTCTACAAGAAAGCATTCTGTCCTAACCTTTAAAGGGTTATCCTATTAATCATTTTAACACAAAAATTTCTGAAAAGCAAATAACAGCTGTCAAGTATTTTTCAGTATTTCTAGCATAAAACTGTAGGAGGATGGACCAAGCTAGGGCTTCTCCTTGTGTCTCCAGGCCGGAATTGTTGGGCCTGTCATCAGTGTTGCTAGGGAAAGGGCTTTCTGTACAGAGCAAACCTGAGCACCTGACTGAAGGGGGCATGTTGGATATAAAAAGAGGGAAGCGCACTTAGTCGGGGTTTTTGGCGGATAGACACCTTACACAGAAGGAGAACTCCGTTTCCTCTGACCCAGGCCAAATATCAAGCCCGCTCCGCTGCATGATCTCCCCTGTGTGCACTGACTGTGTGGTTTCTGATGCTAGTTCCCTTCCAACCTCTGACCGTGTGGATCCAGACAGACCAGTGCCCCCGACTACACCAGGCAGGTGACAGAGTGCTGATTCCTTTCACCACGCTGCTTCCGACAACACAGCCTTGCTCCAGGACTCCATACTCCTCTCTTTGTGCCACAGAACTCCGGCCGTTCCACATCGTATGCCAGAACCGAGAGATTCCGCCGGGGACAACTAGGAAACGCCGCTTCAGTACAGACACTGCGTCACAACTATTTCTGGATGAAGACAGCGGTTGGCTGTCGAAACACGTTGTGGAATAACGGAACATTTCAGCAATATCTTCTGGTGCTCCTTTGACCGTGTTTGCACCTTGTAAGCTCCATCTCTCGTAGAGGGTTCATGGCTGGAGCTACCACAGACATATTGCTTCCCTGATTAGCTCACCTTCTGTGGCTCTGTCCTCAGCGCTCCCCAGAGAACGCTTACTTCATTCTTACAACTATTTCCGGGACCATTTCAACTATGTCTCGCTCCTCCTACGGCGCCATTGTGGGATCTTCCAACCTCCTTCTTCCAGGACCCCAGGGCTGATAAGTTAACCCGTTTAATCTAGTTTCTAACACTGCACCATTTGTTGCTTATAATTTGTTTACGTTTTATACTGGTCAAATTCTCGTGCTCCCTGTGAGAAGCTTATACTGTGATTTCCTTTTTCTGTATAAAGTACCCGTTAACTCTTGCTCTGCCTCCTGCTCATCACTGCATCCTGCATACTTGCTCGTACTCTTACAAAACATATATGTCATGATCCAGTCCAGAGTTTGTTTTCTGCTGTCTTCTCTTTGGACTGTCATGCGGGGGTTAATCCCCTCTGCCTCGTTCTAAAGCTGGTGGGGCTATTTCAGTCCTCTGCAGCCTGCAGGCCAGTGTCATTTATAGTTCATGCTTCCTGACTACGCATTTGCTGTCTCCATTGGTACTTCTGCTCCTGACAGTTGCTGACTTTGGCTAGTCTGACAACTCTTTCACTACCTGTGACACCTGTGCTGTTGCTCTGTATTCCTACACTGTGTGTGTGTGTATGCGCAACCTCTTTCCCTCACCCATCACCCCCTCGTGGAGGTTGCATTACACTGCAGCAGCACGTTACAATATACATATTACATCATTACATCAATTTGTCCTTTTTAGTGATGCTGCTAGTATGTACAGTCATGGCCAAAAGTTTTGAGAATGACACAAATATTATATTTTCACCTAATCTGCTGCCCTCTGGTTTTTATGTGTGTTTGTCAGATGTTTTTATCACATACAGAAATATAATTGCAATCATATTATGAGTAACAAAAGGTTATATTGACAGTTAGAATGAGTTAATGCAGCAAGTCAATATTTGCAGTGTTGACCCTTCTTCAGGACCTCAGCAATTCTCCCTGGCATGCTCTCAATCAACTTCTGGGTCAAATCCTGACTGATAGCAGTCCATTCTTGCAAAATCAATGCTTTTATTTTGTCTGAATTTGAAGGTTTTTGTTTGTCCACCCGTCTCTTGATGATTGACCACAAGTTCTCAATGGGATTAAGATCTGGGGAGTTTCCAGGCCATGGTCCCAAAATCTCTATGTTTTGTTCCCTGAGCCATTTAGTTATCACCTTTGCTTTATGGCAAGGTGCTCCATCATGTTGAAAAAGGCATTGTTGATCGCCAAACTGCTCTTGGACGGTTGGGAGAAGTTGCTCTTGGAGGACATTCTGGTACCATTCTTTATTCATGGCTGTGTTTTTAGGCAAGACTGAGAGAGAGCCCATTCCCTTGGCTGAGAAGCCACCCCACACATGAATGGTTTCAGGATGCTTGACAGTTGGCATGAGACAAGACTGGTGGTAGCGCTCACCTGGTCTTCTCCGAATAAGCCGTTTTCCAGATGTCCCAAACAATCGAAAAAGGGATTCATCAGAGAAAATGACTTTACCCCAGTCCTCAGCAGTCCACTCCCTGTACCTCTTGCAGAATATCAGTCTGTCCATGATGTTTTTTCTGGAGAGAAGTGGCTTCTTTGCTGCCCTCCTTGAGACCAGGCCTTGCTCCAAGAGTCTCCGCCTCACAGTGCATGCAGATGCACTCACACCTGCCTGCTGCCATTCCTGAGCAAGCTCTGCACTGCTGGTAGCCCGATCCCGCAGCTGAAACACTTCTAAGAGATGGTCCTGGCGCTTGCTGGTCTTTCTTGGGCGCCCTGGAGCCTTTTTGGCAACAAGGGAACCTCTCTCCTTGAAGTTCTTGATGATGCGATAGATTGTTGACTGAGGTGCAATCTTTCTAGCTGCGATACTCTTCCCTGTTAGGCCATTTTTGTGCAGTGCAATGATGACTGCACGTGTTTCTTTAGAGATAACCATGGTTAACAGAAGAGAAACAATGATGCCAAGCACCAGCCTCCTTTTAAAGTGTCCAGCGGTGTCATTCTTACTTAATCATGACAGATTGATCTCCAGCCCTGTCCTCATCAACACCCACACCTGTGTTAATGGAGCAATCACTGAAACGATGTTAGCTGGTCCTTTTAAGGCAGGGCTGCAATGATGTTGAAATGTGTTTTGGGGGATAAAGTTAATTTTCTAGGCAAATATTGACTTTGCAAGTAATTGCTGTTAAGCTGATCACTCTTTATAACATTCTGGAGTATATGCAAATTGCCATTAGAAAAAATGAAGCAGTAGACTTTGTAAAAATTAATATTTGTGTCATTCTCAAAACTTTTGGCCATGACTGTACTGCTGGGGGCGAGCTCTGCATAGAATCAGTCTCCTTCCCCATCTGGCAGTTAGTAATATGGTCCCTTCTTGCTAACCATGTGAAAGCTACAAATACACTATCTTTTGCTGCAAAGCAAAATAGAAAAAAAATAACTGGAGTATAACTTGGTACACATGCAACATGTAGGAACATGTTCACACTGACCATTATACAGACAAAACCTAAGATAGGAACAAAATGATTTATACCTGGATATAAGTAGGTAAAAAGCAATAGAGTATATAAATAATATAGGGCACTTATTAAACACTGCTTTTGATCAAAAGTGTAAAAGCTATCCCACCAGCGCGAAGGTGTACCCAATCGGGATGTTACTAGCCTCGAGCCTCTAGGAGCTTACCATGTCTCAAAAATGACCTCAATGTGAATAAGGGTCAAGCAGGATCAGGACAGAATTTCTAGTGGCTGCATATTAGAAACATCATCCATGTAAATAATTTGATATTTAAGTTCTTTAAACATCTGAGATGGGAGGACTTAAAGGGCTATTCCTAAAGTATGAAGGATGTATTCTCAAATTTGGAAGTTAACCCCTATCAATTGGATAAGGGGCAGCTTCCCGGTCCCTGAGAGTCCAACCTTCTGATCCTGAGAACCCCCAGGTGAATGGAGTGGTGGTCAATAATGACCAATGCTGCTCCATGCATTCTTATAGCAGCTCTTGGCCATCTCTGATGGTGGTGCCATTAAGAATGAATGAGGTGGCAATGAGGATGACTGACCACTGCTCAATTTCTGCTCAATTTATATGGTGCTCTTCACAGCTCCACTTCTCGGGATCGGTGGGTGTCCTAGAGGTTGGACTCCCAATGTCAGAGAATATATCCCCTTTACAATTAGTAGGGAATAAATTTAAACTTGAGAATACTCCTTTAAGTTAACCTCTATTAATGGGATAGCGTATCATGTACTGACCACTGAGGGTCGGACCTCTGGGATCCCCCTCGATCCCTAACTCAGAGCTTTTGAAGGTGGCTTTGTAGTGCCCCATCTTGAATGGAACAGATTTGTGCGTGCTTGGCCTTTACTCCATTCATTGTCTAAGAGACTGCCAGAACAAAACAGGGGACTTAGAAGGCAAATATTTTAATGAAACCCAAATACAAAACTTAATATTAGCCCCAACAACCCCTTTATGGACTAGAGTTGAGAATGACCATAACAGGGAAGCAAGTGAACCACAACAGCCATATTATTTGGACCAAGATTAGACAGCAATGAACGGACTGGCCGGCGGCTCTCCCCACCCAAGCATTAAATCTTCAGATATTTCTATTCAGCTGTCACGCTCGGGAGAGCTGTGACCAGTCTGAGGTTCATATGTGCCATAAGGGTGTGGAGATTTAAGCAACCACATTATTTTAGTTCAGCATTTTTCTTTTTTACATTCAAAAAGATTTCTGTTTGTTCTCAATGGATTTCTACAAATTATGGGAGAGATTAAAGGTGGAAAAGTTCTCAAAGGGTTCTTCTTGCTTTGATTGTTCTACATGGCAAAAACCTGACATTTTAACAGGGTTGTGTAGACTTTTTATATTCACTGTATACAACCTAATGCCATTTTAAGAGTATATGAATTAATTATATGTTACAGATATTCTCTAAAGTTTTCGTTCATTTATCTGAAAATGTTTTTTGAATCCAAAACTTTCTAGTCAACATACAGTACAATTTATTTATTACAAACCAAATCACAGGATTTTATCAGGACAGACATTCCAACAAAGTGAAATTGTAGAAATGTGGGGGGAAAATATGAAAAATATTTTCTTGAAGGACTACAAGGTGGCTGAGAGGACAGGCTTTTCTCTGGTTGTATAAATAGAAGAAAGGGAACCTTTGCTTGTGGTGTAATTGCTAAGGTTTCAAAACCTTCAGAATTGAGAAAGGAAATGGAGCAGAGTGTGTGGAAACACTCTGTGCAACTCTGTATGAACTAAATTTAGAGTCTGATTCTTCTTCCTATTCGATGGTGTTTCAGATTAGCTGCCATATGTTCTCTTCCATTGATGAAAGGAGATCATGAAGTGTGAGGACATTCCCCATTCTGGTGGCAGCCTGTGAGACGCTAAGGTGATTACCAGGGTGTGCAATGCCTACACGTGTCAGTAACCATGTAATTAAACGTGCACCCAACGAATGCATGGTCGTGCTGAGTCTTTCAGAGTTATGGGACTGTCTGTACCTGTAGAAGCGGGCACTGACCACCATCATAGACCTTTACATATTTCAATGGGGTTGTTCATCGTTGCCAAAATGTAGACGTTTCTCCACGTCCCAGCACTGACTGACAGCCTGCTCAACATTAGAGCTGGCTGTCAGTCAGTGCTGAGGCATGATTACAGCCACCACTCACTGTGTACTGAGTAGTAATTGACCGCTGTGCTGGCGCTACCCACATGACAGAAAGCCTGAGGCTTCCAGGAGGAATAATGCTCAGTTCCTCCCAACAGTGGGGGACTCAGTGCCCATGCTAAGCAGCTTCACAACACTATCAACCTGCAGATTAAACTTATATCTGCAGGCTAATAATGTTTTTTACATGACTGGTTACCTTTAGGAATCAGACGGGTTTTCATTTTTTCTTCCCTTTTTTCCCTTTTATTCATTTTTCATGAGGCATTGCTTGTTTTTTCCAAAGATGAGCTGTACTTTACCACATAAAATAATGAAAAACTGATGACAACATGTCCACTGATGTTTTCTGTCATAGAGGATATAAAAGGACTCAAAATAAAATATCCCCAAGCTCCTGCGTTTTCGTGCAGCAGTTGAGTCTCTTGTTCTTATTTCCTTTTTAAAGGTATGGCTTTTTGGCCACTATTCTTCCATGAAGACCATGTCTGGCCAGACTTCTCCAATCAGTAGTTGGGTGTAGTTGTGTCGCACTGGTTGCTGCTAATTCAAAGCTGATGGCACTGCTGGACATCTTCCGATTTCGAAGGGAAGTAAGCATGTTCTGCCTTTCATCCACTGCGCTGCTTCTTTGGCCGACCACTACATTTATGGTCCTCAAAAGTTGTCCATTTATTGGTGCTTCTTCAAAAGAGTTTGAACAACACATCTTGAAACCCCAGTCTGCATTGAAATATTTACCTGGTAGAATCCTTGCTGATGCAGTATACAGCTGTGGCCAAAAGTATTGACACCCCTGCATTTCTGTCAGATAATACTCAGTTTCTTCCTGGAAATGATTGCAAACACAAATTCTTTGTTATTATTATCTTCATTTAATTTGTCTTAAATGAAAAAACACAAAAAGAATTGTCCTAAAGCCAAATTGGATATAATTCCACACCAAACTAAAAAAGAGGGTGGACAAAAGTATTGGCATGTGATGCTTCTCTAATTTGTGTAATTAACAGCACCTGTAACTTACCTGTGGCACCTAACAGGTGTTGGCAATAACTAAATCACACTTGCAGACAGTTGACATGGATTAAAGTTGACTCAACCTCTGTCCTGTGTCCTTGTGTGTACCACATTGAGCATGGAGAAAAGAAAGAAGACCAAAGAACTGTCTGAGGACTTGAGAAACCAAATTGTGAGGAAGCATGAGCAATCTCAAGGCTACAAGTCCATCTCCAAAGACCTGAATGTTCCTATGTTTACCGTGCGCAGTGTCATCAAGAAGTTTAAAGCCCATGGCACTGTGGCTAACCTCCCTAGAAAAATTGACAAGAGATTTCATCGCAAGATTGTGCGGATGTTGGATAAAGAACCTCGACTAACATCCAAACAAGTTCAAACTGCCCTGCAGTCCGAGGGTACAACAGTGTCAACCCGTACTATCCATCGGCATCTGAATGAAAAGGGACTGTATGGTAGGAGACCCAGGAAGACCCCACTTCGTACCCCGAGACATAAAAGAGCCAGGCTGGAGTTTGCCAAAACTTACCTGAAAAAGCCTAAAACGTTTTGGAAGAATGTTCTCTGGTCAGATGAGACAAAAGTAGAGCTTTTTGGGAAAGGCATCAACATAGAGTTTACACGAGAAAAAAAGAGGCATTCAAAGGAAAAAACACGGTCCCTACAGTCAAACATGGCGGAGGTTCCCTGATGTTTTGGGGTTGCTTTGCTGCCTCTGGCACTGGACCACTTGACCGTGTGCATGGTGTTATGAAGTCTAAAGACTACCAACAAATTTTGCAGCATAATGTAGGGTCCAGTGTGAGAAAGCTGGGTCTCCCTCAGAGGTCATGAGTCTTCCAGCAGGACAATGACCCAAAACACTTCAAAAAGTACTAGAAAATGGTTTGAGAGAAAGCACTGGTTACTTCTAAGGTGGCCAGCAATGAGTCCAGACCTGAATCCCATAGAACACCTGTGGAGAGATCTAAAAATGGCAGTTTGGAGAAGGCACCCTTCTAATATCAGGGACCTGGAGCAGTTTGCCAAAGAAGAATGGTCTAAAATTCCAGCAGAGCATTGTAAGAAGCTCATTGATGGTTACCGGAAGCGGTTGGTCGCAGTTATTTTGGCTAAAGGTTGTGCAACCAAGTATTAGGCTGAGGATGCCAATACTTTTGTCTGGCCCATTTTTGGAGTTTTGTGTGAAATGATCAATGTTTTGCTTTTTGCTTCATTCTCTTTTGTGTTTTTTTCATTTAAGACAAATTAAATGAAGATAATAATACCAAAGAATTTGTGTTTGCAATCATTTTCAGGAAGAAACTGAGTATTATCTGACAGAATTGAAGGGGGTGTCAATACTTTTGGCCACAACTGTAACTACCTTATGTCTTGTTGCACTCAGCCTTGCCATGATGTGTGACCTATAACATGAGATTGTCTACCACAACCTCACCATTTTTAGCAGTAAAGAAGTTTCAGGGCACTTCCTTCGGAGGATCCTTAACCCAATTTGGAGTAAGAGGGTTATAAAGCCAAAAAACTAAGTATCTCTGATGTTGAATCAGATGATATTTTATTGGCTAGGTAAAATGCAAAATGTTATAAAACACAATAAAAACATTAAAACATTTTTTGTTATTAATAAAGGACCTTATTCACACATTTTTTGGCAGTGTTTGGCTGTTCCTTATCTAGCTTTAAACCTCCAACACAGCTGTTTTTGACTGTTTTTTAACCCACATATGAAAATGATGATGGTTGTCACCAGTTTGGTATCATTTGTCACTCATACACCTTACAAAATCCCTGACTTTGCACAATTATACCTAGAAGAACTGATGAAGACATTGAGATGGTCACATCAAATATTGATTTGATTTTAGATTTCTCTGTTCTTCATTTACTTTGCATTTTGTTAATTGATAAAAATAAACTATTATCATTTGTTATCAATATTATCACATTTTTTAAAGCATTCTTATTGTTCCACAGCTGCCTAAAACATTTGCATGCAGTAGTGAAGAGATAGGCGCCTTTTCCTGCGCTTCTGCACATTGAATGTGGTTGCTTCCTGAGGAAGAGGTTGGATAACTTCGAAACGCATAGATTTTACATCGTGTCATAAAATAGTTTTTAACTTTTGCATAGTACTATATATTGGTGTGTTGTTGGTTAATAAGATTTCCACAAAGTCCCTAGGGCAATTTTCCAACCTCAGGCTTTCGGAACTATTTCTCATCATGGAATTAAATTACTTTTGTGCTAAAGTAATTGTGCAGTGTCTATTCGAAATTACGTGCAGAAGGTGTTGGTTTCACTTTGGCTGGGAGCTCAGTAGGCGGTGGCGCCAATTTGTTTATCCAAGCTATGTGGTCCAGGATGGGTATCAACCTGAGTAGGAGGCGAGAGTAAGATTGAATAAGCAAATTAACTAAGTTACACCCATGTAAAGTGAAGGAGCTTACATAATCCAGACATCTAATGAATTGCCTGATATACCCAGAGGTGTTACTATAATAATGGTTTGTCCCCATAAATCCACCATATGCTTGGACATTTACTGCTGAGCAATAATAATTTTTAGACCCACATAAAAAATTGACAAACAATTAATTGTGTCAGCATTGGACTCTACATGGTTCTTCGCTGACACCAGACCCATCCTACTAACTAGAAGAAACTCTGCATGCTGATGGCCATGAGCCCTGAACGGTGGCATTATTGACCCCATTTACAGTGGTCTGCTGAACACACAAAATAGGGGAAATAAGCGTTCGAGAGGGTGAAGGTAACGAAGAAGAAAGTTACGCAAAATAAAGTTAGAGCCGATTTAGTGGGAGAGACATTCTATTCGAGACAAGTAACTGGCAGTTTAACAGTTTATTGCAGAATACACTGCAACTTGTGGTGAGGCAGGTATCGACAAAAATCCAACTAGAGCTCCCGCATTGGTATAGCGCAATGTTATGTGGCACCCCCAGGAGTACGGTCGCCACAGTGGCATTACCTTCCTCCTAGGGAGTGTGATGTCATGCTTGGAAGCAACAAAAGGGTCTCTCTATCAGGTAAATCTAGCACACAGCACAGTTCACACTCCAGGCCAGCAGAGGGAGCTCTGAACCAAACTGCTGAGGAGCTTCTCTCTGTGGCCAGGAAAGGGAAGTTAGTTCAGTTCGTGTGGAGAAGGCGAAGTGTGTGGACGTGGGAGAGATGAGCTGGAGGATTGAGCTGAAGTCGGGCTCACTCCTAGCTGAATCGACAAAAATCCAACTAGTGCTCCCGCATTGGTATAGCACAATGTTATGTGGCACCCCCAGGAGTACGGTTGCCACAGTGGCATTACCTTCCTCCTAGGGAGTGTGATGTCATGCTTGGAAGCAATGAAAGGGTCTCTCTATCAGGTAAATCCAGCACACAGCACAGTTCCCACTCCAGGCCAGCAGAGGGAGCTCTGAACCAAACTGCTGAGGATCTGCTCTCTGTGGCAAGGAAAGGGAAGTTAGTTCAGTTCGTGTGGAGAAGGCGAAGTGTGTGGACGTGGGAGAGATGAGCTGGAGGATTGAGCTGAAGTCGGGCTCACTCCTAGCTGAAGCGCATCGTCCGGAGCCCGGTATCCGAGGTTGTATGGATGCTGATGATCCTGCAGCAAAAACCGGAGGAACAAGAGGCTGCAAATGCTCTGTTCCCAACTAAGACTCGGAGTCACAGCAGCAATGTGTGTGAGCCAGAAAGAGGAGGCTACGGCTGCCTGCCATACAAGGGGAGTTCTAAAAGAGAGCAAGCACGAGGAACTTCAGTGTAACTCAGAACTGCAAGTTCCTCAGATAAACGCTAGAAAGGAGACTACACAACCCATCTGCATAGAGAGATTCCTAAGTTGCTTCCAGGCTGATCAACTCCTGTACCATCTGTAATCTGGATCCTGGACTGCACTTACAAAGCAAAGTAAAGGTAAAGGAAACTGCACCCTGTTGTGTCATTACCTTCTTCCTGCAACCCCTTCAGCACTGCTACATCTCTGTGCCTAACACTGTGCCCTCTTCTTCAACACCTATTACTACTGCCCTGGGACTACAGCTCTACCTGTGGGGAACTCTTACGTCTTGCTGCCTTACACCATCTGTCCCAAAGGATCTGCCTGCAGCGTCGGCTTAACCCCTTCATTGCCGAGCACCACAGGTGGCGTCACGTATCATCCACCTATAAACTTTAACCCCTTCACGACCTTTGACGCCACGTAGGCGTCATGAAAAGTCGTGCCAGAACGACCCATGACGCCTATGTAGCGTCATGACTTTAAAGCCCCCCTGCGGGTCGGGTGACCTAGGTCACTGAAAGGTCACCCGACCCGCAGATACAGGGGGCTTTGTTCTTCGCCTCAGGGGGCGTGGCTTCGCCCCCACGTGGCTACGATCGCTCTGATTGGCTGTTAAAAGTGAAACAGCCAATCAGAGCGATAGTAATATTTCATCAATGAAAATTGATGAAATATTACAATCCAGCCATGGCCGATGCTGCTGTAGCATCGGACATGGCTGGAGACACCGATTCCACCCCCCCCACCGGCGATCGCCCCCCCCCGCAACTGAATGACAGCGGCGATCTGCCGCCGCTGTCATCATCTGCCCCCCTCCCATTCCCTCTGCTCCCCGCCAGCTTCCGATAACCCCCTCACCCCATCTCACCTCCCCCGGCACCTTCTAAGTCCCCCTGTCGCTCCCGCTGTCCGGCGGGTCCGGTTCATGGGCGCCGCCATCTTGAAAATGGCGGGCGCATGCGCAGTGCGCCCGCCCGAATCTGCCGGCTGCAGATTCCATTCTTTCATTTTGATCACTCTCACAGTGATCAAAATGAAAGAAAAAGTAAATAAACCCCCCGACTATCACCCCCATAGGTAGGCACAACTAATAAAGTAAAGAAAATATTTTTATTTTTATTTTTCCATTAGGGTTAGGGTTAGGGTTGAAAAGAGGGTTAGGGTTAGGGTTGAAAAGAGGGTTAGGGTTAGGGTTGGAAAGAGGGTTAGGGTTGGAAAGAGGGTTAGGGTTAGGGTTGGAAAGAGGGTTAGGGTTGGAAAGAGGGTTAGGGTTAGGGTTGGAAAGAGGGTTAGGGTTGGAAAGAGGGTTAGGGTTGGAAAGAGGGTTAGGGTTAGGATTGGAAAGAGGGTTAGGGTTGGAAAGAGGGTTAGGGTTGGAAAGAGGGTTAGGTTTGGAATTAGGGTTAGGGTTGGAATTAGGGTTAGGGTTGGAATTAGGATTAGAATTAGGGTTAGGGTTGGAATTAGGGTTAGCGTTGGATATGGGTTAGGCTTGTGGTTAGGGATGTGTTAGGGTTAGGGCTGTGGTTATGGGTGTGTTGGGGTTAGGGATGGAGTTAGAATTGAGGGGTTTCCACTGTTTAGTCACATCAGGGGGTCTCCAAACGCGACATGGTGCAACCATTGATTCCAGCCAATTTTGCGTTCAAAAAGTCAAACGGTGCACTCTCCCTTCCAAGCCCTGACGTGCCCAAACAGTGGTTTACCCCAACATATGGGGTATCAGCGTACTCAGGAAAATTGCACAACAACTTTTGGGGACTAATTTCCCGTGTTACCCTTGGGAAAATAAAAAATTGGGGGCTAAAAAATTATTTTTGTGGAAAAAAATGATTTTTTCATTTTCATGTCTCTGCATTATAAACTTCTGTGAAGCACTTGGGGGTTCAAAGTGCTCACAACACATCTTACATACGTTCCTTGGAAGGTCTAGTTTCCAAAATGGGGTCACTTGTGGGGGGTTTCCACTGTTTAGGCACATCAGGGGCTCTGCAAACGTAATTACGACCGCAGACTATTCCATCAAAGTCTGCATTTCAAAACGTCACTACTTCCATTCCGAGCCCTGACGTGTGCCCAAACAATGGTTCCCCCCCACATATGGGGTACCAGCGTACTCAGGACAAACTGGACAACAACTTTTGGGGTCCAATTTCTCCTGTTACCCTTGTGAAAATAAAAAATTGAGAGCTAAAAAATCATTTTTTGAGGAAAAAAAAATTATTTTTTATTTTCATGGCTCTGCGTTATAATCTTCTGTGAAGCACTTGGGGGTTCAGTGTGCTCACCACACATTTAGGCAACTTCCTTATGTGGTCTAGTTTCCAAAATGGGGTCACTTGTGGGGGGGTTTCCACAGTTTAGGTACATCAAGGGCTCTGCAAATGTAACATGACGCCCGCAGACCATGCCATCAAAGTCTGCATTTCAAAATGTCACTACTTCCCTTCCGAGCCCTGACGTGTACCCATACAGTGGTTTTCCCCCCACATATGGGGTATCAGCGTACTCAGGACAAACTGTACAACAACTTTCGGGGTCCAATTTCTCCTGTTACCCTTGTGAAAATAAAAAATTGAGAGCTAAAAAATCATTTTTTGAGGAAAAAAAAATTATTTTTTATTTTCATGGCTCTGCGTTATAATCTTCTGTGAAGCACTTGGGGGTTCAGTGTGCTCACCACACATTTAGGCAACTTCCTTATGTGGTCTAGTTTCCAAAATGGGGTCACTTGTGGGGGGTTTCCACAGTTTAGGTACATCAAGGGCTCTGCAAATGTAACATGACGCCCGCAGACCATGCCATCAAAGTCAGCATTTCAAAATGTCACTACTTCCCTTCCGAGCCCTGACGTGTACCCATACAGTGGTTTTCCCCCCACATATGGGGTATCAGCGTACTCAGGACAAACTGTACAACAACTTTCGGGGTCCAATTTCTCCTGTTACCCTTGTGAAAATAAAAAATTGAGAGCTAAAAAATCATTTTTTGAGGAAAAAAAAATTATTTTTTATTTTCATGGCTCTGCGTTATAATCTTCTGTGAAGCACTTGGGGGTTCAGTGTGCTCACCACACATTTAGGCAACTTCCTTATGTGGTCTAGTTTCCAAAATGGGGTCACTTGTGGGGGGGTTTCCACAGTTTAGGTACATCAAGGGCTCTGCAAATGTAACATGACGCCCGCAGACCATGCCATCAAAGTCAGCATTTCAAAATGTCACTACTTCCCTTCCGAGCCCTGACGTGTACCCATACAGTGGTTTTCCCCCCACATATGGGGTACCAGCGTACTCAGGACAAACTGTACAACAACTTTTGGGGTCCAATTCATCCTGTTACTATTGTGAAAAAAAATTGCGGGCTAAAAATCTTTTTTTTTTTGAGGAAAAAAAATGATTTTTTATTTTCACGGCTCTGCGTTATAAACTTCTGTGAAGCAATTGGGGGTTCAAGGTGCTCACCACACATCTAGATAAGTTCCTTGGGGGGTCTAGTTTCCAAAATGAGGTCACATGCCGGGGGTTTCTACTGTTTAGGCACACAGGGGCTCTGCAAATGTAACATGACACCCTCAGACCATGCCATCAAAGTCAGCATTTCAAAATGTCACTACCTCCCTGCTGAGCCCCGACGTATGCCCAAACAGTTGTCCCCCCCACATATGGGGTACCAGTGTACTCAGGACTAACTGTACAACAACTTTTGGGGTCCAATTTATCCTGGTACCCCTGTGAAAATAAAAAATTGCGGACTAAAAATATTTTTTTTAAGAAAAAAAAAATATTTTTTATTTTCACGGCTCTGCGTTATAAACTTCTGTGAAGCACCTGGGGGTTCAAAGTGCTCACTATGCATCTAGATAAGTTCCTTAGGGGGTCTAGTTTCCAAAATGGGGTCATTTGTGGCGGAGCTCCAAAGTTTAGGCACACAGGGGCTCTCCAAACACGACATGGTGTCCGCTAACGATTGGAGCTAATTTTCATTTCAAAAAGTCAAATGGCACTCATTCCCTTCTGCGCCCTGCTGTGCACCCAAATAGTGCTCCCCCCCCACATATGGGGTACCAGCGTACTCAGGACAATCTGGACAACAACTTTTGTGGTCCAATTTCTCCTGTTACCCTTGTGAAAATAAAAAATAGTGTGCTAAAAATCATTTTTGAGGAAAAAAAATGATTTTTTATTTTCACTGCTCTACGTTATAAACTTTTGTGAAGCACTTGGGGGTTCAAAGTGCTCCCTACACATCTAGATAAGTTCCTTAAGGGGTCTAGTTTCCAAAATGGTGTCACTTGTGGGGGAGCTCCAATGTTTAGGTACACAGGGGCTCTCCAAACGCGACATGGTGTCCGATAACGATTGGAGCGAATTTTCCATTCAAAAAGTCAAATAGCGCTCCTTCACTTACGGACCCTGCCGTGCGCCCAAAGAGTGGTTTATGACCACATATAAGGTATCTGTGCACTCTGGAGAAATTGCCCAACACATTTTAGGATCCATTTTATCCTGTTGCCCATGTGAAAATGAAAAAACTGAGACCAAAAGAAAATTTTTGTGAAAAAAAAGTACTTTTTTTTTTTACCGATCAATTTGTGAAGCACCTGGGGGGTTCAAAGTGATCACTATGCATGTAGATAAGTTCCTTGGGGGGTCTAGTTTCCAAAATGGGGTCACTTGTGGGGAAGCTCCAGTGCTTAGGCGCACAGCGACTCTCCAAACGCGACATGGCAAGCGCTAAATATTCCAGCATATTTTCCATTCAAAAAGTCAAATGTGCTCCTTCCCTTCCGAGCCCTGCCGTGCGCCCAAACAGTGGTTTATGACCACATATGAGGTATCAGTGTACTCAGGAGAAATTGCCCAACAAATTTTAGGATCCATTTTATCCTGTAGCCCATGTGAAAATGAAAAAAATTAATGATAAAAGAAAATTTGTGGTGCAAAAAATAAAATGTCCATTTTTTCCTTCCACGTTGCTTTAGTTCCTGTGAAGCACCTGAAGGGTTAATAATCTCCTAGATTGTAGTTTTGAGTAGCTTGAGGGGTGCAGTTTTTAGAATGGTGTCACTTTTGGGTATTTTCTGCCATATAGACCCCTCAAAGTGACTTCAAATGTGAGGTGGTCCCTAAAAAAAATGGTTTTGTAAATATTGTTGTAAAAATGAGAAATCGCTGGTCAACTTTTAACCCTTATAACTTCCTAACAAAAAAAAAAATTGTTTCCAAAATTGTGCTGATGTAAAGTAGACATGTGGGAAATGTTATTTAGTAACTATTTTGTGTCACATCACTCTCTGGTTTAACAGAATAAAAATTCAAAATTTGAAAATTGCAAAATTTTCAAAATTTTCGCCAAATTTCTGTTTTTTTCACAAATAAACGCAAAAATTATCGACCTAAGTTTACCATTAACATGAAACCCAATATGTCACGAAAAAACAATCTCAGAATCGCTAAGATGCGTTGAAGTGTTCCAGAGTTATTACCTCATAAAGAGACACTGGTCAGAATTGCAAAAAATGGCCAGGTCATTAAGGTCAAAATAGGCTGGGTCATGAAGGGGTTAATCAGCCATGTTCACTACTTTTGCATGGACGGCCAGGGCCACGGACCGGGTCACTGCCACCACGACACGTCCCTCTGAGACACCGGCCCGGTACCAAGTAACCCCACTGCCCTGGCGGGCGATCCATTTACCTGATATAATAACAGTGGGTACTACTAAGAGAAGAGGTAACAATCATCAGTCACAAATGCGGAGATGATACAAGCTAAATGTGATCCCCAACTGTTAATTCCCCTCTGGAATGAGAGGCTTGATGCTTTACACTATTTGTCACATAAGATGTTGAAATCAACAAGATAATATCTTTTAAATTACTTCACGGTAACCTCCTTTTCCTGCAATAGTGATTTGCATAAACCAATTACAGGTAAGAGAGCTGAAAATATATTTTATAGAGACGTTTGTATGCAATCCTCCCTCTTTACTGGAAATCTCACAAATAAGTATGGCTAGATACTAGACAGAGAAGAACTGTAGGCAAAATATAGCAAAGAGATAAATGGATAAATTAGATAGATAGATAGATAATGGAAAGATAGATGATAGATAGACAGATAGATAGATATACACAGTAGACAGATAGATTATAGAGATATAGATAGATAGATAGATAGATAGACAGACACAGTTGACAGATAGATAATAGATAGATAAATAGATAGATAGGTAGATAGATAATCGAAATATAGATAGCTAGATAGCTAGATAGATAGATAGGTGATAGATAGATAATAGATTGATAATAGATAGATAATAGATAGATGATAAATAGATAGATACAGTAGATGGATAGATAATAGAGATATAGATAGATAGATGATAGATAGATATATAGATAGATATAGAGATAATAGATAGATAGATAGATAGATAGATAGATAGATAGATAGACAGACATTGTGGAAAGAATTCAGATGTACACAGGAGACAGGACAACTTTACTTCCGAAGAGGCATTATGCTTGGTGATTACAATATTCTTACAAAACCCAATGACTTAACTTGAAAGAAGGCAGCCAGTCAGTATTTACAACAATGGTGGGCTTTAGCAACACTTGCTTTGTCCCTCTCTCAATGTAGTACAGCATAATCTGTAAATACTTTCTTCAGTCGCCACCTCGGACACTTATCTTGACAGCAACGTACTGGTGTAAAACGTATAGTAATTGTAACGGCACTGTGGTAGGTTATCCCGGGGCTAGAGGCTCCTTCTCTATCCTTATAGCTAGGGGAGCCCTAGCTATCCCTGCTCCTTGGATTACTTCTGATAGTGAAGATGTTGGGGGAGCAACAAGCCTTGCTGATCTCTTAAAGCAGCCCTTATCTGTACCCTTCCCCCACCCAGGGAAGTGGGAAGTTGTAGTATATAAGAATACACAAACCAGACTAACAAGGGAAGACGTACAGGGATAAATAAACGTGCCAATCATAGAAATATGCATTCAGAAACAACAGAGTACAACACCGGGAAGTAAAGGAAGGAAAAGAAATAGGAGAGGATGAGGATATGCACACATACAAATCACCAAGCAAGTCTTCTGCACAACACTCTAACCACATCCTCAAATAATCAACAACTCCAGAAACAGGCAGTATGAAACTAAAGGGCCCGTTACACTAAGCGATATCGCTAGCAGTATCGCTATAACATCACTGGTTTTGTGACGCAGCAGTGATATTGCTAGCGATATCTCTATGTGTGATACTTACCTCTGACCGGCTCCCCCGCTGGTTATCGCTGATCGTGCGAGAACGAACTGGGCCATTTCTCGTCATCTGCTTCTTGCTGGGCTTCCTGCTGTGGCAACGAGCGATGCGTGGACGCGGGTGGGAGGACGTCTTCATCGCCTCATCTGACAGGTAAGTAGTGACCGCCGACCGCTGCTATGTCGCTGGTGAGATCTGCCTGTTTGGCAGCTCACTAGCGACCACTTAGCGATGCACCAGCGATCCTGACCGGGTCATATTGTTGTTGGGATCGCTGGTGCATCGCTAAGTGTGACGGTACCCTAACACTGGCAATCCTTGAATGCCAGAGGCCAGTAAATATAGCAGGGGGGATTGGCCAACAATGAACAGCTGAGACCATCAAAGCAGGAAAGCTCCTAGGAGCTCTAAACTGAACAGATTAACTCATGCACTGCTAGCAGAAACCTGCACTGTTTAATGGCATGGTGAAGTGCTTCTAATGAAAGCAGTAGTACTTCAAATCAGACACCATGGTCTTTTGGCCACTCTCTCACAGTAATCATGCTCCTGTTCACTCTCATGGCCTGCTTGCAGTTATCACATATCCTTCCCTAACACTCAGGTACCAGTCTCCTTTCTGCCTCAGATTGGGCACATGTTAATAGTTAAAATTCAGTCTACTGACTGCTTCACACCTTGCGATCAACTAAACTTCCCCTATTTGGCAGATGAGCTCTTCAGTCCCATTAATAATGTGGCGTTCTCATGTAGTGTATGGTGGAGGGTTGTACTCCTGACAGGGTATGATGTATCTTACGGTGGCCAAGCTTTCTGTCAGAAGAAGAGTCTTTTCTTTCTCAAATTACACACACACAGGAAACTCCACAATACAAAGTTTGCATAGTAACTGCCTCTAGGCAGAAGATGATGATGGTGGTAGTAGTTGGTGCATTTGAGCCCCAGTCATTAAGAAGCCATAAGAATTTAAAACAGAAGTCTTTTTTACTGAAGGTAATGGGGCAAATTATTATATACAAATAGCAGGAAACTGAAGTACAGGATTACACTCACTGTTGATGATTGGTGTGTACCTGCAGACAGGCAGATGTTAGTAACCTCTGGTTTTATTAAGTCTGATTATCTCTTCTTCAGCACTGTGCTCTGTTTCTTCCCTGAGGTAATTCTTCCTCCTAGAGGTGCAATGGTAGTCTTCCTCATATGAAGAGTATTAACTCCCCTTATCAAGTCAGTCCCCTTTTTAAGCAAAGCAGGCAGGGAGAAGGTAGGTAATTACTTCACCTACAAAAAGGGTTCCTCGTCTCAAGATGTCTGACCATCAACTGCCACTTCAAACTAAAACTACTAAAACTATCTCACAGGACTTGGCTCCTCCCCCTTCTATGTGACTGTAGAGTTGCAGTCATTGGCTGACTGCCCTGAGGCGTTTTTCCAGAACCTTCTGCATATTCAAACAGAACTGGGTCCCCTGAACAAGCCTGTGAGGAAAAGATTAACCCTTTTTGTGCGGCTTGTCAGCAGTTCTCATAATGTATTTAAAATTCACAGTCCTGTTCTGCCTTCCTCCACGTATGATGCTGTATGGATTCCAGCATATGGCTAAACCATTCATCCACTTCCCAGTAAACAGACTGTATGGATTTTTAAGTCTATATTTATTGAGATGATGATGTGAACTTGGTAACAGTTAACAACAATGGTGGATGATATTATGGTAAACACTACAAAAGAAATAAACAGTGTATCAGTACTGGCAGATAACAGAGACAGCAGCATGATACAGAGTGCAATTACATCAGTAACTAACATTACCGAGGCTGCACAGTAACATTAAAACATAACTATGGCAAAGTACATGCTGCAACACTATGCTGCTCGGTACAGAAATGCAACCTATCTGTAAGCAGTGTAAAGGCATTAACTAAACTAAGAGATACAGAGACTACACAGAGGCTGTCTAACACAGACACATAAATGCATTAGAGTCTCACTGGAATCTGCTGGTCAGGAGGAGAGACTGAAATGAAGACAGAGCCAGGACACTAGTGTATCACTAAGGCTAGTTTCATACTAGCGTTTGGCAGAGCTGTGGAGGGCTGCGTAGTTCCTCCGGTCAGCTCCAGCCACTCCGGCACTTCCTCCGTTCAGCTCCGCCTACGTCTGCATGTGGCCTGCGTACCTATCTTTAACATTGGGTACGCAGGCCGTGCGGATGTATGCGGATGCGTCCACTTGCATTGTTTTGACACTGTGGCGACCTGCGTCGAACACGTGTTGCATTTTGTTGCGGTCACCGCATCGTCAAAACGACGCATGCGGATGCATCCGCACACATCCACACCGCCTGCGTACCCAGTGTTAAAGATAGGTTCGCAGGCCGAATGCAGACGTAGGCGGAGCTGACCGGAGGAGGTGTGGCAGTGGACGGAGCACTCCGCAGCTCTGCCGAACGCTAGTGTGAAACTAGCCTAAGAAAAACTCGGGAAAGATGTGTACATATCTCTTCCTGCCCGTGAAAACTAAGGGGGCGGATCTATGCATAACAAACTGCTCTATTAAATATCCGAGAATGCAAAACACATGATAAATGGGCACCTAATGACCTCTAATGGTTAAAACTGGTACTGCACTATGAAATTAACTTGCTGCACATGAATGGGCAGAACCGTCCATATACAAATTATTTATATGAAAACACACTATATATCTGATATCCCATAGAAATGGCCACTTTGTGGGATACCACAATAAGCTTCTCTGATTCTCTGTAATGCCAGTCCTCAGGGTAATCTCATTCAGCTGAGCTGGTCTTCTCTGTGTGAGATAATCTACAATAATAGCAGTACAAGTTGCAGCTTCCTTTATGCTCCTCTGTAGCACTCACTAAGCCATGCTACTCACCCCCACTTGCTAGCTAGCTGTAATTTAGACGATGCTGGGCTCCAGAGGTTCCCCTTACTCTGCCTTGCTGGTCAGTCTGCATGATGGTGATCTACTGGTGGAAAACAGAAACATTTAATGATCTCTGTCATGGCTACATGGTGTGATACAGTGGGGAAAAATGTATTTATTCAGCCACCAATTGTGCAAGTTCTCCCACTTAAAAAGATGAGAGAGGCCTGTAATTGACATCATAGGTAGACCACAACTATGAGAGTCAAAAAGAGAAACCAAGTCTAGAAAATCGCCTTGTCTGATTTGTCAAAATTTATTTTGCAAATTATGGTGGAAAATAAGGATTTGGTCACCTAAAAACATGCAAGATTTCTGGCTCTCACAGACCTGTAACTTCTTGCTTAACCACTTCATGACCCAGCCTATTTTGACCTTAATGACCTGGCCATTTTTTGCAATTCTGGCCAGTGTCCCTTTATGAGGTAATAACTCAGGAACACTTCAACGTATCCTAGCGATTCCAAGAGTGTTTTTTGTGACATATTGGGCTTCATGTTAGTGGTAAATTTAGGTCGATAATTTTTGCATTTATTTGTGAAAAAACGGAAATTTGGCGAAAATGTAGAAAATTTCGCAATTTTCAAATTTTGAATTTTTATTCTGTTAAACCAGAGAGTTATCTGACACAAAATAGTTAATAAATAACATTTCCCACAGGTCTACTTTATATCAGCACAATTTTGGAAACTTTTTTTTTGTTAGGAAGTTGTAAGGGTTAAAAGTTGACCAGCGATTTCTCGTTTTTACAACAAAATTTACAAAACCATTTTTTTAGGGACCACCTCACATTTGAAGTCACTTTGAGGGGTCTATATGGCAGAAAATACCCAAAAGTGACACCATTCTAAAAACTGCACCCCTCAAGCTACTCAAAACTACATTCAAGAAGATTATTAACCCTTCAGGTGCTTCACAGGAACTAAAGCAACATGGAGGGAAAAAATGGACATTTTAATTTTTCCAACATAAATTTTCTTTTAACATCAATATTTTCATTTTCACATGGGTAATAGGATAAAATGGATCCTAAATTTTGTTGGGCAATTTCTCCTGAGTACACCGATACCTCATATGTGGTCATAAACCACTGTTTGGGCGCACGGCAGGGCTCAGAAGGGAAGGAGCGCCATTTGACTTTTTGAATGGAAAATATGCTTGAATATTTAGCGGTTGCCATGTTGCGTTTGGAGAGCCACTGTGCACCTAAACATTGGAGCTCCCCCACAAGTGACCCCATTTTGGAAACTAGACCCTCCAAGGAACTTATCTAGATGCATAGTTAGCACTTTGAACCCCCAGGTGCTTCACAAATTGATCCGTAAAAAAAAAGTACTTTTTTCACATAAATTTTATTTAGCCTCAGTTTTTTCATTTTCACATGGGCAACAGGATAAAATGGATCCTAAAATTTGTTGGGCAATTTCTCCTGAGCACACCAATATCTCATATGTGGTCATAAACCACTGTTTGGGTGCACGGCAGGGCCCGGAAGGGAAGGAGCGCCATTTGACTTTTTGATTGGAAAATTAGCTCCAATCGTTAGCGGACACCATGTCGCGTTTGGAGAGCCCCTGTGTGCCTAAACATTGGAACTCCCCCACAAGTGACCCCATTTTGGAAAATAGACCCCCGAAGGAACTTATCTAGATGCATAGTGAGCACTTTGAACCCCCAAGTGCTTCACAAAAGTTTATAACTCAGAGCCGTGAAAATAAAAAATATTTTTTTTCCTCAAAAAATGATTTTTAGCCCACTATTTTTTATTTTCACAAGGGTAACAGGATAAATTTGACCCCAAAAGTTGTTGTCCAGTTTGTTCTGAGTATGCTGGTATCCCATATGTGGGGAGGAACCACTGTTTGGGTGCACGGCAGGGCTCAGAAGGGAAGGAGCATCATTTGACTTTTTGAATGGAAAATTAGCTCCAATCGTTAGCGGACACCATGTTGTGTTTGGAGAGCCCCTGTGTGCCTAATCTTTGGAGCTCCCCCACAAATGACCCCATTTTGGAAACTAGACCCCCTAAGGACCTTATTTAGATGCATAGTGAGCACTTTGAACCCCCAAGTGCTTCACAGAAGTTTATAACGCAGAGCCGTGAAAATAAAAATATTTTTTTTTCCTCAAAAAATGATTTTTAGCCCAATATTTTTTATTTTCACAAGGGTAACAGTATAAATTTGGACCCCAAAAGTTGTTGTCCAGTTTGTCCTGAGTACGCTGGTACCCCATATGTGGGGGGGACCACTGTTTAGGCACACTTTGGGGCTCGGAAGGGAAGTAGTGACGTTTTGAAATGCCGACTTGATGGAATGGTCTGTGGGTGTCATGTTATGTTTGAAGAGCCACTGATGTACGTAAACAGTGGAAACCTCCCACAAGTGACCCCATTTTGGAAACTAGGCCACCAAAGGAACTAATCTAGATGTGTGGTGAGCACTTTGAACCCCAAAGTGCTTCACAGAAGTTTATAAAGCAGAGCCGTGAAAATTAAAAAAAAAATTACTTCCTCAAAAAATGATTTTTAGCCCACTATTTTTTATTTTCACAAGGGTAACAGGATAAATTTGGACCCCAAATGTTGTTGTCCAGTTTGTCCTGAGTACGCTGGTACCCCATATGTGGGGGGGACCACTGTTTGGGCACACGTTGGGGCTCGGAAGGGAAATAGTGATGTTTTGAAATGCCGACTTGATGGAATGGTCTGCAGGAGCCATGTTACGTTTACAGAGCCCCTGATGTACCTAAACAGTGGAAACCCCCCACAAGTGACCCCATTTTGGAAACTAGACCACCCAAGGAACTAATCTAGATGTATGGTGAGCACTTTGAACCCCCAAGTGCTTCACAGAAGTTTATAAGGCAGAGCCGTGAAAATAAAAAATAATTTTTTTTCCACAAAAATAATTATTTGGCCCCCAATTTTTTATTTTCCCAAGGGTACCAGGAGAAATTAGACCCCCAAATTTGTTGTGCAATTTTTCCTGAGTGAGCTGATACCCCATATCTGGGGGTAAACCACTGTTTGGGCGCATGTCGGGGCTTGAATTGGAGGGAGCACTGTTTAACTTTTTGAATGCAAAATTGGCTGGAATAAATGGTGGCGCCATGTTGCGTTTGGAGACCCCCGTGATGTGCCTAAACAGTGGAAACCCCTCAATTCTATCTCCAACCCTAACCCCAACACACCCCTAACCCTAATCCCAACCCTAATCATAACCCTAACCACAACCCTAACTCCAACACACCCCTAACCCTAATCCCAACTCTAACCCTAACCACAAGCCTAACCATAATCCCAACCCTAACCATAAACCTAACCCCAACACACCCCTAACCCTAATCCCAACTCTAAACCTAACCACAAGCCTAACCGTAATCCCAACCCCAAATCACCCCTAACCCTAATCCCAACCCTAATTCCAACCCTAACCATAATTACAACCCTAACCGTAATTCCAACCCTAACCCTAATTCTAAGCCTAATTCTAACCCTAACCCTATTTCTAACCCTAACCCTAATTCCAACCCTAACCCTAGCCCTAATCCTAACCCTAGCCCTAACCCTAGCCCTAACCCTAACCCTAGCCCTAGCACTAACCCTAACCCTAATGGAAAAATAAAAATAACAATATTTTCTTTATTTTATTATATGTCCCTACCTATGGGGGTGATAAGGGGGGCGGTGATTTACTTTTTTTTATTATTTTGATCACTGCGAAAGTGATCAAAATAAATGAATGAATCTGCAGGTCGCAGATTCCCGGCGGGCGCACTGTGCATGCGCCGACCATTTTCCAAGATGGCGGCGCCCATCATCCTGGACGGCGGCAAACCGGGACGGCCAGATGGACTTCGGAGCCACCGTGCAGGGTGAGAGGGGGTGATCGGAGGGCGGGGGGGACTGGAGGGAAGGCAGGGGAGCAGATTTTGACAGCGGCTGCCGATCGGCGCCGTCAGATGGTGGTGGCAGCCGATCGACACTGTCAGTCAGTTGGGGGGGGTCGGTTCAGTGTCTCCAGCCATGCCCAATGCTATTTCAGCATTGGCCATGGCTAGATTTGTAATATTTCATCAAATTTCATTGATGAAATATTACAATCACTCTGATTGGCAGTTTCACTTTTAACAGCCAATCAGAGAGATCGTAGGCACGTGGGGGCTAAGCCACGCCCCCTGTGGTTAACTCTAAGGTGTCCTCTGTGTGCGGGTCGGGTGACCTTTCAATCAATTCATGACGCCACATAGGCGTCATGGTTCGTTTTGGCACGACTTTTCATGATGCCTAGCTCGATATTTTTCACGGCTGTATATACGGCCCTCACTGCCATATGGGACACGGCGCTGAGATGAATTTTTTCGGGCCGTATGTGTGTATATACATATCATTGCATATATCAAGAGTGTCCCGTGTTCTGGTTCTGCTGCTGCTACCTGTGGGATATATTGGCTGTATATACCTAGCCCCAGGTCACGTGTAATAGGCTTTGAAAATTTTTTTAGCCAGGGCTAATAGAGCTTTTTTTACTGCAAAGCAATCCAGAGCCGTTTTTTTTTCTCCATTTGCTTTTTAACAGTGCACAATACAGCCAGATCCTTTTCCTAGCACAGCGTGAAAATCCAGCAATTTTAATGGGTTCCCAAACATCCCTCTTGAGTGTGCAGAGAAATATTTATTTTCTATGTGGTACGGTTGAGTAGTTTTTTTTTCTGAGTGTCTTACACAATTTCTTGACACTGTTTTGCAGAACCGCCCCAAAAATACAGACAGGCCACATATTTTACAGTGTAGTATATCTGTGACATGCCTCATCCATCCATCTGCTAAAAATTTTGGTCTTTTTAACCCAAAATTCTTTTTTTTTTTGCTATCTGGCACTGTACTTATACGCAGCACTATTTAGCCAAAAAATTAAAAAAAAACAGGCCACACATTTTTCGGTGTGGTATCTGCGTGCCAGTTCATATCTGTGTGTACTCAAAGTTTGGCCAGTTTACGGCTGTTTTCTTCTTTGGTCCTGGGTGTCACTGGACTTAGGGTAGTTTCACATTAGCGTTTACAGCCGCAGCGCCGGGCTGTGCACGGCCACCGCTAAGCCCGGCCCCCTGCCGCGCCTCTGCCGGTAGCTCCGCCTAAGGACGCATAACGCTGCATGCGTCCTGTGTCCCCTATCTTTAGCACTGGGGATGCAGGCCGGGCGCAGGTATGCGTTTGGCGGCGCATGCGTCCTTTTGACGCTGCGTCGACCGCACCAAATTGCTACAGGTTGCGTTTGGCACTGGTCGGCGTAGCGTCAAAAGGACGCATGCACCGCCAAATGCATACCTGCGCACAGCCTGCATCCCCAGTGCTAAAGGTAGGGGACGCAGGACGCATGCAGCGTCATGCGCCCGTAGTCTGAGCTACCGGCGGAGGCGCGGCAGGGGGTGGGGCTTAGCGGCGGCTGTGCGCAGCCCGACGCAGCGGCCGTAAACGCTAATGTGAAACTACCCTTATATACAGTAGTATTCAACCCCCCCAAAAAAAATTGTTGTAGTAATATCTTTGTGCCATCTCATATCTGTGCGTGCTTGAAGTTTGGCCAGTTTGCGGCTGATTTCATTTTTTGTCCTGGGTGTCACTGTACTTAGATACAGCAGTATTTAGCCAAAAAATTAAAAATATACAGGCCACACATTTTTCAGTGTGGTATCTGCTTGCCAGCTCATATCTGTGTTGTATGCTCAAAGTTTGGCCAGTTTACAGCTGTTTTCTTTTTTTGCCTGGGGTGTCACTGGACTTATATACAGCAGTATTTACCCCCTCCAAAAAAATTTGTCATAGTGGTGGTATCTCTGTGCAGCTCATAGCTATGTGTGCTCAAAGTTTAGCCAGTTTACGGCTGATTTCTTTTTTTGTCCTGGGTGTCACTGGACTTAGATACAACAGTATTTAGCCAAAAAAATTAAAAAAATACTGGCCACACATTTTTCGGTGTGGTATCTGCGTGCCAGCTCATATCTGTTTGTGCTAAAAGTTTGGCCAGTTTACGGCTGTTTTCTTTTTTGGTCCTGGGTGTCAGTGGACTTTTAAAATACAGCATTATTTAGCAAAAAAAAGTTCTTTAAAAAACAAACAAACATTTGTCGTAGTGGTATCTGCGTGCCAGCTCAAATCTGTGTGTGCTCAAAGTTTGGCCAGTTTAGGCCAGTTTTCTTTGTTGGTCCCGGGTGTTATTGGACTTATATACAGCATTATTTAGAAAACTACTAAAAAAATACAGGCCACAAATTTTTCATTGTGGTATCTGCGTGCCAGCTTATATCTGTGCATGCTCAAAGTTTGAACAGTTTATGGCTGTTTTCTTTTTTGGTCCTGGGTGTCACTGGACTTAAATACAGCAGTATTTAGCACAAAAATTTTTATAAAATATACAGGGCAGAAATTTTTGGTTGTGGTATCTCCCTAACAGGCCTCATTTATCCTTGCCAAAAATTTGGTCATTTTAGGTCTACACATTGTATTTTATTTGCACTCTGTTATAGTACTTATTAAATCTGATAAGATAAAACACATTTTAACCTAAACTACAGATAGGTAAAAGTGTGGTTTTCCAGCACACGTATCACATACAAGTTGCCTCCCAAATTACCCTTTTGTATTGAACGTGTCTAATATTCTAGTACATTTACAATGGGCAAGGCACGTGGCAAGGGATGGGGAAGTGGACGTGATGGTGATGGTGCAGGCTGAGGACGTGGGCAAGCTGAAATTGGGCCACCAAAAACACCCACATCTTCTCGCTGGACCTTAGTGTCCGAAGTCCTAGGGGACCACGACAAGACTGCACTATTGAAGCCCGAACAGTGTGAAAAGGTTGTTAGTTGGATAGCGGATAATACTTCCAGTTACTTATCCACCACCACCAGCAACCTGTCTTCAACAGGTTCAAGTCACAGTTACCGTGAATCGGGACCGCATATTCGTTACCCTGATCCTCCTTCCGCCCACCATGCTAAGTGCCCTGAAACAACTGATCCCACACTCGGACACTCCGAAGAGCTGTTCAGTTTTCCATTTGGAGATTTGTGCCTCTCGCCCGGTCCACTTAAAGCGGGGCAAGATGAGATTCCATGTAGCGATGCACAAATCTTTGAGCAGCCACAGTCAAGCCAAGAGGTGGACAATGATGAGACACAATTGCTGGAAAGTCAGCAGGAGAACCAGCATGGGGAAGTGGAATATGAGGTGATGGATGATGTAGTAAAAGACCCAACCTGGCAAGAGGACATGCACAGCAGCACACTTCAGGCAGGAAGAAGCAGTGTGGTGGCTGCAGACAGAAGGCGTGCAACCGTTCCCCATAACACCAACCTGACGAAATTTGCCAGTCCAACTGTTAGGTCTTCTCGAGTCTGGTTATTTTTTAAAGATCTGAAATCTCATCTCTCGAGAGCTGGGTCCCGAGATCCCATCTGCGCAAGCGCCGGCGGCCATTTTTTACCGGAACCACCGCACACACAGGGGAACCGTGGAAATGCCGGGGCTCTGGCCTGTCGCACAATGTCGGCAGAGCCCCGGGCAGCGCCGGGCACACACGCTGCACTGCTGGGCACCGGAGGCACCCGCAGCACCGGCCAGCAACCGCCGGGCACCGGAGAAACCCGGCAGCAGCACAAAACCCTGCAGCAGCACAAGACCCCCGCAGCAACGGCACACATCGAAGCCCCCCCTCATCCCTGAATGCGGCCTGCAGCATCACTCCACACCTGCCTCCTCCAGCAGCGGGCCAGGGACCCTGCTACACCGCAGCCACCAACCCCGGTAAGCAATAAGATGCAAGGATTATAAGAAGCACCATCATTTTATTAAAAAATATATTTTTTTATTTTTCTCCTCAAAATTTGTGGTGCGTCTTATAATCCGGAGCATCTTATAAAGCCAAAAATACGGTATATGGGAGGCTGGTTTGGCTCAATGCTCAAAAATTATGATTAACTTGTTAATCCAACATGACAACGAGCTTGCGACATCTTTAAAAACCAAAATTAACGGCTTGGAGACGCAATTACAGGGTTTTGATTTAGTTACACAGGTTCAACCGTTTCAGCTTAGGCTGAAAGAGATCATCACTAAGTTTGAAAAAGATATCATTGAAGGCAAAAAAAGTAAGTTGGCACATGACAAACAGGACTATGACAAAAATTTGGCTTCTAAGTGGAAGCATTCAGGCAATAAGAGAGGCAATTTTTCTAGAGCCCCCATAAGGGCTACAGTTCATTCAGATCACAGTATGAGTGATTTTTTAGCCTCAGACAACAGCAACATGGATGGCGGATCCGGCGTGGCAGAAGAAAGAAGAAAAACCAGACAGCGGAATTTCTCATTGATACAACGGAAGAAATACAAGCGGTGACTTCTCAGAGCCAGCAACTCCAGATTGTTAATCTATCTATACACCTTTTTTTATTATGTAGGAAAATTATATTACAGGCTCTAGATTTGAAACCGGATTTACTTCCTGATTACTCTTCGTGACTTGACAGGCAAGTTTTTTTTAGATCTGCTTGATTTATTAAATGAAAATTAGATGAATACAGGTAGGAGACGCTTTCCATTTAAACTTCCGTCTACAACCTTGCCGCCTTTGTCCCTGATACCTTCTGTTAGAACCTTTTTTAAGGTTATGAAGAGTGAGATACAATGTCTCACCAAAAATTGCTTAGATGAGCAAAATTTGACTGCATCTGATAGGAGGACACTCTTAGGGTTACAGTCTAGCACCACATTTTTGATTAAGACTAAGGATAAAGGGGGCAACATAGTCTTGCGGCCCATTGACATGAATGTCAATGATGCAAAGAGACAGTTAAATAATCAGAAAAACTATGTGAAGTAGTCCTCTGATCCTACAGACATCTTTAATCAAAAACTTGAACGTCTACTTGTGGCAGCCCTGAATGAGGGTATTATCAATAAGCAGGATATGGACTATATTTTTGTGAGGAAAAGAGTCATACTGACATTTTACCTCTTGCCTAAAGTGCACAAGGACCTTACTTGTCCTCCCGACAGACCCATTGTTGCTGTGATTGGGAGCTTTGGAGAGAGAGCCTGTATCTATTTGGATTTTTTTTACAACCAATGGTATTGACATTGCCATCTTATTTAAGGGATTCTTTGGACCTTATTCACAAATTGAGGAGTCTACAGTTACCTGAGTCAGTTTTATTGGTGACAATTGATGTAGAATCATTGTACACGAATATTACACACCAACATGGACTCAAGGCTGTAGAATATTTTTTGGAACGTAAGAATTTTTCTGATTTGTGACATAATTATTTTCTTCTTGGATTATTGAGATTTTATTTTTGATTTTTCTTTTTACCGTCAGATTTTGGGCATGGCGATGAGTGCACGTTGTGCTCCGTCTTTCGCCAACCTCTTTTTTGGGTGGTGGGAGGAGGAGCACATGTACCCCTTGCAGGTATTCCAAGCACTTGTTTTTTCATGGTTTCGTTTTATTGATGATGTTTTCTTTATTTGGACGGGTACTCAAAATGAATGTGAGGATTTCATTACATCATTGAATCAGAATCCATTTAATATTTGTTTGACTCATTACATTTCTTTTTCCACTGTAGAATTTTTGGATCTCAGGCTGTCTCTTCAAGGCAACCAATTGTGCACTGCACCTTTTTCAGAAGAAGACGGCAACTAACGGATCGTTGGACTATCGGAGCTTTCATCCGGAACATCTCAAACGTGGTATACCTTATGGACAATTTACAAGATTACGCCGAAATTGTTCAGAGACACAGGACTTTAAGATTCAATCCAGAGAACTCTCGGCGTGGTTGCGCAGAAGAGGTTATCCCAGATCAGTGATTATGCAGGCAGAACTGTATCCACGACTTGAGATCAATTATCAACTCCAAGTTCACGTGTTTCTAACAATGATATTAGGTTCATAACCACCTTCCATAATCAATGGGATAGGGTAAGAGGTCTATTTCAGACACATTGGCAAATTCTTAAAACTGATGCTCAGATCTCTGATTTGTTGCTGGAATGTCCGGTATTGACTGCTAGAAGGACTCCAAATCTTCGCGACTCTCTGACGAAGAGCCACTTTGTTCGACCTACCACACGGATAGGCACAGGCTATCGGTTACGGGGATCTTACCCCTGTGGTGAGTGCAATATCTGCTGCTTTATGGAGTGCACAACTTCCTTTGTTAATCCAGTTGATTCTCGTACTTATATATTGAAGGATTATATAAATTGTAAAACATATAATGTTGTTTACGTACTGGTTTGCCCATGCTCTAAATTATATGTTGGTCAAACATCGCAGGAAATGCGGAAATGCATACAGCAACATTTATCCAATATAAATCTGGCTAGATCAGAAGTGGCAAAGGGGAAGACTATAACTACTGTAGCTTCTCATTTTTTGGAGTGTCACGATGGACTTAAACGGGGATTAAGGGTCCTAGGTAGAGATGAGCGACTTTGCCTTTTTTCAGGTCGAGTCGGGTTTCATGAAACCCGACTTTCGCAAAAGTCGGGTCGAACGCAATCGGCCGATTATTATGAAAAGTCGAAGGCCGACTGAAACATGAAACCCAATGCAAGTCAATGGGGAAGAAAAGTCGGCAGTGAATGGAGGACAGGAAACACACCTACAGTGCCCATTTTAATGCCAAAAACATCAATTCTTATTACTTAAGCTTGTCAACCTTAATTTACTTTATAATAGTTAGGCATTGAAAACTGGGGATTATTTGGCTAAAGTTGTGGGGGGGTAGGGCTGGCTCCAGATTTTCGTGGGCCCAGGGCCAAAGAATGTCACTGGGCTCCTTTAACACATGCCACAATTCATGATCCTCTGATACGGCAGAGAAATAGCGGTATAGTACAATGAAAAATACTTCACTTCTTACATCACATGACTGATATCCATTTTAAATTCTCCAATAGCTCCAAAAACGGACAGTATATTACTCCATACAGTATTATGGCCACCGCATAGTGTGCCATACAGAGTAATGAGGCCCATATATTTCTCCATACAGAATCATTGGTCCCATATAATGTTCGATACAGTATATGATGAGCTCCACATAATGCAACAGTATATGTTGGTCCCCATGGATGAAGCTCCACTGTCTTATGGGCCCAAATAATGCTCTATATATAATGGGCCCCATTTCTAATGCTCCAGTGTATAATGGGTCCTGTAAATGCTGCTCCAGTGTCTGATGTCCACCTTTGGAATGCTCCAGTATATGGTGGGCCCCATATACTGTATCATTCTCCAGAGTATAGTGCTCCCCAAAAATTGCTCCCAACCTTTAAAACAATTAAATAAGTCTCCTCGCTAGGGAATCCCTGTACTCTGGACTCCTCGTCGTCCCCATCTTCCATCTCTCTGCACTTGGACTGTTTAGGCAGAGGGCGTACAGAAGTGATGTCATCGCGCTCTCTGACCAGAATGTCACTGTCAGGAAACGCAGAAGACGTCACGGCGGTGGAGCAGGGAGAGGTAAGCATTTCAACTTTTCAAGTGCTGTGATCCTGAGCAAGAAGGGGGGGGCCACTCATTGGCGACGACACTGGCACAGGGCCCCTCATAGTACGGCGGTGTGTCTGAAGGCGGGTGGGCCCTCCCACCGGCAGAGACACTTTTGCATACTATGAGGGGTCCTGTGCCAGTGCCGTCGCCCATGAGTATGCCCCCCCACCTGCTCAAGGAACCTTCACTTTCATCTGCACCTTCCTCTTTGTCACCATGTAAGGTGGTATAGTATGCGGGAAGGGGAACCTGAATTTGATCAGGGTCAGATTCTGGCTGTGTAGAGTGCGAGGGGAATGTAGTGGTCTGGGTCAATGTACCAGCAGAATCATCTAGCAGTGGCTGGGCATCAGTGCACTTGTGGCGCCCCCAGGAGTACGGTCGCCACAGTGGCATTACCTTCCTCCTAGGGTCTCTAGCAGTTAAACCAACACACAACACAGTTCCCACTCCAGGCCAGCAGGGAGAGCTCTGAACCTGACTGCTGAGGAGCTGCTCTCTGTGGTCGGGAAGAGGGAAGTTAGGGCAGTCTGTGAAGGGAAGGGGAAGTGTGTGGACGTGAGAAGGGGAGCTGGAAGATGAGCAGAGTTAAGGCTCACTCCTAGCTGGAGCGCATGGTCCGGATTCTGGTCTCCGAGTTTGTAGGGACACTGACGGTCCTGAAGCAGAAACGGAGGAAGTAGCAGCTGTAAGTGCTCTGTTCCCAACTAAGGCTCAGAGGCCCCAGCAGCAACGTGTGTGAGCCAGAAGGAAAAGGCTACGGCTGCCTGCCATGCGAGAAAGTTCCAAAAGAGAGTCAACAGGGGGAACTTCAGTGAACTCAGTTCTGCGAGTACCTCAGATAAGCGCTAGAATGGAGGCCACACTACCTATCTGCAGGGAGAGAATTCCTAATTTGCTTCCAGGCTGACCAACTCCTTTTCCATCTGTACTCTGGGTCCTGGACGGCACTTACCAAGTACAGGTAAAGGAACTGGACGACTGTGTCTGTCATCTTTCTCCTGCGCCTGGCGCACGGCTCTGCTACATCCTGCACTGCACACCATCTGCCAACTCTTTCATCTGCCCTGCAACTACGGCCCTACCTGTGCAGGGCTTCTACATCTTAGCTGCACCACAACATGTGTCCCAGAGAAGCGACACTGCAGCGCTGGTCAATCTGATCAGAAACTACAGGTGACGTCACGTATCATTCACCTATAAACGTTATTCACCCCTTTGCATGGACGCCCAGGGTCATGGACCGGGTCAACACCACCGTGACACATCCCTCTGAGACACCGGCCCAGTACCGATTAACCCCACTGCCCTGGCTGGCAACCCACACTCCATGTCAGATTCATCTTGGACTGGGGAATTCACAATTTGACTTGATAACCCAGGCATGGTATGTGAGAAAGAGCTACATGGACTAATGTGAAGTGTGACCTGCTGCATCATTCAATTTTGGTGGGGGTGAAGGACACAAGGAATGGGGTACTTCCTAACCAGGAGCCAGCACTTGACAACTCAGTGCTTGAATTTTTTGAAACTTCAGAAGAGGTGGGCATATTAGCTGGAGTCTGTTTCGGCAATGTAAGCCAAAACCAGTTCCTGATGCTCCGGCTTTAAAAGCGGTTTACCTACTCCCAGAAAAGGTAGCCTTCCAGGCCTTCCGTAGCCAGATGATGATGCAGGCTCAACACCTCCTGCCTTAGCTGCTATTGTGCTTTTGCCACTACCAGCAGATGCACCACCACCATCAGTACCAGCTGTCCTCCCCACACCCACATCCGTGGCCTCTTCCACTGTACTTCCAAATTTTGGAGAAAATGCACCCAAAATAACATCAGATATATGGTACTGTATCAGAAGCGTACAGCTGTATATAGTCAAAGGATAATTGTAAATCTCCGTATATATTTCATGAGTCACACAGACACGCTCACAGGCTCAGTATGGATTAGACAAGAATATAAAAAGTAGAAAAAGGGTACAGTATCATCAGATAGCAGGTATATATAGTATAGTTTAAACATCCTAAATCTCCGTATATATTTGAGGAGGCAGACACAGACGCTCTCTGGTTCAGTATGGATTACAACACAATATAAAAAGCCGTAAAACGGTAATGGATCTGAAGCATACAGCTGTATACAGTGTAGGGGTCATTGTCAATCTCAGTATTTATTTCCACAGTCAGAAACAGACTCTCACTTGGTCAGTTTGGATTAGACCAGAATATAAAAAGCAGTAAATTGGTAATGTATCACAAGCGTAGAGCTGTATACAGTGTTGGGGTAATTTTTAAATCTACATATAAATTGCACGAGTAACCCACAGACTCTCACATGCTCAGGATGGATCACACCACAATATTAAAAGAAGATCCGTAAGAAATAATCACACATGTGGGCCAATGTTCCAGGTGTCAATGATACACTTAGAGTGGTGAGTGGAGGGGGACTTTCTGGCAGAAAGAGTACAGTATCACCATATACCAGGTATATATAGCATAGTTTAAACATTAAAAATGTACGTCTATATATCAGGAGTAGTGTTGAGCCACCCCGCTAGTGTTCGAGTTCAGTTCGGTTCGTCGAACAGGAGGCAAGTTCGTTGAATGTTCGACGAACACCGTCAAACCCCATTGAAAACAATGGCAGGCAAACACAAACATATACAAACACATACAAAACACCTTAAAAGGTGTCCCAAAGCAGACAAAATGCTCAGAAGACCCAAATAACATATGGAAAAGGGCAACTACATATAGAAAAGAGGTGGAGGAGTAAAAGGAGGAGGAGACACAGATATAGGCATGTGATGCCCTTATAAAGTCAAGAAAGGATGGAATAAAAATCTAAAATACAAAAAAATTCTAAAATTCTAAAATTGAAGACGATCATATACCGTCGGACTTCCCACCATAAATTATGCCAACTGCCGATCGGGCGGCGTTATTCCCACGACCCTCCGAACAGCATCCATGAAGGCAAAGTGTTTGGTTTACGGGGGCATTATGGTTGCAAAGCTGAACCTTAAAGGAATGTCCAGAAGGGCACCACCACAAGGAGTGGAGCCTGCGGCTTAATTGGACTCCACACGGGCAACCTCAACCATGCCAGACACGGAAAGGATGGACAGATTGCAAGCTTTCTCGATTCTGTGGTGGTGGTGCATGGCCGTTTTTAGTTGTGCTAGCGATTTGTCAGCTTAATTCCGTTAAAGAACGAGACTCCGGCATGCCCCCGTGGTCCGCTTCCAGCTTGCTAGAGGGACACGCGAGGCTCTGGTACGCGAGATCGAGCAATAACAGGTCTGTCATGCCCTTACATGTCCGGGGCTGCACACACGCTACACTGAAAGGACCAGCGTGTGTCGCTTACAGGTGCGGATAACCCGCTGAACCCCATTAGTGATGGGGATCTGGGATTCCAATTCTTCCCCGCGAATGAGGATTTCCCAGTAAGTGCAGGTCAACCGGAATTCCGGAATTAGGCCTAACCGGCATTCCAGAAAGAATGTGCAAAAATTAACTGTGTCCAAACCATAGGTGCTGTAGCTCGCTTAACAGCTGGGCTCCTCTGCTGAGTAGCACACAGTTCTTACATAAACAGGCGGCATAGCTTGGTTCACGGGTGGGCAACTCTGCTGAGCAGTAGACACAGGTGGTACTAGGCCCAAAGTATTGACTGGGCTAAATGGGGTTAAAAAATGGTTCTTACATAAACAGGCGGCACAGCTTGGTTCACGGGTGGGCTCCTCTGCTGAGTAGCAGACACAGTTACTAGGCCCAAAGTATTAACTGGGCTAAATGCAGTCAAAAACTGGTTCTTTCATAAACAGGCGGCATAGCTAGGTTTGCGGGTGGGCTCCTCTGCTGAGTAGCAGACAGTGCTACAAGGCCCAAAAGGATTTTCTGGACAAGATGCGGTAAAAAATTATTAGAAACATACACGGTGTAGCTCCTTGACAGGTGTACTACACCGCTGGCTACCAGACACCGCTACTATGCCATGAAACTGTCTTTTAACATTGAAAACCATTATTAATGTGAAAATAAAGTTACGCTTTTGGTGAACGAACCGTTCTCGAACGGAACCTCGAACAGCCGAATTTTAAGCAAAGTGTTCGAGTTCGACGAACGGCTCGAACACAGCTCGAATTTGAACTTGGCGAACAGTTCGACTCGAACACCGCTCATCTCTAATCAGGAGGCAGACTCAGACTGTCTCAGGCCCAGTATGGATTCGACAAGATTGTAGAAAGTTGAGAAAGGGTACAGTATCACCGGATACCAGGTATATATTGTCATGATCCAGGCTGGATCTGACAAGTTAAATGGACAAAGTGAACTTTTTTTTCCTTTGGCTAGGTGCCAAAGTGGGTTGATTGCCCCCGGTGGCCATTAGAATTATTACACGTGGTGTCGTTCATTCTAAGTTGCCGGTGGTGGTGAGTGGTAGTGCACTTTAGTTTCTTTGGTTTAATGTGCACTTAATTACAAATCAGGTGTTAGGCTCTATAAAAGAGAGCCAGGTGGGTTCAATCACTGTTGGTGATATTGTGTGTTAGTCATTGACAAGCAAGCCTGGGTGAATGAAGGAGCTGAACATGAGTCCGGCGCAGCCCAGCCAGAGGGAACGAGCGGCAGCTAGGTGGTCTGCAAGAAGGGCTGGCATGGCGTGGTGGAGTCACAGTTTATGGTGTTGGCAGGAAGTGCTTGCATGGCTTGGTGGAGTGACGACTATGGAGAGAGTTGCACTCAGCATGCGGGACTTGGTTGCTGAGAGCTGGACTCAAGCATGCTTGACTTTTTGGGCAGGAGCTGAGCTCATCTTTTGGACTCTATTACTGGACAGCTGCAACTGGTGGTGGACTCTGCTCCAAGGCTGCATTATGGTGAAGGATCCAGTTATGGTGAAGGATCCGGGTGGAGGAGAAGATGCACACAGGTGGTGGGCTCTGTTGCTAGGAGCGTACGCAACAGAGCAAAGCTAAGTGGTGTTTCCCCTTTTTTGTCATCTTTCCTCATGTGTGTTTAGTGCAGTGGTGGGATTAGTTTCCGCACCGACCAATTCCCTAGTGAGGGTTTTGGTCAGGACAAGCTAGGGTTTTTAGGTTCCTGTTGCGTGCCCGGTGCGGAACCGGCATAGGGAACGTTAGGAGTGCAGGGATGCTGGCTCAGGGGAGCTCAGGAGGTCTCCACTTCCCTATTCCCTATCGCAGGGCCCACCATTGTTAATGTTTCCCAGATTTCCCTTATTGTTTAAATTCGCCTTACTGGAGGCGGGGTTTCCAGACTTGTATATACGTGTAATGTCTAAATTCGCCAGTTGGAGGCGGTGTATCCAGCTGCATGTGTTTATTATTTAAATTCGCCCCACTGGAGGCGGTGTATCCAGGGTCACATGTGTCATATTCTGACTCATGGATATGTAGAACGTATGGTACCTGGATAGACCTCTCTTTCTGGGCCACTTCCGTATCGACCTGTACTCACGTTCATACCGATTAATCAGACAGCTTAACTCAGCCACGATCTCATGTAAGAAGACTCCAGGAAAAGAGGGATGCTTTAACTGAAATTCTTGTATCATGATGAAAGCAGCAGGTAAAAAGGAATATTCTTCAGAGGACGTGTAACAGAAAGCATACAGATGGAGGGAGGATCACAAAATGGAGAATAAAGGAGGGAACAAACATACATCACAGGACTACAGGGAGAGAGTTGGAACAAAATACAGGGAAAGGCAAACTTCTGCCTAGAAACAGAGATGCAACACAAACAATGCAAATATTAAATGATTTCCCAAGTCATGGGACATGACACTCCCCGTCTGAAATCCTTGGATTTCACGATGTCCGTAATTCTTCGAAGTCGTTCGAACCTGAAAAACAAGAAAAAAGAGAAAAAAAACATGTATGCAATAATAAACATCAAGCATTTTTAAAGTCCAACTCGTTGTTGTTGACCCGTAGATCACACCGGGAGATAAGTCCAAGACTATAAACCCATCTTCGGATTGGGGAAGCCGGAAACATGCCAACTCTTCCACCAACCCAGCAATCCAATGGAAAATGTCAATGTTCAATAAAAAACTGGGGAATGAGGAGGAATGCTCCCCGCCGTGAGCAACGTCCAGGAGCAATGTTCAGTTCATGTGACGTCCTCCTTTGGCAGTAGCAGCATGAGATCGGTGACCGGACGGAGGAAGGTTCGGGTAGAGCCCCCTTTTGTCACCTTAACTTCTGTCTTACGAGTCTTTCCGTCCTCGCTGGGCATGACCTTGGTGATAAGACCCATTGGCCAGTCGTTACGATGAGCCTCTTTGTCTTTTAAGAGAACAAGGTCTCCTTCTTGGAGATTGGGACTGGGTGTCATTGAAGTATAGTGAACAGAGATAGTTTGTCTGATTTCCTTATCAGATTCTGGTTCCACCAGCTCATAAGCATTGTTGGTGTTGCTCGCACAGAAATCTTCGTACAGGAGACTGGGAGGCGTAAACCACATGTTGTCACCAATCTTAGAAGCAGATGTAAGTCTTGTACCTCGGTCAGCTGGGTTTAGATCGGTGGAGATGTGATGCCACTGCTCGGGGGTAGAAAAACTTCTGATGCGCTCTACTCTGTTGCTCACATATACATAGAACTGCTTTGTTTGGTTGTGTATGTACCCGAGTACCACTCTGCTGTCTGTGTAGAAGGTAAAGGAATCAATTGCAATGTCCATTTCGTCTCTTACAACTTCAGCAATTTCTACTGCCAGTACTGCAGCGCAAAGTTCGATTCTGGGTACAGAGTGTGCAGGCTTCGGAGTTAATTTGGCCTTACCCAGGACGAAACCACAACGCACCTTATCAGCTTCTAAGGTCTTCAGATATGCTACTGCGGCTATGGCTTCTGTAGATGCATCACAGAAAATATGGACTTCTCTTCTGGTTGCAGCCAAAGATGATCTTGGAGAATAACAACGTGGGACTTGGAGTTGCTCTAAGAACTTCAAGGACTTCTTCCATGTCTCCCACCTTTGCTGTTTCTGAGTCGGAAGCGGGGTGTCCCAATCAGTGTTCTCGGCAGTGAGCTGTCTTAACAGTATCTTGCCTTGAATAGTGATGGATGCTACAAACCCGAGAGGATCGTAGATGCTGTTTATGACAGATAGGACTCCTCGTTTGGTAAAGGGTTTGTCACAGGGCGACACTTGGAAGGTGAAGGTGTCCTGTTTGATATCCCACAGTAGACCAAGGCTGCGCTGTGTGGGAGGAACATCAGAACCTAGGTTGAGGTCCTTTAGGTTCATGGCATGGTCCTCAGATGGAAACGCGCTCATTACTTCTTGACTGTTAGAGATGATCTTGTGGAGTCTGAGGTTTGATGTGGATAGCATTTCCTGTGTCCTGGAGAGTAGGTCAATTGCCTCTTCACTTGTGGGCAAGGACTTGAGCTCGTCGTCTACGTAGAAGTTCTTCTCTACAAATTGACGCGCATTGGATCCATACTCTCTCTCAACTTCCTGGGCTGTCCGTCTCAGTCCGTAGATCGCCACAGCAGGTGAAGGACTGTTGCCGAAGACATGGACCTTCATCCGGTAGTCTATGACTTGATTGTTGACATTGTTGTCTTTGTGCCATAGGAACCTAAGATAGTTTCTGCTGTCTTCCTTCATGATGAAGCAATGAAACATCTGCTGGATGTCAGCCATTATAGCAACAGGTTCTTGTCTGAAGCGGATCAGTACTCCAAGGAGGTTGTTGTTCAGGTTGGGTCCAGTTAGTAACAGGTTGTTGAGAGAGAGGCCTTCATACTGAGCACTGGAGTCAAACACCACTCTGATCTGGTTAGGCTTGCGAGGGTGATAGATGCCAAAGGATGGAAGGTACCAACATTCTTCTCCTTCCTTCAGTGGTGGCGCAGGTTCTGCATGATCTTTGTCAAAGATGTTCTGCATAAAGTCAATGAAATGCTTCTCCATCTCTGGTTTCCTCTTTAGGGTACGTTTTAAGGATGAGAACCTTGCAGTTGCTTGCTGCAGGTTGTTTGGCAACCTAGCTCTTGGGAAACGAAAGGGTAAAGGAGCTACCCAACTGTTGGAGTCATCTTGAACAAATTCTTTGTCCATAACCTTTATGAATTCTTTATCTTCCCTTGTGGGTGCTAACTTGTTGTCTTCACTTGTGGAATCGAACACTGTTGACCCGAGGTTTTCGTCCTAGGGCTGGAGCATGTTCATGTTATTGAAGGATTCCTGTTGCCTCTTGGTGTTGCTCACTTTCTCTTTCACCCAGTAATGATGTGGGCATGGCTGAAAATGAGTGCTGTGACCATTTGGCAAGATGTGTGTTTTGTAAGAGGAGATGTTATTAGGTCTCTTCATCTTGTGTATGCAAACATCGCCTATAATTACCCAGCCTAGATCAAAGTGTTGGGCAAATGGTGCGTCGTGTGGTCCGTTAATTTGCTGACGTACCTTGTGCAGCCGGAGAATGTCTCTGCCAAGCAGAATCAGGATATCTGCGCTGTTGTTGAGGGCTGGTATCTTGTTTGCTATCCCCTTGAGATGTGGGTGATGAAGAGCAGCCTCTGACGTTGGGATCTCTTCTCGATTGGATGGAATCTGGTTGCACTCGACAAGTGTGGGTAAGGGTATCTCCACAGTATTGGCGAGGGATGTCGCTATAAGACCACTGGCCCTTCTCCCAGAGACCTCTGTAACACCACTGCAGGTACCTAAGGTGTAAGGGTAAGCATTTCCCTTTAAGTTAAACATATCAAAGAGTTCTGACCTTGCAAGTGATCGGTTGCTCTGATCATCCAAGAGGACGTACACCTTCACGGCTTTCTCTGGGTGACCGTTGGGATATACGTTCACCAGGCAAATCTTCGCACAGGACTTGTCCCAGAGACCTTCTCCGCAGACTTCTGTGCACGAAGAAGATATTGTGGTATGACTTGCAGTTTGATCTGCGTCCTCCCCGCCATGGCTCGTGGTGGGGGAAGGAGTACGTGTAGAGTCAGGACGGTATGGGTGGAGTGCTTGTACGTGATCCTCACTGTCACACTCCATACACTTAATTGTAGTTTTACAGTCTTTAACAAGGTGTTCAGTAGAAGCACAACATCTGTAGCATACCCCGAACTTCTTTAGAAGTTCCTTGCGTTCTTGGAGCAGTTTCTTCCTGAAGCCGATGCACTTTTTTAAGGGATGTGGCTTCCTGTGGATGGGACACTCACGATTTGGGTTCTCTATCTTTTCACCCTTGTTGCTCTTGCCTGGGGCTGATGTTGGTAAGGGAAGAATATCCATCTTCTTCACTGACACTGGACCCCTGCGGTTTCTGTCATTCGAGCGTGTGCTCACGTATTTAGAGGGAGGTGAAACTGGGCCACTGGATTCTCCGTAGGAAAAGCTTGGGTCGTTCTTACGTTCTGCAATGTCTTTTATAAACTCACAGAAGTAGGAGAACGGAGGAAATGACACTTGATGGTCTTTCTTGTATTTTGACCCTGTTGCAGTCCACTTCTGTACATTGTATGGTAGCTTGGAGATAATGGGGTTTACTCCACGAGCAGTGTCCAGGTAGCTAAGGCCAGGTAGGTGGGTGTCTGCCTTGGCCAGCTGGAGCTCTAACAGCAGGTCACTGAGCTCTAGGAACTTTGAACTGTCCTTGCTTGATATCTTTGGAAAATTCTGTAGTCGCTTGAAAAGTGCATCCTCTATGGCTTCTGGACTGCCAAAGTTTCTCTCTAGTCTTTCCCATGCAGCCATGAGCCCAGCCGTTGGATTACTGATATGTACAGATCTGAGTCTCTTGACACGCTCTGTGGATTGTGGTCCTAACCATCTGATCAGCAGGTCCAGCTCTTCCGCAGCAGTGATGCTGAGGTCACCAGTTACGGTTCTAAAGGCACTTTTCCAACCTCTGTAATTTTCAGGTTGGTCGTCGAACCTTGTGAGACCGGTTTTAGTAAGTTCACGGCGAATCATGTACCTTGCGAAGTCGAACATGTCTGTTCTTTCTGACTTAGGATGCACAATTGCAGGCTGAGTGGTGTTGTACATAGGGGTGGAGACATCTTGGCCTTGAAACATGGGGAAGTATGGAGTGGCAGATGCATTTAGTCCAGCAACTGGTTTGGTGGGTATAGTTTCTGCTACATGTGGAGGTGGCACTGTGTGGTTGTCGAGGGTATAATGACCTTGAATGCAGGATTCTGTAAGTGGATCGGCATCCTGGTGCTCTAGAGAAGCGTCAACACCATCAATAGTGTTAGTGATGATCTGCGGTTCGCCATCTTGGCTTAGCACGTAGTCTCTTGTGCATTCAATAGGGTCTTCTGCCTCCATTTCACACAAATTGACGCTGTCTCTTTGACTCCCACTGATAGCCTGCTCGAGTACCTTTAATTCTGCCATGGCTGTTGCATGCTCACATTCCTTCTCTAGAGCTTCCATTTCCGCTTTCACGCGTGCCGCTTCTTCATCCATTTCTGCTCTATTTTGTGCAGCAGCTGCGTCCATTTCTGCTCTCTTTTGTGCAACAGCTGCGTCCATTTCTGCTCTCTTTTGTGCAAAGGCAGCTTGTACCTTAGTAGTTTCAGCCTTAGCTCGTGCTCTTATAAGCTGCTCAGTAAGAGTAGAATATTTTGATGAACTTGACCTAGATGAACGTTTTGAGTGCTTACACGATTTGGATGAGCGAGTTGATGCATCTGGTGTTCGTGCAATTCTAGCCTCTATCTTGGCTTTAATGTCACGTACAGTGCAGTCTCTTTCAGAATTAAGCTGCTGGAAACCTTGCAATTCGTTTAAAGTCTCTGGGAGATTCAGTTTCTTCAGGAGAATAATGTATTGGTCACTCTTCTCCATATACATTTGGTATGCTGTGCATAATTGTTCTAGGACTCCCTCTGGTGGTAACTCATGAGAAGCAGGCCTTGATACAGTGTCTATGTGACTCACCACTTTCTTCCATACTGAAGACACCACTATATAATTCACATTTTGCAGTCTCTAAATTCTCCATGACTTTCCATGTGGGTTTGACTGTACGTTTTCCCCTTTCGCTAGATGGTGGATGGGGGTCTGGGTCTCTTTCCTGTGCTTGTAAGTCTGGTAGGGACATTGTATTCCTTGCTTCAGACATGATTAGATTGCAGGCAGGAACAGGAAGAGTTGATGATGGGGGTTATACTTCCTACTGTTCAGCAACAGGAAATACACAGAGACTCTGCACAGAGTTGATACTTTGTATCTAATGCAGGAGCAGCTGCAGGGTCCTGTGTAATGATGGGAGTTATATTCCTCTCTGTTCAGCTGCAGTGTGTGGCTTCTATGCGCGCTGGGGTCTGGCTGGAACTGGGTTACAGTCTATCTGGGAAATGTCCTTTTCCACTGAGATTTAGCACAGACCTTGAGTTACTGTCTCTGAAGGCAGGTTATTCCTTTTTACTGTTCTGACTCATGGATATGTAGAACGTATGGTACCTGGATAGACCTCTCTTTCTGGGCCCCTTCCGTATCGACCTGTACTCACGTTCATACCGATTAATCCGACAGCTTAACTCAGCCACGATCTCATGTAAGAAGACTCCAGGAAAAGAGGGATGCTTTAACTGAAATTCTTGTATTATGATGAAAGCAGCAGGTAAAAAGGAATATTCTTCAGAGGACGTGTAACAGGAAGCATACAGATGGAGGGACGATCACAAAATGGAGAATAAAGGAGGGAACAAACATACATCACAGGACTACAGGGAGAGAGTTGGAACAAAATACAGGGAAAGGCAAACTTCTGCCTAGCAACAGAGATGCAACACAAACAATGCAAATATTAAATGATTTCCCAAGTCGAGGGACATGACATGTCATATGGGTTCGCCTTGCGGTACTCGCTGCGTCCAGACACACGTGATCGTGACATTATCACCAACCCTACTTTTTTTTTTTTCTGGTGAGTCTTGGCCATGTGGAGACCTGTGAGTAATTGCTGCCGGGCGTCACTGAGGTGAGTGAGGAGCGGCATGGTGTGTTAGAGCCACTGCAGCAGCAGTTATCAGGGTCTGGGGCCTCTGCTCAGGTAACCAGGAAATCAAAATGGCGGCTTTGGCAAATTGCGGGTCCGGGACTTGTTCATACAGGCGGACGTAACCAGACAGGTGGGTGGAGTTGGTGATCCCCATGGTGCTGTCTGGGGTTCCCCGAGGTGAAGGGGTACATCCCTGTAGTGAGCAGACTGGTGTATAGTCCGCAGAGCTCATGCCAAATCTTCAGTACCACCGAAGAAGCCGCCCCCTCCTGGTCGTGTGGAGGAAGGCAACCAGCGAGTGTATTTTTCCTCCATATTCCTGTGGCTCTGGCAAAGTGCCCCCTAGAGTCGCTGCTGGGGAGCGGGACTTGGTTCAAACAGGCAGACATAACCAGACAGGTAGGTGGAGTTGGTGATCCCCATCGTGCTGTCTGGGGTTCCCCGAGGTGAAGGGGTACGTCCCTGTAGTGAGCAGACTGGTGTATAGTCCGCGGGGCTCACGCCAAATCTTCAATGCCGCCCCTCCTGGTCATGTGGAGGCGACCAGCGAGTGTATTTCTCCTCCATATTCCTGCGGCTCTGGCAAGCTGCCCCCTAGAGTCGCTGCTGGGGAGCGGGACTTGTTCATACAGGCGGACGTAACCAGACAGGTGGGTGGAGTTGGTGATCCCCATGGTGCTGTCTGGGGTTCCCCGAGGTGAAGGGGTACGTCCCTGTAGTGAGCAGACTGGTGTATAGTCCGCGGGGCTCACGCCAAATCTTCTATACCACCGAAGAAGCCGCCGCCTCCTGGTCGTGTGGAGGCGACCAGCGAGTGAATATTTCCTCCATTTTCCTGTCCCCTTCTCCTCCAGGTTTGAGCAGCAGGTGCGCTGCGGGGGAGTGGGGACAAATCTCAACCCTCGCCATTAACCAGCCCTGGGAGGTGTAGAACTCATGGTGAAAGGGTTGGAGGGTGGTGTCCCTTGGTGAATAGCGGGGGTGTGAGTGTGGTGACAGCAGGGGGACGCCTCTGTTGTCGAGTCCAGAATGAGTTCACCAAAATATGACAAACGAATGTGTGGCAATAAACGTTCAGGTCTGGACCCGTGTGTGAACGAGCATGTATGGGTGGCCACCAAAATACATCTTGTGGGAGTGTGTTGTGGAGTCTGATCAGCTCATAGCAAACATACACATACATAAACTCGTTCCCCAGGTCGGCGCTGTGGAGATGAGTGGTGCCTCCAGAACATACATTGCCAATACCAGCGGTGTGTTTGTCATTAACCTGAAGTTTCAGGTATTGGTGGGGTGAACTCAGGATCTGGGCATCCCCGCTGTTGGTGTTTCCCTAATGAGGAGTGGTCTTGAGGGTCCAGAGGCCCCTCATTAAGGAGGGGGTACTGTCATGATCCAGGCTGGATCTGAGAAGTTAAATGGACAAAGTGAACTTTTTTTCCTTTGGCTAGGTGCCAAAGTGGGTTGATTGCCCCCCGGTGGCCATTAGAATTATTACATGTGGTGTCGTTCATTCTAAGTTGCCGGTGGTGGTGAGTGGTAGTGCACTTTAGTTTCTTTGGTTTAATGTGCACTTAATTACAAATCAGGTGTTAGGCTCTATAAAAGAGAGCCAGGTGGGTTCAATCACTGTTGGTGATATTGTGTGTTAGTCATTGACAAGCAAGCCTGGGTGAATGAAGGAGCTGAACATGAGTCCGGCGCAGCCTAGCCAGAGGGGACGAGTGGCAGCTAGGTGGTCTGCAAGAAGGGCTGGCATGGCGTGGTGGAGTCACAGTTTATAGTGTTGGCAGGAAGTGCTTGCATGGCTTGGTGGAGTGACGACTATGGAGATAGTTGCACTCAGCATGCGGGACTTGGTTGCTGAGAGCTGGACTCAAGCATGCTTGACTTTTTGGGCAGGAGCTGAACTCATCTTTGGGACTCTGTTACTGGACAGCTGCAACTGGTGGTGGACTCTGCTCCAAGGCTGCACTATGGTGAAGGATCCAGTTATGGTGATGGTTCCGGGTGGAGGAGAAGATGCACACAGGTGGTGGGCTCTGTTGCTAGGAGCGTACGCAACAGAGCAAAGCTAAGTGGTGTTTCCCCTGTTTTGTCATCTTTCCTCATGTGTGTTTAGTGCAGTGGTGGGATTAGTTTCCGCACCGACCAATTCCCTAGTGAGGGTTTTGGTCAGGACGCGCTAGGGTTTTTAGGTTCCTGTTGTGCGCCCGGTGCGGAACCGGCATAGGGAACGTTAGGAGTGCAGGGAAGCTGGCTCAGGGGAGCTCAGGAGGTCTCCACTTCCCTATTCCCTATCGCCGGGCCCACCATTGTTAATGTTTCCCAGGTTTCCCTTATTGTTTAAATTCGCCTTACTGGAGGCGGGGTTTCCAGACTTGTATATACGTGTAATGTCTAAATTCGCCAGTTGTAGGTGGTGTATCCAGCTCCATGTGTTTATTATTTAAATTCGCCCCACTGGAGGCGGTGTATCCAGGGTCACGTGTGTCATATGGGTTCGCCTTGCAGTACTCGCTGCGTCCAGACACACGTGATCGTGACTAGTGTTGAGCGATACCGTTCGATACCCAAAAATATCGTATCGGATGGTATCGCCCGATACGCAAAAAATATCGGGTATCGCCGATTCCGATACCGGAAGTCCCATTCAAGTCAATGGGACTTCCGGTATCGGAATTAAAAAAAGCCCTTTATTTCCTTGTTGGCTAATTCTACATAATTGAAAACAAATAAGAATCATGTAGAATGTATTGTGGGAGATGGAGGAGACATTAAAAGCATAGTGGTTTATTCAAATCACATGGCATAGCATTAGTTCCAATTTTTTTTTCAATACGTTCGGAGTTAAAAAGATATTGACTATGTTAACCTTTTTTATATTTTGTCAGATATGTACTGTATGTTTCACAACTTCCATGCTCTTCACCTTCTTTTGTACTTCTCTCACACTTTCTCCTTCATGATCCGCAGCAGTAGCATTTTTTTCATCAACTTTTTCTTCACCTTATTCATCTTCTTCTTCTTCATCTTCTCCCCATTAATTTTTTTTTCCATTCTTCATATTCAGCTATTATTAATTTTAATATGCTATTTCTTCATCTTCTTCCTATTCTTCTTTGTCTTCATTTTCTTATGGTGACAGGCATTCCTGTAGTACTTATCTATAAAAGTTATAAGATTACACCTTACGTTCTGCCTGTCACAAAAGATTTACAACAGGATTTGTCCGCGTTCAGTTTGGCCTGCAGCAGCAGGCATTTTCCAGGGGCACCACGAGGAGGAACGGACTCACCCCCATTTACTGCTTAGTCTTCTTCTGATTATAATTTTGATTTCTTCTATGCTGATTTTTAGTCTTATGCTTAATGTTCTTCTGCTTTCTGTTCTTCTGCTTTTGCTTCTTCTGCTTCTTGTTCTTCTGTCTTTTGTTCTGTATCTTGGTGGTTGTCTTCATGTTCTTTGTCCTCTTGGTCTTATTATTTAGGGTCATATTTCTGGTCTTCTTTGGTGTGGTCTTCAGGGTCGTCATCATCAGGGTCGTCGTCATGGAGATCAATAAGGATTACCAAAGACAATTTCAAAAAGCTTGATCTTGGAAATGTAGCAGAAGGTACAAGAAGGCTGAGAAACTGGCGAGAACCAGCAGACAGTGCTGACACCCGGATGGGTAGCAGAAGGAACAAGAGCCAATGGCACTACCGAGGACCAACTGACGGTGCTGGACCACGGTTACTAAGCAGAAGGTACCTGTGCTAAAAAGCACTACCAAGGACCAGCTGACGGTGCTGGACCTCGGATAACGAGATGGAGGCACCTAGGCCAAAGGCTGTGGCGAGAACCAGCAGACAGTGCTGGCACCCGGATGGGTAGCAGAAGGAACAAGAGCCAATGGCACTACCGAGGACCAACTGACGGTGCTGGACCACGGTTACTAAGCAGAAGGTACCTGTGCTAAAAAGCACTACCAAGGACCAGCTGACGGTGCTGGACCTCGGATACCGAGATGGAGGCACCTAGGCCAAAGGCTGTGGCGAGAACCAGCAGACAGTGCTGGCACCCGGATGGGTAGCAGAAGGAACAAGAGCCAATGGCACTACCGAGGACCAACTGACGGTGCTGGACCACGGTTACTAAGCAGAAGGTACCTGTCCTAAAAAGCACTACCAAGGACCAGCTGATGGTGCTGGACCTCGGATACCGAGATGGAGGCACCTAGGCCAAAGGCTGTGGCGAGAACCAGCAGACAGTGCTGGCACCCAGATGGGTAGCAGAAGGAACAAGAGCCAATGGCACTACCGAGGACCAACTGACGGTGCTGGACCACGGTTACTAAGCAGAAGGTACCTGTGCTAAAAAGCACTACCAAGGACCAGCTGACGGTGCTGGACCTCGGATACCGAGATGGAGGCACCTAGGCCAAAGGCTGTGGCGAGAACCAGCTGACAGTGCTGGCACCCGGATGGGTAGCAGAAGGAACAAGAGCCAATGGCACTATCGAGGACCAACTGATGGTGCTGGACCACGGTTACTAAGCAGAAGGTACCTGTGCTAAAAAGCACTACCAAGGACCAGCTGACGGTGCTGGACTTCGGATACCGAGATGCAGGCACCTAGGCCAAAGGCTCTGGCGAGAACCAGCAGACAGTGCTGGAACCCGGGTGGGTGGCAGAAGGTACCCATTCAAAGCAAAGTAGCCAGGCCGCAAGCCGGCCGCAGTTACCGAAACCCACAGTCCTACAGGGGGTCCATGTCCCATTGGCACTACGGATCCAGCCTTCAGTGCCAGTTCCCGCAGCCCACATAGGAGTCACCTAAACTGCAGGCACCGTAGAGTCGGCTAACCCGGCCGCAAGATGACAGGACAACGGATTGGTGGCATAGTGACCTTGACACTACCCGGAAACAGCAGGCGTGCTGAAAGCAGGCTGGGCAACAGGGAGTACCCGTGAAAAAGACACTGCCGAGTACCAGCTGACGGTGCTGGAACCCAGATGGGTAGCAAAAGCTACAAGAGCCAATGGCACTACCGAGGACCAACTGACGGTGCTGGACCATGGTTACTAAGCAGAAGGTACCTGTGCTAAAAAGCACTGCCAAGGACCAGCTGACGGTGCTGGACTTCGGATACCGAGATGGAGGCACCTAGGCCAAAGGCTCTGGCGAGAACCAGCAGACAGTGCTGGAACCCGGGTGGGTAGCAGAAGGTACCCATTCAAAGCAAAGCAGCCAGGCCGCAAGCCGGACGCAGTTACCGAAACCCACAGTCCTACAGGGGGTCCATGTCCCATTGGCACTAAGGATCCAGCCTTCAGTGCCAGTTCCCACAGCCCACATAGGAGTCACCTAAACTGCAGGCACCGTAGAGTCGGCTAACCGGGCCGCAAGATGACAGGACAACGGATTGGTGGCATAGTGACCTTGACACTACCCGGAAACAGCAGGCGTGCTGAAAAAAGGCTGGGCAACAGGGAGTACCCGTGCCAAAGACACTGCCGAGAACCAGCTGACGGTGCTGGAACCCAGATGGGTAGCAAAAGCTACAAGAGCCAATGGCACTACCGAGGACCAACTGACGGTGCTGGACCACGGTTACTAAGCAGAAGGTACCTGTGCTAAAAAGCACTACCAAGGACCAGCTGACGGTGCTGGACTTCGGATACCGAGATGGAGGCACCTAGGCCAAAGGCTCTGGCGAGAACCAGCAGGCAGTGCTGGAACCCGGGTGGGTAGCAGAAGGTACCCATTCAAAGCAAAGTAGCCAGGCCGCAAGCTGGCCGCAGTTACCGAAACTTACAGTCCTACAGGGGGTCCATGTCCCATTGGCACTATGGATCCAGCCTTCAGTGCCAGTTCCCGCAGCCCACATAGGAGTCACCTAAACTGCAGGCACCGTAGAGTCAGCTAACCCGGCCGCAAGATGACAGGACAACGGATTGGTGGCATAGTGACCTTGACACTACCCGAAAACAGCAGGCGTGCTGAAAGCAGGCTGGGCAACAGGGAGTACCCGTGCCAAAGACACTGCTGAGAACCAGCTGATGGTGCTGGAACCCAGATGGGTAGCAAAAGCTACAAGAGCCAATGGCACTACCGAGGAACAGCTGACGGTGCTGACCACGGTTACTAGGCAGGAGGTACCTGTGCTAGAAAGCACTACCAAGGACCAGCTGACGGTGCTGGACTTCGGATACCGAGATGGAGGCACCTAGGCCAAAGGCTCTGGCGAGAACCAGCAGACAGTGCTGGAACCCGGGTGGGTAGCAGAAGGTACCCATTCAAAGCAAAGTAGCCAGGCCGCAAGCCGGCCGCAGTTACCGAAACCCACAGTCCTACAGGGGGTCCATGTCCCATTGGCACTACGGATCCAGCCTTCAGTGCCAGTTCCCGCAGCCCACATAGGAGTCACCTAAACTGCAGGCACCGTAGAGTCGGCTAACCCGGCCGCAAGACGACAGGACAACGGATTGGTGGCATAGTGACCTTGACACTACCCGGAAACAGCAGGCGTGCTGGAACCAGGCTGGGCAACAGGGAGTCCCCGTGCCAAAGACACTGCCGAGCACCAACTGGCGTTGTTGGAGCCCAGGGACAATCATGGTGTAGGCCGAGGTCTACTTGGTGGTAGTTTTAGATGGTTTGTAGCCTACAACAGACTGTCAACGTGCTCCAATTAGGCATCTGTCTCCACTCTGTTTCCAGGATTTCACGTGACCACCAACACCGCCAGTTTATGTGTACAGTAGCCGTCTGCCCAATCCACACGTGTTCCTGTGTTACTGGTGTTCTGTAATGTCAGCAGATCCCCTGATGTTTGTCTGCCAATGTCTCCTGCTCTGTCCACATTCCCACCACTTGCAGTGGGAAGGTGGACAGTGCAGGAGACAGTGCCGGACACACATTGGGGGATCAGCTCACGTTACAGAACACCAGGAACACAGGAACAAGTGTGGAATGCGTGGACGGCAACTGTGAGCAGGAACTGGCGGTGTTGGAGGTCAGGGGAAATACTAGAGACAGAGTGGAGACAGAGGCCAAATCAGAGAATGTTTAAATCTGAAGTAGTTACAATTTGGAGGCAGCAGCAGTTTGCCCTCCACACAGCAGGGGATCAGCTGACGTTACCAAACCCCACTTTCACATGAACGAGTGTGTTTTTCTGTGTGGACAGCACTTCCGAGCACCAACTGGCGTTGTTGGAGCCCAGGGACAATCATGGTGCAGGCCGAGGCCTACTAGGAGCCAGGTGTAAAGCTGAGGTATTTTGACTTTGGAGGGAGCAGGACACTTTGCCATACACACAGCAGGGGATCAGCCGACGTTACCGACCCCCACTTTCACATGAACAAGTGTTTTTTTCTGTGTGGACAGTGTGACGGGAGTATTCTCCAGAGCAAGGAGGGACAACAGGCCTGGGAACGATCCAACAGATTTATTGACCAGAAAACAGGAACAACACGAAGGTAATTTGCAGAGTCCCAAAATAAGTCCACAGGAAACTGATTCGGGGGCACCTCCCGACAATCCTTGTGCCAGATCACAAAACCATAGTCCTTTAAGAGTCCCAGAAATCCACCACGATCACACAGAGGCTGAGGCTTCCTCAGACAGCCTCATCCTTCTCTTTTAGCATCCAACTCACATCTGATGGGTCACACATAAGTCCATTGTCTTGGGCTCCTGGGATCAGCCCAAGTGAAGGGGAGTAGAAGTTCCCACCTCCTAGTCAATGGTTTGGTCCATCGCACGGCTCCGAGGTGTCTACAAGGATGTGTATTGTGAGTCCTCCCCCTGCTGAGGAGAACAATGGTGATTCCCCTAGCTGTGTTGACCCAAGCCTGAATTCAATTATGGTCTAGATACACAAGTCTTGTGGAAAGGAGACAGGTTACTTACATAATTACATTATAGTCCCAGAGACACAGGCAATGGGGAAAGGAAACATATTGTTACAGGTATACACAAGACATTGCAAAGTATTGGGGAAAAATACATATCATGACAATCCCTTCCCCTCCTAATTTGTGTACGTACTAGGGACCTCTACAGGTCACTGGTTAAGTACACACAGGCATGGCGTAACTTACATGTGGCTTCATGCAGCCACGAATTGGCATCGTAGCTTTCCCACATCATTGCCCAGGAGAACAGCTGCAGGCAGACCACCCATCACCCCAACCAAACATCGCCTGACCCCAAAACCAAAGTTCAGATCCACAGTGGCTGTGGGAATAGTCCTCCATTGTCCACCAGCCAGTTCAATGACAATCCCAGGTCCTCTATGGATTGCCTCAGGCCGAACCACTCGGGGATCAGCCAGCGTGAGGAAAGCCCCTGAGTCACAAAATCCAACAAGTCTTTGTCCATCCAGCACGACCTCCTGCAAGTGCTTACCTCGATGAGCTGAAGTCGTCATAGCTGTGGGTCGCACACCATAAACTCCTAGTGGTGCAACATGGGTGGGTGAGGCACTAGGCCAGTCCTCATGTAGTGGTGACACGTCTTCCTCCATGGCACTTGGCTGTACATAATTAATAATATGATTGGGTACAGGATCAATCCTCATTTGAACAGCTGGGCAGGAGGCTTGCAGATGCCCCGGCTGCCCACATCGATAGCATCTGTGCTGTGTCTCACTCCATCCAATGCGTCCTCTTGGGCGAGGAGTAAGGGAACCTGCCGGTCGGCTCCCACCTGAAGGTGCTGTAGGGGTTTGAGGACGATTCCTCCATGAGCTGGCTGGACATGAGGCCTGCAGATGCCCCGGATGCCCACAACCATAACACCTGCGCTCTGCTACTTCCTCTCCTCGTCGTATTCCAGAAAACGCAGTGGAAGCAACAGGAGGCACATTAACACAGGTATCAACACGAGGTGGTGGCTCAGAGGAACGGGGAACAATGGGGACAGAAGAACTGGGGGCCACCGGTGTTGTGGAGCTGGTAGGCCTCTCTCCATCCTCCAACAGAACTCTCCACCGAGGCTTGATGGTGAGAGCCTCATCAGCGAGAGATGCAGCTTCTTCCACTGTAGCAGGTTTCCTCTCACGCACCCATTCCCTGATCTCAGCGGGGCACTGGGCAAAAAATTGTTCTTTTAGGATAACCTGGAGACAGGTGTTCCAGGTTAAGGCCTCCTCTGCCTCCAGCCAGCGATTACATATTTGTTTGAGTCTGTGGGCATACATCTTGAAAGACACTTCCTCATTACAGGCTAAAGTACGAAACTGGGTCCTGTAAGTGTCTGAGGTCACAGCATAATGTTCTAGAACAGTCCGTTTAATCTCTGCATACTCACAGTTCCACCGAGGGTCCATAGCTCTATAGGCTGCGGCAGCTCCATCCTCTAAGAGCCCCACAAGATGTCGGACGTGCTCCCTTTCCGGGACTTCCATTAATCGACACTGATGCTCAAAGTCCAGGAAGAAGCCCTCAATGTCACCGGAAGCCTCATTAAACGGCTTGAAGTCTTTGCGGGACACTCTGGGGAGTTCCCTCATGGGGGATGCTGTGGGTACAGTCTGTCTGGAGCTTCTCGCTGCCTCCAAAGTGATCTCCCTCTCCAGCATTGCCCTCTCCTCCATCCTGCGCTGCCTCTCCTTGGCTGTGCGCATGACCTCCCTCTTATCTTCTATGGTAGCCTCTTCTCCCAGCAAGGCCATCTCCTCCTCGTACCACACAACCCACTGACTTTTTTGGGTATTTACCTCCGACTGCCGCCTTTCCTCTCTTTGCTGTGAGGATCCTTCCTCAGCATCATCTTGCAGGCGAACTGCTTCCAAAGCTTCAATCAGCTGCTCCTTGGAGAGTCCCTTGCAGCTGACTCCCAGTTCACGGGCCTTTGTTTGTAGGTTCTTTGCAGTCCAGTTCTTGTACTCTGAGGCTCTGGTTCCAGAAGTTGATGGGCCGTTGTCCTCCATTTCTTCTGCTCTGATCCCACCGCTGTCACCAGTTTGTGACGGGAGTATTCTCCAGAGCAAGGAGGGACAACAGGCCTGGGAACGATCCAACAGATTTATTGACCAGAAAACAGGAACAACACGAAGGTAATTTGCAGAGTCCCAAAATAAGTCCACAGGAAACTGATTCGGGGGCACCTCCCGACAATCCTTGTGCCAGATCACAAAACCATAGTCCTTTAAGAGTCCCAGAAATCCACCACGATCACACAGAGGCTGAGGCTTCCTCAGACAGCCTCATCCTTCTCTTTTAGCATCCAACTCACATCTGATGGGTCACACATAAGTCCATTGTCTTGGGCTCCTGGGATCAGCCCAAGTGAAGGGGAGTAGAAGTTCCCACCTCCTAGTCAATGGTTTGGTCCATCGCACGGCTCCGAGGTGTCTACAAGGATGTGTATTGTGAGTCCTCCCCCTGCTGAGGAGAACAATGGTGATTCCCCTAGCTGTGTTGACCCAAGCCTGAATTCAATTATGGTCTAGATACACAAGTCTTGTGGAAAGGAGACAGGTTACTTACATAATTACATTATAGTCCCAGAGACACAGGCAATGGGGAAAGGAAACATATTGTTACAGGTATACACAAGACATTGCAAAGTATTGGGGAAAAATACATATCATGACAGACAGCACTTCCGAGCAACAACTGACGATGTTGGAGCCCAGGGATAGTCATTTTGTAGGCTGAGGCCTACTTGGAGGCAGTTTAAGATCAGACGTTGTTTGAATTTGGAGTCAGCAGCAGTTTGCCCTCCACACAGCAGGGGATCAGCTGACGTTACCGACCCCCACTTTCACATGAACGAGTGTGTTTTTCTGTGTGGACAGCACTTCCGAGCAACAACTGACGATGTTGGAGCCCAGGGATAGTCATTTTGTAGGCTGAGGCCTACTTGGAGGCAGTTTAAGATAAGACGTTGTTTGACTTTGGAGGGAGCAGGACACTTTGCCCTCCACACAGCAGGGGATCAGCTGACGTTACTGACCCCCACTTTCACATGAACGAGTGTGTTTTTCTGTGTGGACAGCACTTCCGAGCACCAACTAGCGTTGTTGGAACCCAGGGACAATCATGGTGCAGGCCGAAGCCTACTAGGAACCAGGTGTAAAGCTGAGGTATTTTGACTTTGGAGGGAGCAGGACCCTTTGCCCTCCACACAGCAGGGGATCAGCCGACGTTACCGACCCCCACTTTCGCATGAACAAGTGTTTTTTTCTGTGTGGACAGCACTTCCGAGCACCAACTAGCGTTGTTGGAACCCAGGGACAATCAGGGTGCAGGCTGAGGCCTACTAGGAGCCAGGTGTAAAGCTGAGGTATTTTGACTTTGGAGGGAGCAGGACACTTTGCCCTCCACACAGCAAAGGATCAGCCGACGTTACCGACCCCCACTTTCACATGAACAAGTGTGTTTTTCTGTGTGGACAGCACTTCCGAGCACCAACTAGCGTTGTTGGAGCCCAGGGACAATTATGGTGTAGGCCGAGGCCTACTTGGTGGCAGTTTTAGATTGTTTGTAGGCTACAACAGACTGTCAACGTGCTCCAATTAGGCATCTGTCTCCACTCTGTTTCCAGGATTTCACGTGACCACCAACACCGCCAGTTTATGCGTACAGCAGCCGTCTGCCCAATCCACACGTGTTCCTGGGTTACTGGGGTTCTGTAATGTCAGCAGATCCCCTGATGTGTGTCTGCCACTGTCTCCTGCTCTATCCACATTCCCACCGCTTGCAGTGGGAAGGTGGACAGCGCAGGAGACAGTGGCGGACACATATTGGGGGATCTGCTGACGTTACAGAACCCCAGTAACACAGGAACACGTGTGGAATGCGTGGACGGCAACTGTGAGCAGGAACTGGCGGTGTTGGAGGTCAGGGGAAATACTAGAGACAAAGTGGAGACAGAGGCCAAATCAGAGAATGTTTAAATCTGAAGTAGTTACAATTTGGAGGCAGCAGCAGTTTGCCCTCCACACAGCAGGGGATCAGCTGACGTTACCGACCCCCACTTTCACATGAACGAGTGTGTTTTTCTGTGTGGACAGCACTTCCGAGCAACAACTGACGATGTTGGAGCCCAGGGATAGTCATTTTGTAGGCTGAGGCCTACTTGGAGGCAATTTAAGATCAGACGTTGTTTGAATTTGGAGGCAGCAGCAGTTTGCCCTCCACACAGCAGGGGATCAGCTGACGTTACCGACCCCCACTTTCACATGAACGAGTGTGTTTTTCTGTGTGGACAGCACTTCCGAGCAACAACTGACGATGTTGGAGCCCAGGGATAGTCATTTTGTAGGCTGAGGCCTACTTGGAGGCAGTTTAAGATAAGACGTTGTTTGACTTTGGAGGGAGCAGGACACTTTGCCCTCCACACAGCAGGGGATCAGCTGACGTTACTGACCCCAACTTTCACATGAACGAGTGTGTTTTTCTGTGTGGACAGCACTTCCGAGCACCAACTAGCGTTGTTGGAACCCAGGGACAATCATGGTGCAGGCCGAAGCCTACTAGGAGCCAGGTGTAAAGCTGAGGTATTTTGACTTTGGAGGGAGCAGGACACTTTGCCCTCCACACAGCAGGGGATCAGCCGACGTTACCGACCCCCACTTTCACATGAACAAGTGTTTTTTTCTGTGTGGACAGCACTTCCGAGCAACAACTGACGATATTGAAGCCCAGGGATAGTCATTTTGTAGGCTGAGGCCTACTTGGAGGCAATTTAAGATCAGACGTTGTTTGAATTTGGAGGCAGCAGCAGTTTACCCTCCACATAGCAGGGGATCAGCTGACGTTACTGACCCCCACTTTCACATGAACAAGTGTGTTTTTCTGTGTGGACAGCACTTCCGAGCACCAACTAGCGTTGTTGGAGCCCAGGGACAATCAGGGTGCAGGCCGAGGCCTACTAGGAGCCAGGTGTAAAGCTGTGGTATTTTGAATTTGGAGGCAGCAGCAGTTTGCCCTCCACACAGCAGGGGACCAGCTGACGTTACCGAACCCCACTTTCACATGAACGAGTGTGTTTTTCTGTGTGGACAGCACTTCCGAGCACCAACTAGCGTTGCTGGAACCCAGGGACAATCAGGGTGCAGGCCGAGGCCTACTAGGAGCCAGGTGTAAAGCTGAGGTATTTTGACTTTGGAGGGAGCAGGACACTTTGCCCTCCACACAGCAGGGGATCAGCCGACGTTACCGACCCCCACTTTCACATGAACAAGTGTTTTTTTCTGTGTGGACAGCACTTCCGAGCAACAACTGACGATGTTGGAGCCCAGGGATAGTCATTTTGTAGGCTGAGGCCTACTTGGAGGCAATTTAAGATCAGACGTTGTTTGAATTTGGAGGCAGCAGCAGTTTGCCCTCCAAACAGCAGGGGATCAGCTGACGTTACTGATCCCCACTTTCACATGAACAAGTGTGTTTTTCTGTGTGGACAGCACTTCCGAGCACCAACTAGCGTTGTTGGAGCCCAGGGACAATCAGGGTGCAGGCCGAGGCCTACTAGGAGCCAGGTGTAAAGCTGTGGTATTTTGAATTTGGAGGCAGCAGCAGTTTGCCCTCCACACAGCAGGGGATCAGCTGACGTTACCGAACCCCACTTTCACATGAACGAGTGTGTTTTTCTGTGTGGACAGCACTTCCGAGCACCAACTAGCGTTGTTGGAACCCAGGGACAATCAGGGTGCAGGCCGAGGCCTACTAGGAGCCAGGTGTAAAGCTGAGGTATTTTGACTTTGGAGGGAGCAGGACACTTTGACCTCCACACAGCAGGGGATCAGCCGACGTTACCGACCCCCACTTTCACATGAACGAGTGTGTTTTTCTGTGTGGACAGCACTTCCGAGCAACAACTGACGATGTTGGAGCCCAGGGATAGTCATTTTGTAGGCTGAGGCCAACTTGGAGGCAGTTTAAGATAAGACGTTGTTTGAATTTGGAGGCAGCAGCAGTTTGCCGTACACACAGCAGGGGATCAGCTGACGTTACCGAACCCCACTTACAAATGAGCGAGTGTTTTGTCTGTGCGGACAGCACTTCTGAGCCCAACTGGCGGTGTCGGAGCCCAGGGAAAATCAGGTAGTAGGCTGAGGCCTACTTGGTGGCAGTTTGCGATTGTTTCTAGACTACTACTAACTGTCAACGTACTCCAATTAGGCCTCTGTCTTCACTCTGTTTCGAGTATTTCGTCTGGCTTCCAACCACGCCAGTTGCTGCTCTGAAATGCCGTCTGCACAACCCACACTTGTTCCTGTGTTACTGGGGTTCTGTAACAGCAGCTTCTCCCTAGAGGTGAGTCAGGCAATGTCTCCTGCTCTGTCCACATTTCCACTACAAGTAGTGGGAATGTAGACAAAGCAGGAGACATTGCCGTGCTCACCTCTGGAGATGAGCAGATGTTACAGGACCCAGGTAACACAGGAACAAGTGTGGATTGTGCAGACGGCACTTGAGAGCAGAAACAGGCGGTGTTGTAGGCCGGAGGAAATACTCAAAACAGAGTGGAGACAGAGGGCAAATCAGAGAACATATTAAATCAGAGGTAGTCAGAAGTTGTAGGCAGCAGGAGAGTTTGCCGTACACACAGCAGGGGATCAGCTGACGTTACCGAACCCCACTTACACACGAGCGAGTGTTTTGTCTGTGCGCACAGCACTTCTGAGCACCAACTGGCGGTGTCGGAGCCCAGGGAAAATCAGGTAGTAGGTCGAGGCCTACTTGGAGCCAGGTGTAAATCTGAGGTTGTTTGACTGTGGAGGGAGCAGGACACTTTGCCATACACACAGCAGGGGATCAGCTGACATTACCGAACCCCACTTACACATGAGCGAGTGTTTTGTCTGTGCGGACAGCACTTCTGAGCAACAACGGGCGTTGCTGTAGCCCAGGAAATAAAGTTCAGGTCATAGAAACATGAACACAACAGGAGACCTGGATCCTGTTGCCAGCCAATTATTTATTCTGGAAGAGTACTGGCAAATTCAGGTGAGATCCAGGCCTTGTTCATTTTCACAAAAGTAAGCCGGTCAACATTATCGGCGGATAGTCGCGTGCGACGGTCTGTTACCACACCACCTGCAGCACTAAAGACACGTTCCGATAATACACTGGCAGCAGGGCAAGCCAGCACCTCCAATGCATACTGGCTAAGCTCTGGCCATGTATCCAGCTTAGAGACCCAATACTTGAACGGGGAAGAGCCGTCTGGGAGAACACTAACAGGGCACGACAAGTAGTCTGTCACCATCTAACGGAAACGTTGCCTCCTGCTGACTGGAGCCGTCTGTGATGGTGTAGCCGTTTGTGGCGGTCCCACAAAACTTTTCCACATTTGGGCCATACTGGCCTTGCCTTGTCCTGCGGCACTGCCTCTGCTACCTCTTTGTGCAGAGCTTCCTCCACTGCCTCTACCCACATGGCTGCTTTGAAAAGCACTACCAGCAACACTTGCGGGGGGAATGGAGAACATGATGGCCTGCACAAGTGTTTCTTGGTACTCCCGCATTTTTCGCTCCCGGTTCAACTGTGGTATGAGGCTTTGTAAGTTGTCCCGGTAGCGAGGATCTAGGAGGGTGTACACCCAATAATCAGCCGTGTGGAGAATGTTGGCGATGCGGCGGTCATTTAACAAGCACTGCAGCATGAAATCAACCATGTGCTGCAGACTGCCAACTGGACCGGAAACGCTGTCCCCAGCTTGAGGCAGCATCTCTGCCTGCTCAGCATCACCCCACCCTCGCTGTACACACTGACTACTAGAGCCTTGTATACCTCCCTCCTCTGGAGAGATGTGTTCCTCCTCCTCCATTGACTCCTCGTCATCCTCCTCACTAAGTGTCCCCTGCCTGGGCCTTTGTGTGGAAGCACGTTGCGTAGATTTGCCAGAAGCAGATGGCATTTCTGACTGCTCATCCTCGACCTCTTCAAAAACCTCCTCACTTAGTGCTTGTAAGGTTTTTTGAAGCAGACAGATGAGGGGGACAGTCATGCTGATTAGTGCATCATCTGCACTGGCCATCCGCGTGGAGTCATCGAAGGCACGCAAAACTTGGCAGATGTCCCTCATAGTGGCCCACTCAGTGGTGGTGAAGTGTGTCCGGCGCACAGTGCGACTTGTTTGCGCCTGATGCAGCTGGTACTCCATTACTGCTGCCTGCTGCTCACACAACCGCTCCACCATATGTAACGTTGAATTCCACCTGGTGGGGAGGTCACATATGATGCGATGTTCTGGCAGGCGGAATCGTCGTTGCAGAGATGCAATGCGCAATCTTGCCATGCTGGAACGCTGCAAGTGAGCACACTCTAGGCGAACCTTGTGCAGCAGTGCATCAAGATCCGGATAGTCCCTCAGAAAGCTCTGCACGACCAAATTGAGCACGTGTGCCAGACATGGTATGTGAGTGAGGTTGCCTAGGCCCAGAGCTGACACTAGATTTCGGCCATTGTCACTCACTACCAAACCTGGCTGGAGATTCGCTGGCACAAACCACACATCGCTCTCCTGCTTGATGGCATTCCAGAGCTCCTGTGCTGTGTGGCTCCGATTCCCCAAAGAAATTAATTTAAGGACGGCCTGTTGACGTTTGGCCACACCTGTGCTCATATCTGGCCTAACAGGCTCACGCAGTGCTGATTCCGAGGAACTAGAGTAGGAGGAGGACTCAATATGTACAGACTGCATTCCTGCAATCCTTGGAGTTGGCAGAATACGTACAGAGCCACTCTCCAGATCTGTACCCGGCTCCACAACATTGACCCAATGGGCAGTGAGGGAAAGGTATCGTCCCTGTCCATGGCTACTGGTCCACGCATCAGTGGTCAGGTGGACCTTGCTACTGACGGCATTTAGTAGCGCATTTTTAATTTTTCCCTCCACATGCTTTTGCAGGGCAGGGACGGCTTGCCTGCTGAAATAAAAGCGGCTGGGCACATTGTATTGTGGAACTGCCAATGACATAAAGTTCCGGAAGGTGTCAGTCTCCACCAGCCTTGCTGGTGAGTGGCCTGGGAGTGTGCTGATGACTGCGAACGTGGTTCAGTGGGTGGAATTTCACTGGGTCTCTGGACAACAGTGGCAGTGGTTCTTCCATGGCGTTCCAGTGAGGAAGCCGAACCAGCTGTGTGTGAGCTGGAGGAAGAGGCCCCAACACGAGCTGAAGAGGTGGTAGGTGCTGCTGAAGGTTGGCCTACATCTTCAGTGTGTCTGTGTAACTCCACCTCGTGCTTGGTACGCACAAGTTTCCACATATTTGTGGTATTGAGGTTGCTCACATTTTTCCCTCGTTTCACTTTCTGATGACACAGCTTGCATTTGACAAAGCAAATATCATCTGCAACTGTGTCAAAAAAAGACCACGCACTGCAAGTCCTGGGAGCGCCCGTTTTGTGTTTTGGAAGAGGATTGCTCCTCACGGGTGCCAAAGTGGAGGCTACAGGCAACCAAGTCTGCCCCCGCCCTCTCCCTCCTCTTTTGGCCGTTCGGGGAATCTCTTCCTCAGAGCTGCTCCCACCACCTTCCTGTGGCTGACGCCATGATGGGTCAAGGACCTCATCATCTCCACTCCCCTCTTCAAGCACCGGCTGGTCCTGGGTTGTCTCGCCAGCACCGTACGCACCACAAATTGGCAACTGAGTCTCATCATCATCAGATGAGCACTGAGGTGTGCTGACAATAGGCACTGGCCCACCCGCCTCTTCAGATTCAGAGGGACAAAGCAGTTGCGCATCACTGCATACTCCCTCTTCTTCACGCTCTAGAATGCTGCTTGGCTGGCCACCTCTTTCCAAGGCAACAGATTCTGAGAACAGAAGTAAAGATTGAGATGGCTCCTGTCCAGGGCTCTCAGACTGCCTGGGCAATTTGGCAGGTGGTGAAGAGACAGATGGTTGCTCTTCAGTGCTTTGGCCTTGGGAGGATGCGGAAGTCATTGAAGTGGATGCGTTAGCTGCCATCCATCCGACAACGGCTTCAATTTGTTCGTCACGCAGCAGTGGGGTACGGCGAGGTCCTACAAAGCTGCGCATGAAGGACTGTTGCCTGGTAAAAGTGGGGGATGCCGGGTCACTGGTGGCCGCAGCAGACACCGAATCCCCACGTCCTCTCCCTGCTGAATCCCCCCGTCCTCTCCCTGCTGAAACTCCACGGCCACGACCACGTGCCTTACTCCCTGCCTTCTTCATCTTGGTAGACTGATAAAGATAGGCAGAAAAGTAAAAAAGGGGTGGCTTAGTGTTCTTATTCCTAAACACCTGCTAACCAGTATAAGAAACACTAATTTGGCTAAGAGTGTGTGTACTACACTTTAATATGATCTAATGTGGCCTAGACAACTGTAAAGTGGAGTGTTTGGTGAATTTTATTTCCTTTTTTTGGGGGGGGGGGGAAAGAAAAGGATGTGACCAAAGTTTGAAAGCTATAGTATCACAAACTTTTTGGAGCGATTACAATGCAGGAAGCTAACCTACAATGCAATTGATGAGGCTCCAAAAAATAGGGTGATACTAGTCTGGCTAGCCCTGAAGGGCACAAGCCAGCAAAAAGGCTCCTCTATCTAATCCTATATAGTGTTTGCAACCAACCAAAGACAATGGATGCGGTTGGAAGCACACTAATATAGGAGCAAAAATCTGGCTAAATTAGCTGTAAAAAAAGGACTATGTATGAGGCAGTGACGCACGCTGAGCGGACTACAGCTAGCGGTGGCTGTAGAACACACTGCAACGTGAGCTGCACTCACACATAGAGAGACCTATCAGACAGCCAAAAACAGTGCAGAGAAATGGGCTATAGCACTGAAAGGCTGCTGAAAGGCTCCGCTGTCCACTCCTTTAGTGTTTGCAACCAACGTATATGGATACGTATGGAAGCACACTATACAGGAGAAAAAAAAGCAGCAATAAAAGAAAAATATGTATGAGGCAGAGACACACGCTGGGCGGCCTACAAGCAGACGTGCCTGCAGGACACACTACACAGCGTGGGTCTGCACTCACACAGCCCTTGCAGACAGCTGTGAACACTGCTGCTAGGCAAAAGAAAGCTACAGTGGTGGTTTATGTAGCCTGGATAAAGCAGAATATTGTTTTTAGAATCGCTATTTCTAACTGTCCCTCACAGTCTTCAACAGCAGCCTGTCCCTAACTGAATTCACAGCAGAGTGACCAGAAATGGCGGCTGCAGCGGTTTTTATAGTGCATCATGACATCATTTCAGCAGCCAATCACAGCCATGCCAGTAGTTAACATGCCTACATGACTAACAGGATGTGCCCACACTTCTGAGGATCCCCATTGGCTGAATCAAATCGAGCGGGCTCCTAGCATTATGGGAACTTCCGATTCCGGTATTCGATATGAAAAAAGTATCGGAACTAAGTATCGGAATTCCGATACAGCTAATATCGTCCGATACCCGATACTTGCGGTATCGGAATGCTCAACACTAATCGTGACATATATAGCATAGTTTACACATTAAAAATCTATTTGTATATATGAGGAGGTAGACTCAGACAGTCTCAGGCCCAGTATGGATTCCACAAGATTGTAGAAAGTTGAGCAAGGGTACAGTATCACTGTATACCAGGTATATATAGCACAGTTTACACATTAAAAATCTATGTGTATATATCAGGAGGCAGACTCAGACAGTCTCTGGCCCAGTATGAATTCGACAAGATTGTAGAAAGTTGAGAAAGGGTACAGTATCACTAGATAACAGGTATATATAGCATAGTTTAAACATTAAAAATCTCTGTGTATATTTCCGGAGTCTGACAAAGACACTCACAGCCTCAGTATAGATTAGACAAGAATCTAAAAAGTAGAAAAAGAGTAATGTATTCGATGCGTACACCAGTATACACTGTTGGGGTATTTTTAAATCTTCATATATACAGTATATTTCAGTCTCAGTAAGACAGTCCAGACTCTCCGCAAGAGGAAACGAGATGGATACAAGTACAGACGGAAAGTCGAGTGATTGCAGAAATTTTGGAATTACTAATCACGGGAAAAACTCCCGGGAGAATTCTCAGAGGCGATGCTGACCCTCAATTACTTTGTCTGTGGAGACAGCGAAAACAGTTCTTTGTGAAGAAAGGGTTGCTGTATCGCAGTACCGTGGATCCCATCACCGTTACTCATCTCCATCAAATTGTGATCACAGGGAGGGATGTAGACATGGTCCTCACTGCCTATCATGATCTGTCAGGTAACTTTGGAGTGCAAAAGACAGAAGCCACAGGCCATAGGCGATTCTATTGGATTGGCATGAGAGGACATATTTAAAAATGTGGGCAGGAATGTCACACGTCAGTGAGTAGGAAAACTGTGAAAGCTGATGATAAACCACCACTGCATCTCATTGTGAGTCGACGTCCATAACAAATGGAAGCCATTGATCATCTGAAGATAGAGCCCTGCAGGACAGGGCATAGCTACATCTTAACCATCATCTATCAGTTCACCAAATTTGTAGTGGCAGTCCCAGTGAAGGATTTAACAGCCCAGACAGCACAGAAGTGGAGCAGGGAGATGTAAGTATTGCAAGTGCTGGGGCCCTGAGCAAGCAGGGGAGCCCACTCGTGGGCGGCGGTACTGGCACAGGGAACCTCATAGTACACCTGTGTGTCTGACGGCGGGTGTTTACCCCCACCGTCAGACACACTTGCTTGCACTATGAGGGACCCTGTGCCAGTGCTGTCGCCCAAGAGTGGGTCCACCCACCTGTCCAGGGCAACGGCACTCGCACGGGTGCGTGCGACAGGTGGTGACGCCGGCCCTGGGGGGGAGGCAGCCCAGTTAGGGAGGTTGAAAAAATGGCATATGTTGATGTTGGAGATTCAGCAGCTGCAAATGGAGGAATTGGAAAAGTCCGAGGAAGAGGAGGACAAAAGCGAGCCATTTTTCTGGCAACCTATGTGTCAGCAGGGGAAGGTGGGACAAAATCCTTTGAAACCCATGCATGGTTCATTTTAATGAAGGTTAGATCATCAACATTTTAGGTCGACAGATGGGTCCTTTTTTCTGTCAGGATTGATCCAGCAACACTAAAGACTCTTTCGGATAGTACACTAGCAGCAGGGCAAGCGAGCTCCTGTAAGGCATATTGTGCCAATTCAGGCCAGGTGTCCAGTTTATAGGCCCAATAGTCAAAGGGGAATGACCTGTGAGGGAGAACATCGATATGGGAGGAGAAGTAGTTTGTAACCATAGTTGACAACTGCTGTCTCCTGTCACTTTCAATCGATGCAGTATTACCAGTCGTGTGAGCGGTACATGAAAAATCAGTCCACAACATGGTCGTGAAACCCCTGTCTCCAACGCCACTTCGGATGTGTGCACCACGCATACCTCTTCCATGTTTCCCCCTACGGCTCGCGTGAGAACTATCACCGCTGCTGTGTGCTGGGAATGCCTCAAGCAAACGGTTTACCAGAGTTGCTTGCTTGTTAGCCAATATTAGCTCTAGGTTCTCCTGTGGCATGATGTTTTGGAATTTGCCTTTATAGCGTGGATCCAGGATGCTAGCCAACCAGTAGTCATCATCGTTCATCATTTTGGCAATGCGGGGGTCCCTTTTTAGGATCTGCAAGGCATAATCACACATGTGGCCCAATGTTCAAGGTGTCAGTGATGCACTGCGAGTGCTGGGTGGAGGAGCACTTTCTGGCAAATCCACATCCCTCCAGTCACGCACAAACCCTGTACCTGACCTTGCCACGCCAACATTTTCTCTTGCCCCCTGAGAAGCATCCTCCTTCCCTAAATAATCATCCCAATCCTCCTCCTCCTCTTCCACTTCTTCCTCTACCTCGTCCAGGAGAGATCCCTGAGCAGACAATGGCTGACTGTTATCAAGGCTTCCCTCCTCCTCTTCCTCTTCCTCCTCGGCTGCAGACGCCTGCTCCTTAATGTGCGTCAAAGTTTGCATGAGCAGATGCATAAGTGGGATGCTCATGCTTATGATGGCGTCGTCTGCGCTTACCAGCCGTGTGCATTCCTCAAAACACTGAAGGACTTTACAGAGGTCTTTCAGTTTCGACCACTGCACACCAGACAACTCCGTGTCTGCCCTCAAACTGCCTGCCCGTGTATCCTCCCACAAATGCATTACAGCCTGCCTCTGTTTGCACAGCCTCTCAACCATGTGCAAGGTGGAGCTCCACCTTGTTGCAACGTCGATAATTAGGCGGTGCTTGGGAAGGTAGAGCAATCGCTGCAGCTTCTGCATACGACTGGAGTGTATGGCGACCGGCGGATGTGCGAGTACAGTCTTCGCACCTTATGGAGCAGGGCTGTTAACTCCGGATAATTATTGAGGAAGCACTGCACCACCAGGTTCAAGGTGTGAGCCACGCAATGTATGTGTCTGAGGTTTGAAAGGGCTATGGCTGCCACAAAATTCCGGCCGTTATCACTAACTACCTTGCCTGCCTCAAGATGTAGACTGCCCAGCTATGACTCAGTTTGTCGCTGAAAGTAGTCGGCCAGTACCTCCGCGGTGTGTCTGTTGTTGCCGAAACACATCATCTTCAACACAGCCTGCTGACGCTTACCACTAGCTGTTCGATAGTGGGACACCTCGTGTGCAACACTGGCAGCTGCGGATGGAGTGCTCGTGCGACTGCGCTCTGTGAACGAGCTTTCACTTCTGGAGGAGGAGGAGGGTCGAACGCCTACAGCCAACTGTTTCCTACACCGTGGGCTAGGCAGCACTGTCCCACCGCCGCTGTCCCCTGTGGACCCTGCATCCACCACATTAACCCAGTGCACAGTGATGGACACGTAACGGCCCTGGCCATGCCGACTGGACCATGCATCTGTTGTGAGGTGCAGCTTTCCACTCACTGATTGCTTGAGTGCATGGACAATGCTGTCTTTCACATGCAGGTGGAGGGCTGGGATGGCTTTTCGAGAAAAGAAGTGCCGACTTGGGTAGGTCATAGCGTGGTACTGCGTAGGCCATGAGCTCGCGGAAAGCTTCCCTTTCAACCAACTGGTAGGGCATCATCTCTAACGAGATTAGTTTGGCAATGTGGGCATTCAAACAGTGTATGTGGATGAGAGGATGATTACTTTCTTGTCCTACTAAGAGTTTCTGGTAGGGTGAGCTGGACTTGAGAGTTGCATATGGTGGAACTAGCGGTGGACATGGTGGACTGAGAGAGGGTTGGTGATGGTGATGGTGTTGGTAGTCTTGCTGATGGCATAAATTCAGTCTTTCATAGCAATAACATTGTGATTTCCTGACTGCTTTGGCCTTGCGACGACACCTCAACATTTGCTGCTGGTGGTTTGCTAACCGGTGGGCTTACAGTGGGGGAAGCGATGTAGCATTGCTGACTACCTTCATTCAGAGCAGATGCACATGTGGTACGTGAGGTTTGGTAGTTTGTCCACGCTTGCAAGTTCATGGTGGTTAAATGTCTAAGCATGCAACTGGTATTCAAATTTCTTTAGATTTTTCCCTCGGCTAAAGGTCTTTGCGCACTTCTTACAGATAACCTTTTCCTGATCATTAGGATTTTGTTGAAAAAAGTGCCACACTGCACCCTTCCTACTATGGAAGACATTTTGAGGCCTTGCAAACTGTGCTAATTTGACCGTCTGGCCAAGCCGTCCTGCAACTCTTTTGGTTTTTGTAACCCGTTTTTGGACTGCTACGGGCCTGCTAGATAACAGCTGTTGCGATGTCGATGCTTGCTGCGGATCCTCCTTCTCCTCTTCTGAGCTATTGGCAGCGGCACCATCTTCCCCCAATGAATGCCAATCTTGGTCAACAACTGGGTCATCCATCACCTCCTCTTCAATTTCATGTGCACCTTCCTCTGTATCACCGTGTAAGGTGGTATAGTATGCGGGACGGGGCACCTGAGTTTCATCAGGGTCAGATTCTGGCTCAGTACACTGCGAGGACAATGTAGTGCTCTCCGTGGAGTAATCTGTAGTGTGGCCTGCAGCATCCTTCACTTTTGGTAGGGGGTGAAGGACACAAGGAAAGGTGTTGTTCCTGACCAGGAGCCTCAACTGACGACTCAGTGCTTTTATGTTTTGAAACTTCAGAAGAGGAGGCGATAGAGCTGCAGGCTGTGTCAGCAATGTAAGCCAAAACTTGTTCCCGAAGCTCCGGCTTTAAAAGCGGTTTACCTACTCCCAGAAAAGGGAGCCTTCGAGGCCTTGTGGAGCCAGACGATGACGCAGGCTCAACACCTCCTGCATTAGGTGCTATTGTGCTTTTGCCACTACCAGCAGATGCACCACCACCACCACCACCATCAGTACCAGCTGGCAACCTCCGCCCACGTTCACGACCTCTTCCACCATACTTCCTCATTTTTAGAAAAATGTACCCAAAATACCACCAGCTATATGGTACTGTAAAACATGGTACAAGGTGTATATAGTATTGGGGAGAATTTGAATCTCCCTAGAGGTTTTAGGAGGCTGAACTATTATCTCAGGCCCACTATAGATTACACCTCAATTTAAAAGGCTGAAATTGGCTGGTGTATGGCAAAGTAGAAGGTGTATATAGTATTGTGGAGAATTTGAATCTCCCTAGAGATTTTAGGAGGCTGAACTATTATCTCAGGCCCACTATAGATTACACCTCAATTTAACAGGCTGAAATTGGCTGGTGTATGACAAAGTACAAGGTGTATATAGTATTGGGGAGAATTTGAATCTCCCTAGAGATTTTAGGAGGCTGACAATGATGCTCTCAGTCCAAGTATGGCAGCAGGCAGCCTAATAAGCAGGACTGTTGCACACAAAAGTGAGGAAAAATGAACGCTTGGTAACTGAGCAGAAAAGAGGAAGAAAAGTATTTTTGTTTTTAAAAAAACTGTTTGCACAGCAGTGTGCAAACAGCAATGCAGCTATCAGGGAGCCTTATAAGGCCGCTTAATAACCAACAGAGCTGATGCACAAAAATATATCCTCCCCTGTCACCGCACACAAACTGTTGTGTTGTGCAGTGGAAATTGCTACCAGCAGAAGCAGTTTTTTTGTTTTTCTTCCCTGCCTAACGCTCTCCCTTATTCAGAATCAGCAGCAGCAACCTCTCCCTCCCTATGCTAAGATTGGCAGAAGTAAGATGGCGGATGGCGTGCACGCCCTTTTATAGCCCCTATACAATACACTATAGGAACAAAAAAGCGCAAATAGGGTCTTATCCGGGTTAATAATAAAATATATAAGAAATCCACTCACCTATTGTAGGAGAGATCAGGCATGTATGATTAGTAGTCAGCTGCTGCACGTCCAAAGGTCAAGCAAGTGACCGCTGATATATCAATTCTCATGGAAATAATTTAAGCACTTCCATGCGCTGCTTGACAAAATACAGGATTCCAATTATGGTGAAAGATTAACCATTTATTCCCAACGCGTTTTGAAGTAAGAACTACTTCTTCCTCAGGGGATGACAAACATGTTTGTCATCCCCTGAGGAAGAAGTAGTTCCTACTTTGAAATGCGTTGGGAATAAATGGATAATCTTTCACCATAATTGGAATCCTGTATTTTGTCAAGCAGCGCATGGAAGTCCATAAATTATTTCCATAAGAATTGACTTTTATAGCCTGTGTGACGCCACACAAAGCAAGCCAATCACTTGCATGCCCTTCTCAAAGATGGTGGTGACCGCTGCCCGTGTCATCGCGTTGCCCACAGTGTGCGTCCTCCATCATTGGCTGAAAAAGGGCGCTGGAAGCATCATTTGAAACGCGACTTTGGCGCTCTGGTCGCCGACCTCATGGCCAACCTCACGCTATGGTCGGGTTTCATTTCATGAAATCCAACTTCAGCGAAAGTCGGCGACTTATGAATTTGACCGACCTGTTTCGCTCAACTCTAGTCCTAGGTATTCAAATGGTTAAGCCTCATAGATTGGATTGACAAGAGGAGCTGTTGAGATTGGAATCCCGTTGATCTATGAATTTAACTCTGTTAGGCCGGTTGATATTAATGAAGATCTACCTTTCACAGGCTTTCTTATGACCTAGGTTTTTGAACTACTGGGGGAGAGGGAAGAAAAAGAAGGGGGATATAGGGGAGGAGGAATTTGGGAACAAATGGGTCATTTATGCTTTCAGTCTTACATTTCTAAAACGTCTGAATGGAATAAGTGTATGGTATTCATATTCCATCCAAGTGATATCCCATTAGAATAGACACATGTGATGATACTTTGAAGGACTATGGCATTTAGTAAGGTTATGGAGAAATTGTGGATTATCCTTGATTCTTTAAGCTTTTGTCTTCCACTTCCTTCCTTTCTCCTGATAGATCACTTAGGAGTTCTCTATGTGAACCTGTGGCTAATGTGATATCTGTGGATTGTATAGTTTGCAAATGGGTGGTTAGTGTTATCTATAGGAGCCACAGAGACCTGTGTAATTTAACTCCCAATGTTTGACATGCAAATATATCACTCTTTGTGATGTGGAATGCATTGATATGATTTGCGCATGCGCACTGTCTGCCGGATATTTGGTGCTTTTATTTATGTTGTTTCATATGCAAGTACATCGCTGTTATGAATGGGTCACCGAGGAGGATAGCAGGACCAGGCTAAGCCACCAGAAAACCAGAGAGGTTGGTAACTAAGCAGATTGCAGACTCCTGATCTTATCCACACAACTAGCAGTAGCCGTGGAGCGTACCTACGATGCCCTAGATGCCTCGGCACAGCCGTGGAACTAACTCAGCCTAAAGCAAGAAAGGTGAAATCTAAACTGCCCCAGAGCAGACCCCAAAAGGAATAGACAGCCCCCAAACATATATTGTCGGTGAGACAAGATGAAAACACAAACGCAGGCAGAAAAATAGACTGAGCAAATGATGGGGCCCAAACTGACTAGACAGGACAGGAAAGGAAAGGAAAGACGCTGTCTGCAATCAGGTAAAAACCCTGAAAAATCCAACACGTCTGATGCACAAAAAACACTTAAGTCACACGACTTCGCCCCCACTATATCAGCTCTCTGGTATATACTAAAAGCAAAGCAAAAATAGACCAATATAACAGGGGACAGAACAAACTGACACAAGCAGTAACATATGGGCGGTGATCCAGCACAGCCCCAGCAGGAGCAAGCTGACCCACACAAAGCAGAGATAGACAAAACCAGATCAAATGCAAAAAGATTAGCAAATTAACCACTTAGCTGAACCATGCAGGAACAGAGCAGGAGACATCAGACATCAGACCTCAGAAGGCACAGGAAGAAAATCACCAGCAGGGATTGAAGGAAGTCAGCTGTCTTAAATACACCAGTAAGAAACCCCAGATCTCCAATCGTCATCATCATTATCAGGTGGCAAGCCTCTGTCAATCTGACCAGCTCCACTACCTCCAGTAACCACCAGAGGGAGCCAAGAAAGAGAACTCGCAACACCTCTGTCAATCTGACCAGCTCCATTACCTTCAGTAACCACCAAAGGGAGCCCAGAAAGAGAATTCACAACACATCGCTTTTTGTGATGTGGAATGCATCAGATTGATTTGAGCATGCACATTGCCTGCCGAACGCCTTGATTTTTCATATTCCGGTGTGTGACACGCAAACACATCACTTCCTGTAATGTGGAACGCTTTGGATCGATTTGCGCATACGCATTGACTGCCGGACATTCTGTTCCGGTATTTAATGCGCAAATACATCTTTTCCTGCATTGTGGAACGCATAGGATTAAATTGCACATGCGCATTGACTACCGGACATTTTTGTACTCTACCTGACTGCAAACACTCTGCTGATGCCACTCGCATGTGTCGGCATTTGCTGAGTGATGAGCAAGTGCACTTGCCTTCTATAAATAGGGTCCTGACTTATGCCATGATGACTTCCCCTGATGAAGCTGCTTTTAGGCAGCGACATGCGTTGGGCAGAGCGGGTATGCTGAATTGGTAACTATGCTCTTATATTTGTGCAGTGTGTATTGGGACCTACATGGGTAGTAGTTCATTTGAGTGGCTTCTGCATACATGTTATTGTTTATTGGCTCACATTTGCCTTTATTATCTGTTATAGGCTACTTTCACATTTGCGCCATGTTGCGCAGCGTTTCGTGCGCACATAAAACGCAAGCAAAAAACGCTTGCAAGCGCATGTAAACGCAGCGCTTTTTTGACGCATCAGCGGGCGCATGACGACTAAAAACGCGTTTGTATGCGTTTGCGTTTTTTTGGCGCATGCGTTCTATAGGTGTCACATTTCACAGGAGGAAAATCCTTGAAAAATTCTTGAAACAGACTCCACCAATGGGACACCAGTGGGTGTGTTTCATGGGAATTCTTTATGTATACCCTGTTTACAGCTGAATTCTTCAGATTTTGTTGCTTTTTCCTTTGTGAACATGGATCTGCGCAGGAAGAGTTTTCGTTTCAACTTGGATCTGGACATTGCACTGGCTCAGGCTTTTGCATTTGCTTGCCAGCAACAAAGGGAGAAAGAGAGACAGCGAAGACGGCAGCGTGGGTGTTTGTGGATACATCCGATTATTGAACTCCGGGAGATCCGTGGAGCGTACCACACCCTCTACAGCGAGCTCCAGGGAAACCTGGAGAAATTTAGTGACTATACCCGGATGTCTCAAGAAAGCTTCAGGGATTTGTTGCTCATGTTCAAGAATCCATCTGGAGACAGGACACACAGCTCCGTCGTGCGATTCCTCCTGAGGAACGGCTCCTGGTCACATTACGGTACGTAATATTTACAAACCAATGCCTGCATAATTTTTTTTTCTGCCATGTACTAATCCAAAGCCTGCAGAATTATTGTTCTGCCATGTAGTAAACAAAAGCCTGCAGAATTATTGTTATGCCAGGTACTAATATTTTTTTTATTTTATTGTTTTAAAAAACCCTAGACATAAATATTAATTTTTGTTCTTTCTCTGTTTCGCAGATTCCTGGCTACTAGAGAGACCCTATCTTCACTCCACTTAAAGTACCGGATTGGAATATCAACCTTGTCTGGAATAGTTGCGGACACCTGCCGGACTTTGTGGGACGTTCTCTGTCCAGAATTTATGCCCCTGCCCACCGCGGAAGAGTGGATAGATATTGCAGAAAAATTCTGGACAGTCTGCAATTTCCCCAACTGTTTGGGAGCGGTGGATGGGAAACAAATCCGGATAATAAAACCCAAAAGAAGTGGATCGGAATACTATAACTACAAAAAGTACTTTTCTACAGTACTCATGGGCATTGCGGATGCAGACTGTCTGTTTGTTGCAGTGGACATTGGGGCATTTGGCCGTGAGAATGACTCCCAGGCTTTTAAGAACTCGGACATGGGCCGGAGGTTGTATGGCAACCATTTCAATTTCCCCATGCCACGGCCTCTCCCCCACACTGAAGGTCCGCCACAGCCATTTGTAATGGTTGGGGATGAGGCCTTTCAAATGTGCCAAAACTTGTTGATACCCTACTCCAGCCGGGACTTGGACCACACCAAAAAAATATTTAATTACAGACTGATCAGGGCCTGAAGAACTGTAGAGTGTGCTTTTGGTATTCTTGTCTCCAGATGGCGCATTCTCGGCACAGGCATTAATCTTAAACTGGAAACAGTGGATGAGGTGGTGAAAGCCTGTGTGGTTCTTCACAATTTTCTGATGGCTAAAGAGCACCCTAGCTTTGAACTCGATGAACCAGCTGCAAACTCATTGCCTGAATTCAATCAGCACCCTCTCAGGTCATCAGTTGAAGTTGGCCAAATGAGGGATCAATTTGCGGCCTACTTTATCTCTGATGTAGGACGTGTGGAATGGCAAGATCAAATGGTGTAAAATTGTTTTCTTGTGTGTATGTTAATAAAAAGCCTGTTTTGATACCTGGACCGAGTGCACTCTGTTTTTATACACTCCAATACAGTAATCACCTGCCAAGGTGTCCCAGTGAATTCAGGATGCTGTGTTTTGTGCATCATGAATTTATTAGTACTCCTGACCAGGTGATTATACATAACATACACACAGGTTGTATGACCTTTGTTAGGGTTTTAGGAAGATTGCCCGGAAGTGGACCCTCTGGATCGTGGCTCCAGAGCCCCCAAGGACGAGCAGACCAGGTGATGACCACCCCCTATACAGGGAGTGTTAGGGGCAGGCCCGAGGGAGATGGAACTACAATGGCCGGAAACCAAAGGGGCGGCTTTGGGTAAATAACGGAGGGATCTGACGAAGACCGGGGTGAAGACGGAGAGAAGGTGGTGGAACACAGGACTATGGAGGCAGAGAAGAGCTGGAAAAGTCTGGACGGACCGGGGCCAGACACTGAAAGGAAGAGGGACACAAATGAGGATGGGAGACACAGGGCAGGTAGATACAGCGGAGACACAGAACAGGCGGAGCGGATGGTCGGTCAGGGAGCTGGCAAGGACGGGGTGGCAGAGGGGATGAAGGAGGATGGTAGGGAGGACAGACAGACAAGACAGGGAGAAGGAGCAGGCAGGCAACACATGGTGGTGCCGGATGGCAAACAGGACCGAGACACAGGGCACACAGGAGACAAGATACAGGGACCTGAGAGGCGAAGGTGACGCTGCGCAAAGAGAGCAGGCGCCACATGGAACGACAAACAGGCGTCTTACCTGCATAGACGCCGGCCAGAAATACCCGGTGGGCGCCGCCATATTGGGGCGGAGCCCCCGGGTCATGAGCTCCCAAGATGCCCTGCAGCCGAGGAAGGGCAAGCGCACTTGCGCAGACCCGTGACGCGCCGCGTCCCCGAAAAGGCAGACGGGGAGCGGCGTGGAGACCCCCAGGTAAGGGACCGGATCCGGGGGTGTAACAACCTTTATCATCTCTCCTGTTTGTGTTCAATTTGCAGCGACGGTGGAGATAATACAAATAATATTTGTGTCACCTGGCCTGATGTTACAAATAGTGATTTTGGGATGCAATAGCATCCTTCACTCTTTATAACACCTGACCATGTGAGTATAAATATTATTTGTAGTATCACCACTGTGGCTTGAGTATGAATGCAGACTGGAAAGATGATAAAGTTTATACAACTTCTACAATCCCCAGGCCTGGTGTCATGCTGAAGTGAGGACACCCAAAATAACGCATTCGGACTTCAGAATGTTATCACACCTGGGCAGGTGAATACAGTACACATATGAGTTAACTTCCAGCATCTCTCCAGTCTGCATGCAATAGATAATGCAGACTGAAGCGATGCTGCCGGTTAACTCATATGTGTATTCACCTGGACAGGTGTGAAAAATAGTTATGATATGAGGTCAGGGTATTGTAGATATGACATGTATTTTCTCCATCATCTCTTCAGTTTATTCTCCACACACTGAATAGAGGATGTGGTTACTTACAAATAGAGATGAGCGACTTTGCCTTTTTTAGGGTCGAGTCGGGTTTCATGAAACCCAACTTTCTCAAAAGTTGAGTTGAACAAAATCGGCCAACTATCGTGAAAAGTCGAAGGTCCGACTGAAACACGAAACCCAATGGAGGACAGTAAACACACCTACATGTTGGACCGCTTTTTTTTAAAGTGCGCAAGATCTCTCTCTCCCTCTCCCTCTCCCCGGATGCTGCACATGTCATCTCGTTGCCCACAGTGTACGTCCTTGCTCAGTGGCTGAAAAAAGTCACAAGCACGCATTCTGGGAAATCCGACTTTGGCGTTCATTTTGCCGACCGTATGGCCGACTTCACCCTGTGGTCAGGTTTCGGTCGGCGAAACCAACTTTGCCATAAGTCGGCAACTTATAAATCTGGCCGACTTGTTTCGCTCAACTCTACTTACAAGGTATATCTAGAATCCCCTGGCCTTGTGTCACAAAGAGTGAAATGATGATGGTAAAAACACACCATCCTCAAATCACTCTATATGATACCTGAAAAGGTAACAATAGATATGCCTTGCACTCAACACCATCCTCTATTCAGTCTGTGCAATATTTGCATACTGTAGAGACTGGTGGTGAAAATACAAGTCATATATTTGTGTTTTTGACTACACATATCTCCAGGAATGACACAAGAAACGTGTCAGTAATGGAGCTATGTGGTGGCAAAAACAAAGTGTACGACGCAGTGTTATGAATGAGTCACCGTAGGAGGCAAAAACAGAAATACTAGCTAAGTCCAGAAAACCAGAGAAGTTGGCAGCTATCGGATTGCAGACCCCTGAACCTAACAACAACAACTAGCAGTAGCCGATAATGACGGTGAAGCAAGATAAAAACACTAACACAGATAGAAAGATAGGCTGAGCAAATGATGGGGCCCAAGCTAACTAGATAGGACAGGATATGAAAGCTGCTGTCTGCAATCCGCCAAAAACCCTATCAAAACAAGGGCCAACAGGCTGATAGGGAAAAAGGCCCTGAAGACGCTAGGCTTCAAAAAGACTATATCAGCACTCAGGTATTTTCTGAAGACAGAGCAAAAAGGAATTCAACTCACCCCAGCAGGGAATGGCAGAAATTCAGAAAAACAAGGCAAAACAAAACAAAACACAAATGCAAAAAGCAGTGCAGAAAACTTAGCTTTTGAGGAGCAGGAATCAGACTGGTCTCCTAGAATCCCTCAGAGAGATCACCAGCAAGGCAGAAGGGTGTCGGCTGCCTTATATCCAGTCAGCAATTCCCGTCACCCAGTCATCATCATCATACCCAGGTGCTTGGTAATCAGCCTCACTACCTTCCTTCACCAGAAGAGGGAGTTCATCAGACCTCAATGGTGAAGGGGAAAATGAACTCACAACAGCGCAGTGTGTGTACGGCGCAGTGTGTGTAGGCGGCGAAAGACACATTAATAAAACAGTATTAGGGGAAACCAGATCTTGACATTTATTTAAAAAAAAAAAAAAAAAAAAAAGGTTTTATTAGGAATGACGTTTGGGGGAAGATGGTGGCAAGTTGGGGGTGTGGAGAGGCGAGGAGCGGCTGGAAGGCAAGGAAGGGGTTTTAGGGGAAGGGATGACAAAAGTTGGGGGGGAAAGGTGCTCAGGGATGGAACTCGAGGCAGGTTGAGACACAGTGTGAGGTGAGGGGGAGGCACGGTCAAAGTTTTTCTCTTTTTGAGTCTCCTGTGTCCTGGGGTCTTCTACCTGGACCTCCTGGAGCTGGGTGACCACCTTGACCTGGCTGACCGCCTGGAGCTGGGTGACCTTTGCTGCGTGGGAGCAAAAATGGAATGGGGGTCCCCCATCTGCTGCTGCTGCTCAGTGGTGGCAGTGCCAGTGCTGGTCCTTGCAGGAGGAGTGGTGGCGGCAGTGCTCGTCCAGGCAGGAGGAGGGGTGGTGGCAGTGCTGGTCCATGCAGGAGGAGTGGTGGCAGTGGCGGTGCTCCAAGCAGGCGTGGTGGCGGTGGTGGTCCAGACAGGAGCAGCGCTTACCATGGTGGTGACGGTGGAGTGTCCAGCAGCACTCGGCCTTTGGGGTGGTGTAGTGGTGTCTGGCTTGGCTTGGAATGCAGGTGGCCGTGCAGTGGTATGAAGCAGAAGTCGGTAGTGAGGTGAAGCGAGTCAGTGGTGGCACAGTGGGAAATGACACCACTGACCGCTGCACGTACTGACTCTGCTGCATAGCCTGCATGAAAGCAGTGTTGCAGGCCTGCATCACAGTCAGCTGGAGATCTGGACTAAGGTGTTCCGCCATGGCCGGTTCAATTTGATGGATAAAAAATGGTGCCCTGGTCTGTTGAGGTCGGCTTCCAGATGGTCAAGGCGACTGTCGACAGCCTGGAAGCGGTGTTCCATGAGGGTAAAACCGCTTTCCACTCTGTCTGACAGCGCCTTGAGGCCATTCTGGAAGACCGAGCTCAAGTGAAGGAACTCGGGCATGACATTCCTGTCCGAGGCCCTCTGCCGCTGGTGGGAAGTGCCCGCAAAACCAGTGGCAGAGACTTGGGACAGGGGAATACCTGACTGACCAGCTTCCTGGTCTCCAGCTGTCTGTGGTGGTGACCTGCAATATGCTTCTTGGCTGACGGATGGCTGGGATGGGTCAGAAGTCGTTCGATGAAGGACCGCTCCAGGGATAGGTTGCAGGGTGCTGCTCCAGGTGCTGTGAAAAGAAAAGGAAAACATTACTATCATGCATTTACAAGCGCCAACTGCTGTGGAATAGAAAAGCACAGAGTTAAAAGCAATACAATACAACAAGATACTTACGCTCTGGTGACAAGGACCGGTCTTAGGAACGCCAACACCCGATGGTATCTGTATTTTGTTCTGGTCCTTGCACCAGCACCACTGTGACCCTGGCCCTCCTGACGAACATCCCTGTTGAAGCGGTCCCTCATCGAGTGCCAACGGGTTCTGACTTTGTTCACTGTGGGAAAAAGAAATAAAAAAAATTAGACAATGCACTGTGGGCCAGGATAACACAAATGTGTGTGATGCTAGAAAATCACTTGCATCACACACACTTGTGTTATTACGGCCTAGGTGACTGCCGCATCACACAGCAATACAATAGACAATGAATGCACTGTTGGCAAATGTGTGTGATGCTAGAAACTCCTGTTCCTAGCATCACACACTTGTGTTATCACTAGTGTTGAGCATTCCGATACTGCAATATCGGATATTGACAGATATTCGCTGTATCGGAGTTCCGATACTGAGTTCCGATACTTTTAGAATATTGAATACCGGAATCGGAAGTTCCCATAATGCTATGAGCCATTTTATTCAGCCAATGAGGAATCCTAAGAAGTGTGGGCACATCCTGTTATGCATGTTAGGCATGTTAACTAATGGCATGGCTGTGACTGGCTGCGAGCAGACCGCCCAGCTGCTCCTCCCCCAGACACACGCTGAACAGTGATCTATGGAAAGTGAAACTAGTGAGGGAGGAGGAAACGACCAGTTCTCATTTCAATGCCAGAACACCCCCCCCCCCCGGACGTTTATCTTAGAAGCAAGAGATGATGTCTTGGAAACCCTGCAAACTAGTCACAGGAGGTAAATAACTTTTTGTCAGCATTCTGCAGGCCAGATATGCACTGAGATTATGTGAAAAGCCCGGACAACCTGTTTAACATAGTCAATTTCTTTGTAACTCCGAACGTCTTAAAAAAAAAAATTTATTCCTGCTATTCCATTTGATTGAGCTAAACCTCTATGCCTTTAATGTCTCCTCCACCTCCCCCAATGCATTCTACATTATTCTTAGTTGTTTTCCTTCATGTAGAATTAACCAATAAGGAAAGTAAGGGATTTTTTCCATTTCGATATTTGTGTCCCATTGACTTGCATTGGTTTCCGGTATCGGAATCGGCGATATCCGATATTTTTGGGGTATCGGTCCGATCCAATCCGATCCGATATTTTCCGATATCGGAAGGTATCGCTCAACACTAGTTATCACGGTCAAGGTGACTACCGCATCACACAGCAAAACAATAGACAATGCACTGTTGGCCAGGATAACACAAATGTGTGTGATGCTAGAAAATCACTTGCATCACACACACTTGTGTTATCACGGCCTAGGTGACAGCCGCATCACACTGCAATACAAATTGGACAATGCACTGTTGGCCAGGATAACACAAATGTGTGTGATGCTAGAAACTCAGGCTCCTAGCATCCTACACACTTGTGTTATCACGGCCAAGGTGACTGCGGCATCACACAGCAATACAATAGACAACGCACTGTTGGCCATGATAACACAAATGTGTGTGAAGCTAGAAACTCCTGTTCCTAGCATCACACACACTTGTGTTAACACGGCTAAGGTGACTGCCGCATCACACAGCATTGAAATACTTACGAAAATCCTTGCGGACCCGGGGAGAGGCGTTGTCCCAGTCATCCATCAGCGCTGCAGCCAACTCATTCCAGAGCCACCGGCTCACCACCTTGTCCGCGTGCTGCGGATCACGGCTGTCCCACAATGGGACTCGCTCCTGGACCAAGTTGATCAGGCCGTCGTTGTCCAGGGGCATTTCTTCGTCCTGTTGTTGAGCTTAGAAAAAAGAAGAAAAACATTATTATCTTGGAAATATTTGGAAATGAAAAAGATAGAAAAATATACAGAAAAGAAGCAAGAGTGAAGATGAAAAACAGGACAAAAAAAAGGCAGGGGAAAAATAAAAGTACATTCACAGTCAGTCTATACTTACAGGCCATCTCCCCATCCACACTTGGCTTGGCTGCTGCTGCTCCTGCTGTTCTTCCTTCAATACTGTGACCCATGAGGTCTGAAAAAGAACAAAAATTAATTTGGTACATTTGTAGATGCAGCAGCGAATACTTACCCAAAATGTAGGGCAGGAAGATACTCACTTCACGCTCTGCTTGGGCCAGTTCACCCCGGGCCGGTGTGTACTCCTCTCCAGAAGACTTGCTGCAATAAAAAAAAAATACATTAGTACATAATAAATTTAAAAAAGGACAGGCAGACATTAGGTTTAATACTCACATTATTAAAGTTGCTGCTACTCTCCAAGCTCTCCAACGTCCTTCTCTCTTCAGTCTGTAGAGTAGTGGACTGCCAGTGCAAACACCTTCTTTTATCAACACTACCCCTCAAACAATGTTTCTTTGTGTAGGAGGTGGTTTAAACCAGTGTCTAGACATGTTTACTCAAAATCGCATGCGATCAAAAGCGCAGGTGTGAGCATGTCCATGCGCACGTATGCGACCCCATAGACTGTAATGTGTTATTTTGGCGCATTCTGTGCGCACGCGATCACATGTGTTTTTCTTAACGAGGTTGGGCGGAACAAAAAATGCAACATGTTGCGCTGAGCGCGTCTAGGCGCACACCTGAAAAAAGCGCATGCGCCCGCCATGTTAAACATAGGGGTGCATGGCGCATGCGACCGATAGCGCACGATGCGCTGCGCGAAAAAAATGCTAATGTGAAACCAGCCATACACATGTATATGAGCATGTATGTTTGGGCTACCAATGCACTGCTCCTACTTTTGGTCCTTGATTTCAAATTTTGATTGGTATTTATATATGCATAATTTTTGTTTCAAATAACAACTGTATGGTATTGATGTATGATTTGGTTCTCAGGGAGAGTGGTTTCCTCTGCTTAGGACATGTAATTCGAATATTTATTCTATTATTAGTTCAATTCTGATATCCAAATGGACATAATTATGGCATTAAATGGCGTCTATTTATAGATATAGCACTTCCCCTGGTAATCCATTCATTATTATTTTTTGGAGGTGTTATATTTCTATAATATTGACTGCTCTTTAAATATTTTTGCATTTTGCACATATTTTTCACTCACCTGCATTGCATGTCGCTCCATAATGATTTTAATTGTGATTTTCTGTCTGTATGGCATTGCTGTTTGTAATAAAGCCTTATTTTATATATTATTGCCTTGTGTGCATTATATTTTGCACTCTTTTTCTTGTCTATTCATATTCTTGTTTGCGCATTCAGTAGCACCTGGCTATATGGATTATTTATATTAGATTAAATGGTGCCCACTATTTTCAAGTCATTGGAACGTAAGCGTACAATGCAGCTAATGCCCCACAGGTCACAGTACTCAATTCTCATATTTCTCATCTGCTTGCGGTCGAAATGTTGCCTCTTAGGCTCGTGGAGATTGAAGCTTTCCGAAACCTGATGGCTGCGGCTGTCCAAGGTACTCAGTCCCCAGCCGCCACGATTTCTCCCACTGTGCCATCCCGGCATTACACAAGCACGTGTCCCACAACATTACCAGTGCCCTCAACAATGCAGTCATTAGGAAAGTATACCTAACCAAGGACACGTGGACAAGTGGTTGTGGCCAGGGACGTTACATCTCGCTGACGGCACACTGGGTTAACATAGTGGAAGCCGGGACCCAGTCAGACCTTTGGATGGAACATGTCCTCCTGACGCCAAGGATTGCAGGCCCTCGTCAAACAGGGTTGCCCCCACTGTGTACAGCTCCTGCACCTCCTCCTCCTCCTCAGCTTCCATGTCCGAAAGGAGCACATCAGTGACAAGCTGGAAGCACTGCAGCACTGCCAAAGCAAAGCGGCAACAGGCTGCGCTGAAGCTAATTTGCTTAGGTGACAAACAGCACAATGCTGAAGAGTTGTTGACAGGTCTGAAAGAGCAGGCAGATGTGTGGCTGACACCGCTGAATCTCCAGCCAGGCATAGTTGTGTGTGACAATGGCAGGAACTTGGTGGCGACTCTGAGGCGAGGCGAACTGACACATGTGCCATGCCTGGCCCATGTGCTGAACCTCATTGCTCAATGTTCTTTAAAAACCTATCCGGAGCTGCCGGAACAGCTGGTTAAAGTACGGCGCCTGTGTGCACATTTTAGAAAGTCAGCTACAGCTTCAGCCGACCTTGCCATGCTTCAGCAGCGACTGCAGATTCCGGCTCCCCGACTGGTGTGTGATGTCCCCACACATTGGAACTCTACACTTCATATGTTGGAAAGGATTTGTGAGTAGAAGCGGGCAGTTGTTGAATACCAGCATCAACAAGGCCATCGTGTTTCAGGTTTGACACCACATATAATACCTCAGGAGTGAACATGGCTGTCAGACATATGTAGCATCCTACAAAACTTTGAGGAGTCCACCAAGATGGTGAGCGGTGATGACGCCATAATTAGCTTCACTATCCCGCTCATCTGCATTCTGAAAAGCTCTCTGCTCACAATGAAAGAGGATGCATTGCAGTTGGAGCATGAGGACAAGGATCAAGGAACCATACAGGGTAATTACACACAGCCCAGCCCTATGTCATCCCAACGTGGATTGGTTGACAATGATGAAGAGGAGGACGAACAGGAGCTACTTACATGTGCTATAGACGGGACTCCAACCACAACTGTCATACTGTCTGTTCAGCGTGGATGGCCTGAGGACAGAGAAGAAGAGGAAGAGGAGGAGGACACCTTGGTCAGTCGTCCTGTTGTTGAGGACACGGAAGGCTTGCCTGTTACCAGTCTGGCACGCATGCCTGACTTTATGTTGCACTTTCCCGTGACCCTCGTATTGTCAAAATATTGGGTAGCAGTCATTACTGGCTAGTGACACTTTTAGACCCACGCTACAAGGATAACTACAATCTCTTGTTCCAGAGGCAGACAGGTATACCAAAATGGTGCAGTACCATAGGGCCATTGTTGCAGAGTTATTAAAAAAATTCCCTTCTCAAAACGCAGGTGGCAGAGATAACATTTCGTTGTCCAACCAAGCAGGACAGGCGACACAGATACAAGTTCACTCCAGCAGAGTCAGGGGAACACTGGCAAAGTTCTGGGACAGTTTTCTAAGACTCTCCCATCGCCCATGCACTGAGGCGCGGGGTAATCTCACAAGGAATGCACTCTTTTCTAAGATGCTGAGGGAGTACCTTGCTAACCGTACCAACTTCCTCCGTGATTCCTCTGTGCCTTTTAATTATTGGGTGTCCAAGCTGGACATGTGGCATGAGCTGGCTCTCTATGCCTTAGAGGTCCAGGCCTGCCCTGCCGCTAGCGTTTTGTCCGATCAAGTTTTTAGTGCTGCTGGTGGCATTATCACAGATAAGCGCATACGCCTTTCTATGGAAATTGCAGACAGGCTGACTCTTATAAAAGTGAACAAGGGACGGATTGGGCCTGGCTTCGCGACACCACCAAATGATGACAGCGAAGCATAAATTCCAATGTAGTTTTTTTTTGTGAGGTGTATTCACATGCACCTCTTCACAACCAAACATGGATATGCGCTTCGTGTTTTTTGCTATTTGGTGTCCTCCTCCTCCTTCTCCTCATACTCACTGTCCACCATCACTTGAACACCAGGGTGAACGCATTCAATCATGCTCCGGCCACTCTATGTTTTGGCAAGGGTGTTATGATGGCCGTCACCAAAATTTAAAAAATATTTACACCCCCAAGGGGAAATGTTTGCCAGCCCATACACTAACTGTATGGGCATTCCAAGTCTAGGAGACCCGCTCCTAGAAATTGGGCCTATAAGTGAATCAGGCATTCTTCCAAGTCTTATCATCCACCGCCACTAGATCAAAAGGGTTTACGTATTCCCTGTAGCTACAGCCAGTGTCGAATTAGTAACAAGGGTGAGTGGTTAGGCTGTGCGTCAAATATTTGTTCTGCCAAAGGTTGAGGTGTACCCCACAGGGGAAATATTTGCCAACCCATACGCTAAGTGTATGGGCATTCCAAGTCTAGGATACCCTCTCCGAAAAATTGGGCCTATTACTGAATCAGGCCTTCCTCCAAGTCTCATCATCTACCGCCACTAGATCAAAAGGGTTTACGTTTTCTGTGCAGCTGCAGCCAGTGTCGACGTTGTAATAAGTGTGGGTGGTTAGGCTGTGCGTCAAATACATGTTCTGCCAAAGGTTGAGGTGTACCCCAGAGGGGAAAATGTTTGACAGCCAACACACTTAGTGTATGGGCATTCCAAGTCTAGGAGACCCGCTCCTTTAAATTGGGAATAGATTTTAATCAGACTTTCCTCCATGTCTCATCATCCACCGCCACTAGATCACCAGTGTTAACGTGTTCCATGCTGCTACAGCCAGGGTCGACTTCAGAACAAGGGTGGGTGTTTTTGCTGGGCGTAATCTACCTGTTGTGAAAACGGTTGAGGTGTACCCCACAGGGGAAAATGTTTGACAGTCAACGCACTTAGTGTATGGGCATTCCAAGTCTAGGAGACCCGCTCCTTTTTAATGGGACATTTTTTGTTAAGAGGCCTTCCTCTATGTTTCTTCCAAGTGGGGATCGGGGTTATTGGGGTGCATATGACTTGGTAGCAGGGCAGGCCTTGCAGTCTATGCATAAGAAAACAGAATGGGAGTACAAAATGAATAATATGAAGTGGATTTTTCGGTGCCCATCCAGTATGTGGTTTCAAAGGCATATTAGGGTGCAGATAACTTGGCAGCAAGGCAGGCCTTGCAAACAATGCATAAGAAATTAGTTTGGGATTGCGAAATGAATAATGTGAAGTGGATTTTCTGGTGGCCATCCAGTACATGGCTTGAAAAGCTTATTGGGGTGCATGTAACTTTGGAGCAGGCCAGGCCTTGCATTCAATGCAACATTTTTTAAGGAAGCCCTCCTGTACTTCTTGTGAAAGGGGTATTGTGGTGCGTCGTAATTCTTGGCAGCCCATCCTCTGACTGCACAGAGATTAACAGTTTAGGAGACCCACTGATTAATAATGGCCCTTTAAGAAGATTAATGCCGCCTGATGACCCTGTAAAAATAGGCTCTGTGACTTTAAGAGTCCTTCCTTCATAAATGAAACAAGATATGTCTGCTAATGTGTCACACACCACATGGCCAGTTAGGGTTGGTAAACGTTACAATGACGTTTCCCAATGAATGCATTTGTATTGGGTGAAAGCAATGTTAAAGTTGAAAAACGCTTCAAAAACACTGCGTCTGAACATAGCCCAAGTGGGGGAGGAACATTTTGGTCTGGGGTTAATTATTTTGCCTTATATACAAGTCATTAACCTAGAAAGGATGCACCTTAACATATTTCCCAGCAAAATCCATTTTGGTTTCGTTTTGGTATGTTTTTTGGTGCACTGGTAAAAATGGCATGAAACTCTTAAAAAATTGTTTAAAGCTGTGAAATAGGAGTCAGGAATGCTTCCAGGGGCGATCCCCATGATGTCCCCCTGTCACTTGAGCAGTGTTTCTATCATTTTCAGACGTTTTTAGACCTTTAAAGGACCCCCGGGGGGATCGCGGTAAAAATGCTTGGGTCTCGTTGTTCTGTCCGAGTACCCACATATTCCAATTTGTTCGACCCGAGAAACGAGCACCCAAGCATTTTAGTGCTCGCCCATCACTAGTGGCACCTGTTTGAACTTGTTATCAGTATAAAAGACACCTGTCCACAATCTCAACCAGTCACACTCCAAACTCCACTATGGTGAAGACCAAAGAGCTGTCGAACCAGAGTCAAAGTTGTAGCCCTGAACCAGGCAGGGATGGCTAGGGTCACGCTGCATTAATGCTATAGCATAACGCGATCACGTTATGCTATACCGCTAGCGCAGATGATACATTTGCGCTAGTGGTGACGGAGCCACAGATGCTGCAGCCCGCGTCCGAGGCTCCATCACTGAATGACGGCACATCGCTAGCGCATGCCGATTATGGCATGCGTTGGCGATGCGCCCGATAATGGTAGCGTTAACGGACTGCGTTACACCGCGTTATGCCGCGGTGTAGCAGAGTCCATCTAATAGACTGCCATAACGAAGTGTGACCCCAGCCGAAGACTGAATCTGCAATAGGCAAGCAGCTTGGTGTGATGAAATCAACTGTGGAAGCAATAATAAGAAAATGGAAGACATACAAGACCACTGATAATCTCCCTCGATCTGGGGCTCCACGCATGATCTCACCCTGTGGGGTCAAAATGATCACAAGAGCGGTGAGCAAAAATCCCAGAACCACTCGGGTGGACCTATTGAATGACCTGAATAGACCTGGGGCCACCGTAACAAAGGCTACCATCAGAACACACTACACCGCCAGGGACTCAGATCCTGCAGTGCCAGATGTGTCCCCCTGCTTAAGCCAGTACATGTCCGGGCCCGTCAGAAGTTTTCTAGAGAGCATTTGGATTATCCAGAAGAGTATTGGGAGACTGTCATATGGTCAAATGAAACCAAAGTAGAACTGTTTGGTAGAAACAAAACTCATCGTGTTTAGAGGAGAAAGAATGCTGAGTTGAATCCAAAGAACACCATACCTACTGTGAAGCATGGGGGTGGCAACATCATGCTCTAGGGCTGTTTCTCTGCAAAAGGACCAGGACGACTGATCCGTGTACATGAAAGAATGAATTGGGCCATGTATCATGAGATTTTGAATGCAAAACTCCTTCCATCAGCAAGGGCATTTAAGATGAAACATGGATGGGTCTTTCAGCATGATAATGATCCCAACCACACTGCTAGAGCAATGAAGGAATGGCTTCTTAAGAAGCATATGAAGGTCCTGGAGTGGCCTAACCAGTCTCCAGATATCATCCCCATAGAAAACCTTTGGAGGGAGTTGAAAGTCTGTGTTGCCCAGCAACAGGCCCAAAACATCACTGCTCTGTAGGAGATCTGTATGGAGGAATGGGCCAACATACCACCAACAGTGTGTGCCAACCTTGAGAAGACTTACAGAAAATGTTTGACCTCTGTTATTGCCAAAAAGGATATATAACAAAAAATTGAGATGAACTTTTGCTAATGACCAAATCAATCTTGCCAAATCAGACAAGGTGATTTTCTGGATTTGTTTTCTCATTTTGACTCTCATAGTTGTGGTCTACCTATGATGTCAATTACAGGCCTCTCTCATCTTTTTAAGTGGGAGAACTTGTACAATTGGTGGCTGACTAAATACTTTTTTTCCCCAATGTATATGTACTTTTGGCCAGGGGTGGATTAAGGGTAGCCAGGGCCCTGGGCTGTTCAGACTCTGTGGGTCCCCTGGTCATGTAACAGGGTCGGGAAGTCACTAGTTTTCATGACGCATGCGGTGCGTTAAGGGGCGGGAAGGGGTTAAATACTGAGGTAAAAAACTTAGCAAATACAAAACGTGTACACGAGGCCTCACAAATACTGAGGTAAAAAACACCAAATACTCAGCGTGTCCATGAGGCCTTACAAATACTGAGCGAAAAACTCACCAAATACTCAACGTGTGCACGAGGCCTTATAAATACTGAGGTAAAAACTCGCCAAATACTCAGTGTGTGCACGAGGCCTTACAATTACTGAGGTAAAAACTCACCAAATATTCAGCGTGTGCATGAGGCCTTACAAATACTGGAAGGCTTCCACCCAACATCTAGTCCTGACTCACCTGTACCTAACATCGAAACCAGCTAATAGTCTGCAATCACCTGCTGACCTGGACCCATGACCTGTCAGACAAGTTACTTCACATGAGTCACACAGAGGCTTCTGCTTCTTGAACTTCCCCAGATAGAAGAAGCAGCCTCCGATGTGCAGCCTGTGGCCGGATACACAGGAAGAGACGCTCCTCGTCACAGGCTGTGCCAACATGGCAGCAGAGGGGTTAACGCCACAAACAAGTCGCCGTCTCCTCACACACTGGACACTGCATCTGGCAACGAACAAGCGCACATTGTGCAATGTTAGTCATGTCCCAGATGTTCAGCATGTGGAGAAGCAAGGGGGGACAAATAAGATCCCAGGATTGGAACAGGAGCATGGGAAAGTGGACGGCGGTCAGAGGGGCAGAGTTTATATAGAGGTCGGAGTAAGTAAATATATATACACTCACTGGCCACTTTATTAGGTACACCATGCTAGTAAGGGGTTGGACCCCCTTTTGCCTTCAGAACTGCCTCAATTCTTCGTGGCAGAGATTCAACAAGGTGCTGGAAGCATTCCTCAGAGATTTTGGACCATATTGACATGATGGCATCACACAGTTGGCGCAGATTTGTCGGCTGCACATCCCTGATGCGAATCTCCCGTTCCACCACATCCCAAAGATGCTCTATTGGATTGAGATCTGGTGACTGAGGAGGCCATTTGAATACAGTAAACTCATTGTCATGTTCAAGAAACCAATCTGAGATGATTCGAGCTTTATGACATGGCGCATTATCCTGCTGAAAGTAGCCATCAGATGTTGGGTACATTGTGGTCATAAAGGGATGGACATGGTCAGCAACAATACTCAGGTAGGCTGTGGCGTTGCAACGATGCTCAATTGGTACCAAGGGGCCCAAAGAGTGCCCAGAAAAAATTCCCCACACCATGACACCACCACCACCAGCCTGAACCGTTGATACAAGGCAGGATGGATCCATGCTTTCATGTTGTTTACGCCAAATTCTGACCCTACCATCCGAATGTCGCAGCAGAAATCGAGACTCATCAGACCAGGCAACGTTTTTCCAATCTTCTACTGTCCAATTTCGATGAGCTTGTGCAAATTGTAGCCTCAGTTTCCTGTTCTTAGCTGAGAGGAGTGGTACCCAGTGTGGTCTTCTGCTGCTGTAGCCCATCTGCCTCAAAGTTCGACGCACTGTGCGTTCAGAGATGCTCTTCTGCCTACCTTGGTTGTAACGGGTGGCAATTTGAGTCACTGTTGCCTTTCTATCAGCTCGAACCAGTCTGCCCATTCTCCTCTGACCTCTGGCATCAACATGGCATTTCCGGCCACAGAACTGCCGCTCACTGGATTTTTTTTCTTTTTCGGACCATTCTCTGTAAACCCTAGAGATGGTTGTGCGTGAAAATCCCAGTAGATCAGCAGTTTCTGAAATTCTCAGACCAGCCCTTCTGGCACCAACAATCATGCCACGTTCAAAGGCACTCAAATCACCTTTCTTCCCCATACTGATGCTCGGTTTGAACTGCAGGAGATTGTCTTGACCATGTCTACATGCCTAAATGCACTGAGTTGCCGCCATGTGATTGGCTGATTAGAAATTAAGTCTTAACACACAGTTGGACAGGTGTACCTAATAAAGTGGCCAGTGAGTGTATATGTATACACACATATATTACTACATGCGGGCAGCGCACACATGCACAATCCTCAGGTTGTACAACTTTCAACTGGTCAAAACATTTCATGCTACGTCTTGGGTGGAATATCATCACCCATCGTTTTAGGTCTCCCTTGGTTAAAAAAACAGTGATAGATTGGCGGTCTGGGGAAGTTGTCAGCTGGGGGTCGTGTGAAGGCTGCTGCCTGGGGGCTACGGTCTCCACCGTCTTGCTAGAATCGGTCCCTTCTTCCCCAGTGGGGGCAGCAGAGGTGCTGCCCGGGAGTAGGGACCAGTCTCAACCCTCACCATTAACCAACCCTGGTAGTTGGAGTCCTTTTAGGAGGAGGGGTCAGTGGAGGGTGGTGGTTTCCTCTGAAAATCGTGGGGGTGTGAGTGTGGTGAAAAGGGGACGCCTCTGTTGTCAGTACTTTGAAGAGTTTACCACTTTGTGGCAAACGCATGAATGGTAATAAACGTTCAGGTACGGACCTGTGTGTGAACGAGTTTGTATGGGTGTCCACCAATCACATCCGGTGGAAGTGTGCTGCTGGATTCTAGAACTCTCGAGTTATCGGTCCTAATCGGGTGTCTGCCGTTCTCGGCCCAGCGACCTACCAGCTGGAGTTACCCTCTGTCATGCCCATACACAATTCGTTCCCCAGGTCGGCGCTCTGGAGATGTGTGCCGCCTCCAGAACATATACTGTATATAACCACATTTACCATAAACCTGTAGTCAGGTGTTTAGCTAGGTGAACTCAACTGTGCCAAGGCGTCCTCATCATAGGTTTTTTTTTTTTTTTTTGGTGAGACGCTTTGTTGAGGGTCCGGAGGCTCCTCTTTGAAGGGGGGGGGGTACTGTCACAATCCATTTCTTGGATGTGTGTCAGATCTGGATTTCCTCACATTTAAACTTTTTTCCTTTTCGGCCATTGGGGGTTAATTGCAGTTTTTCCCTCCGGTGGCCGCTGGTGTTACTACAACTTTAGTTAGCCTCACTGACGGCACTGGCTGATCTGAGGTGAAGTAATGAGCGTGGGAATAAATGCAGAAACTTTCCCAAGCTCATTAGTTCATCTCAGAGCAGCGAGGGAGGCTGCGCAGAGATGAAATAATTCATTCTGGCAGTGGTTTACATGGGGCTGGTCGCATTAGCATCGGTCCCTGTATAAACCACTTAACCCTTTCTGATGGATTGCAGCGGGGGACCTGACTGAGCAGTGGAGAGGTAAGGATAGTGTTGCTTTTTTGTTTTATTTTTGTTACAGGTTGATGGATTATTTTTGGATTACCAGAGCAATAAATCTTGTCAAAAACTAGGTGTCTTTATTTAAATAAAATAATTTTTAATTAATGTCTGTGTTTGTTTTTTAACCGCTTAATAGTCTAGGGTTAATAATGGATAAGTGTCTAATTGACACCTGTCCATTATTAATCGGCTTAATGTCACCTTCCAATTGCAAGATGACACTAACCCATTAATATTAACCCATTAGCTACCACTACAGGGCAATGGGAATAGAGAGGATAAGTGCCAGAAAAGGCGCATCTTATAGATGGGGTGTCTGGAGGCAGTTTTTTGCAGCCGGGGGGGGGGGGGGGCAAAAACAATGGACTCTCTCAAGGCTATTAAAATCTGTCCTAACTCACCTGCTTTACCCCTCTGGTTGCGATTTTGCTGCGGGAGCCCACACATTTTTTTCCAACGAATTAACCCCTTAATTTAACACCTAGACGTCACAAATTTTACACACAAACCCTAATTTAATTATTAGTCAGGGACATATACAAAAATACATGAAATGAAATGGTTTACTGTATGTAAACCATGTGTCATTTCATGTCGGATTTTGTATTGATTTTACAGAAGCCGGCAATTGAATTAGCTGTTATTCTGCTATGTAGAACAGTATGAAATATAAATATATATATATATATATATATATATATATATGTGTGTGTGTGTATCAATGACATGTTTATATAAATATATAATATATACTAGCTGAAGAGCCCGGCGCTGCCCGGGCATAGTAACTAACTGTGGATAGTTATAACAAATTATAATTATCCTCCATCCCATAGTCCCGTGCCCATATACCCAGTGGCGGATTATAATGAGGTCAATTTGGGCAGTTGCCCCGGGCCCAGTGGGGTTAAGGGGCCCACAGCCCAGGCCAGTAAATTGCCCCATTATAATCCGCCACCGCGCAGGGCCGGATTATAGGCAGGGCAGGCGGGGCTTCAGCCCCGGGGCCCCCACCACAAGAGCTTCTAAGGGGGCCCCCACCACATTCCTGCTGGCTGCTGCAATGGCACTCCATCTTCTCCCCACCTAAAAGTGAGTGACCGTGGGGGCGGCATTATGTGCTCTGCTACCAGCAGCATCTACAAGTAGCGTGAACGCTGATGCTGCTGGTAGCGTGCAAAGGCTTGTGATGAGATCACAGGAGGTAAGGTGTCAGGGCCTGCGATCATGTGACCCCTGTCTCCTCCCCTCCTGTGACCTCATCACAGGTCCTGTGCGCACAGCACAGAGCACTGAGAGCAGCCATGTATGTGGAGTGCGGCTCTGCGGGTGGAGGTCGGTGCTGGAGGCTCCATTATTCTCTATGTGGAGTGTGGCTCTGCAGGTGGAGGTCGGTGCTGGAGGCCCCATTATTCTCTATGTGGAGTGCGGCTCTGCGGGTGGAGGTCGGTGCCGGAGGCTCCATTATTCTCTATGTGGAGTGTGGCTCTGCGGGTGGAGGTCAGTGCTGGAGGCTCCATTATTCTCTATGTGGAGTGCGGCTCTGCGGGTGGAGGTCGGTGCCGGAGGCTCCATTATTCTCTATGTGGAGTGCGGCTCTGCGGGTGGAGGTCGGTGCTGGAGGCTCCATTATTCTCTATGTGGAGTGCGGCTCTGCGGGTGGAGGTCGGTGCTGGAGGCCCCATTATTCTCTGTGGAGTGCGGCTCTGCGGGTGAAGGTCGGTGCTGGAGGCTCCATTATTCTCCATGTGGAGTGCGGCTCTGCGGGTGGAGGTCGGTGCTGGAGGCTCCATTATTCTCTATGTGGAGTGCGGCTCTGCGGGTGGAGGTCGGTGCTGGAGGCTCCATTATTCTCTATGTGGAGGTCGGTGCTGGAGGCCCCATTATTCTCTATGTGGAGTGCGGCTCTGCGGGTGGAGGTAGGTGCTGGAGGCCCCATTATTCTCTATGTGGAGTGCGGCTCTGCGGGTGGAGGTCGGTGCTGGAGGCCCCATTATTCTCTATGTGGAGTGTGGCTCTGCAGGTGGAGGTCGGTGCTGGAGGCTCCATTATTCTCTATGTGGAGTGCGGCTCTGCGGGTGGAGGTCGGTGCTGGAGGCTCCATTATTCTCTATGTGGAGTGTGGCTCTGCGGGTGGAGGTTGGTGCTGGAGGCTCCATTATTCTCTATGTGGAGTGCGGCTCTGCGGGTGGAGGTCGGTGCTGGAGGCTCCATTATTCTCTATGTGGAGTGGGGCTCTGCAGGTGGAGGTCGGTGCTGGAGGCTCCATTATTCTCTATGTGGAGTGGGGCTCTGCAGGTGGAGGTCGGTGCTGGAGGCTCCATTATTCTCTATGTGGAGTGCGGCTCTGCGGGTGGAGGTCGGTGCTGGAGGCCCCATTATTCTCTATGTGGAGTGTGGCTCTGCGGGTGGAGGTCAGTGCTGGAGGCCCCATTATTCTCTATGTGGAGTGCGGCTCTGCGGGTGGAGGTCGGTGCTGGAGGACCCATTATTCTCTATGTAGAGTGTGGCTCTACGATTCGTGACCCCCGTCACGTGACGAGGGGGGCCCACAGAGTCTGAACTGCCCCGGGCCCTGGCTACCCTTAATCCACCCCTGCATATACCCATCATACATATCCACCATCCCATAGGCCCGTGCCCATATACCCATCATACATATCCTCCATCCCATAGTCGAGTGCCCATATACCCATCATACATATCCTCCATCCCATAGTCCCGTGCCCATATACCCATCATACATATCCTCCATCCCATAGTCCCGTGCCCATATACCCATCATACATATCCTCCATCCCATAGTCCCGTGCCCATATACCCATCATACATGTCCACCATCCCATAGGCCCGTGCCCATATACCCATCATACATATCCTCCATCCCATAGTCGAGTGCCCATATACCCATCATACATATCCTCCATCCCATAGTCCCGTGCCCATATACCCATCACACATCCTCCATCCCATAGTCCCATGCCCATATACCCATCATACATATTCGCCATCCCATAGTCGAGTGCCCATATACCCGCCATCACACATCCTTCATCTCATAGTCCCATGCCCATATACCCATCATACATATCCTCCATCCCATAGTCCCATGCCCATATACCCATCATACATATCCTCCATCCCATAGTCCCGTGCCCATATACCCATCATACATATCCACCATCCCATAGTCCCGTGCCCATATACCCGTCATACATATCCTCCATCCCATAGTCCCATGCCCATATACCCATTATGACATAATCACCATGGCAACCGTTATGACATAACCGTCACCTTTGCAACCTATTAAGACATCATCGCCACCATGGCAACCATTATGACATCATAATGAGGGGCGGGGCTTGATACACACACACTTTTTCCCCATTATGTAGATAGGGGCAAAATTGTTTGGTGAATTGGAATGCGCGGGGTTAAAATTTCGCCTCACAACATAGCCTAGGACACTCTTGGGGTCCAGACGTGTGACTGTGCCAAATGTTGTGGCTGTAGCTACGACGGTGCGGATGCCAATCCCGGACATACACACACACACATACACACCCCTTTATATATTAGATATATATGTACTCTATGTGTCTATATCTATTCTTTCGTATCTTTATTAAACCTGTCAGTGTGATTTTACTGTATCGCGTACTGAATTGCCGGCTTTTCTAAAAGACACCGGGTGCGTATTTCTCGCAAGTCACACATCTGGTCCGTGTGTAATGCGTATATTTAGCGCACCCATAGACTTGCATTGGCGTATTACGGGCGTAGTACGCTGACATACGCAGCATACTGCGATTGGCACGGCCCGTAACATTACGCCAGAAACATCCGGCTGATGGGAGCTGCCCCATAGAGAATCATTGGTCCATGTGCAATGCGTGGTTTTTACTCCTCTCACTCGTCCGTATTTCTCTCTAGTGTGACCCCGGCCTTTCAGAGCATTACTGAGCCTTATATTGGTCCTTCACTAGCATCCCATGTGGATGGACTCTGTATCTCCAATTTGTTGCACTTGTCACGTGTTTGTGTCATTTGCATGGCATGAATAAGCATTACAATGCATACCTAACTAACGGGTATAATACCACATTTCATCAGCAGGGAAAACAAAGCAAAGTAAAAAAAAAAAAAAATCCCATGCCATAGCATAACTGTGGTGCTAGTATAATAATAAGGTAGCCTATGTAACCAGGTGGTATCTCCACTGAAACAGGGTCAATGACCAGAGCATAGCAGTGTGGGTAATTTTTGAGAGGGGAACGGACCTATTTTCAACATAAAGTATTTGTAAATTATTGTAAAAAATAAAAACAAAACAAAACAAAAAACAGCATCATATCATTCATCCTAGGTGTGATAAGGGTTAGGTAGCAAATATTTATGATTTCATCATTTGTATCCTGTCTGCATAGGAGGGGAGGTCTCTCTGTCCTGATTTCTAGGATCTACTCATATGGAACACCTGGGGGGTTACGTACTCCCCACATACATCCTTAGTCTGGATTCTTCACATCTGATGGGTTGTATCTGCTCGCTCTGAATCATAGCGTGTCTTGTGCCTATTTTTAGAGACTTCTGCGTGAATCATCATTGTCTACCCTTTTCAGCATTTATTAATTTCCACATCTCTTTATTCATGAATGTTTCTTTGTATTTTAAATTGCTAATTACTAATATTCTGAACTGCTTTGTTACAACTTGAAGACATAGAAAATATTTCTACATTTCATCAGTGTCTGGATTCTTTTACTGATAGACTCAAGATGGTCTAACTCTTATTAGATTTTTTTTAAAGGGTTGTCCCATAAAAAGAATATATATTTTTCAACACATAATAGATGATACACATTCTGCTAAAATTGTTAGGTGGTGGGACAAATAGAGTCATAAAGCCTATGCACTAAGTGAAAGGGCTGCCAAAAATTAGGAGGGACTGCAATACACCCTGGAATACAAAAATTTTGAGCAAGTGCCAGATGAAGACCCTCTAAAAATTTGGAGAGAGTGACGCATTAAAGATCCTTTAAAAATTTGGAGTGAGTGATGCATAATGACCCTCTAAAAATTTGGAGTGAGGGTCACATATGACCCTGTAATAATTTTAAATGAGGGTCGCATGATGAGCCTACATTTGAATTGTCTTTATGTTCCTCTACTATCATCCGGTGGGGTTGAGAAGTCTGGGCCAATCCAGGCTTTGCTCATATAGAGTGAGGCCTGCATGACAACCCTGTAAAATTTTTAAATGACAACCATCTGATGACCCCGTAGAAATTAAATGAGGTCCGCATGATGACCCCACATTTGATGGCTTTATGTTTCACTGCCGTCATCCGGTGGGGTTGAGAAGTCTGGGCCAATCCAGGCCTTGTTGATTTAGATAAGAGTCATCCTGTCAGCATTTTGAGTTACCAAGCGGATGCGCTTATCAGTTATTATGCCCCTGGTAGCACTAAAAACCGTCTCTAAAAAATAATTCGAGAATCCGTCCTCTCCTCAACCCTCAATCTACTAAAATACTAATGCATGCCCTCATCATCTACCACCTCGACTACTGCAACATCCTCCTTTTTAGCCTTCCTGCTAAAACTATCACACCTCTCCAGTGTGTCCTCAGCTCTGCTGTCCAACTAATCCAATTCTCTCCTCTATACTCCTGCACTTCTCCCCTTTGCAAATCCCTTCATTGGCTCCCAATTCCCCAATATATTCACTTTAGGCTTCTAACACTGTAGAAGAGTTCATCATTATGCTTAAACCAGATGAACAGTTAATTAGCAGTTCTGAGCTATGAAGTAGGTGCACTTAGTAGTGAAACAAATAGGAGTCTGCTGAAGAGATGATTGCCAGCTGAGAAAACTGAATGGTGAGGCAAACTCCAAAGCACATGCAAAGCGCATACAAAGATATCTGAATACTCAGACACTCAGCTCTCGGCTTTAAAAAGCCTGTAGTGATGATGTGACAGAAGTTTGAACCTTGAGAAACTCAGCGTGGACCACAGCAAAGGGCGGTGGTCATAGAAAAAGGTAACAGGGCATGGCCCTGGAGCCATGACAGGTGAGGTGAGTAACATGTCAATGGATGCAAGAGAGTTGAGGAGGAATCTTAAAATTGAGGTGGCATTAATTTGAACGCCCAACTAGCCAAAACTTTAGTATTAATTTTGTTTGGACACTTTATTGATTGCTTGAGTAATTCATGATCTACTAATGATGAACTATGTCACCTTTTCCATATGCTTTAGATGTGTTTACTCACACTCAACTAGTTCTTCCGGTCGGAAACCACAACACCTACAAGGCTTTTTGATTATTGGTGTGTGGGCATAGAGACAGAGAAAAAAGCCTTGTCTGAAAATATCTAGATGAATAATGGAAGTTCTGTATAGGCGTTTGTGAAATCATTCATGGCAAAAGCCTCACTTCATGAGATACCATGGTGATAACTTCGCTACACAACAGAGTCTACATAACTCACATGACCCTAGATGCCTGCTCAGGGACAATTGTACAAAGAGTGAAGGTGGTGTGAATGGACTTCACACGAAGATCATAATCTCATCATCTTTCGCTTCCTCGTTATGCAGTATTTCCACGTTTCACAACAAATCTGTGAAGATGACATGTTCTGTGCTATTCCACGCGAGGAATGTTCATGTCATTGCCAGGATGTGTCTCATCAAAGTCATGTTAAAATCAAATTGTACAACAACGCCTGAAAAACACAGACTTGGCGATTTTACCAAAATGTCATGTTACTGCTATGGTGTCTGTAGTGGGATCCCACCACTTCTCCTTCTACTGTTATCATATTGTAGCAAGTGGAGTGCAGGGTACACAGATTTATGCAACTCCTACAATCTATATGTAGGAACAGAGGTAGCAAACTTTAACTTGACAATTATTATACCATTCAAATTGTCAAGATAACTACGTTTGCTACATCATGAGGTGTATTTTTAATCATATATACTATTTTGAGAGGACCTGTCAAAAGTGACTAGTTTTATTCTTATTTTATTCCCACTGTTCCCCTAATTATACTTTTTGTTTCCTCATAAATCCACCATGCGGTTAAAGAGATATTATTATTTAGTACTAACTTTTATGACCTTTAGGCTGTGTGCCCACGTTGCGTTTTTTAAGCGTTTCCGCGGCGCTTTTAGACGCGCGTTTCTGCTGCGGAAACACTTTAGAAAAGCATCCCATGTAATCATAACTGAATCCGCACATGTTGTGCTAATGGTGCGTTTTTTTCCGCTGCGGAAACGCTTAGCGGAAAAAAACGCAGCATGTTCACTAATTTTGCGGAAACGCGTGCCTTTCCGCATACATACAGTTGTATTGCAAAAATGCTTAGGAAAACGCATGCTAAAATGCTTAACAAAAGCATCAAAAACGCTTACAAAAGCGCGTCATAAAATGCATGTGTTTTCCTGGTAAGAGGAATATTCTGCATCAAAAAAGCAACATGGGCACATAGTCTTAGGGTATGTGCACACCTATGCAGAAAATTCCTGACAGAAAACCGGACTCCTTCCCATAAAACGCGCGTTTTTTGCGCGTTTTCCATACGTTTTTTGTGCACAAAAAGCGCGTTTTATGGGCTTTTTGTCTGCGCCGCCCCAGTCTCATAGAAAATAGCTAGAAATGCGGATTTTTCTGCAAAATTAATGAGCATGCTGCGTTTTTTACCGTGTTTTCGCGGAGAAAAACTCATCAATATGCAAAGTGCAGAATTCATTAAAATGAATGGGATGCTTCTTGTAAGCATTTTTAAAGCATTTTTGCCAGTAAAAACGCTTAAAAAACACTTACGTGTGCACACAGCCTTACTAGAGGGGTCCTGCTCATAGGGTATATCTGCTGTATAGGCTAAAGACACGCCCCCAAGGATCTTATAACCCATGTCCTATGAAAAAGATGATAGAAATCAGCACAATATATACATATATACATATATATATATATATATACATATATATATATATACACTCACTGGCCACTTTATTAGGTACACCATGCTAGTAAGGGGTTGGACCCCCTTTTGCCTTCAGAACTGCCTCAATTCTTCGTGGCAGAGATTCAACAAGGTGCTGGAAGCATTCCTCAGAGATTTTGGACCATATTGACATGATGGCATCACACAGTTGGCGCAGATTTGTCGGCTGCACATCCCTGATGCGAATCTCCCGTTCCACCACATCCCAAAGATGCTCTATTGGATTGAGATCTGGTGACTGAGGAGGCCATTTGAGTACAGTAAACTCATTGTCATGTTCAAGAAACCAATCTGAGATGATTCGAGCTTTATGACATGGCGCATTATCCTGCTGAAAGTAGCCATCAGATGTTGGGTACATTGTGGTCATAAAGGGATGGACATGGTCAGCAACAATACTCAGGTAGGCTGTGGCGTTGCAACGATGCTCAATTGGTACCAAGGGGCCCAAAGAGTGCCCAGAAAAAATTCCCCACACCATGACACCACCACCACCAGCCTGAACCGTTGATACAAGGCAGGATGGATCCATGCTTTCATGTTGTTTTCGCCAAATTCTGACCCTACCATCCCAATGTCGCAGCAGAAATCGAGACTCATCAGACCAGGCAACGTTTTTCCAATCTTCTACTGTCCAATTTCGATGAGCTTGTGCAAATTGTAGCCTCAGTTTCCTGTTCTTAGCTGAGAGGAGTGGTACCCAGTGTGGTCTTCTGCTGCTGTAGCCCATCTGCCTCAAAGTTCGACGCACTGTGCGTTCAGAGATGCTCTTCTGCCTACCTTGGTTGTAACGGGTGGCAATTTGAGTCACTGTTGCCTTTCTATCAGCTCGAACCAGTCTGCCCATTCTCCTCTGACCTCTGGCATCAACATGGCATTTCCGGCCACAGAACTGCCGCTCACTGGATTTTTTTTCTTTTTCGGACCATTCTCTGTAAACCCTAGAGATGGTTGTGCGTGAAAATCACCGTAGATCAGCAGTTTCTGAAATTCTCAGACCAGCCCTTCTGGCACCAACAATCATGCCACGTTCAAAGGCACTCAAATCACCTTTCTTCCCCATACTGATGCTCGGTTTGAACTGCAGGAGATTGTCTTGACCATGTCTACATGCCTAAATGCACTGAGTTGCCGCCATGTGATTGGCTGATTAGAAATTAAGTCTTAACACACAGTTGGACAGGCGTACCTAATAAAGTGGCCAGTGAGTGTATATATATACATATATATATATATATATATATATATATATATATATATATCAGGACCTGTTTGACAAATTTGAAAAAACAAATAATAATAATCTTTATTTTTATATAGCGCTAACATCTTCCGCAGCGCTTTACAGTTTGCACACATTATCATCACTGTCCCCGATGGAGCTCACAATCTAAATTCCCTATTAGTATGTCTTTAGAATGCGGGAGGAAACCGGAGTACCCGGAGGAAACCCACGCAAACACGGGGAGAACATACAAACTCCTTGCAGATGTTGTCCTTGGTGGGATTCGAACCCAGGACCCCAGCTAACCACTGAGCCACCGTGCTGCCCTAAAGCATGCAGCCAAAATGTATCATTTTTATTCAGAAAAACAACTTAGCTAGCAGGTAAATAGGAGAGGAGACCTACCAGGCTCCTGGAAGAGTTGTCAAAATATCGGGACTGCTGAGACCTCCCAGATACTTGCCTTTTAAAAAGTTTCTTGAACGAGACCCCGGAATGCCAAAGGAGAATTCAAAGGATGCTACTGAGACATGAAGGAACTTTGAGAGACATGATCTACTACTGAACACACCAATATGGCGGCCATCTTGAAAATGTCTTTATGAAAAATGGAATGACTTCATGCTTGTATTGGGGCTCTAGATTATAGAATCATAGAATGTTAGAGTTGGATGGGACCTCCAGGGTCATCATGTCCAACCACCTGCTCAATGCAAGATTCACCACACCATCCCACACCATCTCAGACAGATGTCTGTCCAGCCTCTGTTTGAAGACTTCCATTGCAGGAGAACTCACCACCTCTCGTGGCAGCCTGTTCCACTCATTGATCACCCTCACTGGGGGATTAGGGCTCATTTTGAGTCTTACTATGAGGCCCTATGACTTTTCCATACAGCCTTGTGTACACTGGCTCTACAAACACATAATAAGACTTCAGTTAGACTCAAGAACATTGGTGTTTTTTTTCCAAACGTATACCTCCAGTAGGTAATGTACACCCAACCATGGATTCAAGTGCCCACCAGAAAACATATCTTTGTGTACCTGATATCTTTTTCCTTTGTGTAGATATTGTGTGGGCGCGTTTTGAGACTGGGCCGAGTTTCGTCATGCAAAGATTAAGAGAATTTGTGGCAACATGAGGAGGAAGTACATGAGGAACCATAAAAAGCAAATTCTGTGGAAAGAAGTGGAGAAGAGAACAGAAAATGACTTGGGTAGACAAAATTCTGCTGAGGGCATAGTTCGGTGAATTTGCCTTTCTTGGCATTGTATGTATCAGGAGCATTGTGTTTGTGATTCTGACATATGGTCAACCTCTTCTACAGATTCCCGCACTATGTCCTCACTTTATGATTAGTCAGGGTCGGACCTTTGGGACCTCCACTGATTCTGAGAATGTAGGGGACACAGTAACATTGTAGTGTTCCCTTTTAAAGCACTTTTAATTGGTCACTAGTATTTCCCAGTAAAATATGCTTATTTTATAAAATGGAAATAGCGCTTAAATAAGGGTTGGGGGAGTGTATATTCTGTCGGGGTCCTAGTAGCAGAAATGACTGTTTGACATCTTAACAAAAGTTTAGATTTTAATTAGACCAAGTTGGCACTTGTGTTTAACATTCATATTGTATTTATCAGTGACAGGAAAAATTAAAAGTTAGCTAGATTTTCAATTTCTTCAAAGGAAAGTCGATGTCATCTGAAAATGTTCCCATATTTTCGACTTTGGGAAGGGCGTGGTGTAAAAACTCTGTTTGGTTTTCCCTGGCTGAGCAGCCTTAATAACATGTCAAGAGCGTGAGACGTACGTTCTTGTGGTTTGAAAGTTTTTCATTTTTTTTCAATGGAAAGTTATTAGTGTCCCCTACTAAAGATATGTGCCCTGTACAGATGGTGGCCCGAAAGCAGCCACATACATGGAGACAAATGGGTATAATCCACTGTTCTCAACAAGTGATGGGGCCTTTTCATTATCAGGGTCATCACAGCCCATAGACTAGGGGATGCTAAGAAAGTGTAAAAAAAACCTTTATCCTGTAGCTGGCATGCCACTGAAATGGAATTGTGGGAGGGGCAGTATGGAGTGCTCCTGTCATCCAATCAGAATCACGGGAAGTATTTACAACAACACCGATTGGCTAGTAGCAGTTAGTAAACAGGGTTTTAGCTACAATGCTCACTCTAAATGTTCTTTTCAGATGAATGCCAGGCACAGATTTGACCTGAAAAGGAATTAAATGTATTTGTATTTTATTGGTTGATCGACTGAGTTGATCGATTCCCTCTTTACTAATACCGAGAATCGTCTCTTTATATTTTAATCACTGTTTTTTATATATATCAGAAGTTCTGACAATTAAGGAGAAGGTTATGTAAAATGAAGATTCCCTTTAGGGGCCAAAATGAACCTCAGCTCGGGCAGGTCACAGATGAAAACAAAAGTTTTTGCTTTTGTTGCTTTACAGGGTGATCTCCTTCTTCCTTCTGGACTTTGGTTTTGCTTTCCTTCTGTTTCACACTTTCCCTTTAGCATATTCTTGTGTTGGGATCTGCTAAAGGGAAATTCCAAAGAAGAGAGCTTCCTTGTGACTACTCCTGCCTTAGCATGGAGCGCAGATCTCATATTCTCAGGGTCTCCTGAGCTCTATGAATAATGCACGTGGGAAATGACAACTATTTACAAATCAGAAAAAAGTTGGTTGTCAGAAGTTTCACACTCTGTCCAGACAGGATAATAGGGAGAGTATGGGGTATGGGAACTGTTAGGGCCTCCATATTGGCAGATGCTATTGGACAATATCATTTTAGAAGGGTTGAAGAGCTGATCATGTCAACGATCTATGGAGGAACCCAACAGCAAGGGTTTGATTTCTCTGTAGCGCCCCCAGAGGGGAAATGAAGCATTGCACATTCTTCAATAAAATCTATAAACTTTCTGTGTAACGTGTAGAGGTACTGTGTCCTCCAAAGTTGGAAATTAAGTTTCTGGTCAGTCTCCACTGGGTTAACTATCGTTACATTTAACTTCCATTGTCCTTTTATTCCTTAGGAACTTTTCCAAAACATATTTGACCCCATTTCCTCATCATCTCCTGTCCTTTATGAATATGACTTTTTCCATTAATGGCAAATATTTTATCGTAGAGGCTAAAGACCTTCTTTTTTCCTAGCGCCATGCCGGGTTTATGGAAAAACTATAAAAGGTTGCGGCGCTGAAGCTGTGACTCTGCTAATGATTTTCCATTATAAAAGGTGAATTTTTTCACTAGTGGCGTAACTTGAAACTCCAAAATCAGTCTAACATACGCCATGTCTCTTCATCTGGGGCAGATGGACTCTTGTCCCTTTTACGGCCCTAGGGCCAAGTGTGACTCTAACCTCTGCACCCCCCATAGTCAAATTATCATTTTCTATAACCTGGCAGCATAACATCATAGTATCTATAGTCTAGTCTATCAATGCCCTTCAGTGGGTATAGTAATGACAGTCACCAGAATGCACATGGGCATGTGCAGTCAGGGAGCTGCACTCTAAAAATCTGATAACTGTCTTCTATATGGGTTTTCAGCAAAATACTGTATTATATGGCAGGAAAGTCAGATCAAAGGTCAGGAAAAGTCTCTGCTATCAAATAAGTGGCTGTCCAACTCCCTACACCCCCATTCATTAGCTGATTGCAGGGGTCTATGTGCAACATAACAGCACAGCGCCGCGCATTGTGTAGTGGTCACAAGTGGTACTGCAATCTGTTTTCCAATTCACTTGTATAGCAGAGATTATAGTACCTGTTGTATAGTACCTATAGTACAATAGTGTATTGTAAATACACACCTGTACTTTGTATCTCCCCCACCTCATTGTAGATTGTAAGCTCTCATGAGCAGGGTCATCTCATTTCGTCTTATTTTGCTTCAATTATTGTATTGTTAACGTTGTTACTTATGACTTGTGTTTTGAAACTGTTAAACTGTAAAGCGCTGCGGAATATGTTGGCGCTATATAAATAAAGATTATTATTATTACCTCTCATGGCCACTAAACAATGTATGGCGCTGTGCCATTGCCAGTGCACCATAGCACATGTAATCAAGATTAACGCCTTCTTGCTACATGATGCAATATTACATGATGGAGTGGGTGCAGATGTGCAGAGCGAGATCAAAAGTTGCCTATTACAGCAGCAATGCTGACTCTGATCTCTGCTGTTTAACCCCTTAGATGCCACTGTTAGTGGCATTTAATTGGTACAATCCCATCCAGGAACCCAATAATTAAAAAATAAAGTATAAAGAAAAAAAAAGAAGTTAAAAAAGTAAGATAAAAAAAACCCTTAAAATTTCTTTTTAAATATTTTTATCGAAGTTTTTTCATAAAACTGGGAGGAGGAGGGGGAGGGGGAACAGAACAGGAAAGGGAAGGGGGGAGGGAGAAGGGTATATGTACATAGGATGGGTGAGGGTCATAAAAAAAAATAGAGAACCCTTAATACAGTAAGTATACAATATACTTATACCACTAAGAGGTACAATAATAAACCTTTAAAGAGGAGATGCATGAGGGCGGTCTAGTCCAACCACTTAAGGAGGTGCATGAAAGAAAATTAAACTCATCTAAATTTACTGTTCCAGACCTTCCACTTATTAGTGTAGATGAGAATATTATTATTACTGACTGCGTACCTCCATTCGATAGCATTATGTTGGTAGATTTTGTCTAGGATGTCTGAAAATTTAGGAGGGTCAGGCTTCTTCCGAAAGAAAGCCAAGTTATTTTTAACTACCAAAAGGATGTGTATAACTACCTGTCTCACGGACAGATGCAATTGATCCAAGTCCAAAGAAAGCAATGCTTTTTGGGGAGTCAAGGTGAAGTTTCTTGTAAAGGAGTCAATATGACGAGAAACCTGGAACCAGAGACGTTTTAATTTCGGGCAACACCAAAAGATGTGGTAAAGATTCCCCTGTTGTCCGCATCCTCTCCAACAGAGGGGGGAGAGGTCCTGGTTGATATGGGAGAGTCTGATAGGCGTGAGATATCACCTGGTAAGTAGTTTGAAGTAGGACTCGTGAAGAGTCATCGATATGGTAGATTTATACGTATATTTTATGTCCCATTGCTCAACCGAGACAACAGTCCCAAAGTCGGATTTCCATCTCCTTAAATATATGTTCTTGCAAGAGAGTTCCTCTCTATTGAAAGAGGAATATATATTCCTTAAACTTCATGTATATTTATTAGTAAGGTTGCACAGCAGTGAAGACACAATTTCGTAGTTAAAAGATTTACCTTTTAGAATTTTTTGTACCTTATCTTTCAACATTAAGTAGGGAATCAATTCAGAGGAGGGGACATTATATTTGATTTTTAGTTCACTGAATGTGAGAAAATTAGACTCATCATGTATATTTTTTACTTTTTTTATACCTAAATTACTTCAGATTTCTGAGAGAGGGAAGTTAAATATTAAAGCCACCAATTGAAGCGCAAACCTCCTGTTCGACTTTGTAAAATTTCTTACATGGTTTAATCAATGATCTCCATGCAGAAATGATGGGACTGAAAATAGGGTGAGAAGATATCCTCCGAGGCTCATGAAACAGGAAGTAGAAAACTAAGTCTTGTAGAGAGTTAAATTTACTTACGTCTCTCTCCAGGCAAAACCAAGCTGGAGGTTTCTGTTTGTTATTGAGCCAATACTAGCATTGCTTAATTAATAAGGCCGCATCCTTTCGTTCCACATGAATGATTTTAGTAGGCTTTGTAAATTTTGTATGGATTGAAATGGAAGAGTGATCGGTAGTGTACGAAAAAAATAGATAATTTTGGGCAGAATGATGGATTTCACAACCATCACCCTACCAAACATAGAGAGTTCAGTTTGCCTGAAAAAGGAAATATCCTGAGAGACAGTTGCAAGGATCACATTTAGGTTTGCTTTGACAGTTGCTTGGATAGAACTAGCCAAAGTGATCCCAAGATAGTCTATCCCTGTTTCTTCCCAGGCAAATGCAGTACTTCTCTTTAGCTCTTCGATTTCCGTTTTTGTCATGTTGAGGGTCAAGAATTTTGACTAAAGCTTAAAATTACAATTCATTTTGTCCAGTTAAAAGTAAAGAAAAAAAGTATTGCCACATTGACAAAAATTTGATCTATAATATAAAAATAAATTAATATAAAAATGATTTAACCTGATAGGTAAACATTGTAAATAATAATAATAAAATTGAAACAACATCGCTGCCCAAAATAGCATTAAAAAGCTAAGAAAATATCACACGTACCCCAACATAATGGCAATAAAAAACTGCATAAAAGAAACAAGGTCAATGATAAAAACAAAAGTGATGAGTTTTGGAAGAAGGAGGGAAGGATGCCTCATCCGAGCAGGAATATGCAATGAAGGGAATCTGTCACCCCATTTTTCGAGTATCAGCTGCCAGCACCGCCATCAGGGATTTATCTACTGGGTCCGGTTTTGCTCCGATGGGTGTCATGGTCCGGTCCGGCGCCTCCCATCTTTTAATGGTGATATCCTCTTCTTTGCAGCCTGTCATGGCTCCAGTGCAGGCGCACTGCTCTGCCCTGTTGAGGGCAGAGCAGAGTCCTGCAGTGCACATGCGCCGGGAGAGGTTCGGCGCCTGTGCACTACAGTTTTCTGCTCTGCCCTCAACAGAGCAGACCAGTGTGCCTGCGCAGGAGCCACGACAGGCAGCAAAGAAGAGGATGTCACCGTTAGAAGATGGGGGACGCCGGACCACAACACCCATCGGACCAAGACTAGACTGGCCCCCGGTGAGTATAATATAACTCATTTTTCTTATCTTTCAGGTTACATCGGGGGGTTATCTACACCATTACAGAATGCCGTAGATAAGCCCCTGATGTCGGTGCTGGCAGCTGATACTTGAAAAATGGGGTGACAGATTTGATGCGATCACCCCCCATAGAATATAATAAATATAATACAGCCCCCCCATAGAATATAATGTAGCCCCGAATAGAATATAATACAGCCAACCTCCCCATAGAATATAATGTAGCCCCCCATATTATATAACACAGCCTCCCTCATAGAATATAATGTATAATGTACCCCCCATGGTATATAACACAGTCACATAGTATATAGCACAGCCACAAAGTATATAACACAGCCGCATAGTATATAGCACAGCCGCATAGTATATAACACAGCCCACATAGTACATAACACAGCCCACATAGTATATAACACAGCCCCACATGGTATATAGCACAGCCCACATGGTATATAGCACAGCCCCACATGGTATATTGCACATCCCCACATGGTGTATAGCACAGCCCCACATGGTATAAAACACAGCACCACATAGTATATAGCACAGCGCCATGGTATATAGCACTGTGAAAAATGAGGATGAATGAACTCATGGAGATCAACATCCAACATTGCGGAGACACCATCACATGTTTCTCAACGCAGTGATTCTAGAGCAATGCCCCCATCCCTTATGGGAAATGTGCAAAAACATGCAAAACACAAGCCGCGGAGACACCATCACATGTTTCTCAACGCAAGCAATGACTAGCCAGGTCTTTCCCCGGGAAGGAACAACCACAGGTAGGGCAGTCTCCAATGAAGGAAACCACCTATGCCAAAACATGGTATCCATCCACAGACAGCTGTTTCGGGGTATTGCCCTTCATCATTGTGGAGTAGGAAACTGGCCAGTAGGAGCAATGTCTAGAAGAAGACTGTGAAAAATGAGGATGAATATGTGGTGCCCCTGAGGCTTCAGTCGCCACAGAGGTACTGCACCTTCTCCTAAGGTGTAGTGCCCCACCATCCAGGTAGGCTGGGAACTCCTTTCCGCATTCCAACACCTGCACCCCACACACAGGATAGTTCAGCAGGGACCCATCCATGCTTTATGCTGGAAAGGTCATAGGGTGCCTTTTGTGGTCCCTGGCTTCGTAACACGAGAGGTGCTGGGGAGGCGGGTGGAGTTAGATATAAAAGAGTGGGAAGAGTGAGAGTTAGTAGTTAGTTAGTTGGTTAGAGGAGAGAGAAGAGAGAAGATGGGTGTCTGAGGGACGTGCTGCAGCAGGTCCCAGTGATCTGGGCTGCTGGCACGAGAAAGACCAGAGAAAGAGACTGAAAAGATTGATAACCTAACCTTCCATAAGAGAGATAGAACAGATCGGAACGAAGGAGAATAGAAGGACGGTGGGAAGCAGGTTGAGAAAGAGAGAGAACCCTTCCAGTCCAGAGAGCGCAAAGGCCGGGGCCCGGTCCCCGATGTTGATTGGATCTTTATGTCCGGCAACAGACATCGGAGGAGTAGTGAGCCGCTAACGCCTTGCTCCCATCATAGACTTGGGACACAACAGCAACTGAATAGAGAGCCGGGACGCAGTGAGGAGTCCCCGAAGCAGGCTACAACTGTCTGTCATACAAGTAAAGACTAGGAACACCTAGAGAGAGGCATTCCAGGGTAACTAAGTACTGGAGTGCTTCGCACCTAAAGGCGCATTGGAGGAGTCATTCAGTAAGGTACATGTTGGCGGAGTGTGGAAGGGAGAATCCTATCCTGCCTGGAGGTTGGCTGGAGCCCTGACCTGGAGAACACGGTACGGAGGCAGGCAGTTGAGTGAACTGCAAACAGTGAGTAAAGCTTTGGAACCGCATACTCGGGTGTCCTCCAGTTATTCCCGCACCACTACACCTGCGTACCAGCATCTATACCATCCTGTGCCTCTCCTCATCCATTGCACCTACACTGCCCTGGGACTACAGCTCCACCTGCTATACCATCTCTGCTGCACCACACCATCAGTCCCAGTGGATCTGTATGCAGCGTTGGCGTACCATCTTACTTGCCAAACACCACGGGTGGCGTCACAAACTATTCTAATAAACTTTAACACCATTAACATCACCGCCATTGATATTGGACGCCCAGGGCCATGGACTGGGTCGCCGCTGCTGTGACACATTCCCGCCTTGACACCGGCCCGGTACCAAGTACCCCGCTACCCTGGGCATGCGAGGGCGACCCAAATGAACTCATGGAGATCAACATCCAACACTGCAGAGACACCATCACATGTTTCTCAACGCAGTGATTCTAGAGCAATGCCCTTCCCGTGGTTGTTCCTTCCCAGGGAAAGACCTGGCTAGTCATTGCTTGCGTTGAGAAACATGTGATGGTGTCTTCACGGCTTGTGTTTTGCATGTTTTTACATATTTCCCATAAGGGATGGGGGCATTGCTCTAGAATCACTGCATTGAGAAACATGTGATGGTGTCTCCGCAGTGTTGGATGTTGATCTCCATGAGTTCATTCATCCTCATTTTTCAGTCTTCTACTAGACATTGCTCCTACTGGCCAGTTTCCTACTCCACACTGATGAGGGGCAATACCCTGAAACAGCTGTCTGTGGATGGATACCATGTTTTGGCATAGGTGGTTTCCTTCATTGGAGACTGCCCTTCCTGTGGTTGTTCCTTCCCGGGGAAAGACCTGGCTAGTCATTGCTTGCGTTAAGAAACATGTGATGGTGTCTCCGCTGCTTGTGTTTTGCATTTTTTACATATTTCCCATAAGGGATGGGGGCATTGCTCTAGAATCACTGCGTTGAGAAACGTGATGGTGTCTCCGAAGTGTTGGATGTTGATCTCCATGAGTTATTATTATTTATTGTTATAGCGCCATTTATTCCATGGCGCTTTACATGTAAGGAGGGGTATACATAATAAAAACAAGTACAATAATGTTAAACAATACAAGTCATAACTGGTACAGGAGGAGAGAGGACCCTGCCCGCGAAGGCTCACAATCTACAAGGGATGGGTGAGAATGCAGTAGGCGAGGGTAGAGCTGGTCATGCAGCGGTTTGGTCGATCGGTGGTTACTGCAGGTTATAGGCTAGTCGGAAGACGTGGGTTTTCAGGCTCTTTTTGAAGGTTTCGATGGTAGGTGAGAGTCTGATATGTTCATTCATCCTCATTTTTCACAGTCTTCTACTGGACATTGCTCCTACAGGCCAGTTTCCTACTCCACAATGATGAGGGGCAATACAGCTGTCTGTGGATGGATACCATGTTTTGGCATAGGTGGTTTCCTTCATTGGAGACTGCCCTTCCCATGGTTGTTCCTTCCCGGGGAAAGACCTGGCTAGTCATTGCTTGCGTTGAGAAACATGTGATGGTGTCTCCGCGGCTTGTGTTTTGCATGTTGTTACATATTTCCCATAAGGGATGGGGCATTGCTCTAGAATCACTGCATTGAGAAACATGTGATGGTGTCTCCGCAGTGTTGGCTGTTGATCTCCATGAGTTCATTAATCCTCATTTTTCACAGTCTTCTACTAGACATTGCTCCTACTGGCCAGTTTCTTACTCCACACGGATGAGGGGCAATACCCCGAAACAGCTGTCTGTGGATGGATACCATGTTTTGGCATAGGTGGTTTCCTTCATAGGAGACTGCCCTTCCCGTGGTTGTTCCTTCCCGGGGAAAGACCTGGCTAGTCATTGCTTGCATTGAGAAACATGTGATGGTGTCTCCGTGGCTTGTGTTTTGCATGGTATACAGCACAGCACCACATGGTATATAGCACAGCATCATGGTATACAGCACAGCACCATGGTATACAGCACAGCCTCACATGGTATATTGCACAGCCCCACATGGTATACAGCACAGCCTCATGGTATACAGCACAGCCCCACATGGTATACAGCACAGTCCCATATGGTATACAGCACAGCACCATGGTATACAGCACAGCCCCACATGGTATACAGCACAGCACCATGGTATACAGCACAGCCCCACATGGTATACAGAACAGCACCATGGTATACAGCACAGCCTCACATGGTATACAGCACAGCCCCACATGGTATACAGCACAGCCTCATGGCATACAGCACAGCCGCACATGTATACAGCACAGCCCCACATGGTATACAGCACAGCCTCATGGTATACAGCACAGCAGCACATGATATACAGAAGAGCACCATGGTATACAGCACAGCCTCACATGGTATACAGCATAGCCCCACATGGTATACAGCACAGCCTCATGGTATACAGCACAGCCCCACATGGTATACAGCACAGCACCATCACATACCTGGTGCCGTATTCTCTGCTGCTGTGGAGCTTGGCAGCAGAGCCTGAGGCTGAGTATTTCTTCCTTCTCTTTGTCTGTCCCGTGTTTGTCACTTCTCCTGTGTTCTAACATCTGGACTGGTGAGGCACGCTTCCTGGCCAGCCGGCGTACTAGCCAGGTTATAATGTGGTGACAATCAGGGACTAGGCACGTGATTGCGGCAGGGGGAAGGACCCGTATAGGGCATTAGGGGAGCTTAGGGACAGGCACATGTTGGTGTCAGGAGGTGTTCCATCCCTCGCTCCCTAATATTAGAGCCTTCCTCTCCTTTTTCCATCCTGTCATATTTGTATGTTGTGTTGTCCGCCAGACTTACCCTTGTCCGAGTGTGACAATCTCCTTACAGTTCCCATAGACAGTATGAATTCCCCAAGTCACAGTATGATGTCCCCAGTCACAGTATGATGTCCCCAGTCACAGTATGATGCCCCCATAGCCACCACACACATGATGATGTCCCCACAGTGCACCTCACACATCACACATTGTGAGGTCCCAAGGTGCAACAACCACCGTATTTCCAGGCCGGTTGGGCTGGTCCAGGGTTGGACTGATTGCAAGACTAAAGTGTTCCTAAATTGCTAACACTAGTGTTGGTTATTGTACAGGATTCCCTTAACTAAAGAAACTATAATGTTATCTATGGCATAAGGAATGGGCACAAGGATCTTGGAATAGGTGAAAAATCAATAAGACCCATTAAAGATGGTTGACAGTACTCAGCACTTCTCTTTTCAATGTAAACTATGAGCAAACTTGCTGACTGTTTCTAAAAGCGATCATCAGTTCTTTAAGTGCAACTGTAGCATATAGCACTATACATCATCATCAGTGACAAATAAATATGGTCCTGTGTGTATGTAGTGACTCATTTATATGTGTATGACGTATACCGCACAATGGTGCTCATCATGGACATATCTATACCACAATACGGAAGAATCACATTTTCTAAGAAATATGGAACAATGAGGGCCTGCTGCCATCTAGCGTTCACATGAAAGATTGAAGTATGTTTTTTCTGGGATCATTTTAGGATAGGATATCTAGTTTGCTAAAGCGGAACGAAAAAACAAACAAAACCAAAATATATTTTTCTTTTTTAGACATCACATATCCAGTGAAGGAAATAAGTATTTGATCCCTTGCTGATTTTGTAGGTTTGCCCACTGACAAAGACATGAACAGTCAATAATTTTAAGGGTAGTTTAACTTTAACAAAGAGAGATAGAATTTCAAAAATAAAATCCAGAAAATCACATTGTATAAATTATATAAATTTATTTGCATTTTGCAGTGAGAAATAAGTATTTGATCCCTTGAGCAAACAATACTTAATACTTGGTGGCAAAAGCCTTGTTGGCAAGCACAGCAGTCAGACATTTTTTGTAGTTGATGATGAGGTGTGCGTACATGTCAGGAGGAATTTTGGTCCACTCCTCTTTGCAGATCATCTCTAAATCATTAAGATTTTGAGGCTGTCGCTTGGCAACTCGGAGCTTCAACTCCCTCCATAAGTTTTCTATGGGATTAAGGGCTGGAGACTTGCTAGTACACTCCATGACCTTAAAGTGCTTCTTTTTTGAGCCACTCTTTTTTGATTTGGCTGTATGTTTTGGGTCATTGTCTTGCTGGAAGACCCAGCCAAAACCCATTTTTAGTGTCCTGGAGGAGGGAAAAAGGTTGTCACTCAGGATTTTATGGTACATGGCTCCATCCATTCTACCATTAATGCAGTGAATTAATCCTGTGCCCTTAGCAGAGAAACACCTCCAATACATAATGTTTCCACCTCCATCCTTGACAGTGGGGATGGTAACATAGTTAGCAAGTCCGAAAAAAGACATTTGTCCATCCAGTTCAGCCTATATTCCATCAGAATAAATCCCCAGATCTATGCCCTTCTAAAGAACCTAATAACTGTAAGATAGAATATTGTTACGCGCTAGAAAGACATCCAGGCCTCTCTTGAACCCATTGACTGAGATCGCCATCACCACCTCCTCAGGCAGGGAATTCCAGCTTCTCACTGCCCTAACAGTAAAGAATCCTCTTCCATATTGGTGGAAAAGCCTTCTCTCCTCCAGACGCAGAGAATGCCCCCTTGTGACCGTTACATTCCTTGGTATAAACAGATCCTCCTTGTATTGTCCCCTTATATACTTATACATGGTTATTAGATCGCCCCTCAGTCGTCTTTTTTCTAGACTAAATAATCCTAATTTTGCTAATCTCTCTGGGTATTGTAGTTCTCCCATCCGCTTTATTAATTTTGTGGCCCTCCTTTGTACTCGCACTAGTTCCATTATATCCTTCCTGAGCACCGGCGCCCAAAACTGTACACAGTACTCCATGTGCGGTCTAACCAGGGATTTGTACAGAGGCAGTATAATGCTCTCATCAAGGGTATCCAGACCTCTTTTAATGCACCCCATGATCCTGTTTGCTTTGGCAGCCGCTGCCTGGCACTGGCTGCTCCAGGTAAGTTTATCATTAACTAGGATCCCTAAGTCCTTCTCCATGTCAGATTTACCCAGAAGTTTCCTGTTCAGTGTGTAATGGTGATATTGATTCCTTCTTTCCATGTGTATAATCTTATATTTATCATAGTTAAACCGCATCTGCTACCTTTCGGACCAAGTTTCCAACTTATCCAGATACATTTATAGCAGAATACTATCTTCTCTTGTGTTGACTGCTTTACATAGTTTTGTATCATCTACAAATATTGATATTTTACTGTGCAAATCTTCTACAAGATCGATAATAATTATATTGAAGAGAATAGGTCCCAACACTGACCCCTGCGGTACCCCATGGTCACAGCAACCCAGTTAGAGAATATACCATTTATAACCACCCTCTGCTTTCTATTCACTAAGCCAGTTACTTACCCATTTACACACATTTTCCCCCAGACCCAGCATTCTCATTTTGTGTACCAACCTCTTGTGTGGCACGGCATCAACGCTTTGGAAAAATCAAGATATACCACATCCAATAACTCACCTTGGTCCAGTCTATACTTACCTCTTCATAAAAACTGATTAGATTGGTTTGACAGGAGCAATTCCTCATAAACCCATGCTGATATGGAGTTATTCTCATTGAGATAATCCAGAATAACATCCCTCAGAAACCATTCAAATATTTTACCAACAATAGAGGTTAAACTTACTGGCCTATAATTTCCAGGTTCACTTTTAGAGCCCTTTTTGAATATTGGTACCACATTTGCTATGCGCCAGTCCTGTGGAACAGACCCCGTCGCTATAGAGTCCCTAAATATAAAAATAATGGTTTGTCTATTACATTACTTAGTTCTCTTAGTTCTCTTGGGTGTATGCCATCCGGATCCGGAGATTTATCTATTTTAATCTTATTTAGCCGGTTTCGCATCTCTTCTTGGGTTAGATTGGTGACCCTTAATATAGGGTTTTCTTTGTCTCTCTGCATTTCAATTAGCATTATATTTTCCACCGTGAATACCGTGGAGAAGAAGGTGTTTAATATATTAGCTTTTTCCTCGTTACCTATAACTATTCTTTCCTCACAATTTTTTAAGGGGCCTACACTTTCACTTATGATTCTTTTACTATTGATATAGGTGAAGAACAGTTTGGGATTAGTTTTACTCTCCTTAGCAATGTGCTTCTCTGTTTCCATTTTGGCAGCTTTAGTGAGTTTTTTTAGATAAAGTATTTTTCTCAATATAGTTTTTTAGAGCTTCAACTGTGCCATCCTGCTTTAGTAGTATAAATGCTTTCTTTTTGCTGTTAATTGCCCATCTTACTTCTTTGTTTAGCTACATTGGGTTTTTACTATTTTTTGTCCTTTTATTCCCACAAGGTATAAACCACTTACAGTGCCTATTTAGGATGTTCTTAAACATTTGGCATTTATTATCTGTATTCTTATTTCTGAGGACATTGTCCCAGTCAACCAGATTAAGGGCATCTCTAAGCTGGTCAAACTTTGCCTTCCTAAAGTTCAGTGTTTTTGTGACTCCCTGACAAGTCCCCCTTTGTGAAAGACAAGTGAAACTGTACAATATTGTAGTCGCTATTTCCTAGATGCCCGATGACCTGCAGATTTGTTATTCTGTCGGGTCTATTAAATTAGTATTAGGTCTAAAAGTGCTGCTCCTCTGGTTGGATTCTGCACCAATTGTGAAAGATAATTTTTCTTGGTTATTAGCAGAAACCTGTTGCCTTTATGGGTTTTGCAGGTCTCTGTTTCCCAGTTAAAGTCCCCCATAACAAGGACCTCATTATGTGTTGCAGCTTCATCAGTCTGCCTTAGTAGTAGACTTTCCATGATTTCTGTTATGTTTGGGGGTTTGTAACAGACCCCAATGAGAATTTTGTTACTATTTTTCCCTCCATGTATTTCGACCCATATGGACTCAACATCCTCATTCCCTTCGCTAATATCCTCCCTTAAAGTGGACTTTAGACATGACTTTACAGAAAGACAAACTCCTCCTCCTCTCCAATTTTTACGATCCTTACTAAACAGACTGTAACCTTGTAAATTAAATCCCCAGTCATAGCTTTCAATTAATGTCTCAGTTATTCCCACTATGTCACAGTTACCTGTAGATATTTCTGCTTCTAGCTCTTCCATCTTGTTTGTCAGACTTCTGGCGTTTGCGAGCATGCAGTTTAGAGGATTTTGTTTTGTTCTAATCTCCTCCCTGTGGATTGTTTTACAAATTTTCTTACCTCCCTTCCAAGTATGTTGTCTTGGGTCTTATTTGCGGCACCTGATATCCTTCATCAGCATATTTTCTGGCTTCATGTTCTTGTCTAACGTTTTTCTTCTTGTCCCTTCTTCTAGTTTAACGCCCTCCTAATGAGTGTAGCGAGTCTTCTGGCGAATGTATGTGTCCCAGGTTTGTTGAGGTGTAGTCCGTCTCTGACGAGGAGTCTGTCGTACAGGTAATTCACACCGTGGTCCATGAATCCGAATCCTTGTTGTCTGCACCATCGTCTTGGCCAGTTGTTCGCATCAAGGATCCTGTCCCATCACCTGGTGCCATGTCCGTCTACTGGAAGGATAGAAAAAAAAATTACCTGTGCATCCAGTTCCTTTAATTTCTTCCCCAACTATTCAAATTTCATGCAGATTGTCAGTAGGCCCTTCCTTGATGTGTCACTGCTGCCAACATGTATCAGAAGAAATAGGTGACGTCCTTGGAACTGATGAGCTTTGGTATTCTATGGGTCACATCCTTGATCTTCGCACCTGGGAGGCAGCATACTTCTCTTGCGGTTTTGTCCGGTCTCCAGATGGCTACTTCTGTGCCTCTCAGTAGTGAGTCTCCCACCACTACCACTCTTCTTCTCTTCTTGGCTGTACTTTTTGTTGTCACTTCTGGGGGTTGCTGTGTGTCCTTTTCTTCTTTGCTTGCTCGTAGTGCCTCATCTTTAGGTGTGCCATCTTTGTCCTCCACAAGGACTTGGTATCGGTTTCACAGTTGTGTGATTGGTGATGTCTTCATGGTCTTCTTGCTTCTTTTGGTCACATGCTTCCACTCGTCTGCTTTTGGAGGTTCTCTGACACTTTCTTCACTTTCTGTGACCAGTAGAGATGCTTCTTTTCGGTCTAGGAAGTCTTGATTTTCTTTGAGTTTCAAAGTTGCAATTCTTTTTTTCAGACCCCGCAAATTGTCTTCTAAAAGGGCCAGTAGTCTACACTTCTGGCAGGTGAAGTTGGATTCTTCTTCTGGTCTATCTGTAAACATGTAGCACATGTTGCAGCTCACCATGTAGATTGTCACATCTGCCATGTTGCTTTTAGATCCTGCTGACTTTCTGCGTGTCTTCCTTCTTGTGTAGTCTACTGTGTGTAACCTTCTTGTGTAATCTACTCAATCAGCCAAGCTTTCTTGCAATAATGTCCTAGATGTAAAAATTTGCGGCGCGTGGTTTGGCGATGCTTTCCAAGCAGCTGGTCCGGATTGTACCCAATGATTTTCTTGCTGAGGGAGACACTTCGCTTTTCCCAGAAGGCACCTGGAATATGCAAATTTTCTTCTTCAAGCTTCAATCCCTGGTTTGGCAATGCTTTCCAAGCAGCTGGTCCCGGCTGTACCCAACTATCTTCTTGCTGAGGGAGACTCTTCACTTTTCCCAGAAGGCACCTGGAATATGCAAATTGTCCTCTTTATGCTTCAATCCCTGGTTGACAGTGTTCTTTGGGTCATAGGCAGCATTTCTCTTCCTCCAAACACGGCGAGTTGAGTTAACGCCAAAGAGCTACATTTTTGTCTCATCTGACCACAGCAACTTTGCCCAATCACTCACAGAATCATCCACGTGTTCATTGCCCACCTTCAGATCGGCCTGCACATGTGCCTTCTTGAGCAGGGGACCTTGTGGGTAATACAGGATTTTAAACCTTTACAGCAGCAGCGTAGCTGGGTTTTGATTAAGGAGGGTGAAACTCCTCAGTGGGCCCCTAACCAGGTAACCTTGATTGCAACTCGGTGACACACATTAATAATGGATGTAGGAGATGACTGTGCGGTTACTGAAAATAATCTCTATATAAAGGCCAACATGGATATTACCGCCATATGGTCAGTGGTAAATACCAGTCATACAAAACATATCAGTGATTAGTGCACAGTTATAGTTGGGGACTTACCGCTGACGATCTTTCGTTCACTTTTCACGTCTTTACCATCTGACCCAGACCGACATGACAACTTCTTCCAGCTAGGACTCGGCTGCAGAGAATACAAGAAAGACACGTTTCACTTCTCATATCCCAGCCCTATAACCATCTATCCCCAACCTGCACAAACCCCTCATACAGCGTAATGTATTAGCAATGGTTTTCTTGGTGACTGTGATCCCAGCTGCCATGAGATAATTGACACGTTCCCCCCGTGTAGTTTTAGGCTGATCTTTCACCTTCCTTATGATCAAGGAAACCCCATGAGGTGAGATATTGCATGATGCCCCAGATCGATGTCGATTGACAGTCATTTTGTATTTCTTCCATTTTCTTACTATTGCACCAACAGTTGTCTCCTTTTCACCCAGCGTCTTACTTATGGTTTTGTAGCCCATTCCAGCTTTGTGCAGGTCTATGATCTTGTCCCGGACATCCTTATAAAGCTCTTTGATCTTGCCCATGTTGTAGACTGATTAATAGAGTCTGTAGACAAGAGTCTTTTTATAAAGGTGACTATGTAAGACAGCTCTCTTTAATGCAGGTAATGAGTTGATTAGGAGCGTCTAATGGTCTGTAGGAGCCAGAACTCTTAATGGTTGGTAGGGGATCAAATACTTATTTCCCAATGCAAATAAATTTATGTAATTTATACAATGTGATTTTCTGGATTTTATTTTTTATATTCTATCTCTCAGTGTTAAAATTAACCTACCCTTAATATTATAGATTGTTCATGTTTTTGTCAGTGGGCAACGTTACAAAATCAGCAAGGATCAAATAATTATTTTCTTCACTGTACCTGCTAGGACAGCTGAAAACCATGAGCATCAATGTATGATGTTGTGAGCAGGTTGCAGGATGCAGTGACAGGCAGGAGACAGAGCAAGGGTTAACTGAGTTTTAATCAACAGTGGGATACACCATGCAGGGAGGTAAAGGGTTAAACAGGGAATAAAACAGTTCAATGGTGAAATTGTGGGTAAGGCTAAAGAACAGTGAAGCCTGTAGGGACAGTTCTTGTGTGGTTAATTTATCCTATCCGCTGATAATCAGGCCGTTGGTGTTGTGAAGCGGTGATGGTGCCAAAAACAGCTGACGCGACACTTGTCCACGTATGTCCTGGAAATAACGCTGGTCCGTCTTCTGGCAGCAGCGGTTGGTTTCCGGTACCTTCCGCTAAGCCCCTAGTCCATGTACCAGTGTGGCTGGAAGGATGGAAGCCACCGCATGGTCTGAGCCCAACGTAATCCGGCAAAAGTATACTGGGGAAGCAGAGCGCTGATAGCAGATCCATTCTCGGTCTCTCTCAAGCAGCACCCGCGCGGTACTCACGGGCCCGGAGCGCTCAGCTTTTTGCTTAGTCACGATCAGCGGACGCACTACATGTCTTTTCTCACAAGTTCTGCTGGCAGCAGTGGGGATGCTCCGGCGCAGGCCTGCGTCATGCTGGTGCTCGAGGGAAGGAGCCCTCACCCCTGTCTGCTGTGCACTGTCCCTACCTGCCAAGTCTCTCTGTTCCCATGCGCGCTGTTGCCTCAGAGACTTAGCCACGTCACCTGCTGCTAAGTGCAGAGGTTGATCCGGTTCTCTAAGCTTTCCCCCGGACAACAGAGGAGACAGCCTCAACAGTTCCGGACCTGGCGCAAAGCAGGTACCCCTGGTCCGGTCCTTCTTCTTACAATGTCATAAGCATACAGTTCGTGAGTCAAGCTCTAATAAAATAATGTTTGCCAATTACAAACTTGCATTAGGTGTGAACATGCTGATTGCACCCATGTTTATCAGACTCCCACCCATCCAGAGAATAGGGTTGTTGTACAGTTTGGCCTTGTCATGATTGTGCGTGCCCACCACCATTCTATTCTTTGTCTATACAATTGCAAGAGACAGGGTTGTGGTGTGGGCTAACCAGGACCCCCCAGGGAAAGTCAAGTCCCTTCCATCAGTTGAGTATTGAACCCCTTATCCACCAAGCACATATATTGGGCTTTCAGGAAAATAGTGGTGAAATTATAGTCACCCTCTGATTCTCTACTATCTTTCTGCTTTTTGCTGAAGTAAGATATCAAATAAAAAACATTCTTTTTTATAGAATTTTGCATTTCATTACATTTTTTGCATAACAATTTTAGAACCCCAGCTATGTCCCTAATCCTAAACCTATCCTTATCCCTAGTGCCTTCCCTAAATCTAATTCTATCCTTACCATTAACTCTATCCCTAACCCTGTGTTATGCCTCAGGATTTGATCCAGCAGTCTTGTGTTTGTCTGCCTGCATCTCTATCCGCAGAGCCACTGGAGATTCTGTCACTCTCAGCTTCCTGATTACCCTTTGCTTTTTGTCCACTCCTGTTTATACAAGCAGGTGTTTTCCCTATGCTATTTGGCTGATCCTATCACTCTGCTGGGGCTTCTATTTAAACCTCACTGCTGACTCTGTTCCCTGCTGGTGACAGCTTACAACTACCCAGTTGGGTGGTGAAGGAGTAGTCCTTATTTGTGGCAGTCTGTTGGTGCTTTCTTTAGGAGTTATCTGCATGGTTTTAGTAGTGTGTGTATTTCCATATCCTCTCCCATTTGGTTGGTCGCTCCTACAGTTCCCTTGATTTCCACTTTATTGGTTCGTGAACGTTTTTGTATGATTGCAGTTTCCTTTCATCTAAGTCTGTTTCCCTTGTCTGTCTGGTTTGTGCTATCCATTTCACATCTGTCCCATGCCTCCCTGGATGGGGAGGAACTAGTTCAATGAGCATTCAGGAGCATAGTAAGGTCGGAGACCCAGGCCTCTCTACTATCAAGTGTACCCCTGGGACAGGGATAGTGAGGGTCCCAGTTCCAGGGACAGTTTTAGGCACATAGTGACACCCTGGCCATAACCCTATCCTTTGCTCTAATTCTAATGATATCTCTACGCTTTGACCTAAGTCTAACCCTACCCCTAATCTTAAAACTATAACAATTCATTCTGTTGTGATTTGCATAGGCAGTGCTAGATGAGCTATTTATATCTACAGTATTATCTGTTTATCTCTCTATTATCTATCTGTTATCTATCTATTATCTATCTGTTATCTATTTATCTATTATTTATCTATCTGTTATCTATCTATATATCTAGAGACTGATTGGGATTAGGGTGCACTACAATAAACAAAAAAATGAATGAACACAATACCTGTGTAAGAGAGGTGCTACATCAGATAGAATCAATGTGTGAGAGAAGAAAAAGAAAAAAGCTACCTGTAATCCTGTGCACACTCACAAAACAAAAACAAGCACGAGAATAATAAAAACAATTAAAATATGTTGAACCTGGGAAATTTGAGGATAGTATGGGGGGGAGCAGAAATTGGGGGTGTGTCTTATAATGCATATATACTTAATGGGTGCGCCGCTGTGGGTGTTCAGGCCTTTTCAGCAGATCCTCTCTTCATGGTGGTAATGGATGTTGGGGAAGTTCTGAAGCGTGATCCAGCTTATTTGCCTAAAGTAGTGTCTAGATTCCATAAATCACAAGAGATATTTCTAACTTCTTTTTGTCTTGACCCAAAGAATGACAGGGAAAAGAAATTCCATACTCTAGATGTTAGGAGGTGCCTCCTTCATTATTTGCAGGCAACAAAATTCTGGATGAAGGATAGGGCTCTGTTTATTTCCTTCCAGGGTTCTAAGAAGGGGATGGGAGCCTCGAAGGGTACCCTATCCAGATGGATTAGAGAAGCAATCAAGTTGGCCTATGTATGTGTGCGAAGACCATTCCTGTGTGACCACAGGTCTGACGGAGCAAAGCCCTGTTTATGGACATTGTTATTTTGTTTTGACGGATCTAAAGGCTGTTTTACTTTGTGTTTGTGCTGCTGGGGTTATGGAGCAATAAACCCAGGTGAACTTTTAAGAAAATACAGTCCTCCTGCATGTTATATCGCTGCCAAGCGAGTACACCCCAACCCGATAGTGATCGCTATGTCACACCTGATAGAGTAATTCTCTGTAATTCTCTCATTGGTGCTGTCATGGGTGATACGAAAACACGTATATTAATTACCAGTAATGTGTTTTTACGAAACCCATGACAGCACCTTTATATTCCCTCCCGTTACAAAGCGTTCAACCTTTGGTTGGTGGGTCGTTGTATATAGTTTTCACTTAAGTGGGGTTGAGGATAATTGATATAGTTGATAAAGTAGTTTAAAGGTATATATGTGCGTGTACACTAACTCGGAGGTCCTCTCAAAGTCTGTAAACCACTGATGCGGAGAGAGGAGCTGCCTTTTTTATCTTAAAGGGTCCCTGTCCTTGTGGGGCGAATCACCTCTCTCGTGCTGTCATGGGCTTCATAAAAACACATTACCGGTAAATAATATACGTGTTTCTGTGATGTTTGACTGCACACCTGACATAAGCCATTTGGGTCAAATGTCTGAAGTCATTAGATATGTGAAAATTACAAAATATGGCCCTGAAGTCGTAGAAAGCTTCACAGATTTTTTACTGTGAGTGTGAAGACTGGCCTTGCTCTCACTGAAATAATTTTACAACAAATCAAAAAAGATAATAAATAGCATCAGCTGATGCATACAATATATAGCTTATAGAAATAGGTTAATCAATAGGTACGTGGCTGTTTGGTTAAAACAATAAATATGGGATCATAGGATAAAATACCTTAGTATGGACGTGAAGATGTAATAGAAAGGAGTCCTCTCTGGAAAAGGTCCCGTGGAGAAGACGGGTGTTCCTCCTCTTAAAAGATTTCAATGTCCCAGTGTAAATCTAGAGTCCAGGTTATGGGTTAATTCCAGGAAAAAGAATGATGCAGAATCCGAGTGTTAGGACGCTGTCCCGGTCAGTAACAGATGTCCTCCCCAACCTCACCACCACACTTATCCCATCCCTAACCCACCTCTTCAACCTATCACTAACTTCCAGTACCTTCCCTTCTGCTTTCAAACATGCCACAATCACACCTATCCTTAAAAAGCCAACCCTCGACCCAACCGCTATGTCCAGCTATCGCCCAATATCACTGCTCCTATTCGTTTCCAAACTCCTGGAGCTGCACGTCCATGCTGAACTTTCCTCCCACCTCTCATCTAACTTGCTCTTTGACAATCAACAATCTGGTTTCCGCCCCCATCACTCCACTGACTGCCCTGACCAAATTTACTAACAACCTACTTACAGCCAAAGCAAATGGACAATACTCTAAACTCCTGCTTCTAGACCTGTCCTCTGCATTCGACACAGTTGACCACTGCCTCCTACTACAGATCCTCTCCTCCTTTGGCATCAAAGACCTCGCCCTATCCTGGATCTCCTCATACCTTTCCAACCGCACATTCAACGTCTCCCACTCCCACACTACCTCCTCATCCCACCCTCTCTCTGTTGAAGTCCCCCAAAGGCTCTGTTCTAGTATCCCTACTCTTCTCAGTTTATACTCTTGGCCTGGGTCAACTCATAAAGTCCCATGGATTCCAGTACCCCCTTTATGCTGAGAGCACTCAGATCTACCTCTCTGCCCAAACGTCACCTCTCTGCTGTCCAGAATCCCGGAGTGTCTATCAGCCATATCCTCCTTCTTCTCCTCTCGCTTCCTCAAGCTCAATGTGGACAAATCTGAACTCATCATCTTTCCTCCATCTCACAGATCTTCCTTACCTGACCTATCTATCACAATTAATTACATCACGCTTTCCCCAGTACCGGAAGTCTGCTACCTCGGAGTAACCCTTGACTCTGCCCTGTCCTTCAAACCGCTCATCCAAGCTCTTTCTACCTGCTGTCGCCTGCAGCTCAAAAATATTTCCAGAATCCGTCCCTTCCTCAACCCTCAATCTACTGAAATGCTTGTGCATGCCCTCATCATCTCCCGCCTCGACTACTGCAACATCCTTTTCTGTGGTCTCCCTGCTAACACCCTTGCACCTCTCCAGTCCATCCTTAACTCTGCTGCCCGACTAATTCATCTTTCTCCTCGCTACTCCTCCGCTTCTCCCCACTACAAATCTCTTCACTGGCTCCCATTCCCTTAGCATATCCAGTTTAAATTACTAATACTGACCTACAAGGCCATCTATAACCTGTCTAACCCAATAGGCCTCTGAACTAATCTCCCGATACCTTCCCTCACGTAATCTCCGGTCATCCCAAGACCTCCTTCTCTCCTCCACAATTATTCGCTTCTCACCCAACCGCCTCCAAGACTTCTCCCGAATATCCCCAATCATCTGGAATTCTTTGCCCCAACATGTCCGACTATCAACCACATTCGGATCCTTCAGATGGAACCCGAAAACCCATCTCTTCAAGAAAGCCTACAACCTGCAATGACCCCGTGACCTCCTCACCAATACCGGAGATATCACCTCAACCAACACCGGACCCGCTGCAACCCACCAACCTACTGTCTCCTTCCCCACCATCCTGTAGCATGTAAGCCCGAAAGGGCAGGGTCCTCTCCCCTCTGTATCAGTCTGTCATTGTAAGTTTGTTTACTGTAAGTGATATCTGCAATTTGTATGTAACCCCTTCTCATGTATAGCACCATGCAATCAATGGTGCTATATAAATAATAATAATAATAAGGTATATATTGTATGCATTAGCTAATGCTATTTATTATGACAATGGGGCAAATATGGCTGGAAAGTATAATGGAGTTAAAGCACGATTGCTTCAAGAAAATAACCTAGCGTATTTTGTACCCTGTGCTGCTCATTCCCTAAATCTGGTTGGTGTAAATGCTGCTAGTGTGTCACAAGAAGCAGAGACTTACTTTGGAACAGTACGGTGCCTTTATTTGTTCTTTGTTGCCTCCACTTTTAGATGTGAAGTTTTGCATAAACATGTACCGGTTACCCTCAAGTCACTAAGCAAAACCAGGTAGTCAGCGAAGCTAGAAGCGGTAAGACCTATTTATATGCATCTAAGCAAAATCATTGATGCTTTAAGTGACCTAGCAAGCAATATAGTGGCAAACATGGAGACAAAGGTTGAGGCTGTTTCTCTGATGCACAATATTACAAAGTTTGATTTTGTTGCCATGTCTTGTTTTTGGTATAAAGTGCAAAGTCACATTGATCGCATCAACAAACTTCTACAAAATAAAAACATCAGTATTGATATAACTAATAATAGTAGTGTGCGCTTGGAACACTCAAAGAAGAGGGAAATCTAAATTAGGTGGTTATAGAGAAAAAAAACAAAAAACAAAACAAAACCTCTTATAAGTGCTCTTTATGTAGCTGGATAATAGCGAGAAAATAGCAATTAGTAATAGTCAATTGTAAGACCTCAGAAGAAGTGCTTAAGGGAAAAAGAATATATATAGATGCTGGTGGCAATCTTAGTTCCAACCTGAACAATCACAAACTAAAAAGGCATGAGTGAGGGTAAAAACCTGAAATCACTGAACAGGTTATATACCGCAGGGTAATTCTCCCTGATAGTAGCTAAAAAAAAAAAGTCAAAGTCAAATTGCAGCCTGTGAACGGCTGTGCAGAGTAGCCACAATAGTAAATGCACAAGTCAGAGAGCGGTACCTGTAAAGATGATGCGATGCGAAGTCCTCACTCCAGTAAGCGGTGCAGGTTAAAATAGCGCTTTTTGTTCCAGCGCTTGGAAAAAGAGGGGGGTGTTTGTACACTGGGGTATAGACGAGTTACAGGGCCTGCCCCGGCCGGTGGCAGCCTCCTGTCAGTGTACCTCCAGCTGTGGAGCAGACGTGAGCGGCCTCTCGTGCTCCCGGCGTCTGTGAGCTGCTCCAGGTATACAGGACCTTCGTGATGTGAGTCAACACATGACCACGTCAGTTTCACTTGCTGGTGGTTGCGACAGGGACCAATGGACTTTCCAACATGTTTCAAAGACTAACTGTCTTCTTCCTCAGGGATGGTCCCCCCCACCACAGGAGGATTATTTAAGCAGTCCCGCCGCTTAGGCAAGTTTAACCCAATTAACTTAATAGAAGCCAAAAAGTTCGATTTCACTATTTAACCCCTTCGGTATTAGGGTGTCCAATGCAAATATCCAGCGGCTCTCAGCGCGTGACATTAGCTTTATATGGTTGCCTTTACGCACTTGTGGCTTAACATGTTCAATTCCTGTGAAGATAAGGTTATTCACAGAGCCTCCATGACATTCTGAAAAATGTTTAGAGAGGGGATGACCCAGAAATTTTTTCTTTATATTTCTTATATGTTCCTTAATCCTTATCTGCAGGGATCTTTTCGTGCGTCCTACATATACCTTCTGGCATGGACATTTGATGGTATACAGTATATGACACTCTCCGTTTTACAAGTAATAAAATCTGATATTTCCAATTTATTAGAATTATTGCTCCCCATAGCCCATTGTTGTTTAGGGCTCATAGTTTGTTGGCAAGCCCTGCATTTTTTGCAGGGAAAAAAACCTTTCAAATTGCCTATAAAAGATGGAGTAGGTGCATTAATATGGTTATTTAATACAGTGGGGGCAATCATACTACCAATATTACGGGCTTTTCTGTAAACGAACTTTGGACCTGGTGGAATTGAGCATCCTATAATTTTATCCTCTTTCAAAATGTCCCAATGTTTTTTGACAATTCTAGTCAAAATATGACAGTTTGAGTTGTATTCGGTTATAATAGGGATAAAATCATCAAAGGGAGTATTTTTCTTATTAATATTGTTTATCCTTCTCAGAGTAGCACTAGGTTTATTTCTAGCTGTTATATTTGCTTCCTCCAGAAGTGAGTTGCAGAAGTGGCTTCCACTACTGCAGGGACTATGGACATTCACAACACTGATGCAACAAGGGCAAAGGGATCCTTGGTTGTTGGGGCTTCACCGGTGGAGTCTGAGGAGGGCCGGGTGTCTACAGGAGAAGACTCGGAGGAGGACCAGCGGGGTAGATATGCAGTGGCAGTTCAGAGGGGGACTCGAAGTCAGCCCGGTAAGTATTGTGGTCACTGTAATGCAGCAAGTGGTTGTGATGTGGGTGGCGTGCGGCAGGTTGTGTCTGAGGGGTCGGCAGGTAGCAAGGTGTCGCAGTTGTTGGGAATGATGCATGAATTGATGGGCGTGGCTAGATCTTCCCCAGATTCGGTGTGGCAAGGGGATGGGGCGCACACGGCGCAAATGGCTGCGGTGGTTGGCAAGTCATAGTCAGTGTGGGGCCTCGCTTGAGGGGGGCCCCCCTGAATTGGAGAGTGCAGGGAGTATTGACCCAGTGAGACTGGATGATATGGCTCATGGGGAAGTATATGTTTGTTTTGATGGGCCGTTTGGTGTGCATTTAAAACTGGAGGTGAAAAAGAAGATATGGATGGATAAATATGTGGAGTTTTTTTCCGCTGTTGCCGTTGGAGAAGTTTAATTTGGACAGGGTGAAGTTGACAGAGAGTAAAAAAAGAGGAAGAGGAAAGGCGTAGGTATCGGTTGATTCCCCGAACTTTTGCCAGCTAGCTGCAGGCATTCTCTATATTGGCTAGTGTGCTGGGGGAAAAGGCCCCAGAAAAGTGTTCTTCTCTTTTTTGCTATCTGGATAGCATCAGGGAGGCATGTTGTACGTATGGTGGGACTGGTTGGTTGCGGTACAATGAACAGTTTAGGCAAAGGAAGGCGGTTTGTCCGAGTTTGTGGTGGGATAATAAGGATATAAGTTTGTGGATGCATTTAATGTTGACACTGAGAGTGTCATCGTCTTCCTTTCTTGGGGCCGCCAGGGTAACCGCTAGTTAATGGGCACCACCGGCAGGAGCAAAGAAGGGTTCGTGTTGGCGCTTTAATGAGAAGGAATGTACTTTTACGTCCTGTAGATTTAAGTGAGAATGTTCCGGTTGCAGGAAACACCACAGCTTCACAAAGTGTTTTAAAAGAGGAAAGGGAAAGCCTGGGGAAGCTACGGGTAAGAGGGACAACTCCGGTGAGGGTAGAGCGGATGGAGCAGTATTTAGATAATTACCCTGATAGGGAGGCATTACCATTATTGTGTTTTCAAGATTTCTCCGTTGGGTTTGGTCCCAAAGAAGGAACCAAATCGTACACAGAGGGGGAGTCGGTCAATGATGGCATCGATCCAGAGTTAGTCTCGGTGTCTTACGTGTCATTCAATAAGGCGGTGGAGTGGGTAAGGCAGTGTGGTCATGGTGCACTGTTGGCCAAGATGGACATAAAAGCGGCTTTTCGATTGTTGCCCGTTCATCCCGACAGTTTTCACCTGTTGGGCTGTTTTTGGGAAGGACATTATTACGTTGATTGTTGCTTGCCCATGGGTTGCACATAAAAGAAAGGACTTTATTACAATTATTATAACAGAGTGCCCGGTATATAGAACGTCTTAATTTTTGTTGGTAAGGGGTGGTGCCGGGGGTTATTTGTTGATTCATCAGGATGGTTCGGCTTTGTCTAAATTTGAATAAATAAACGAATTTAAAAAACAAAATTCAGCCATTCGTTTCGTATAGGGGTAGCGACAGAAGCGGCCAGGTGGCGCCTTAGTGCAGCGGCGGTGAGCAAGATTGGGAGATGGGAGTTGTTACGTTTGCTGTCATATGTCCATACAGGAATGCTGGATATTTAACAGTGGTAAAGGGGGTTTACCTGTGGATTACAATTTTGGTTGTTTTCTTTTGCAGATGGTCCGCTGTTGGTGTGGGTGTCACTCGTACGTGGTGTGGAGAGCTTTACGTGCTGACGTCAGATTGTCCAGCCGACAGCTTGGGTTAAGACAGGATGAGGCGACGGTCAGGTGGATTGGGATTAGTGGAATGCTATGGTTCAGGTTGGTTCCAGAATTTTATTTTCATGTGGGTTTGGATAGACCCGGGATGTTTTATTGATTCACGCGAGGGGAAATGATTTTGGGGTCCGCACATCCAGGGATTTGGTTCAGGCCATTAAGTTTAACTGCTTGCAGCTCATGGCTGCTTACTCGGGGATGGTCATTGTTTTGTCTGATATTGTGGCTCGTTTGGCATGGAAATATGGTCATTCAGTGGAATGCATAAATAAGGCCCGGATTAAGGTGATTCGAGAGATGTTATGGTTTTTGGCTAGGAACGGAGTGGTGGTAGTGCGGCATGACAATCTGAAAGTGCCGTCCAGGGAGCATTTACGTCAGGATGGAATACATTTGACACCTATTTATATCTGGGCACTGGGTTTGAGAGAGGGTTTAGAGAAGGCTGTTAAGGTGTGGAGGGACATACATGCATAAAGTGTCATGCATGCCTGTCGTGCTGGGAAAGTGTCTGTGGAGAGCCAGGTAATGGTAGCAGAGGGGGTCAGTAGGGGGCCTATTTTGGTGAGGCAGTTACCTACCCCTCCACTCTTTTGCTTCATTTAGTGGTCAGAGTATAATTTAAATAAAATGGGTCCCTACTGGGCTGAGGTCTCAGCGGGACAATTTAATTGGTGGCGCCATTCAGTAGGGTCCTTGAACTGGAGTGGTGTGGTTGTGGGCATAAGCAGGAGGGTCCTCGAACCATTGTGGTGCGATTGAGGGCCTAAGGTGTGGCTAATGGCATAACAAAGCTGGTGCACGGCTTCCATAGACCCGCTCCTTATTTGTCAATGTTATATTGATATGTTCATTTTTGTATGTAAATATGTTAATAAATAAGGTTGCTATGGCCTGTTTATCCAAAAGGCTTGGAATGTGTTAGAGTCAACTAGAGCAAAATGCTGCTGATGCTATTGGATCGCCTGCCAGGGCAGTGGGGATACTCGGTACCGGGCCGCTTCTGAAGGGGAAGTGTCACAGCAGGAGTAACCTGGTCCATGGCCCTGGGCGTCCTATAAAAGGGATAGTGAAAAAGGGATAATAAAGTGTTTGTGATGCCGATGCTGCTATGCAGATCTTCTGGGATGGTGACAGGGCAGCAGAGATGGTTGAGCTCTCCACAGGTAGAGCTGTATACCAGGTCAGTTTGGATGTAGATGTTAAAGGTGAGGATGGTGAATATGGCGCAGGGCAGGTGATGCAGGAATGATTCAGAAGACACAGCAGGGTGTAGTTTCCTTTACCTTTTACTGAGCAGTGCAGGTACAGTCTGGGGCTCAGGTTACAGATGGTTCTGGAGCCGGTCAGCCTAGAAGCAAATTGGGAATTTCCTTAGTCAGGTGGGTTTTGGGGCCTTCTTTCTAGCGCTATTCTCTGAATTACTTGCTGCTGTAAATTCTGTTCAAGTCCCTCTTTCTGTCTGATGCTTAGGTAGAACTCCACTCGCATGACAGGCGGCTGGAACCTGCTTCAAGGGTCGCTCCTGTCTGGCGTCTCTAGCTCACATGTGCTGCTGTGTCATTGAGTATCAGTAGGGGACAGAGGATCTGCGGACTTCGGCCCTCCGGATTCTGCTGCTGGGGCTTTAGTACCGACAATCTCGGGCTCCGGTGCCCGGTCACCGGCGCTCAAGCCTGGGGTGAGCTCAGATGGAGCTCCTATCCCCAGCTCCTCTCCAGATGTCCTCTCTCAACCTTGTTCAGGCTGTAACTCTCTCCACTAACTTTCTCCTCCTGACCAAGAGAGCAGCTCCCCTGAAGTTGGGTTTAGAGCTCCCCCTGTTGGCCTAGAGCAGGAACTGTGTTGTATGCTGGAACTACCTGGTAAGGGGATTCCTTCTTTGCTTACAGACATGACATCACTACCTCCTGGAGGGAGGCAAGGCCATTGTGCAAACGAATTCCTGGGGTGCCACACTATCAGTGAAGCAAAGAAGATTGCAGAAAATTGTGGCCTTGATCCACACTTCAGACAGATAAGGAAGCAAAAGATTAATAAGATGTTTGATGAAGAATGTGAAGATGACAGTGTTCAGTTGTCACAGGAAGACAAATTTAGAATTTCTCTTTTCGAAATCGGTGACAAAATTCTTTTTGAAATGAGAACCCGATTTTACACTATAGACAAGCTTAGCACTACATTTGGTTTTCTCTCTGGACCTCAGTTTCACTCATTAACAACCGAAGAGCTCAAGGAGCATGCCATGAAATTAGCCCAGATACAGCAAAAATTAAGAGCCCACTTTCAAATGTTCAGTTTGTCTGATTTTTCTCTTTATAGGTATATTTTTGAGTAAAATGTAAATTGTTCTTTTAGTTTATAAACTTCTGACAACATGACTCTGAATTTCCAAGCATTAAATTTAGCATTTTTTCTGACAAAGAAATATGGTCAAAATTAAAAATACCCAGTGCTTTCAGACCTCAAATAATGCAAAGAAAACAAGTTCATAATCATTTAGAAACAACAATTCTAATGTTTTAACTCAGGAAGAGTTCAGAAATCAATATTTTGAGGAATAACCGTGATTTTTAATCACAGCTTTCATGCGTCTTGGCATGCTTGCCACCAGTCTTTCACAATGCTTCTGGTGCAAAAATGTAAGCAGTTCTTCTTTGTTTGATGGCTTGTGACTATCCATCATCCTCTTGATTACATTCCAGAGGTTTTCAATGGGGTTCAGGTCTGGAGAATGGGCTGCCCATGACAGGGTTTTGTTGTGGTGGTCTCTTAATTTTTGCCAGAGCTGTATATCAGAAGGATATTGATAAAGATGAAATAATTCCAGAAGTGGAGAGTTTTAAACATCATGCACTGAATTTAAACACAAATATGTAAACTGCCACACCTGAAGGTCTGCTTATCTCATTATACCAGAAGGGACTACAAGATGCCTATCCCAATATAGCCACAGCTCTGAAAATCTTCTTGACTGTACCAGTATCTGTTGCTTCCAGTGAAAGAAGCTTTAGCAAGCTAAAGTTGCTGAAAACATATCTTCGGATTGTCATGGGACAACAACAACAGCTAACAAACTTAAGTATTATTTCCATAGAGCATGAGTTGGCTTCAAAACTTTCTTATATTATAAAAGCTTTTGCAGCAAAAAAAGATCGTAAAATTAAATTTTAGACAGTTCTTTTTTGAAACAGCAATTCTTATTATGCCAACAGCCTCAGGTACACAAGCAGAATTAGTCATACCCACTGACTAGTTTAGTTTAATATGTTATTGTTTTGTTAAAATACCATATATACATATATAGTGTGTAATATATACATATATACATACATAACGTTTTATTGTCTATTAAGTTAAATAAAGCATAGTGGAAAAAAATAGTAATGTACCTTGGCTTCATTAAAAACAGTTGCAAACTAAAAACACACAAGCGCTTAAGGCCCAGTCACACATAGCGATCTCGCTGCTGAGTCACAACTTTTGTGACACAACAGCGATCTCACCAGCGAGATCGCTGTGTGTGACAGTGATCAGCGACCGGCCCCCTGCCGGTATCGCTGATCGCTGCAAGAAACCTCTGGACATTTTTTTCGTCGCTGATCTCCCGCTGGCCAGCACGCATCGCTGCATGTGACAGGCGGGAGACCAGCGATCAGCTGTAAAATAATGAAAAAAAATAAAAAATATTGTTATTCTCACCTTCTGGCGTCCTGCGCAGCCTTCCCGCTTCTCTCCACGCTCCGGTCCCAGTAATCCTTTGCAAGAATGACCGCAAGACTTCGCGATCCCGCGAGAACGGACGTCATCGTGGTAATTCTCGCAAAGGATTACTGGGACCGGAGCGTGGAGAGAGGCAGGATGGCTGCGCAGGACGCCAGAAGGTGAGGATAACAATATTTTTTATTTTAATTCTATTTTTGACATGAATATGGCATCAGCGCTAACGAACTCCAGCTTTACAATATATAAGATAAAATAAAGCCTTGGCTGCTGGGGTCAAATAAGGGTAGGTGTCCACCCTAACAGGATAATAATAAAATTGTAAAAAATGCTTGACCGCGCTCAAGGGTACAAAAAAAAGCAAAGAATTGACATAAAAGCAGAAAAATAAAATAAAAAGAGCCCACTATGGGGTAGTAATTGACAACAAATGGTGTAGGGAGCACTAGAGTAGTAGGGAATGTAAATAACAACTGCTTGACGCAAAAGCAATGTGTACTCCCAAACGAGAAGGTTATGATAATGAAAATTAAGGAAACTGGTTCAGACCTGTGTTAAAAAACAGACCTAGCAAATGACATCGGGCAGGAGCACTCGTGCACAGCCTATAAGAACCGCTGGCATGAAAAGACATAGTTAGTTGAAAAAGACATGTTTGGAAATAATACCCATAAGCATAATATCCTTAGCAAGGCATATGTTGTAAGGTGAAGATACATAGCCATAGATGGAATATAAGATCGGCATGTTTAAAATGCTACACTGTTGTTGGACACCTAACACATAAGGTATAGGGATAGTGTATATAGAAATATAAATTTAGGACTTAATGCAGGTACAATAAGGATATTATGCTTATGTGCATTATTTCTAAACATGTCTTTTTTGATTATGATTTTTCATGCCAGCGGCTCTCATAGGCTGTGCATGAGCGCTCCTGCCCGATGTCATTTGCTAAGCAGTGTGTAGCTGGGTTGGGATTAGAATAGGGGACTACCAGGCGAATCCAGTACATAGATTTTTTGGATTTTATACACCTTTCATGCGATTACATATGCGTTCAGCCTATTTTCGCTTTTTTCCAGATAGGCGCCTTCTTTGTATGCGGCGCTGGCGGCATTATAGGAGTTTCAGTAAATATCTCAGTTGCGCTTTATCATGGTAAGAGGTTGGCTAATGTCACATTTAGCTCCTTTGCTTCATATTATATTTTACATCACTCAATATATTACATCTTGAATGTATGCACTTATTTCAGGTGCCTTTATTGTGCTGCTTAAATATTTGATCACGTTAGCAATGACTACACCATGCCTGATATACCCTGGCTGTACATGCGGTGTTTGTTTGCTTTCATTGAGCAGGCATTGATCATGCTCGGTGATACCATTCACCATACTATGTCTGGCATACTTGGACGCATGCATTCTATCTGTTTGTCTCCCCTGTTTCGATTGCCCAGGCGTTTATCTTGCCCGGTGACATCATTGATTTCCAAAAAGCTTTATTGTTCTGTGAGTAACGCTGACAAGATGGCTGTGGCCATGCAGCGTCTATCTGCCTCATGGGTTAGTATCAGTCTTTGATTTTGGTAATTATGTATCATGTGTGACTGCACTATATATATATATATATATGTGGAACATACATTCTTACAGCGCTTTGTTCTCCCCTGAAGAAGACACACAGTGTGCGGCGATACACGTGGGGCCTTGCTCCCCCCACTCCCTTACCCCACTAGCTGCTTCCAGCATTTTCTGGCATTATATATATGCTGAATATCGTCTGGTGCCTATGCATCTACAGGGTCTATAACCTTTCCTTTTTTGGGTCAGGTATTGAACAATTGTGTGGGCTTTTTTTTTTTTTCCCCTGTTAGGCCGGTTTCACATTTGCGCTTTATAGCGCTGCGACGGCCTGCGCACGGCCGCCGCTAAGCCCCGCCCCCTGCCAGCTCCCAGCCCGCCCCATCCGGTCATCGCCGCCTACTAGCGCACATGGGCGCTTGCGATCTGTGCACCCTATCTTTAGCATAGGGTGCGCAGATCGTGCGCTGGCCGTGCACTAGCAGGATTTTGACGGGCGCTGCGCACTTTTGAAGGTGCGCCCGTGTGCGCCGAACGCAGCATGTTGCATTTCGGCACGCACGGCGCACCTTCAAAAGTGCGCAGCGCACGGCAAAATCCTGCTAGCGCACGGCCAGCGCACGATCTGCGCACCCTATGCTAAAGATAGGGTGCGCAGATCGTAAGCGCCCATGTGCGCTAGTAGGCGGCGATGACTGGATGGGGCGGGCAGGGAGTCGGCAGGGGGCGGGGCTTAGCGGCGGCCGTGCGCAGGCCGTCGCAGCGCTATAAAGCGCAAATGTGAAACCGTAAAGCGCAAATGTGAAAACTTTTTTTTGGCTCATATGGTGCTGTGAATAGCGGCTTTTTACACCTCACATACACAGACCTTTTGGTCTATGTATGACTACACTATTTTACATATATTGTTTGTGATATTCAATATGTTGAGGTGGCTTGTTTGATATTTACCCTACTGTATGTCACTATTGCTATGTGGGATTTTTCTGCTGTGGGAGTATCATCATATCATTATTTCATGATTTGAGATGATTGCAATTTTTTGCATCTTTTAATCTGTTGTTAATGTTTTTTGCTGTTTTGTGTATGTGTCAGGTATTGATGTATAAATAAAATGTACCTTTTGTACATTTTGTGGAGTTCCCATATGTAGATATATTGCTTTTCTCTTTTGTTCTTTGTATAATATTTAGCTTACAAAAGCGCAGACAAATCCGCATGAAAAAAAACGCATCAAAAACGCGTGGCTTTTTACCTGCGTTATCTGCCAAGAGATGCAGATTCTGTGCAGAAAATTCTGCAGGCAAATCTGCAACGTGTGCACATACCTTATAGCGGGGGTGATATAGCAAACAAGTACTCTCATAGCACTGTCCCGGGTTTCCTCTTTTCATTGCCAGTGCTCGGTGTGATCATAACAATGTATTGTAAGGAAGGGTGTGAATACTTTTGCACCACACTACATTTGAATACTCAAAAACAAACACAAAACATGAACTTGTTGAACATGTTAAAATATGTTTATTTCTCTTAAAAATATCTATAAAAGCCATCATAAAACTGCTATAAATATACAGAACTTTCCACCGTTTCCATCCTCAGTTATGAGAACAATGTCCATAGGGGAAGATAAATACGCCTAGATTATTTACATCCGGTTTGTACTCCTCCGGTCGCTCTACCTACGTTAAATATTCACATATAAATAATTGTCGCCGTTCATATCTTTATTGAATACAACATTGAAGCATATTATTATTTCTTTACATTTCACTTTTTTCAGTGCATGTCGTCCATGCAATAGTGTAAGTCAATCTAAAAGCCCACATTAAAAAGAATATATATATATATATATATATATATATATATTTATTATAATCTTCACGGCCGGTTATTACATACAGTAGCTTATGGGGACAAAGAATGATTTATTTGTTTCTTTTACATTCATAATGACATATTATAATTTACATATTACCTCATTTTAAAGGAACAGTTGCCCTAAAGAGGTGGCGATGGCAGCACAACTCCATTTCCCTTTGGGGGCTTATCAGTGGGGTATAACATGGATGTTACTGGATTTGGTCATTCATCTCCTAACAGTGTCTCAGCGCCGTACACCAAACACTTATTCGGCTGACAGCTACTTATCCCCACTCACATAGATTCATGCACACTCGGTTTGGCCAAGCACGCATGTGGGGAGTAAGCTGGTGGTTTATCTTTTAGGAGAAATAAATAATTATGGGATTAAATTGAACATGTCTGAAGTATGATTACACAGGTGTCCCAGCTCAGAAAATTCTTAGAGCTCCCTTTCTCGGACACATGGTGGTCCCAGCGTTGGGACCCCAGTGATCAACAGGTAATCACCTATCCTGTGAATAGGTCATAACTTACTAAATTTGAATAACTCCTTAAATCCAGCAGTGAAAAATATGGAAAAACGTCATTTGGGTGCTGCCATGACCTCTTATTCTTTTTCTGTCACCACTTTGGCGCCTTTTCTGCCACCACTTTGGCTCCTTTTCTGCCATTACTTTGGCACTATTTCTGCCACCACTGTGGTGCCTTTTCTGCCATTACTTTGGTACCTTTTCTGCCACCACTTTGGTGCCTTTTCTGCCACCACTTTGGTTCCTTTTCTGCCACCACTTTGGTTCCTTTTCTGCCACCACTTTGGTGCCTTTTCTGCCACCACTTTGGTGCCTTTTCTGCCATCACTTTGGCACCTTTTCTGCCACCACTTTGGCGCCTTTTCTGCCATTACTTTGGTACCTTTTCTGCCACCACTTTGGTGCCTTTTCTGCCACCACTTTGGTGCCTTTTCTGCCACCACTTTGGCGCCTTTTCTGCCATTACTTTGGCACCTTTTCTGCCACCACTTTGGCGCCTTTTCTGCCATTACTTTGGTACCTTTTCTGCCACCTGCCACATTTCCCGATTTGGTTTTATATTCAATTTTAGCTTGTTGTATTGACTTTCATTAGGTGACTCCAAATTGACGAGGACATGCAGTATCACATTCAGATCTAGTACATTTACGGCTCCGTCTAATAAGATACAATTAATATATATAATTATATAATAAAATATTTGTTAAAATTAAATAATATGAAAAAAGATTCTCATTATGTAGTGGTCAGAGGCGAAGTAAATCGTGATCATTGAAAGAAGAAAGAAGGGCCGAAGTACAAAAACAGAAAACATATTACAATACAGTACAAAAACATATTATTCCATATTACAATTTTTGGCATAAGTTGAATAATTCTTATTGGTCATGCATACTTGTACATTAATGCAGACCTGTAACGTGCCATAAATCTGTATTTTTATGACCTTTTGTGAATACCTCTTTTGTCGTGAATCCGGCGATGTCTTTCTTTTGTTCCTGCACCTCTCTGTTCCTGAATATGGCTTTCTATATGTGTATATATATATATATATATATATATATATATATATATATATATAAATATAAATATAAATCTTATCTTGTTAGCCAAGTGGGTGTCCACATGAAGCATACCCAAAGAATTACTGATGACTACGCCCACTTGGTTAACAAGAATATATTTATATACAAGAAAGGGGAGGCCATATCTCAAGAATGGAGAGATGCAGAAATAAAAGAAAAACATCTCCGGATTCAGGAGAACAGCGGCATTTACACCAGGTAAAAAATTGTACATATTTATGGCATTTGATAGAGTTTGTATGAGATTAAAAAAGTATGACTACTGTCTTACAAGAATAGTACCACATTTGTCCAAAGGTTTTGTGTAGTATTGCAGTTGAGTCTCATTAACTTTTGATAGAGCTGCAATGCCAGAAACAACCCACATGGTCAGCCGTGGTGATGTTTTTGGAAGGAATTAGTAATAAGTTTGAATCCTTCCCAATTTATTTTACATGCTGTGAAATGTAAGAAACTTAATAGGGAACCTCTCATATCAAGTATTATTTCTAAAGGCTAGAAGATTTAGAGAGAAAAGTCACCTTAAAACATTTTACACGTCAAGGGGAAATCTTGACAGATGCCTCTGGAGAGAGTCCTAGACTTTAGTGTGGATTGCCCATTAACACTTATCATACATGGAGGACTTATGGTTAACCCATTACATTCCTAAGATCATTCATTGGCTATATCCGAGTCAGGGTGCTCATACAGATGCTTCCCTCCTTACTTCTATCTTTGGTCCTGATATTACTTACGTCAGATGACCAACTTTGCAAAGAAAATAAAACTTTGGCCATTGCATCAAAAGTATTTTTTTCAAAGCTGGTCATGTCAACCCTCTCATCTCCAGATATCTGGAACTAAGAGGAAATACAAGGAAGGACACATCTGTAGTAGCATCATCTACTAATATCTACCATGTAGTTGAAATCAATTCAGAAGCGAGCACCATTTCTAACATTAAATTCTTCTATTAGTTGAAGAACTAGAACAGGGTTGGACTGGATCTACTCTACATCTGGAGGTATGGTACGCAAAGCTCCATAGACTCTTTTATTGCAGGACTTCTTCTAATGAAGTCATACAAAACAAGACTATCTTGGTGGCTCAAGTCGATGTTACAGTAGCATCTATTTTGCTAAGAAAAAAATTGAGAGGCTTTATCTAGTCAAAACTAGTAGAACGATTCTGATGACTGTCGGTCAAAGTAACACAAGGACAACACAAGTCCATAATTTTGGCTCCCTTGAGTGGAGAATTAACCTCTGTGACATCCGTATACCCTAATAGGTTGTGTGGACATTGGTTGACGTCAGGAAACAAATTTTGCAATTGGATGCGTTATACTGTAGCTGACCTAGGCAAATACTATTTCTATAACATAAGAGATACTAGACATTCATGGAGGAATTATATTTTTCATTATTTTTTTAACCTTTAAACCTAAATGTCTATGGACATTTTGGAGGGAATTGTCAGCTTTGGTTTCCAAGTGGTTGCCATAATCAAAGAGTCTTGATTCCAGAACGCTATATGACCAGACTCAGGAACCTAAAGTCATATACTTCTTTACTCTTATGGGATGGGGCAGGAAAAATTTTACCTTTCACAGTACCAAGTGAAATCAGTGTGTCCTATTTATTACCTCTGATGTCCTTCAGAGCAGAGGACCATACTTTCTTGCATGTCTTTGCTCTGGTTGTAAAAAGGGGTAAGGGATTCTAATCAAAAGGCCCCGTTTATGTCCTAAAATAGTCTAAGTTTGTAAAACGTGGATGTTGGTGAAGGACACAACCTTGATCTTACAAGGCATAAGCACCAAAATAAGTTGTCCCACGTTCCCTCCTGAGAAATTCTGTTCCTAAGGTCTTCACGTACAATTTGTCGCCTTTTTCAAGATGAAATACAGCCCCAAGAAATATGGACTTTCTCCACTCTGGAGTGTTTCTTGAATTTTTATACGGTTGCGGTTGTTCACAAGGTGTTTTATCTGCTCGGAGAAGTTGCACCTTGGCGTTTTCCATTACGGAATCCAGCATCACATTAAGGGAGATGAGATTTTTGTTTTGTTGGGGACATGGTTTCCCTCCAAACATGGCCTGGCTATATATGAAGTACAGGCCCCTGTGCTTCACGAGAAGTTTGTTGTCCTCAAGTGACAAGTTTCCTTGGCTGAAGGAGTAATATGTTTCGGTGGTCCAAGTCAGCGAGTCCAGAATGGATGGATTGGCTGTAAGAATGGAAACAATAAAAAATAAGTCGTCATTGTCAAGTATTAACCTGACAATTGTGATCTAGAACGGCTTGCCCGATGATTGGGATGACATGGACACCTTTGTACAAAAGGCAAGTGGCCACCAAAATTCTTAATATCAACTAATATTTACAGAATATTTACGGGCAAAATCCAACCTAGATGTCCCCAATGTCTATTAGTGAGAGAAGAGTGGATACAAAGGGCATCCCAATTTCTAGAAGGTCTAGCCCATCCACTGATTGTGAAGGCACTAACATGTAGTGCTCTACTTCACCCTAAAGTGGCACTATTGGGAAATTAAACACTTGCTACCAGACACCCTCACAGATAATAGCAATAGTTAAGAGTCCGTGCAATCAACATGCCATCGGTGGACCCATCGACTAACAAAGGATTTTATGACGTGGAATACCCTTTTAAGGTTAAACTAAAATATATATTTTTATCTCCATAGTTAAAATAGTTATATAACTGATATATACCTTGAAAATGAGCTGCAGGCTTCTCAGGGGCTCTTAATACTGTAAAGGAAAGGGAAGAATTAGGAATGTGGCAAAGTATAGCACAATATTATTTACAGAGGCAATATCTGTTACCAAATTGTGTGATGTAAAAAAAACCAAATAAGGACCTGTACACCCAGATATTGAGGTTGTTCACATGGGGTCTCATATATCAGTCTATGAAAACAGTAAGCATCCATGAATACATCCCTGTACAATGTGAAGTGGAGCTCTTAGATATAGACATCTGAGCTGCAGGCAGTAGGACCAGTGGGCTTTACGCCCATTACTTTTATATCCTTGTGACTTTTTTTTAGCTGTGTTTAATGGTGAAACTAATAATAAAAAACCATTGCCATTAGTTTTAACCCCAGTAAAATAGATAGATCCACCATTGTTCGTAAATCTGAACTTCCATCTTCTCAACTTTTGTAAATTTTGCTTTGAAGGCGAAAAGGATGTTCAGATGAAGGTCACTGGTCTCTGCATGAGACACTTGTTTGTAACATACATTAGAATATAGGACACAGGAAGACGAAAAAAAAACTGCCTACACAGAACAGACCAGAGTGGTAAACAATAGGTGACAATGTTGATTTTTAATGGGGTGAAAACACATAATACTTAGCCTGAAATAGAAACATTAACCCTTTAAGGATGCAGCCAATTTTTAGTATTGCAATATATAGTGAAAATCATGGTCTCCTGTGAAGCCCAGCTGGTGGCTCCATTAGGAAAGGATACTCCATTGGGATTGTACCACTTATTTGTCGCGGTCAGGGATTGATGGCAGCGGTTAAGCGGTTCCGATTGCTGTTGTTAGTGGCAGGCAAAGTATAACACAGTCAGTACCTTCCATGTATGGTGTACATTGCTAATCTTTATGTAGGACCAACGAATGTCCCTATGAGAAGACTGAAGTGTTATCATACAACCTTCATGTAAAAATTGCCCATATATCAATTATTCACTATAAAAAATCATAACCTTATATCATTATTTGTATGTCTGATGGACAAAAAACTCCAGTGGACTATGTAGGAACAATCGTGACTATAATTAACAACCAACGAAGAAAAGAAACGATCAGAAGACCCAAAATTAGTGAAAAAATACAAAATGTACTTTATTAAATGTCACAGGATATAGGGATAAAAGGTGAAAGGCATGAATCAAACCAAATAACACATGTAAGGCAAAAAGCAGGACCACACATGGGTGGGAATAAAGGGAAAGAATTGAATGTAAATAACATTTCAATAAAGGCGGCTATAATATGTGCCCCTGTGCATATTGCATCAATCCCAACTGGCCTAACGTACAGCAAACAATTTGGAAGGGTTAAGGTGAAGACTGATCTGATGGCAAATTACATTCAAATCATTAAATTACATAAAATTGAAGAATGCAACATCTTTCAGTGAGACCAAATAGAAAACATCAACCACAAAAGTGCCAATATATCCACAAGAGTACAAGTGGCCCGATACCGGAAAGTGTAAAACACTTACGTTACACAACTTTCAAATTGATGGCACACAGGGTACTTCATGTTGGATTTTATTTTTTTTAAATCCACTTTTTTTTTAAATCCACACTATGTACAAAAAAGGAAGCCGACCCTGCTTTACAGGTGGCCATGAACATGAGATGGATGACGGCTCCGCCTAACATTCATGTGTTTTCATCGGGGAGAGGGTAGAAAGTCCAGGATGGACTCCTTTGGGTTGTCTTCCCTAAAAAAGAAAGTTCGGGCATTGAAATTTTAAGTGCCTGATTCTTCAGATGGGAGAATCAGGAGTTCCCCATACACATCAGAATATCGTATGGTCCCACCGCCACCGATATTGTTGGGTTCGGCTAACCATCATCTAAATTGTATGGTGGACTTTAGCTATACTAATGTAGATTGAGATCCAAGGAACCCAATGTATACTAATAATTCAGCTCTGAATTATAAAGAAAATCAACCCACCCGTTCCCCCGCCTAATTTTGGACATGTTTTTTTGAACAGTCAGATGCCCAGATGGGATCTAAGTTCACAAGATAAATTAGGATATGGGATCTACCAAGCTTTCCCTGATGCTAAAACTAGTCCTGAGTCCTTTCTAGATATCACATTCTGCCAGAATATGGAAATGTGTGGCCTACAAACTCCGAAAAGTTGGATGGGAACTCTGCAAGTCAGATGACTGATCCAAGAAGCAAGTCCTCAGCAGCTTCTCCTCACCTCACTCTCCTACACTGACAGGATGCCTATTCTGCCCAGCCCTCATACTAGTGTTCCATCTCTGACTCTCAAGAGGCCACTTACCTGAAATGGGCAATCTCATGCAATCTCATGCCCTTACATCCTATGTTCATTTTGCATATCCAGATTCTCTTTGAGCATGGGAAACCAGAGACATATCTCGAAGCTCTAGGGCCATAATGAAAAATCTAAGACTGGGATTGCACCAACCAGTTGCCATTTTTAATACTGGCATCTTAATATGTGATAGTAGGGCTTTGGTCCCATCAGGCTTCAATACCGGTATGTAACTGCTACCTCTTCGCTAATTAGTGTTCCATGCATGTACCAAGTCCTTTATATGTGACCCATCAGTAGGACCCCAAACATAAGACATCAAAGGAACAGGAAATAGACATATTTCTACCTGGATTAGTCGACCTTTGATGATGAGACATCTTGTCTTCCCTCTGTGAAGAAAAATTATATTGAAAAATTTATCCAAGATCTGGAGACAATCGGAAGTTAGAGTTACTGTATTTATTGAAACTTTCTGACTGCGAAAAACAAAATTTGTCCCATTAAATTACTGTCATCGAGTAATCTTCTCCTATCAAGTTGGAAAAAAGTACATATGCTTGTACAGCCTGACAGTTGATAATAAGACAGCATTGGGAGCTTCCCGTTGGACCTGACAGGTGATCAGAACATCCGGTGACAACAGTACCATCCGCCATGTAAGTAGAACATGTAGGCTGGGAGCAAAAGAGGCATCAGACCAGACCTGAAGATTCATTCAGAACCCAGACCCAACAATATTTTGTCCCATGGACCATAAAATTGTGACCCCAGACCAGACCCCTGAGTTAATTCAGAGCAAGACCCCGATTCAATGCCAAAGTCCAGACCATTCAGAACCCAGATTCATCAATTAAGATCCAAGACCAAACCCCTAAATTAGCTGAGATCCAAGACCTCAAAGATTTTTATAATCCCCAGACCAGACCCCTAAAACTTACTCAGATCCCAAACTAAACCGATATATTATTTCAAACTCTAGAACATACTCAATTAATTTAAACTCCAGACCAAAACCCTAAATTAATTCCGACCACAGACAGGACTCCTAAATTCAGACCCCAGATTGATTTGACCCTTATATTAAGTCAAACTCCAGACCAGTCCCTTAAATTAATTAAGAGCCCAGATCTGCCCCTAAATTCATTTTTGGCTATCCACTTCTAGGCACCACTGCATTAACATCATGATACCACTTAGAATAAAGACTACATGTACCGGGTCATCTTGGGTCAGTGGTCCTTATAGCAGTTCTTACTTCAGTGATTATATAGGTTGTCATATAGGTTTCCAGGAAATATATATTAGGAATAACTGATTAAAAGTTAACAACTGTAAAAGAGGATCAAATGTAAAAAAAAAAAAAATTGTTGCAGGCACCTTGTATAAATGGTGAGACCTCTTACCTTCACTGGAGACCCCACTGCAAGACATACAAGGCAGAAAAGGGTTATCAGTCTGCCATATCCTAAAGGAGCAGGGCTCTGCCAAGTCCATGGGCTTCTGGGTGATGTCACACTCATGGCGGCAGTTGGGAGATTGGAAGGATGTTGTGATTGGCAGCTATTGACAATCGGCAGTGAGAAGGAATGTGCAAGTGACCTGTCTTATAACAGTGCAGAAGAGAAGGTGGGAGGAAATGGCAGGGGAAACCCCTACCCCAATCAGGAAACTGACAAACACGCACCAAAAATCCTCCTAAAGACTGCACCAAAAGTGTGAGATGAGACTAAATATACAATAGGATGCATTATTAAGATCAGAAACAGCGCCACTGTAGTCCCTAGGCTGTGTCTGGTATTACAACTCAGCTTCATTCCTTCCGTAATTCTCTTTATTGCGCAGATATTGTGAGTGCTGTTTATAGCTAAAGCATTCTAATGTTTTCTCTGGAACAAAAAGCATTGTAATGTCCACTTTCACACAGCCATTGTCACTGCGATACACAGAGCATTTTAATGTCCATTGAAATACAGAAAACATTCTAATGTCCACTCAAATACATAAAGCATTCTACTCTAATAGTCTAATATTCTACTCTAATACACAGAGAATAGTAAACTCCACTCAAGTGTAGAGATTATTCAAATGTCCAATTTAACACTGAGAGCATTTTAATGTTCACTCTACTTCAGAGAGTATTCTAATGTTTTCACCTATACAGCAAGCATTCTGCGGTCCACTCTAATATAGTGATTGGCCACTGTAATATAGAGAACATTTTAATGACCCCTGTAATACAAAAAGCATTCTAGTGTCCACTTTATTACAGAAAACACCTTAATGTAGACTCTAATGGAGAGACCATATTAATGCTCATTCTAATTCAGAGAGCATTCTAATTCCCACTCTAATATAGAGGCTATTTTAATGTCCACTCTGATTCTAAAATGCCAAGTTCATTATATTAAATACCCTAAACTTCAGTGGGTATCTCAGGGACTTTTGAAAGACAGAAGTTACATACGAAGAGCATTCTATTACCCACTCTAAATATGGAGTGCATCCAAACAATCAATTAAAATTGGAAGCATTATAATGGCAATTCTAGAGCATGTAGATATAATGAGCATATGAGATATACTGAGCATTCCAATAAGCATTCTAGGAATCAGATCGGAAACTTTCCAAATTTGGTGAAGTATTGGTTGTTGGGAAAATCAATGAGCGTGAAAAATTTCTTCCCAAAACTTCACTCCCTTTCTCAGGCCACACCCCTCCTTACACCCCATTTCCTGACTCCTTAATGCGTGTTTGGATATGGGTGATACATCTAATGATGGGCATTGAGACATTACATACAAGAAAAATGGGAGACATTTAGAGGCTTCAGGGTGTACTTGGGAGATTTGACAACTCTTTAAAGGGGCCTTTGCACATAGCGATATTGCTAGCAATATCACTAAAGCGTCACCGATTTTGTGATGCAGCAGCGATATTGCTAGCGATATCGCTATGTGTGATACTTACCTCCGACCGACTCCCCCGCTGTCTGTCGCTGATCGCGCGAGATCGTGCAGGTCCATTTCTCGTTGGACGCTTCCTGCTGGGCTTCCTGCTGGCGCCGATGAGCGACGCATGGATGCGGACGGAGGACATCATGGTCGCGGCGTCTGAAAGGTAAGTAACGACCGTTGCTGCGTCGCTACGTCGCTGTGAGATCTGCCTGTTTGGCAGCTCACTAGTGACCATTTAGCGATGCACCAGCAATCCTGACCGGGTCGTATCGTGGTCAGGATAGCTGGTGTATCGCTAAATGTAAAGGGGCCTTAAGGAGTTCACTTATTCGGGAGCTTCGTGGATAAAATCTGCAAAGTTTATCTAACATGGAGTGAACATCCTATTAAGCACTTGTGGCGTCCCCAGGAGTATGGTCGCCACAATGGCATTACCTTCCTCCTAGGGAGTGTGATGTCATGCTTGGAAGCAATAAGGGATCTCTCTGGCAGTTAACCACAGCACACAACACAGCTCCCACTCCAGGCCAGCAGAGGGTGCTCTGAACCCAAAACTGGGGGAAGAGCTGCTCTCTGGGGGCCGGAAAGGGGAAATTAGGAGTTCGTGTGAGAAGGGCAACGTGTGTGGACGTGAGGAGAAGAGCTGGGAGATTGAGTAGAGAGTTCAGGCTCATTCCCATCTATAGCGCATGATCTGGAGCCTGGTCTCCAAGGTTGTATGGATACTGATGTTCCTGCAGCAGAAACCGGAGGAATAGGAAGCTGTAAATGCTCTGCTCCCATATAAGACTCGGAGGCACAACAGCGACGTGTGAGCCAGAAGAGAAAGGCTACAGCTGTCTGCCATAAGAGGGAGTTCTAAAAAGAATAAGCAAGTGGAACTTCAGTGTAACACAGTACTGCAAGTTCCTAAAACTAAGCGCTAGGAAGGAGACTACACAACCCATCTGCCTAGAGAGATTCCTAAGTTGCTTCCAGGCTAGCCAGCTCCTGTGACATCTGTAATCTGGACCCTGGACTGCATTTGCCAAGCAAAGTAAAGCTAAAGAAACTGCACCCTGTTGTGTCCTTGCCTTTTTCCTACAAACTCACCAGCACTGCTACATCTCTGTGTCAAACACTACACCCTCTTCCTCAACACCTACCCTCTTCATCTACTCTGCCCTGGGACTACAGCCCTGCCTGTGGATGGCTACACCATCATTGCTGCACCCCACCATCTGTCCCAGAGGATCTGTCCGCAGCGTCGGCTTAACATCTTCATTGCCGAACACCACAGGTGGAGTTACGAATCATTCACTCATAAACTTTATTCCATCACTTAATCCCTTTTACATGGGTGCCCAGGGCCACGGACCGGGTCACCGCTACTGTGACACTTCCCTCTGAGATGCCGGTCCGGTACAGAGTACACCACAGCCCTGGGAGGGCGACCCACACTCTAAAATTTATAGTGCATTTGAAAGATCAGTCTGCTATTTAGAGAGCAGTTTAGTGAATTAACTTAAAGAGATTGTCCAGCATATACCTATTTATGACTTCACCCTGGGATAGGTTTTCAATATCAGCTCGGTGGGGGTCCCCCTCCTGTACAATGACTGATAACATCTCTATATACAGTAGATAACACAGAATCCACCATTCATAATATGTGATGTCACAGCTCACCTCCTCCTCATGTCCAATGACTGATAACACCTCTATATACAGTAGATAACACAGGATCCACCATTCACAATAGGTGATATCACAGCTCACCTCCTCCTATACAATGACTGATAGCACATCTATATTCAGCAGATAACACTGGATCCACCTTTCATAATAGGTGATGTCACAGCTCACCTCCTCTTCCTGTACAATGACTGATAACACCTCTATATACAGTAGATAACACAGGATCCACCATACACAAAAGGCAATGTCACAGCTCACCTAATCATCATCTTTTACAATGACTGATAACACCTCTTTGTACAGTAGGTAACACAGGATCCACCATTCACAATAGATGATGTCACAGCTCACCTCCTACTCCTGTACAATGACTGATAACTCCTCTATATACAGTAGATAACATATGATCCACCATTCATAATAGGTGTTGTCAAAGCTCACCTCCTCCCCCTCCTGTACAATGACTGATAACACCTCTTTATAGTGTAGATAACACAGGATCTACCACTCACAATAAGTGATGCCACAGCTCACCTCCTCTTCCCTTCACAATGATCTTTGTACACGCTCATTATATGCTTCAATACAAAAGATAGGGTTTTGGTCTCTTCATTGTCAATAATGTACATGTATTGTTTCCTGATGCAACAGGAAGATAGGGTGAAGATAGGGTGAAAAAAGACTGTGTAGCCATTTTGAAAATTGCAACATTTCTATTTTTTTTATTTTTAATACAGATTGTGATATGAAAAAACAAGACAACAAGGCAAAGATAAGTAACCTGATGCTCATAGACCATGCATCCACTCTAATACAGAGAGCACTTTAATGTCCTTTCTAACATAGAGATTACTCTAATACAGGGAGCACGCTCATGTCCACTCTAATAGAGGGAGTAGTTTAATGCAGAGAGCACTCTCATGTCCACTCTAATAGAAGAAGTTTAATACAGAGAGTACTCTCATATCCATTCTAATTGAGGGTATAGTTTAATGCAGAGAGCACTCTCATATCCACTCTAATAGAGGGTATAGTTTAATGTAGAGAGCACTCTTATGCCCACTCTAATAGAAGGAATAGTTTAACGCAGAGAACACTCTCATGTCCACTCAGTTAGAAGTAGTTTAATGCAGAGAGCATGCTCATGTCCACTCTAATAGAAGGTGTAATTTAATGTAGAGAGCACTCTCATATCGACTATAATAGAAGGAGCTACCCCCACCAATGGCACCCCACTTTTGATGGGCACCCACCGAGAGGAGGTGATCACAAGCTTAGGAAGTGGACAGAGTGCAGTGAGGTAGGTGACCGGATGGCCACAACCTGGAGTTTCTGAATTTCTCCATGGGTCAATGATGGTCAATGGAACAGATTTGTATTCCACCAACTAGGGCCATAGTCCTTTAACCTGGCATCCTGTAGAATGTCAAATCTGTATTCCCCTTCATGGAGCCATGGTGCCTTGGTTGTTTTTCTGTAGAATCTCTATGCAGAAGGCTATAAGTTTCTTTTTATACCCACATATGTGGTTCAGGCCATTATCCACAGGTCAGGGGGATGATGGGATGAGTAACTCTCATTGTTTAACTATTTAATGAATCTGCATAGTTTGTCCTTCATTGTTTTGCAGGTCAGCAATCTACATAGATTATACAATGGTTAATCAACATATTAGCAAACATCAATTGTTCAATGACCCTGAGTCTCTGTCCTCCAAAGATAGTAACACAATAAATTTTAGGAAGTGATATTATAGGTAAACAGCAGCCATTCAACAATTCACAAAACATCAATTCAAGAGTCAACGTTCAGACTCATAAGAACGATAGTCTATGTCTCCAGGCCTACTGAAAATATATGTCTGGAATAATTAAGATTAAATGCTGTGTCATTACACCTTCTAATGTCCATGCTAATACAGAATGCACTCTAATTTCCACTCTAATACAGAGAGTACTCTAATAAACAGAACATCCTTATGTCCACTCTAATAGAGAGTGTACTTTAATACAGAGAGAACTCTAATGTCCACTCAAATACAAAGAACATTCTAATGTCATCTCTAATATGTAAGGCACTCTAATGCCCACTCATATACAGAGAACATTCTAACGTCCTCTCCAATATAGAAGGCACTCTAATATCCACTCATATACAGAGAACATTCTAATGTCCTCTCCATTATAGAAGGCACTCTAATGTCCACTCATATACAGAGAACATTCTAATGTCCTCTCTAATATAGAAGGCATTCTAATGTCCACACTTACACAATGAACATTCTAATATCCACTCTAATACAGAAGGTACTTTAATGTGCACTCTAATACAGAGAGCCGCAGTTCCATTCTCTTGTTTGTCTCCCCTGTGACGTCACCAAGCTCCCGATAACTTTCACTCTTCTTTTCTCTCACTTTTCTCTAATTTTAATTAGTGTTTGTTACAGGAAAGACATCAATGACCTGAGGCTTAAAACCACAGTGATTCTCTGTAAGGACGGAGCAGTGAAACTCCGCAATAGTTGTATTTCTGCCTGGAACCACAAATTGACCGTAAGCAAAAACAAGGTCAGAGAAATGACGAAATGTTAACAGTAGGTGGGAAAACTGCGAGATAGAGAGATACTGGCCTATCAGTGGAGAAGAGTGGAAAATATTGGGCATCTCATGTCCTCATTACGAGTTCCTTATGTGGAGGGGAAGTCCCTTGATGTGCGGCTCTTATAAGCTAAAAACAAACAAAAAGTAACTTGTATAAATGTGTGTGGGCTACACGACAGTCAATTACATTTCATATGAATTCTGTTCACAGAACTGTCACCAGAAACACTGATAAATTGCCAGAAATATCCTCTGCTGCTCACCAGGCCAAACTGACAAAGTGTACTCCAGAAAGATGGAGCAGTGTTTGTCAGGGGCTTCATAATGTACCAGGGGGAACAGAAACACGCTGCCTGGTATCTCTTAGTTTAGGCCCCAGTGTCTTGGTGGACAGTGGTGAAATGTTTTTTATTTCTATGCATTCAGTGTTTTGTGTCCCAGTCCCTGAACTGTATTAGGTTAGTGTCCTTTTACCTGGTGTTCTATGGATTGATATTTTTATTCCATAGATTTATTGTTTGGTGCCCCAGTCTGCGGATTATAGTAGTTTAGGAGCCCATTTTGTTTAGTTTTCTGTCCAAGTTCCTGGTGTCTAAGAGTTTAGAGTCCTATTCCTTGTTATTTAGGGTTGGTTACTACAATTTATTATTTGTGCATTTTTCCCTGGTCTTTATCAGTTTAGTGCCCAAAGCCCCTTTGTCTCTGGTGTCCTGTGGGTTGGTATTTTTCAGTATCTGACTTTCAATTTTATTTGATCTTGTTCCTTGTGTCTATTTTTTTTTACAGATCACCGTAAAAAACATGAATCTGTCAATGAGTGCATGAAAAAAGCAGCATTATTTATAAGTCAATAGTCCCTGACTAGATGGCTGTGATACTCTATACCTACTGCCACACCTCACCATAGACGAAGTGCAGATAAGAGCGGTATTATTATAGCAGAGTAGAATCTTTTTTAATTAGCCCTGAAAATCGATTAAATTAATGTAGCAGCATCAAGGACTGTTATTTCATCAACCCCCCCTGGGGAATATAATGGCTCAGCCTGATATGGAGGAAACCAGGATCTTCTGTACTTACTGTACAAACTATCCTGTCCCGGCTGTGAAATCCTGCATGCAATGTGAGAACTCCTTATGTGAGGACCACCTGACAGCTCACAAAAAGGCACTGAACATATATTACTAATAAAACTCAATGGTTCTTTTGAATTCCAAAAATGTTCCTTCAACTAGAAGGTATATCCAAAGAAAAGATTTCCCATTACTAAGGAGCGGGTCTCCTACACTGGTAAAGATTATGCACTAAGTGCAAGGGATGCCAAAAATTAGAAGGAGGCATTCCAATACCCCTTTGAAGAGACATAGTGGAGGGCCTCAAAAAACCTTTTTTCCCATTATTAAGGAGTGGGTATCCTAGACTGGTAATACTCATGCACTAAGTGCATGGGTTGAAAAACATTTACCCCTGGGGAGTATACATATACTGTATATCAAAGAATTTTGTTCTCTGGTGGAGGCCATGAATCATGCCATACAAGTGGACCACAGAATCTGTGAGAAATGTGGTGAACAGCAGGCTGCTCATTATACTTCCCCGGAGCAGGTCAATTAACCCGAGGTTGAGCCACTGGAGGTTAGAGTTGCCAGTCTACATGTTGCCGAGAGAAGACATAGACAAGATCTCAGACTCTGTACTGTGGTCTCTCTGGACATTTTCTTAAAAATTGTCAAACCTTTCAAACCGTAGGGAGAACATCTGAGTCTAGGTGATGGCTGAGAAGGTCATCCAGACTCCCAGGTACCTCTTTATTCCTCTGATAAAGTACTGATAAATACGATGCCATCAACATTGACGTTCATTGATTGTGGGTCTGCTGCTAACTTTATTGATTTGGGACTGGTTCTGAAGTTAGGGTTAGGGACAATTAGTTTTGAAAGACCCAATCAAATTGTCGCACTTGACAAGACACTGTTTGCTCACAATTTGGTCAAAAGAGCAATGGTGAATTTCACTCTCCAAGTGGGAGCTTTCCACTCTGAATCCATCTCCTGTTTTGTGTTGGATAATTTACTTGCTGGATTGGTAATGGGCTTTCCATGGTTGCAGATTCACAATTCTCTTATTAATTGGTGTCAGAAGGAGATTGTGAAATGTAGCCCCAGTTGTTACAAGAAATGTCTAAAAAACCAGTACAAATATGCTCTGCTAATCTGAAGGGTCTTCCGGGGTATCCGAAGGACTTCGGAGATGTGTTCTCGAAAAAGAGGCAGAGATATTATCTCCCTATGATTGTGCTCTTGATCTTATTCCTATCGCCGAACTGCCAAAAGCTCGCCTTTACAATTTGTCGGGGTCTGAACGGACTGCCGTGAAAGAATATGTTAACGATAATTTATGTAAGGGTCATATCCATCCTTCCTCCTCCCCTGTAGTGGCTGGATTTGTCTTTGTTAAAAAGAAAGATGGGGGTCTCCGTCCTAGCCTTGATTTCCGAAAACTAAACAAAATCATGGTTAAAAATACCTTCTTCCACTCATCCCGACTTTTATATTCATCTTCAGGCCAGAGTGTTTTCTAAACTTGATCTTAGAGGGGTTTACAACTTGATACACATCAAGAAGGGTGATTAGTGGAAAACAGCATTTTTAAAGTCTCAGGGTCTTTTTTAAAACTTTGTCATGCCTTTTGGATCTCCCAGAACCGTTCATTGTGGAGGCGAATGCTTCGGAGATCAGAGTGGGAGCAGTTTTATCGCAGGGGCTGAAAACGCTGACTAATCTGCGTCCATGTGCTTTATTTCTCTAAAACATTTTCGCTAGCAGAGAGAAATTATGATGTTGAGAATTGGGTGTTACTTGCTGTCAGATTGGTCTTTGAGGAATAAAGGCATTTTTTTGTAGGGGCGGTTCATCCAACTACAGTGGTTACTGATGACAAGAATGTAGCTTACATTGAATCATCTAAAAGGTTGTCTCGTAGACAGACCAGATGGTGCTTGTTTTTCTCTCAGTTTAATTTTTCAATTACATTCTGGCCCGGAGTCCAAGAATGTGAAAGCTGATGCAGTATCTCATAGTCTCGATTCAATTTCTCCTCCAGAACCACCATCCTTTATTATTCCTTAGGGTATTGTGATTTCTATGGTAACCTTGGAATTCAAAGAGAAAATTCATAAAGTCCAGTCGTTGGCTCCTTCCGTTACCCCAGGGTCCAAATTATTTGTGCTTGTGTACCTAAGATTACGGGTGTTACAGTAATTTCATGATTCCGTCTTAAGTGGTCATCCTGATATTATTGCTACACTGAAAGCCACTGCTAGATTTTGTCTGGTGGCCGTCCATGCATAATGATATTAAAGATTTTGTATTTGTTTGTGAAGTCTGTGCATGAGCTAATGTTAGTCAAAGCCGGCCGGCTGGGGAATTGGCACCATTGCCAATTCCAGAAAGACCATGGACTCATTTGGCCATGGATTTCAATGCAGATTTGCCTCTGTCTGGTGGGAAAACTGTTATCTGGGTGGTAGTTGACCGATTCAGCAAACAAGCTAATTTTGTTCCTTTGTCAGGATTACCTAATGCACTGTCCATGTTGTTTATTTCTCATCTTGTATGGCTACATGGGATCCCTCTGTACATTGTGTCTGATAGGGGAGTACAATTTCTCTCTAAATTCTTGAGAGCTTTTTGTAGTAAACTCGGAATTGACTTGTCATTTTCATCTGCTTACCATCCTGAAACCAGGGGTCAGGCTGAGAGGACAAATCAATCTTTGGAACAAATTTTAGGCTATGTGCCCACGTAGCGTTTCTCATGCAGAATAAACCTGAGCAGAATCGCACACCCTGCTCCCGGGAAAACGCATGTGTTTTTTGACGCGCTTTTGTAAGCGTTTGTCAAGCGTTTTTGCATGCGTTTTCTTAAGCGTTTTTGCCCATATTATTGATGGTATGCAGAATCGCGTACGATTCAGCAAAATTAATGAACATGCTGCGTATTTAACCGCTAAGCATTTCCGCAGCGGTTAAAAACGCACCATTGGCACAACATGTGCGTTTTCCATTACAAAACCAATGAATGTTTTTCTTAAGCGTTTCTGCAGCAGAAACGCTTGTCTAAAAGCACTGCAGAAACGCTTAAAAAATGCTACATGGGCACACAGCCTTAAGGTGTTTTGTGATAGCTCGGCAGGAGGACTGGTCTTTGTTTTTTCCTCTCACTGAGTTTGCTTTTAACAGTTGAGTGAATCAATCCACGGGAACCTCACCGTTCTTATATAATTATGTTTTTCATCTTTGGTGAATTTTTTAGGTTAATTTCTGAATGTCCGGGGTGGAGGTCACCGTGCAGAGAATTGTTGCTGTCTGGAGAGAGATTCAAAAGAATAATGGAACTGCTCAGATTCACTAAAAGCGGAAGGGAAATAGAAGACGTTCGGTTGATCCTGTTTTTAAGATTGGGGATAAGTTTTGGTTGTCATCTAGGACCGTTAAATTTAAAGTGTTTTCCATGAAGTTGGGTTCAAAGTTTATTGGTCCTTTTGACATCCTAATGGTGGTCAATCCTGTGACATTTAGATTAAAACTTCCTCCATACCTTCATATCCCTAACGTGTTCCATAAATCCCTATTAAAGTAGTTTGTCCCTTCTGCATTGTCTCCCTCATCCTCACCTCCACAGGTTTCAGTAGACAGTGGCCTGGAGTATGAGGTTCAGAATTGGGGGATTACCTCCAATACTTTATCCACTGGATTGCATATGGACCAGAGGAGAGATCCTGGATCCCTGCTCAAGATGTGAAGGCTGATTGGTTAATTAAAGGCCTTCCATCTAAAATTTCCTGGGAAGCCTGAAGGTCTATTGCCCCCCCAGAAGATGGGGTACTTTCACAGTTCCACCCCTCAATGTGACTGGATACAGTGTTTGACATCTTAGCCATCTAATCTGGTACAGGCATGGTTGGATTGAGGCATCGGGACACCGGAGGATCCTCCAGTGGGCCCTGCCCCCTGCCCCAGCTCCTGCCGCCTTCATTAGTCCCTGCCCTGCGTGTCAATAGTGCCTACAACTGACTGGCTGTGCTGTGTGCAGATGTCAGGTGCACCGACAGCTGGGCCTAACTCCTAGACTAGGCGCAAACTCCCCTCATCCAGCTGAGAGTACTGTGCCAGCCATTTCCACATCATCCTATAAAACCCAGTAATGACGTCACTAGGCTGTTCTGTGCGCACAGGACCTATGATGAGGTCACAGGAGGGGAGGAGTCAGGAGTCACATGGCCAGGGGCCTCAGTGTATGCAGGATTCTGCTGTACTGGCTGTCATGGTGCTGGATGATGGGAAGTTTGTGTGGGGTCAGGAGGGGTTTACAGGGTGGATGTAGCAGAGCCGTGAGTGTACGAGGTGTACAGAGTGGAGCCATGTGTGTACGGAGCGGAGCCGCGTGTGTATGGGGTGTACGGAGCCGGACCCACGTGTGTACAAGCTGTACGGAGCAGAGCCGTGTGTGTACGAGGTGTATGGAGCGGAGCCGTGTGTGTACGACATGTACGGAGTGGAGCCGTGTGTGTATGAGGTATACGGAGCAGAGCCCAATGTGTGCGAGGTGTACAGAGCGGAGCCACGTGTGTACGAAGCGGAGCCACGTGTGTATGGGGTGTACGGAGTGGAGCCATGTGTGTACGAGGTGTATGGAGCAGAACCGTGTGTGTACGAGGTGTATGGAACGGAGCTTTGTGTGTATGAAGTGTACAGAGCCGTGTGTGTGTACTGAGTGGAGCCGCGTGTGTATGGGGTGTATGAAAAAGAGCCCTGTGTGTACGAACTGTACGGAGCTAAGTCGTGTGTATATGGAGTGTACGAAAAAGATCCCTGTGTGTACAAAGTGTACGGAGCTGAGCCGTGTGTGTACGGAACGGAGCAGAGCCATGTGTGTACGAGGTGTACGGAGAGGAGCCACGTGTGTGCGGGGTGTACGAAACAGAGCCCTGTGTGTACAAAGTGTATGGAGATGAGCCGTGTGTGTACGGAGCGGAGCAGAGCCATGTGTGTACGAGGTTTATGGAGTGGAGACGTGTGTACTGAGTGGAGCCGTGTATTTGCGAGGTGCACGGAATGGAGCCGTGTATGAGGCATACAAAGCGTAACCATGTGTGTATGAGGAGTCCGGAGCCGTGCGTGTACAAGGTGTATGTTGGGGAGCATTCATACCTAACAATAGATGCGAAAAAGAGATGAATCCAGCGAGCCAAGTTTGAAGTACATAAAAAATCTTTTTCTTTATTTCAAACGTAGATTAAAAATATTTATCCATAGCAGCATATTATAAATATAGGCAGAGATGGGAAAAATTACTGCTGTAAAGCGCACGGCAAGACACGTTTCGGCTAAACCTTTATCATTGCCATAATACACATTGCTATTTTTCTGGGATATAAGAAGGAAAAGATCCTAAGATAGGTGGTGCTATAGTTGATTAAGCGTTAATAGATCACACTTGTGAGCATCCACCTATAAGATTAACTATTTAAAAACAAGTGTTAACCCTAACTGAAGCTAATACGCTAGCAGTAATTTTTCCAAATATTTTACAATACATGATATAACAGAATATATATACAGAGATTTTTTTCATGTTATCCTCCACAATACTTCCATAATATAATTTTTACTCAAAAAAAAAAAAAAATATATATATATTTATGAACTTAAGACAGAGCAGGTTATAATTGTTAACATAAGAATCATAATTTTAGGATTTTTAATATATTCTAATTAAATCTTGTCTATTATTTAAGCCTATTGGCATCCTAGTTTCCAAAGTAAAAATCCAAGCAGATTCTCTGTTAAGTAGTTTACGTTTTCTATCGCCCCCTCTGGTAGACCGTGTTACTAACTCTATTGCTTTAAACCTGAAGCTATCAAAATTGCCAGAATGATATTGTGAAAAATGCCTGGAGACCGCTGATGGATTGAAGCTGGAGGGGTTAATAGCATCAGAGATGTGTCTTCTAATTCTTTTCCTCAGTTTTCCCGTTGTACAACCTATATACTGTTTACAACATAGTATACAGTCAATCAAATATACTACATAGGTGGAATTACAGTTCAAAAAACTGTTAATAAAATATTCTTTGTTGCTATGGAATGAGGAAAATTTGTTGATTTTATGTGCATATTGACAACAAGTACATCTCTTATTTCCACATTTAAAAAACCCCTTTAATTTCTGCCAGGTGTCACTGGTTTCCAGCTAAGAATTCAAATACAGACTAGGCGATAGTTTATCCTGCAAAGTAGGTGCTTTTTTTGCTACATAAGTGATTTGGTTTTCTGCAATAATTTGTTTTAGTTTTGGATCCTGGCTTAACACAGGAATATATTTCTTTATAATAGAGACTATGTTGTTATACTGGAGACTATATGGAGTAGAGAAAAAATTTTTTTTATTATTTGGAGATTGTGATTTTTTTTATTTATTATTAAATCCTTTCTATCAATATCCTTAACTATTTTGGTTGCTCTCTGTAACATCCAATTTGGATATCCTCTATTTTTTAGTCTCGTATTAACTAATTCCTGTGCATTTTTATATGTTTTTGGATCAGTCGAATTTCGTTTATACCTTATAAGCTCTCCTATGGGGATGTTTTTTATCACATGTTGAGGATGGCAAGAATCAGCTGCCAATAAAGTATTTTTGGCAGTGCTTTTGCGGTAGGGGCTAATAAAGATTTTTTTGTTGCCATTTTCATCTAGACCTGCTGTTAATGTGACATCTAGAAAATTCACTGAATTTTTATTCCAAAAATATGTAAAGGCTAAATTGAAATCATTCACATTGATGCTGTTTATAAAACTGGAGGCTTCCTCCTGTGTTCCTTTCCATATAATGACTAAGTCATCTATATAACGCCCTGTCCACACCAGGCTTTTGGAAAAAAGATTGGAGTCAGCATATAGGACCAATTCCTCCCATCTGGCCATAACTAAATTTGCCAGAGACGGGGAGAACTTGGCCCCCATGCTGACTCCAGTCTTCTGCAGAAAAAAATCTGCTATTAAAAGAAAAATAATTGTGACTGAGTAAAAACCTTAGTGCCATTACCAAAAAATCCTTGATTTCTATAGCATAATTACTAAATGTTTCTAAGTGATAAATTAAGGAATCTATGGCCACCCCATGAGGGATCGATGGATATACTGAAACCACATCACTTGTAATCCAGGAGTATTGATCTTCCCATACAAAATTTTCCATCATGGTAACTAAAGCTTTGGTATCTCTAATGTAACTAGGGATTTCTTTCACCAGAGGCTGTAAGTAATGATCCACCCATTCTCCTAATCTCTCTCCCAAAGATCCAATACCTGCCACTATGGGGCGTAGTGGAGGTGGAAATACATCCTTATGGACCTTAGGGAGGGAATGATAAATAGGAACAATTGGACAGGTGACATGTAAATAGTCAGATAACCTCTGTGTTAGAGCCCCATTGAATAAGCCCTCCTCTAGCAATGCTTTAAGCTCCCCATTAAATTCAATAGTAGGATCATAGCATATTTTTTGATAGGCATGAGAATTCTCAAGGTCTAATAAATTCAACCTTTCATACAATCCTGCATTAACAATAACTACTCCTCCCCCTTTGTCAGCCTCACGTACTAACAGATCTTTACTACTTATTAAATCCTTTAAAGCCATTCTTTCTTTTGTAGATAAATTATTTCTATTTATAGGGTTATTTCTAATTTCTTTATCCAGCTCTATAAGTTCACTTTCCACCAGCTCCTGGAAAGAATCCAGGACTCGTGGTCGTGACCTCAGGGGATAAAATTGAGGATTTTTTGTATGAAAGGTTGAATTCAGATCTATATAACTATCTGTGCTTTCACATTGTAGTTTTTTGCGGACAAAAGTGTTTTTTGTTCTTCATAGGATAACATGATATCTTCATCTATAATAGGCATATCATCATATAACTTTGTAACATTATCATCAGAAAAATGACATTTAATGGTAAAATTGCGTGCCAATTTGTTAACATCTAACAAGGTTTTATACAAATCAAAGTTATACGTCGGACAATAGCCTAGTCCTCTAGATAACAAGGAAATTTGATCTTCCGTTAGTATATAACTAGAGAGGCTCCATATAGGAACCTCTAATACCTCCGATTTTTGTTCCTTTGCGGGTTTCTTCTTGCTGGCACTATGGTGTTTCCGCCCGCCTCTTTTCCTCCGTTTTTTGAAACCTTTCTAGAATAAAAAGTCCTTTGTTGTATTCCAGGATTGTATACGCCGTCATTTTCTTTATTAGAAGTGAATAAAGATGAAGAATCCAAAGTGTCCTCTGTAGAATTGTATGAAGAGGAATCTGAACTTTTATTCCCATCTGAGAAAGTCACTTTGTTTCTATTCTGTGTATACAGATTTTTCTTTAATGTAGGGCGTGGATAGGATTGCCAATTATAGACTTTATTTTCTTTGTAGTCTTTCAGTTCTCTTTCAAACTTTCTTTTCTTAATATCTGTAATAGAATTTTCCAATTTAACCAAGTTTGATTTCATTTTATCTTGTAATTTTTGAAAGTCCACATGTTGTGAAAATTTAGCAAGATCATTTTTAAGATCCTTGATATCTGTCTGTATGGAAGCTAGGTGAACTTCCTCCTCCTTGATAATCAGTTGAATAAGCTTCAAGGAACATGTGCTGAGAATGTCCTCCCATTTTCTCTGGAATTCCTCACTGAAATGAGCTGTAGCTTTTTTCCGTAATCTTAATCCGCGGGGAATCATCTCCTTTTCAAGATATACATTTAGAGAGTTATGATTCCACCAAGTTTTTATTTCCTTGCTCATTTTATGTTCCAGATTTTTTATAATGGTGGACAATTCATCAGTAAGTTGCACCCTGTTCACATTACTGGCTTTAAAGATCTGTGCAGATCTGTCTAGTCTATTGGCATAATCATCCACATCCAAAATTGTCTGTTCTGTATTCATGTTAAAGTTCAATCATTAGAATCTTCTGCCTAATAAGGGTAGGCACGGCAAGAAAAACTCTAATGGAACAATAAAAAAGAAAAAATGCCAGCTTACCCGGTTGGTTCAAACCATAAGCTGCTATACTGTATAGGCTCTCAGCAGCGGATAAAAGACAGGAGCTCTTGCCAACAATAAATGCGAAAAGGAGATGAATCCGGCGAGCCAGGTTTGAAGTACATAAAAAATCTTTTTCTTTATTTCAAACGTAGATTAAAAATATTTATCCATAGCAGCATATTATAAATATAGGCAGAAATGGGAAAAATTACTGCTGTAAGGCGCACGGCAAGACGCGTTTCGGCTAAACCTTTATCATTGCCATAATACACATTGCTATTTTTCTGGGATATAAGGAAAAGATCCTAAGATAGGTGGTGCTATAGTTGATTAAGCGTTAATAGATCACAGTTGTGAGCATCCACCTATAAGATTAACTATTTAAAAACAAGTGTTAACCCTAACTGAAGCTAATACGCTAGCAGTAATTTTTCCAAATATTTTCCAAATATTTTACAATACATGATATAACAGAATATATATACAGAGATTTTTTTCATGTTATCCTCCACAATACTTCCATAATATAATTTTTACTCAAAAAAAAAAAAAAAAAAATAATATATATATATATATATATATATATATATATATATATTTATGAACTTAAGACAGAGCAGGTTATAATTATTAACATAAGAATCATAATTTTAGGATTTTTAATATATTCTAATTAAATCTTGTCTATTATTTAAGCCTATTGGCATCCTAGTTTCCAAAGTAAAAATCCAAGCAGATTCTCTGTTAAGTAGTTTACGTTTTCTATCGCCCCCTCTGGTAGACCGTGTTACTATCTCTATTGCTTTAAACCTGAAGCTATCAAAATTGCCAGAATGATGTTGTGAAAAATGCATGGAGACCGCTGATGGATTGAAGCTGGAGGGGTTAATAGCATCAGAGATATGTCTTCTAATTCTTTTCCTCAGTTTTCCCGTTGTACAACCTATATACTGTTTACAACATAGTGTACAGTCAATCTCTGGCAAATCTAGTTATGGCCAGATGGGAGGAATTGGTCCTATATGCTGACTCCAATCTTTTTTCCAAAAGCCTGGTGTGGACAGGGCGTTATATAGATGACTTAGTCATTATATGGAATGGAACACAGGAGGAAGCCTCCAGTTTTATAAACAGCATTAATGTGAATGATTTCAATTTAGCCTTTACATATTTTTGGAATAAAAATTCAGTGAATTTTCTAGATGTCACATTAACAGCAGGTCTAGATGAAAATGACAACAAAAAAATCTTTATTAGCCCCTACCGCAAAAGCACTGCCAAAAATACATTACTGGCAGCTGATTCTTACCATCCTCAACATGTGATAAAAAATATCCCCATAGGAGAGCTTATAAACGAAATTCGACTGATCCAAAAACATATAAAAATGCACAGGAATTAGTTAATATGAGACTAAAAAATAGAGGATATCCAAATTGGATGTTACAGAGAGCAACCAAAATAGTCAAGGATATTGATAGAAAGGATTTAATAATAAATAAAAAAAACACCAAAGAAATCACAATTTCCAAATAATAAAAATTTTTTTTCTCTACTCCATATAGTCTCCAGTATAACAACATAGTTTCTATTATAAAGAAATATATTCCTGTGTTAAGCCAGGATCCTAAACTAAAACAAATTATTGCAGAAAACCAAATCACTTATGTAGCAAAAAAAGCACCCACTTTGCAGGATAAACTATCGCCCAGTCTGTATTTGAATTCTTCGCTGGAAACCAGTGACACCTGGCTGAATATAAAGGGGTTTTTTAAATGTGGAAATAAGAGATGTACTTGTTGTCAATATGCACATAAAATCAACAAATTTTCCTCATTCCATAGCAACAAAGAATATTCTATTAACAGTTTTTTGAACTGTAATTCCACCTACGTAGTATATTTGACTGACTGTACACTATGTTGTAAACAGTATATAGGTTGTACAACGGGAAAACTGAGGAAAAGAATTAGAAGACATATCTCTGATGCTATTAACCCCTCCAGCTTCAATCCATCAGCAGTCTCCAGGCATTTTTCACAACATCATTCTGGCAATTTTGATAGCTTCAGGTTTAAAGCAATAGAGTTAGTAACACGGTCTACCAGAGGGGGCGATAGAAAACGTAAACTACTTAACAGAGAATCTGCTTGGATTTTTACTTTGGAAACTAGGATGCCAATAGGCTTAAATAATAGACAAGATTTAATTAGAATATATTAAAAATCCTAAAATTATGATTCTTATGTTAATAATTATAACCTGCTCTGTCTTAAGTTCATAAATATATATATATATTTTTATTTTTTTTTGAGTAAAAATTATATTATGGAAGTATTGTGGAGGATAACATGAAAAAAATCTCTGTATATATATTCTGTTATATCATGTATTGTAAAATATTTGTAAAATATTGGGAAAAATTACTGCTAGCGTATTAGCTTCAGTTAGGGTTAACACTTGTTTTTAAATAGTTAATCTTATAGGTGGATGCTCACAAGTGTGATCTATTAACGCTTAATCAACTATAGCACCACCTATCTTAGGATCTTTTCCTTATATCCCAGAAAAATAGCAATGTGTATTATGGCAATGATAAAGGTTTAGCCGAAACGCGTCTTGCCGTGCGCCTTACAGCAGTAATTTTTCCCATCTCTGCCTATATTTATAATATGCTGCTATGGATAAATATTTTTAATCTACGTTTGAAATAAAGAAAAAGATTTTTTATGTACTTCAAACTTGGCTCTCTGGATTCATCTCTTTTTCGCATCTATTGTTGGCAAGAGCTCCTGTCTTTTATCCGCTGCTGAGAGCCTATACAGTATAGCAGCTTATCGTTTGAACCAACCGGGTAAGCTGGCATTTTTTCTTTTTTATTGTTCATACCTAACAACTGTCCCAGGTCCAGTGGGACAGTCCTGATTTTGAGACTCTGCCCCACTGTCCCGGCCGGGAGCTTACTTATCCTGCGGACACAGGAGTGTACGGCGGAGCCCCGAGGAGCACTTTAAAACTCTCACGTGACGTTCCACCGGAAGTGACGTGCTGGAAGCTGATGGGAAATGAGGTAATTTCGGGAGGAGATTGTGACGGAACCATGGAGGCACTTCAGGGAATGCTTCAGATCCATCACCATGTCCTCCTCTGACAACGCAGACAGTGGGATTGCCTTGGAATCAGTGATGCGGATCATGACATGTCCTGCATCGGGAGGCTCAGGTGGGCATTACAATGGGAGCCAGGCTGCTATAGTATCTTTATAGAATCTTTCTTTCTCTGTTCTTTCTTTTTTTCTCTGTTTCTTTCTTTCTCTCTGTTTTTTTTTTCTCTCTCTCTCTGTTCTTTCTTTCCTTCTCGAATCTTTCTTTCTCTCTCTCTGTTCTTTCAATCCCTCTCTAATCTTTCCTTCGCTCTTTCTGTTTCTTTCTTTCCCTGTTCTTTCTTTCTCTCTGTTTCTTTCTCTAATCTTTCCTTCTCTTTCTCTGTTCTTTCTTTCTCTCTGTTCTTTCTATCTTTCTTTCTCTCTCCCTCTGTTCTTTCTTTCTCTCTCTTTTCTTTCCCCTCTTTCTTTCTCTCTCTGTTCTTTCTTTCTTTCCCCTCTTTCTTTCTCCCTGTTCTTTCTTTCTCTGTGTTCTTTCTTTCCCCTCTTTCTCTCCCTCTGTTCTTTCTTTCACTCTCTGTTCTTTCTTTCTCTCTCTGTTCTTTCTTTCATTCCTCTCTCTCTCCTTTCTTTCTCTCTCTCTGCATTTTATTTTTTCTCTCTCTCTGTTCTTTCTTTCTTTTCCTCAGTACCAGTCAGTGTGCCCACAGTACCAGCCACTGTGCTCACAGTACCAGCCACTGTGCCCATAATGCCAGCACTGTGCCCTCAGTACCAGTCAGTTTGATCAGCAGTGCTAAACGAGTGCGGTTGGGGCATGGACATGGATATGACTAATTGTAAAATGGGTGTGATTGGGGACGTGGCCTAAAATTTGCCGCCTCACGTCGCAGCCTTTATCCCTCTTTCCCTTCTTCAAAATTTGTGAGGTATGATGGTGGGCCCAAAAAATGATTTTTATCTGGTGGGCCCAAGGTACTCCATTCCGACGCTGGGTACAGGTGCGTACTGAAGCTGTCAGTGATTTAATAGCTCAGTATAGGGGTGTGCTGTCAGTGTGTTGATTGACAGCTCGACTGTCCAATCTGAGACTGCGAAGCGCTGGCTGTCTCCAAGTGTTCATTATCCCAGGTGATTGCCATGCTACTTTACTGGGCTGTTTCTGCCACACCTCTGCCAGATGTACATTTAGCTAAGTGTGGTTTGTTCCTCTGTGCCTTGCGATCTGTATGTTGATCTTCGAGCAGCGAGCATTTTAGTAGACAGAGAAGCAGAAAGTGATGCTGATTATGACATCATCACCGCTCACTATCTTGGTCAAGTTCTTTACATTTTAGAGAACTGCACAGATGTCAGACATCCATGCCCATTCATCAGCTCTTATGTGCGGAGGCTGACCGAAATACCATCGGGCATGGTGTAGCTGATGTTCAACTACTGCCCTCTGCTGCTCACAAAAACTTGCCAACATATGTAACATTAAATTCCAATGTGTGGTGACAACGCACACAAGCTGGAAGTTGCAAACGCTGCGGCAGCAGCAGCTGTAGCTGACTTGCAAAAGTGAGGCACACACGCGGAGGTCTTTCACAAGTAGCTCAGGCAGATCTGGGTAGGTTTTGAAGAACCACTGAACCACCAAGTTGAGCATGTTGGCAAGGCATGGTATGTGTTTGAGGTTGCCAAGATTCCAGGTTATGGCCATTGTCACGCACAACCATGCCTGGTTGTAGGTTCAGGGGTGAGAACCACATATTAGTCTGGTGTGTTAGACCTTTCAACAACTCCAAGGCGGTTAGCGTTTTCTCACCTAAGCAAATTAGCTTCAGCAGAGCTTGTTGCCGCTTGACCGAGTCAGTGCTGCAGTGCTTCGAGCTTGCATCTAATGTTGAAGTTTCTGAGATGGACGGTGAGGTGTAGAAATTGCAGTAGAAGGTCAAGGCAACCCTGATTGAACCAGGGCCCACAATCCTTGGTGTCTATAGCACGTATTCCATCCTTCGGTCCGAATGGGTCACAGCTTCCACAATGTTCACCCAGTGTGCCGTCAGGGAAATGTAGCATACCTGGCCACAAGCACTTGTCCAGTTGTCCGTGGTTAAGTGGACTTTCCCAATAACAACTTTCGTTAGGGCACGGTTGATGTTGCTGGACACGTGCTTGTATAAAGCGGGGAAGGCACACAGTTAGAAATAGAGGTGGTTGGGGACCGAGTACCGATGGACAGCCACCGCCATGAGGTTGTAGACAGCTTTTGTCTCCAGAAGCCTGAACATCAACATTTTAAGGGCAAGCAGTCTGGAAAAGTGGCCGTTTAGTATTGTGGCCTGTGGGTGGATTGCTGTACATTTGTGCTTGTGTTTCAAGGACTAGGATAGGGACAACTGAATGCTGTGTTGGGACAAGACATGGTTGCTGACGGTGGTTGCAAGTGTGCAACAACAGGTGCAGGGTGGGAGTCATCTTCGCCTGCATCATGGACAGGTGATTGGCGTGCATGTAGAACAGATGAAGAGGCAGTGATGTTACCCTCAGACACTGTTTCTGGATCCTGGTGTTCAACCTAAGTAGTCGGGTGCTTTGCTTGCATGTGCCTGAGTATGCTGGTGGTAGTGATCAGGCCGGTATATGTGTTGCCCCTGCTGATGCTGGCGTGGCAGATATTGCAAATGGCCTTTTTAGGGTTAACTTTGGGGCTTAGAAAAGCACCAGACTCGGGAACACCTAATCCTTGGCTTGGCAACTTAACCTATGTTGGTACTCTGGCAAACAGTTGGCCGCCTTGTGCCTCTGGCAACCCCACTACCTCTTTCTGAATGTTGTGGTGCTGTGCTCTGCTGTCCTCTCTGCATGTCAGTGACTTCATCGTCCACCACCTTGTTTTCACTTCTGCACCCTGGTTCTCCTCCTTACTTGCTGATTTAACAACACCACTTATTGGCGATTGTGTCTCATCATCATCCACCTCTAGCAATAGTAACTCCAGTTTCCCATCATCGTCTTCTTGTGATTATCACTGCTCAAATATTTTGGCATCTCTACATGTGATCTCCTCATGTCCTGCTTGAAACAGGCATGGCGAGAGTCCAGAATCTATAAATGGAAATGTGAAAAGCTCTTCAGAGTGTCCAAGTGTGGGATCACTTGTCTCTGGGCACTCGGCATGGTGGGAGGAAGGAGGATCAGAGTGAGAATTACATGGTCCAGAAGCAAGGCTACTTGAGACTGGACCGTGTGGAAGACAGGGTGGTGCTGGCAAAGTGACTGGAAGAATTATCTGTTATCCATCCAACAACCTTTTCACACTGGTCTGGCTTCAAGAGTGGTACTTCCCACCACCCTGCAAAGTGGGACAGGAAGCTAGATCAACATGATGTGTGTGTGTTTGTTGTGCTCTCGTGGTAGGCACAGTTTCACCTTGCCCACGGCCTCGGCCTCTTTACTCACCATCAGCATCACGTCCACTTCCCTGTCCCTTACCACGTGCCTTGCCCATTTTAAATTATATATGTTATATACCTGTTGAGAAAATGTTGCAGTATTACAATGGCAGGAAAATTTGCTAACAAGAGATGGACTTCTTACACTGCAGTATCAATATAGTGATGGTATTTCTAACCAATCAAGTTTTTTTTGTTTTGAGGCATTACTGGAGCATGATAAATGCAGTAAAAAAATTTCACTGCTGAAATAAAATGGCAGTATTACTATTGCAGGAAAATTGGCCCACCATAAGATAGACTTCTTATGTTGCAGTATCAATATAGCTATGATATTTCTAACCTGCCAATTTTTTTTTTGTTTTGATGCACAACTGGAGACCGGCCATAGTCCTATATATGAGGGAGTAGGTATGAGAGCAGCCATAACTCCTATACATGGGAGAGCAGGTAGGAGAGCGGCCATAGCTCCTATATATGAATGAGCAGGTGGGGGAGTGGCCATAGCTCCTGTATATAAAGCACCAAGGTCCTATATATGAGGGAGCAGGTAGGAGAGCGAACATAGCTCCTATATATGAGGAGCAGATAGGAGAGTGCCCATAGCACCTACATATGAGGAAGCAGGTAGGATAGTGGCCATAGCTTCTATATATGAGTTAGCAGGTAGGAGACTGGCCATAGCTCCTACATATGAAGGAGCAGGTAGGAGAGTGGCCATAGCTCCTATATGTGAGGGAACAGGTAGGAGAGCGGCCATAGCTCCTATGTATGCTTGAGCAGGTGAGAGAGTTGCCATAGCTCCTATATTAGGAGCAGGCAGGAGAGCGATTGTAGCTCCTATATATGAGGGAGCAGGTAGGAGAACGGCCATAGCTCCTATATATGAGGCAACAGGAGAGCAGCCATAGCTCCTATATATGAGGGAGCAGGTGGGAGAGCAGCCATAGCTACTATATATGAGGGAGCAGCTAGGAGAGTGCCCATAGCTCCTTTATATGAGGGAGCAGGTAGGAGAGTGGCCATAGCTCCTATATATGAGGGAGCAGGTAGGAGAGTGGCCATAGCTCCTATATGTGAGGGAACAGGTAGGAGAGCGGCCATAGCTCCTATATATGAGGGAGCAGGTGGGAGCGTTGACATAGCTCCTATATATTAGGAGCAGGCAGGAGAGTGGCCAAAGCTCCTATATATGAGGAAATAGGTAGGAGAGCAGTCGTAGCTCCTATATATGAGGGAGCAGGTAGGAGAGCGGCCATAGCTCCTATATATGAGGGAACAGGAGAGCAGCCATAGCACCTATATATGAGGGAGCAGATGGGAGAGCGGCCATAGCTACTATATATGAGGGACAGGGGTGGGACTACCACGGTCGCAGCTGTGATGGGGCCCAGAGGCCTTAGGGGCCCGATCGCGGAGCTGCAGCCGCTCATTGGCTGTGCAGCTCCGTTCTTTGATTGTCTGCCAGGCTGCAATTGGCCTGACAGGATGGCTGCTCTGTGCACACAGGACCTGTGATGAGGTCACAGGAGGGGAGGAGTCAGGGGTCACATGATCAGGGGGCTTGGTGTATGCAGGACTCTGCTGTGCTGATTGTCATGGTGCAGTGGTGGATGAGGGTAAGTTTATGTGTGGGGTCAGGAGGGGTTTACAGGGTGAATGTAGCAGTGCTGTGTGTGTACAGGGTGTACAGAGTGGAGATGTGTGTACGAGGTGTCCGGAGCACAGCCGTATGTGTACGAAGTGTACCGAGCAGAGCCATGTGTACGATGTGTATGGAGCAAACCCATGTGTGTACAAGGTGAGCGGAGCCGTGTGTGTACGAAGCGGAGCTGCGTGTGTACGAGGTGTACAGAGAGAAGCCACGTGCGTTCAAAGTGTATGGAGCAGAGCCGCACGTGTACGTGGTGTATGGAGCGGAGATGCGCGTGTACGAGGTGTATGGAACGGAGAGTGTACGAGTTGTATGGAGCAGAACCGCGCGTGTACGAGGTGTACGGAGCGGAGCCGCGTGTGTACAAGGTGTGCGGAGCATGCATGTACAAGGTGTGCGGAGTGGAGCCGCACGTGTACGAGGTGTACAAAGCTGAGATGTGTGTGTATTTTGGCATGGGGGGGCTCATTTGAAAGTTCGCACCGGGGCCCATAACTTTGTAGCTATGCCACTGATGAGGGAGCAGGTAGGAGAGCGGCCAAAGCTCCTATATATGAGGGAGCAGGTGAGGGAGTGGCCATAGCTCCTGTATATAAAGCACCAAGGTCTCATCTGCACTCAGCATGGACTTGAGATAGCCAATGGACACACTACAAATCTCTGTCCACAGTCTCTGCGGATGGCTGAAGCAATTGTGGCGCCCCTGAGGCTTCAGTCACCACAGAGGTACTGCACCTTCTTCTAAGGTGTAGTGCCCCACCATCCAGGTAGGCTGGGAACTTCTGACCACGCTCCACACCTGCATTCCACACACAGGATAGTTCAGTGGGGCCACCTAACAGCTTCATGCTGGGGGTTAGCAGAGCACCCCTCGTGGAACCCTGCTTCGTAACACGAGATGTGCTGGGAGGCGGGTGGAGTAAGATGATACAAAAGAGTGGAAAGAGTGAAAGTTAGGGGTTAGTTGGTTAGAGGAGAGAGAAGAGAGAAGATGGGTGTCTGAGGGACGTGTTGCAGCAGGTCCCAGTGATCTGGGCTGCTGGCACGAGAAAGACCAGAGAAAGAGACTGATAAGATTGATAACCTAACCTTCCATCAGAGAGAGAGAGAACAGATCGGAACAAAGGAGAATAGAAGGATGGTGGGAAGCAGGTTGAGAAAGAGAGAGAACCCTTCCAGTCCAGAGAGCGCCAAAGGCCGAGGCCCGGTCCCCGAGGTTGATTGGAACTTTATGTCCGGCAACAGACACCGGAGGAGTAGTGAGCTGCTAACGCCTTGCTCCCATCATAGACTTGGGACACAACAGCAACAAGGATAGAGAGCCGGGACGTAGAGTGGAGTCCCCGAAGCAGGCTACTGGGTTAATTTATTTACAGGCAAGGAATGCAGTGTTTGGAAAGTGTAAACAGGGGTATGAATCATAGAATCATAGAATCGTAGAGTTGGAAAGGACCTCCTGGGCCATCTGGTCCAACCCCCTGCTCAAAGCAGGATTCACTAAATCATCCCAGACAGATGTCTGTCCAGCCTCTGTTTGAAGACTTCCATTGAAGGAGAACTCACCACTTCTCGTGGTAGCCTGTTCCACTCATTGATCACTCTGTCAAAATTTTTTTTCTAATATCTAATCTGTATCTCCTCCCATTCAGTTTCATCCCATTGCTTCTAGTCTTTCCTTGTGCAAATGAGAATAAAGATGATCTTTCTACAATGTGACAGCCCTTGAGATATTTGTAGACAGCTATTAAGTCTCCTCTCAGTCTTCTCTTCTGCAAGCTAAACATTCCCAAATCCTGCAACCTTTCCTCATAAGACAGGGTTTGCAGACCGGTCACCAATCTGGTTGCTCTTTTCTGATCTTGCTCCAGTTTGTTGATGTCTTTGGTAAAATGTGGCACCCAAAACTGGACACAGAATTCCAGATGAGGTCTGACCAAAGAGGAGTAGAGGGCAATAATGACTTCACGTGATCTACACTGTATGCTTCTGTTAATACATCCTAGAATTGAAATTTGCCTTTTTTGCTTCTGCATCACACTGTTGACTCATATTCAATCTGTGATCTATTAGTATACCCAAGTCTTTTTCACATGTGCTGTTGCTTAGCCCTATTCCTCTCATTTTGTATATGCTTTTTTCATTTTTATTGCCCAGATGTAGTACTTTGCATTTTTCCCTGTTAAAAACCATTCTATTAGTTGCTGCCCACTGCTCCAGTTTATTTATATCTTTTTGAATCCTGTCTCTCTCTTCTCTAGTATTAGCTATCCATCCTAGCTTTGTGTCATCAGCAATTTTAATCAGTTTACCCTCAATTCCTTCATCTAAATCGTTGATAAAGATGTTGAACAATACAGGGCCCAGGACAGAGCCCTGTGGTACCCCACTTGAGACATTCTTCCAACTGGATGTGCAGCCATTTACGACCACTCTTTGGGTCCGATCACTAAGCCAGTTATGAATCCACAACATATCAGACTCTCACCTACCATCGAAACCTTCAAAAAGAGCCTGAAGACCCACCTCTTCCGACAAGCCTATAACCTGCAGTAACCACCGATCGACCAAACCGCTGCACGACCAGCTCTACCCTCGCCTACTGTATTATCACCCATCCCTTGAAGATTGTGAGCCCTCGCGGGCAGGGTCCTCTCTCCTCCTGTACCAGTTATGACTTGTATTGTTTAAGATTATTGTACTTGTTTTTATGTATACCCCCCTCACATGTAAAGCGCCATGGAATAAATGGCGCTATAACAATAAATAATAATAATAATAATCCACCTAACAGTTGCCTTGTCCTTTCCATACTTAGCCATTTTTTCAATAAGGATTGTATGAGATACTTTGTCAAATGCTTTGCTGAAGTCAAGATATACTATATCTACAGCATTTCCCTGATCCAACCAGTGATTCCGTCATAGAAGGAAATTAAGTTAGGTGGACAGGTATACACATACATATACAGGGGTGCAACAGTAGGTGGACAGTATGTGTAAACTAGGGTAGTGAAACATTTCCTAATAACTGGATTGGCCAAAGAGGCCCACTTGATTGACTGGCACGTTCACCACTTGACCCCTATGGATTTTTTCTTTTGGGGAGTACTCAAGGACAAAGTTTACAGTCAAAATTCAAAACGTGTCAGTGATTTGAAAAATTACATAACAGATGCATTTCAACAAATTAATACCCAAAGAGACTTGTGGAAAATGGTTTGTCGCAGCGTAGGGCAGACTTTAAAGCTGTGCAAATTGTGATGGAAAACGGTTTCAGCACCTGCGTTGATTTAAAAGGGGAGTGAAAGGAAGTGAAAGGGGAGTTGTGGACAAATCATACTGTGTATAGGGGGAGCTGTTGGACCATCATACTGTTTATATTGGCACTGTACATTGGGGGATTCTGGGGATATTATTAAATATTAAGTGGGGCAATTAGGAGCATTATTTTTATAAGAGCACTTTGTGTATTTTGAACATCAAAAGAATACACAGGGCATTATTACTTTCTAGGGGGAAAATGTGCTCACTGTTTTCTAGGGCACTTGCACAGGGCATTAACATTTTCTAGGGGACAATTTTACCATCTAGAGGGCACAAGTTTGTGTGACAGCAAATGGAGTAGATATTGTGCAAAATAGCCGGTGCTGTAAAAGGGACAACGGGCTTGGAGATAGCATATCAGAGATGGAGTGTGATAAAATTTTAAGGGCTTTAAAATTTAAGGGCTTTGGGATTATTGTTCAGAATAAAAAAATATATACATAAATACATACATTAAAACAGAACCAAAAGAAATTATTTACCTCTAAGTGCTGACATGCGAGGGAGGGCTCCCAGAAGAAGACGACATGTCTGCCGCTGGATGGCCGTGGCTGGCCTGGCTCTGAGGCTGCTGGCTGCTCTGCAGCTCCTGTCTGCTCTGCAGCTGCTGGCTGCTCTGTGGCTGGCCCCGCTCTGTCACTGCCCGCTCTGCGGCTGGATGCTCTGTGGCTGACTGCATGGTAATAGATGATGGCCTCACTGGCATTGTTTATATCTGTTTCCTGGGGGCTGGCCAATTGGACCTGAGCATGCTCAAACCTAAAAACCGGATCCGGTGGCCGGATCAGGCTTTTTCAGGATCCGGCGCATTGCGGCGTCCATAGACATCCATTATAGCACAAAACCGGAAGCTGTCCAGTTTTTCGCCGCAGACAAAAAACGTTACTAGAAACGTTTTTTTTCCAGATGCCGGAATCAAAAATTTTGCCGGATCCGGAAAAAAACGGAAGCAACGGAAGGCCATGCGTCGCGATCTGACGCTAATGCAATTCAATGAGAGAAAACCGGTTCCGGTGGCAGTATTCGCTGGATCCGGTTTTTCAAAAAATAGCCGGATCCTGCCTGTCAGAAAAAACCTGATGTGTGAAAGTAGCCTAAGTGGTTCTTAACTAATACTGCTATACAGTGCTAAAACAAAATAACTACTCATTGCAACAGCCAAACAATACCACAATACAGTGCTGCAAAAAGACTTTTATACAGTGGTCAAATACAGTAATATGTCCAAACAGTGCTCAAAGAGGACCATTAAGCAGTAGTCAAATAATACTATTATACGGTATTAAAGTAATATAAATTCTCTGTGCTATATCCAACCAATACCACCAATTAGTGCGCAAAAAGGCTTTGATACAGGGGTCAAATAATACCTCCAGAAAGCACTCAAACGGAATCACTAAGCAGTAACTCCAATAATGCCACTATAGTGTGCTCAAGTAATATTTCTAGTCAGTGCTAAATCCAAATAACACTACCACCTAGTGCTCAAAAAATACTTCCATACAGTGGTCAAACGATATTTCCAAACAGAGCTCAAACAGAACCACAAAATTGTGCTCAAATATAGTGCTCAAGAAATACTACTCACTGCAACAGCTAAACAATACCAAAATACAGTATTCAGATAATACTACCATACTGTAATCCAAAAATACTTCCATACAGGGGTCAAATAATACCTCTAAACAGTGCTAAAATAATAACACTAAACATGCACAGCAGAGGTGATCACATTTTCACAGACACAGAGCCAAATTTACTGAGGCCATCGCTAAACAGGAGAGCAAGTGATCTTCAACATTTTGATGGCACAAAATGCAAAAGCAGGTGGTGACCCCAACAGGAAAGATTATGGTCTGTGAGAACCAGAGTTGGCAACAACTGTGGGGTCCATACTGTCTGTGAACCCACTTTCCATAGACCCTAAGTGTCATCTAAATTTGGATTATTATGCGGAGCCTCTTCAAAATACCAAAATACAGATTAGTCATTGTAAAAGTGACAACTCTTAACGGCTGCCACTAGTAGCAGTAAGCCAGAACCCGCTGACGATGTAGGAGGATGAATCAACTCTTGAAGGTTGCCTGTAAGAGGGACTTTTCTTTCCAGGTATTTGTTGGTTTCAGGGTGAATGCTCGTTACTGCATCGTGGTTATTTTGTGTTTTCCCAAAAACATCTTGTGGGGGTGGAAACAGCTCTAAGATCTCAGATGTGGAGGAGACTTTTACTGGTTAGACCATATTGCCTTTTTTATCGAAACTTTTGATTGCTATGGCAGTGGGCCAGGGGGAGCAGACAGTCACATCTCCTGTCATAGGAACAGAAAGGCTTTCCCCGAGCTCAGGAGAAAATATCGGTGTCAGAGCGGAGCGAAATGTGAGGACGTTCCATCATCAGTCATCTCCTGAAGGCTGTACAATAGATGAGATCTATCTATCTATTATCTATGTATTATGTATCTATCTATTATGTATCTATCTATTATCTATAATCTATCTATTCTCTATCTATCTATTATTTACTATATAATTGTCTTATTCTGTCTGTCTGTAACTGAAATCCCGCGTTGCTGATTGGTCGTGGCCGCCAGGCGCAGCTGTTTGTAACGGTGAGCTGCGCCTGACGCCGATTGGTCGCGGCCGCTAGGCCGCGACCAATCGGCGACAGGAGCATTCGGGCGCAGTGCTCAATGTGAGGATGGTACCCAGGGTCTGGAGGAGAGCAGACTCTCCTCTAGGCCCTGGGTAGCATAAACCTGTAAAAAAATAGAATTAAAATAAAAAAAATAGTGATATACTCACCTTCCGACGGCCCCCGGACTCTTTCCCTCCTCTCACCACACGCTCGGCACCTTCCGGTCCCAGTAATGCTTTGCACGAACCACCGCTGATGACGTCGCGCTCTCAGCGTGATGTCATCAGTGTTTCGCGCAAAGCATTACTGGGACCGGAAGGTGCCGGGCGAGTGGAGTGGAGATTGGGGGCCGTTGGAAGGTGGGAATATGTAAAAAAAAATAGAATTAAAATAAAAAATAGTTATATACTCACCTTCCGATGGCCTCCGATCTCCACTCCACGCTCCACGCTTTGCGAGAATGGCCGGAGATGACGTCATTCTCGTGAGAGTGCGACGTCATCAGCGGTATTTCACGCAAAGCATTACTGGGACCGGAAGATGCCGGGAGCGTGGAGCGTGGAGTGGAGATTGGGGGCCGTCGGAAGGTGAGTATATAACTATTTTTTACTTTGACAGAGACTCTAGAATACCTGATGCAATAGAATCGGGCCACCATCTAGTCTATCTATAACCTATTATCTATCTCTCTATCATCTATCTATGTATTATCTATCTATCTCTCATCTATCTATCAATTAATCAATCATCTATCTATTTTCTTTCTATGGTATCTATCTATCTAAGGCTACTTTCACACATCCGGTGTGTGGGGTCCGGCGGCGTGCGGCGAAAAGCCGGGCCGCCGGATCCGGCCTGCAGCCGTGACACCGGATGTGTGTGCGGCGTCTGATACGGCTCGGACGTGATTTAAAGGAGCCGCAGCAGGAGGTGGACAGAGACAGCCGCTGAGAGAGACAGCTGCTGAAAGGGAGGTGAGGGGAGGGTAGAAGAGGAGAGAGAAGGGGAGAGGAGAGAGGAGAGGAGAGGGGGTTGGAGAGAGAGAGAGACATGTGGGGTTAACACTCAGTGTCCGGGCGAGAGAATCTCTCTCTCTTGCCGGGCACTTGTGGGGTTAACCCCACAGAGAGATCTCTCTCTCTCACCCAGACACTGTGAGTGTTAACCCCACAAGTGCCCGGCGAGAGAGATCTCTCACAAGTGTCTGGGTGACAGAGAGAGATCTCTCTCTCTCTCACCGGGCACTTGTGGGGTTAACATTCACAGAGTCCGGGCATGCGCTGTGGAAAAAGCCGGTCCGGCGCTGAGAAAAAACGTTGCAGAGAACGTTTTTTCCAGACGCCGGACCGGCTGTTTTTGCCGGATCTGGCAAAAACCGGATACGCCGCATAGGCATCAGGCGCGATGCGGCGATAATGAAACTCTATGGGGAAAAAACCGGATCCGGTGGCAACAGGCGCCGGATCCGGTTTTTACACTTTTCGCCGCATCGCGCCTGATGCACAAAAACTGATGTGTGAAAGTAGCCTAAATGGAAAAAAAACAGGCAGCACTCCAGTTCAAAGAAAAATTGTGTGCTCTAATCCAGCGCCAAGTGATGCAACGTTTCGACCTCACAGCACGGTCTTTGTCAAGCACAGTGTTACCATAGAATAGTGTACTTTTTATACGTATCTCTTCAATTTGCCAATATACAAAAATTAGCATATATTAAATATAAGTCATAATCATAGTGTATAAAAAATTACATTGCAGTAAATATAAGAACCATCATAATGTTTACATACAGTATATAAGGTGCATGTTAACATTAAGGTGCACCTTATATATGTAAACACTATGATGGTTCTTATATTTACTGCAATGTAATTTTTTATACACTATGATTATGACTTATATTTAATATATGCTAATTTTTGCATATTGGCAAATTGAAGAGATATGTAAAAAAAGTACACTATTCTATGGTAACACTGTGCTTGACAAAGACCGTGCTGTGAGGTCGAAACGTTGCACCACTTGGTGCTGGATTAAAGCACACAATTTTTCCTTGAACTGGAGTGCTGCCTGATTTTTTTCATTTATATTTTGCGTTGAACAACTGCATTACTCAGGAAGTATTGCACCCAAAATCTGCTCAAGTTTGTGCTGCTGTCTGTCTTTTCTATTTATCTGTCTATCTTATCTATCATCTATCTATTATCTATCTATCAATTATCAATCATCTATCTATCTATTATCTATCAATCTATCTATCTATAGGTCTATCTTTTATCTTTCGATCACCTATTATCTATCTATAATATATCATCTATCTATTATCTATTATCTATTTATTATCCATCTATCATCTATCTCTCTATCTATTATCTATCTACAGCTCTGGCAAAAATTAAGAGACCACTGCACAGTTTTCTAAAAATCAGCTTCTCTACATGTCTGACAGTCATTCCATTCCAGTGTCACTTGAATTCCAACCAGAGTGCACCTCATTCTACTTAATGTGCTTCTGATTAGGTGATCACCTGCACCAAATCTTATTTAACGAAGGAAAGTATAAAAAAAACCCTGCTGTGGTGTTCACAATCCTCTTGCAATAGGACAAGCTGGATGGCAAAACAGAATCTGATGATGATGTTTTTTTTTGTGTGAAAATGTTACACATGCGCCATATTTATGGTATTTTTATATGGTAATAAGGATCAATTCCTTCTCCGGGTGCTTGTTTTATTGGTATTCATGCTATTAGGAATTTATATGCTATTTTTGGCTGTAGGGGTGATTCCATGTTGCTATTTCCGAACTGTGGAACGCAAACCCGCATTTCCTGAGACATGGATCGCACAAAGAGAGATCTGCGCATGCGCAAATTATCCTCTCCCTTTTCCTGACTTCATTTGACTGAGGCACACAGCTAACTTCGCGAACAGGTGACGGCAATCTCTGTGTGTGATGCAAGTGCACTTATAAGGTACTGTATATATACCGAACTGACTCTGACCATGACTACTTTCCCTGATGAAGCTGCTACGGGCAGTGATACACGTTGGGCTGTGCGGGCACTACCACATCCCATTGGGTAAATATGGTTCAACTATAGTTTTGATTATAATCATGTGATACTGATGTTAATGTGAGCACTTTTTTATTCATGTGCTAATCACATTTCATTGCTGGGAAATTCCATTGGATAAATATGGCTCATGTATATTTTGTGACTATAATTAAATTAAGAAACCACTGCAGTTTTATAAAAATCAGCTTCTTTACATGTTTGACAGTCATTCCATTCCAGTGTCAGTTGAATTCCAACCAGAGTACACCTCATTCTACTTAATGTGCTTCTGATTAGGTGATCACCTGAACCAAATCTTATTTAACAAAGGAAAGTATAAAAAACCCTGCTGTGGTGTTCACAATCTTCTTGCAATAGGACAAGCTGGATGGCAAAACAAGCACTAGTAATATCCCAAAAGTAATAGGAATAAAAAAATAACTTTTAACCAAGCCAAAGGAGGTGAAAAGAAAAGTCTCGAGTGAGGAAAAGAAGGGCTCAATTCTGGCTTTACTAGCAAGAGGGATACAGTGAGCGTCATGTTGCCTCCATCCTTAAAATTTCTAAGATGGCAGTCCATTACAACAAGGTCAAGCAGCCGACATTGGGGACAACAAAGCTACAGACTGGCAGAGGGCGAAAACAACTATCCACTGACCGGGATGACCATCTTATTTGAATGTCACTCAGTAACCGCAGGATGGCATCAAGTGACCTACAAAAGTAATGACAAATGGCAGCTGGGTTGAAGTGCACACCAAGAACAGTTCATAACAGGATCCTAGAGGCAGGGCTCAAGTCATTTAAAGCTAGAAAAAAGCCTTTCATCAATGAGAAGCAAAGGAGAGCCAGGCTGAAGTTTGCCAAAGACCATAAGGATTGGACCATAGAGGACTGGAGTAAGGCAATCTTCTCTGATGAGTGTAATTTTCAGCTTTGCCCAACACCTGGTTGTCTAATGGTTAGACGGAGACCTAGAGAGGAGTACAAGCCACAGTGTCTTGCACCCACTGTGAAATTTGATGGAGGACCATAGATTATCTGGGGATGCTTCAGCAAGGCTGGAATTGGGCAGGTTAATCTTTGCGAAGGACGTATGAATCAAGACAGGCACCGGGAGCGCAGGCATCGGGAGAGGTCAGAGAGGTCTGGCGCCTGCGAACTGCAGTATTCTGCTCTGCCCTCAACAGGGCAGAGCAGTTCGCCTGCGCCGGAGCCACGACAGGAAGGGAAGAAGAGGACGGCATCGTATGAAGATGGGGGGCGCCGGACCAGACCGCGACACCCATCGGACTCGACCGCACCCCCACAGGGGAGTATAATTATCTCTTTTTTCTTATCTTTCAGGTTACATCAGGGGCTTACCTACAGCATTACAGAATGCTGTAGATAAGCCCCTGATGTCGATGCCGGCAGCTCATAGGCCAAAAAAAGGGTGACAGATTCCCTTTAAGAGGAAGATGGATAGTCACAAGCCATCAAACAAAGAAGAACTGACTACATTTTTGCACCAGGAGTGGCATAAGGTCACCCAAAAGCAGTGTGAAAGACTGGTGGAAAGCAGCCAAGACGCATGAAAGCTGTGATTAAAAATCATGGTTATTCCACAAAATATTGATTTCTGAACTCTTCCTGAGTTAAACATTAGTATTGTTGTTTCTAAATGATTATGCACTTGTTTTCTTAGCATTATTTGAGGTCTACAAGCACTGCATTTTTTGTTATTTTGACCATTTCACATTTTCTGAAAATAAATACAAAATTTAGTGCTTGGAAATTCAAAGACATATTGTCAGTAGTTTATAGAATAAAAGCGGAATTTACATTTTACTCAAAAATATACCTATAAAGAGAAAAATCAGACAAACTGAACATTTTGCAGTGCTCTCTTAATTTTTTGCCAGAGCTCTATCTGTCTATCTATCCATCTATCATCTATTATATCTGTTAACTATAATCTATCTATTAGCTATCTATATTATCTATCTATATATCTATCTATTATCTATCAATAAACTATCTCTGATCTTCTTGCCTTTACTAAGGAAACAAATACCTAAGAAATAGCTATATTAATGTCTTTTAATAGCTAAACAGATATTAAGAGGAAAAGTTGTTACGAAACTGTATAGAAATTCTAAAGGTAATAAAAAAGAACAAAGATCAGATAAAAGACAGGGGTGAGATAAAGCGAAAAAGGAACAGAAAGTTATAAGAAACCAATCTGCAGGGCCCTTTATTGTGAACTGGCAGAGAACGTCGGATGTTCTTGTCGAATCAACCACAACAAACATAAAGCTTGAAGAAGAAAGTGATCAGATCAAAGCTGGATGGTGACGAGGGAGAATCCGCTTTGCTAATACTGACCACACGGTACATATATTAGGGGAAAAGATAAATTCAGAGCCCAAAGTGACTTGAGTGATGAAGAAGAGAGGAGCAAAGGGAATTTTTAAAATATTAAGATTTTATTTATATTCTCGAGATAAAATCAGTGGCCGACCTCAGATAAACCAGAGAGCGCTTACAATGACTCAGTTGCGTGAACCAGGGACTTTTTCAGCATCACACTTTTACTGCATTCAGTCATTTAATAGCTGCGATGGAAAAAGGGGAATTACATGTACAAGAAAACTAGGTTACAGATCTAGACCCTGCATTTTTATTATTTATTCAGGTTTTATAGTGAACCTGCCAATCATGGATGTACATATCCTCCATGTTTAGCCATTCCAAAAGTAGTGCATCATTAGGCACGACTGCCAAAACAGTGTATTACAGCAATGGCATCTCCTACATCATGCCAGCACGCCTTGCAGGTTGCCTCAGGTAGCGGGCCGCCACCTAAATATTCAGATAGCTATGGTCCATGCTGTTACAATGGACTGCTTCTGACATCATACTCCTCCTGCCAGCTCTCCCAGTTATTCAGCGCAGCAGGTTGCAACAGCAACCTGCTGTGCACCTCTGACATCAAGCCCATATGCTTCATAGGCTGCCTCTGGTGGAGGGCCACCATCTAAATATTCAGCTAGCTGTCATTTATGCTATTACCATGGCCTGCTTCTGACTAAAGAATTCATGACTAACTCAGCACTTCCATATAATATTGAAACTCTGCTAGACTCAACTCTGCAACTAACCTAGCTCTGCAATATCGCTTGGAAACTCTACTATTTCACTGGTCAGTTCTGCCCTGTGCTTTTGACAAATCCAGCTCATAACATTGCTTGGTACTCTGCTATACCACTCCCATATACCATTGTGCAATGAACTCTGTGACAAATTCAGCTTTGCAATATGGCTCCATACTCTGCTTTTGATTCTGTGACAAAATTTGTTTGCAATATTGCAGAGTCAAATCAGCCATATTGTTGTGCAACTTGGCTTTGTTCCATTTGTTCCTTATCACTGAGTTTCTTCTGCTTTTTTGAAGACACAACTATTGATATTTTATCAATGCTGCTTCATCCGAGCCTATGAATTTTGTTTGTTCCTCCTGTTAACTTTCTGCTTCTTTTGTTCCATCAGGATTTCTCTGCTGTACTGTCATCAGTCTGTGCTGCATCACAAAAGCTCATCTGGACCAAGGGCTTCAAAGATCGCTTATGCCAGGGAAGACATAACACTGTTATAGGCATATGCACCGAGTTTCCAGAAATTCCTGAGACACCATTACAAATTACCAAAAGAATAGCTTTTACTCTCACATTATCCCAGGTACACTGGTTGAGTCCTGGAAGCAGAAATTTAATTCTCACTATAAATATTAGTTATGAAAGAACTGTGGTTCTGCTACTGACTGGCTGAGACGTCATAGAGAGTAAGAACTCAGAAGACGCTGAGGAGACCTGACCAGGGCAGCGGACACCGGAGCACTGGCAGCAGGGAATGTATCAGGGAGAGGTGAATATTTGTGTCACGACGTGACACGACCCAATGGGGGGGGGGGGTCGGTCAGCGGACGGCACAACACACACCACGGGATGGAAATGGGGAGAGGAAGGCCCTTCAAATAGGGAAATGGGAGATGGTCATCTCCTGAGCTCAAAACTGAGCCTGGCCCTGCACTCCCCTAATGCCCTAAGTACCTGCACTTCCCTTCACCGCTGTCAGGAACCTCATCCCTTGCTGTCACCTAGCACTGCCCTGGCTAGTGCACTGGCCAGCAAGGGGCACTAGCCTCACCACTGCAGATAGTACCACACAGGGGACAGTGACAAACACGAAAGGGACAAGAAATAAACACTTAGATTCCAGACACCGCTGCCAAGCACCACACCGCAGATGTGTCATGATCCAGGTTGGATTATGACAGATAAATGCACAAGTAACCTTTTTTTTTCCTTAAGCTGTGTGCTTAGAGTTGGTTTTGCCCCCGGTGGCCATTAGGGTCATTGCACTGTGTTGGTTTCAGTTCTAGTTTTGCCCCCGGTGGCGGTTAGGGTCATTGCACTCCGGTTACTTTAGTTTAGTGCACGTGATTATAAAGCAGGTGTGATTGCTCTGGCTCTGCTATAAAAGAGTGTCAGGTGTTGCAATCACTGTTGGTGATATTGGTCATTTCAACCATCCTTGGTGGAGGAAGGAGCTAGAGAGAGTTCCTGGCAGCTCAGTCAGAGTCCTGGTGTGGAAGGAGCCAGAGAGGAGTTTCTTGCAGCTCTGACAAAGCTTGGTGAAGGAGCAGCTATTCAGGAGGAAAGCTGCATTCTGGTGTTGGACTCTGTTGCTGGGAGCAAGAGCAGCAGAGCAAAGCTAAGTGGTGTTACCCCTGTTTTGTAACTTTCCTTCTGTTTGTTTCAGTGCAGTGGTGGGATTAGTTTCTGCACTGTCCATTTCATTAGAAAAGGCTAGGTGCACGGCGAGCTAGGGTTCTTAGGTTCCAGCTCAGCGACAGGTGCAGAGCCTGTATAGGGACTGTTAGGAGTGTAGAGACTGGCTCAGGGAAGTGCAGGAGGTCTCCACGTCCCCGTTCCCTATCGCAGGGCCCTCCATTGTATCAGTTTCCCTGGTGATTCCACTTACTATTTAAATTCGCCCTGCTGGAGGCGGTGTATCCAGTTATACGTGTAATACTGAAATTCGCCTGCTGGAGGCAGTGTATCCGGCTGCACATTATATTATTTAAATTCGCCCTACTGGAGGCGGTGTATCCAGGGTCACGTGTGCCACAGAAATTCGCCCTACTGGAGGTGGTGTGTCCAGTCGCACATAACCATTACATTATGACACAGATGCCGGACTCCAAACACCAGAAGTAGCTGACACCAGAGAGCTGCAACTGCATGGCTGGTCTCTATAGAAAAACTACTTCCGGACGCCGTCGCTTCGGGTGCTTGGCTGACAAGTGTAAGCAATCATGCTTTATTATTTCATATATTTATAAGCGTGCTACCTGGATATCAGTCCACTTTCCCCTGAGGAAGCCACGCTTTTAGTGGCGATACGCGTGGGGTTGTCCCCACATTACACCCATATGCTGGCTGCAGGTTTAACCCATTGTTCACCTTATTGTGAGGTAGCATCATCATGTTTTTGATTGTTGTATTTCAGCCTCACTCTTTGTGCTTAACCAGAGGTTTCTCTGACACATTTTCCTCTTCTTTTCAGGTTATTTTTTGATTTTACAAAATATATATATATTTTTTTTTTATCTTATTGGATATCAATCCAAATATAGGCCGTAGTAGATCTTAGGTTGCCAATTCAGGATTGCTCATTTTTCCTCTCATGCATTTTTTGCACATTATTGGGAGATAACAGATCACTCATTACTTCATGTACTGGGTTTTTGTTGCTTGCACATATATATATGTATATTGGTTGCCAAATGAATGATGGTTGTATATATATTGTGATATCATCTTTGGGTATCTTACCTGCTCATATTCATGTTACAAATAATTTTTTTGATTGATAATATCTGCCAGCTTGGTGTATATGTGTTTACAAGGGTCTTAACATGGACTCTTGGTGTTTCGATTTCTGGCCTTTTTTAGGCCTTTTTAATTGGTTTTAACACTTTGTGTGTCCAGATTTGTGTGCTGTTGTATAATAAAAATTTATAATCTTACATTGATTGCTTTGATTGAGTTTAATTTTGGGTGATCATGACTCTTATACACACTGCTTTTCTCCTCTATTGACAATTTACAGTCATATGTAAAAGTTTGGGCACCCCATTAATGTTAACCTTTTTTCTTTATAACAATTTTGGTTTTTGCAACAGGTATTTCAGTTTCATATATCTAATAACTGATGGACTCAGTTATATTTCTGGATTCAAATGAGGTTTATTGTACTAACAGAAAATGTGCAATCTGCATTTAAACAAAATTTGACCAGTGCAAAAGTATGGGCACCCTTATCATTTTCTTGATTTGAACACTCCTAACTACTTTTTACTGACTTCCTGAAGCACTAAATTGGTTTTGTAACCTCATTGATCTTTGAACTTCATAGCCAGGTGTATCAAATCATGAGAAAAGGTATTTCAAGTGGCCACTTGCAAGTAGTTCTCCTATTTGATTCTCCTATGAAGAGTGGCATCATGGGCTCCTCAAAACAACTCTCAAATGATCTGAAAACAAAGATTATTCAACATAGCTTTTCAGGGGAAGGATACAAAAAGTTGTCTCAGAGATTTAACCAGTCAGTTTCCACTGTGAGGAACATAGTAAGGAAATGGAAGAACACAGGTACAGTTCTTGTTAAGCCCAGAAGTGGCAGGCCAAGAAAAATATCAGAAAGGCAGAGAAGAAGAATGGTGAGAACAGTCAAGGACAATCCACAGACCACCTCCAAAGACCTGCAGCATCATCTTGCTGCAGATGGTGTCACTGTGCATCGGTCAACAATACAGCGCATGCATAACGCCTTTTTGTATGACCAAACAACTCAATCTTTGTTTCATCAGTTCACAGGACCTTCTTCCAAAATGTAACTGGCTTGTCCAATTGTGCTTTTGCATACCTCAGGTGACTCTGTTTGTGGCGTGCTTGCAGAAACGGCTTCTTTCGCATCACTCTCTCATACAGCTTCTCCTTGTGCAAAGTGCGCTGTATTGTTGACCGATGCACAGTGACACCATCTGCGGCAAGATGATGCTGCAGGTCTTTGGAGGTGGTCTGTGGATTGTCCTTGACTGTTCTCACCATTCTTCTTCTCTGCCTTTCTGATATTTTTCTTTGCCTGCCACTTCTGGGCTTAACAAGAACTGTACCTGTGTTCTTCCATTTCCTTACTATGTTCCTCACAGTGGAAACTGACTGGTTAAATCTCTGAGACAACTTTTTGTATCCTTCCCCTGAAAAGCTATGCTGAATAATCTTTCTTTTCAGATCATTTGAGAGATGTTTTGAGGAGCCCATGATGCCACTCTTCATAGGAGAATCAAATAGGAGAACTACTTGCAAGTGGCCACCTTAAATACCTTTTCTCATGATTTGATACACCTGGCTATGATGTTCAAAGATCAATGAGGTTACAAAACCAATTTAGTGCTTCAGGAAGTCAGTAAAAAGTAGTTAGGAGTGTTCAAATCAAGAAAATGATAAGGGTGCCCATACTTTTGCACCGGTCAAATTTTGTTTAAATGCAGATTGCACATTTTCTGTTAGTACAATAAACCTCATTTGAATCCAGAAATATAACTGAGTCCATCAGTTATTAGATATATGAAACTGAAATACCTGTTGCAAAAACCAAAATTGTTATAAAGAAAAAAGGTTAACATTAATAGGGGTGCCAAAACTTTTACATATGACTGTATATTGTGTGTTGTCATAGATCCCCTTTAAATATCCTGGGGTGCCCTCAAATCTTTTTCTATATAGAAAAACTCTATGACCAGCAGTCAGCTGATGCATCAGGTCACCATTTAAAGGATGGTTGGAGTGGTCACCACCCACATCAGCTGACCCAGCAGCACTGCAGTTACAGCAGATTGCCAGCGGAGGAAAAGCTGACATTAACCCTCGCAGGTCCTGAAAGGAAAAAAGCTACATTTAAAACAGAGTGGAACCAGAGCTGTCACGAATCCAAAATGGATCATGACAATTTGATTTTTTTATGAATGGAGCAATATATGGAGCTCATTATTATGTATGGAGCATTATATGAGTCCCATTATATGATATGGAGCAATACAGTGGGGAAAAAAAGTATTTAGTCAGTCAGCAATAGTGCAAGTTCCACCACTTAAAAAGATGAGAGGCGTCTGTAATTTACATCATAGGTAGACCTCAACTATGGGAGACAAACTGAGAAAAAAAAATCCAGAAAATCACATTGTCTGTTTTTTTTTCATTTTATTTGCATATTATGGTGGAAAATAAGTATTTGGTCAGAAACAAGCAATCAAGATTTCTGGCTCTCACAGACCTGTAACTTCTTCTTTAAGAGTCTCCTCTTTCCTCCACTCATTACCTGTAGTAATGGCACCTGTTTAAACTTGTTATCAGTATAAAAAGACACCTGTGCACACCCTCAAACAGTCTGACTCCAAACTCCACTATGGTGAAGACCAAAGAGCTGTCAAAGGACACCAGAAACAAAATTGTAGCCCTGCACCAGGCTGGGAAGACTGAATCTGCAATAGCCAACCAGCTTGGAGTGAAGAAATCAACTGTGGGAGCAATAATTAGAAAATGGAAGACATACAAGACCACTGATAATCTCCCTCGATCTGGTGCTCCAAGCAAAATCCCACCCCGTGGGGTCAGAATGATCACAAGAACGGTGAGCAAAAATCCCAGAACCACACGGGGGGACCTAGTGAATGAACTGCAGAGAGCTGGGACCAATGTAACAAGGCCTACCATAAGTAACACACTACGCCACCATGGACTCAGATCCTGCAGTGCCAGACGTGTCCCACTGCTTAAGCCTGTACATGTCCGGGCCCGTCTGATGTTTGCTAGAGAGCATTTGGATGATCCAGAGGAGTTTTGGGAGAATGTCCTATGGTCTGATGAAACCAAACTGGAACTGTTTGGTAGAAACACAACTTGTCGTGTTTGGAGGAAAAAGAATACTGAGTTGCATCCATCAAACACCATACCTACTGTAAAGCATGGTGGTGGAAACATCATGCTTTGGGGCTGTTTCTCTGCAAAGGGGCCAGGACGACTGATCCGGGTACATGAAAGAATGAATGGGGCCATGTATCGTGAGATTTTGAGTGCAAACCTCCTTCCATCAGCAAGGGCATTGAAGATGAAACGTGGCTGGGTCTTTCAACATGACAATGATCCAAAGCACACCGCCAGGGCAACGAAGGAGTGGCTTCGTAAGAAGCATTTCAAGGTCCTGGAGTGGCCTAGCCAGTCTCCAGATCTCAACCCTATAGAAAACCTTTGGAGGGAGTTGAAAGTCCGTGTTGCCAAGCGAAAAGCCAAAAACATCACTGCTCTAGAGGAGATCTGCATGGAGGAATGGGCCAACATACCAACAACAGTGTGTGGCAACCTTGTGAAGACTTACAGAAAACGTTTGACCTCTGTCATTGCCAACAAAGGATATATCACAAAGTATTGAGATGAAATTTTCTTTCTGACCAAATACTTATTTTCCACCATAATATGCAAATAAAATGAAAAAAAAAACAGACAATGTGATTTTCTGGATTTTTTTTTCTCAGTTTGTCTCCCATAGTTGAGGTCTACCTATGATGTAAATTACAGACGCTTCTCATCTTTTTAAGTGGTGAAACTTGCACTATTGCTGACTGACTAAATACTTTTTTTCCCCACTGTATATGAAGCCCTTTTTACTGTATGGAGCACTATATGGGGCCATTATACTGTATGTAGCATTATATAGGGCAATTATTCTGTATGGAGCACTATGTGGGTCCATTATACTGTATAGAGCACTATGTGGTGCCCATAGTACTGTATGGAGGACTATATGGTATGTCTTTTATATTGTTCTTTGTGTTATATAATTGTTTTTTATGCTGCTTTTTATTTATAGACTCTTTTATAGCATTTTATTTGATCAGGTTTGTACATTGGTTATCTATGGATCACAGACAGGTAAGGAATATATTTCATCCTCTGAGATTCTTTCCTTTGTTGGAGAGCTCTCCAATTCTGGTCATTAGGGGGGATGTAAAATGTATGTAAAAATTTTAGGCCGTCAGTGAATTTAAATTCAGGAGTCCAGAATTTTTTATTTTGGGGCGAATTTCTACGACACCCGTGACCCTGGATACACCGCCTCCAGCAGGGCGAATTTAAGCAATGGAACGTGCAGCCGGATACACCGCCTCCAGCAGGCGAATTTCAATAGTTACACGTGTAACTGGATACACCGCCTCCAGCAGGGCAAATTTACAGAGATAAGGGAAACACCAGGGAAACCGATACAATGGAGGGCCCTGCAATAGGAAACAGGGACGTGGAGACCTCCTGCACGCCCCTGAGTCAGTGTCTCTACACTCTTAACGGTCCCTAGGCAGGTTCCGCACCTGGCGACGAGCAGGATACCTAAAAACCATAGCTCGCCCTGCACCTATCCCTTTCTAATGAATTGGACGGTGCAGAAACTAATCCCACCACTGCAATAAGGCACACATAAGGAAAGTTACAAACAGGGAAAAACCACTTAGCTTTGCTCTGTTGCTATTGCTCCCAGCAACAGAGTCCAGCACCTGAGTGCAGCTTTCCTCCTGAATAGCTGCTACTTCACCAAAGCTTTGTCAGAGCTGCAAGGAACTCCTCACTGTAGCTCCATCCACACCAGGACTCTGACTGAGCTGCAAGGAACTCTTCTCTAGCTCCTTCCTCCACCAAGGATTGTTGGAAATGACCAATATCACCAACAGTGAGTGAGACCACCTGACTCTCCTTTCTAGGCAAGAGCAATCATACCTGCTAATGATTCCTGTGTAATAATACTAGCCACCACCGGGGGCAAAACTAGAACTAAAAACACCACTGTGTAATGACCCTAATAGCCACCGGGGACAAAACTAACTTTAAGCAAGCAGCTTAAAGGGAAAAAAAAAGGTTACATGTGCTTTTATCTGTCATAATCCAGCATGGATTCTGATAGTACGCTCCCTCAATGAGGGGTCTCTGGACCCTCAAGACCGCTCCTCATCAGGGAACCACCTACAGAGGGGATGCCCAGATCCAGAGTTCACCCCAGCCACTACCTGAACTTCAGGTTCATGACAAACGAGCACCACTGGTATTGGCAATATATGTTCTGGAGGCACCACACATCTCCAAAGCGCCGACCTGGGGAACGAGTTGTGCATGTGCATGGTTGGGGGTAACTCGAGCTGGCAAGACTCTGCAACACACTTCCACTGGATGTTTTTTGGTGGCCACCCATACATGCTCGTTCACACACAGGTCTGGACCTGAACGTTTATTGCCACACATTAGTTTGTCACAATACTGTAACTGATAACAGAGGCGTCCCCCTGTGTCACCACACTCACACCCCCGCAATTCACCAAGGGGCTCACCACCCTCCAACCACTTCCACAACGAGGTCTGCGCCTTGGCTAATGGCGAGGGTTGAGACTTGCCTCTACTCTCCTGCCACACATCTGCTGCTCCCAAGGGAGAGGAAGGGGCCAGTTGCAGAGAGACGGCAGAGACAGTAGCCCCTAGGCATCAGCCCTCACACGACTGTCCCCAGCTGACTACTTCCCTAGCCCGCCAATCTATTACCGGGTTGTGTTTTTTCAGCCAAGGGAGGCCTAAAATGATAGGCACCGGCATTCCCTTCAAGACGTAGCATGCCAAGGACTCCTCATGATGTCCTATCCGCAGATGGATATTTTCTACAACTTGAGTCAAGCTCCCCTGGCTCAGTGAAACAGAGTTAATGGCCTGGACGCTTATAGGTTGGGCTAGCATCCTACACCTCAGGCCATGAGTCTGGACAAAGCGAGCATCCACGAGACTGACTCCTGCTCCGCTGTCCACAAGCACCGGTATCACCTCCGGTACCCCGCCAGCCAACACCTCCGCTGTCATAGTACCTTGGGAGGGCAAAATGGAGGAAATATACACTCCCTGGTCACCTCCCTCCAAGTGACCAGGGGAATGCGGCTTCTGAGATGGCATAGATAATTTGGCGTGCGTAGGGCAAGCCTTAAGGACATGACCAGTCTGCCCACAGTGGAAACATGCCGACACCACTCCCTGAACCGTAGGCAGCCTTGTACACAAACTAGCTCCTCCTACTTGCATGGGTTCGTCTGGAGACTTGGCACGTACTGGGCAGGCTCCCATGAAATGGCCTGGCTTCCCACAGGAAAAGCATACCCCCCACGGCGAGTCGCAGACAACCCCTTTTTTGTACCAACAACACCGGGCTGCCTGGGTTCCTCCGTCCGCACTGGTGGGTGGATCGCCTTCCCAGGGCTGTGGGGGTACTCGGCACCGGGCCCGTTGATCTCAATGTAAGTTGTCACGGAAGCTGTGGCCCGGTCCGTGGCCCTGGGGCTCCATTGCAAAAGGGGAGTGAAAGAACAAATGAAATAGAATTGATGAATAGTTCGTGACACCACCTGTGGTGTTCGGCAAGGGAGATGTTAAGCCAACGCTGCATACAGATTCTCTGGGACTGGTGGTGTGGTGCAGCCAAGATGGTGAAGCTCCCCACAGGTGGAGCTGTAGTCCCAGGGCAGTGTAGATGTAGGGGTATAAGAGGCACAAGCGGGGTAGCAGCTGGTACACAGGTGTAGCAGTGCTGGGTGTGTTGGCACAAGAATCAGTGGAGGACACCAGGGCTTGTAGTTCCAAAGCTTTACTCACAGTCTGTAGTACACACAGGTGCCTGCCTCGTACCGTGTCCTCCGGGTCAGAGACTCAGTCAACTTCCAGGCCAGATGGATCTAATCCTTATAAAAACAGAGAGGAAATAGTTGAGAAGGTAAAAGTGGCTGGGACCCTAGGAGGTAGCGACCATGCTATTTTAGAATTTTGGATAACTAGAGGAGGAAGACCTGTGAAGACTCAGACGTCAAGGTTAGATTTCAGAAAGGCAGATTTTAAGGGATTCAGAAAGAGAATTGGAGGGATCCAATGGCTGGATATCCTTAAAGACAAAAATGTCCAGGAAGGATGGGAAATCTTGAAAAATGAAATTCTCAAAGCACAATTGTTAACAATTCCGAAAAGAGGGAATAATAGGAAGCATTTAAGGAAACCAGGATGGATGAACACAGAACTTAAGAACATGCTAAAAAGGAAGAAAAAAAATTTATAAAATGGAAAGAGGGAGGCATATCTAAAGAAGAATATAATGCTGTCTGCAGAACCTGCAGGGCACAAATCAGATTATCTAAAGCTGACAATGAATTGAGGCTTGCAAGAGATGTCAAAAGCAATAATAAAGGATTTTGGGGATATGTCAAAAGTAAAAGAAAAGTCAAAGATGCTATAGGATTTTTACAGGATGAAAATGATGAAATGGTAAGACAGGATGTTGAGAAGGCCGAAGTTTTAAATTCCTATTTTGCATCTGTTTTCTCTCAGAAAGGAAATGTAACATCAACTGTTCTTCACTGTCACTAAGGGAATAGAAGAATCCAGGATATCTATAAACAGAAAGATAGTGAGGAAACACTTAGCTAACCTAAATGAATTCAAGTCTCCAGGTCCAGATGAATTACACCCCAGAGTACTGAAGGAGATAGCAGAAGAAATTTTTGAACCCCTCTCCATAATCTTTGAAAATTCTTGGAGAACAGGAGAAGTCCCAGAAGACTAGAGAAGAGCAAATGTTGTTCCTATCTTCAAAAAGGGGAAGAAGGTGGACCCAGGCAACTATAGGCCGGTGAGTCTGACTTCTATACCAGGAAAGATCTTTGAACAAATTATTAAACAACATGTATGTCAATACCTGGATAAGAATGAAGTGATTAAACAGAGTCAGCATGGGTTTGTAACTAATAAGTCATGTCAGACTAACTTAATTTCCTTCTATGATGGAATCACTGATTGGGTGGATCAAGGAAATGTTGTAGATATAGTATATCTTGACTTCAGCAAAGCATTTGACAAAGTATCTCATACAATCTTTATTGAAAAAATGACTAAGTATGGAATGGACAAGGCAACTGTTAGGGTATGTGCACACGGTGCGGATTCTGCTGCGGTTCCACAGCATTTCTGCAGCTGCGGGTCCGCAGCAGATTCTGCTGCGTTGTACAGTACCTTTATTTCCTATGGAAATAAAAAAAAGCTGTGCACATGCTGCGGTTTTTTCCACGCGGTTTTGCTGCGGTTTACAAACTGCAGCATGTCAATTGTTTGGTGCAGAAATGCTGCAGTTTTACACCTCATCCATAATAATGTGTTAAACCGCAGGGAAAACCGCAGGACTTTTGTCCTGCGGATTTACCTGCGGTTTTCTCTACAAAATCTGCACACCCAAAAACTACGTGTGCACATAGCCTTAGGTGGATTCATAACTGGCTTAGTGATCGGACCCAAAGAGTGGTCGTAAATGGCTGCACATCCAGTTGGAAGAATGTCTCAAGTGGGGTACCACAGGGCTCTATCCTGGGCCCTGTATTGTTCAACATCTTTAGCAACGATTTAGATGAAGGAATTGAGGGTAAACTGATTAAATTTGCTGATGACACAAAGCTAGGAGGGATAGCTAATACTAGAGAAGAGAGAGAGAGAGGATTCAAAAAGATATAAATAAGCTGGAGCAGTGGGCAGCAACTAACAGAATGGTTTTTAACAGGGAAAAATGCAAAGTACTACATCTGGGAAATAAAAATGAAAAAGCATATACAGGATGTGAGGAATAGGGCTAAGCAACAGCACATGTGAAAAAGACTTGGGTATACCAATAGATCACAGACTGAATATGAGTCAACAGTGTGATGCAGCAGCAAAAAAGGCAAATGCAATTCTAGGATGTATTAACAGAAGCATACAGTCTAGATCACGTGAAGTCATTATTTCCCTCTACTCCTCTTTGGTCAGACCTCATCTGGAATATTGTGTCCAGTTTTGGGCACCACATTTTAAAAAAGACATCAACAAGCTGGAGCAAGTTCAGAAAAGAGCGACCAGAATGGTGACCGGTCTGCAAAACCATGTCTTATGAGGAAAGGTTGCAGGATTTGGGAATGTTTAGTTTGCAAAAGAGAAGACTGAGAGGAGACTTAATAGCGGTCTACAAATATCTAAAGGGCTGTCACATTGTAGAAGGATCATCTTTATTCTCATTTGCACAAGGAAAGACTAGGAGCAATGAGATGAAACTGAATGGGAGGAGACACAGATTAGATATTAGAAAAAACTTGTTGACAGTTAGAGTGATCAATGAGTGGAACAGGCTGCCACGAGAAGTGGTGAGTTCTCCTTCAATGGAAGTCTTCAAACAGAGGCTGGACAGACATCTGACTGGGATGATTTAGCGAATCCTGCTTTGAGCAGGGGGTTGGACCAGATGGCCCAGGAGGTCCCTTCCAACTCTACGATTCTATAAATGCTCCCTTCCAACGCTCCGCCAACATGTACCTTTCTGAACGTCTCCTCATATAGCGCCTTTGGTGTGAAGTGCTCCCAGTACTGAGTTACACTGGAGTGCCTCCTGACAGATGTTCCCAAGAACTCTACTTGTACGGCAGACAGCTGTAGCCTGCTTTGGGGACTCCTCCTGAATCCCGACTCACTATCAATGTTGCTGTTGTGCCCCCAAGTCTTAGATGTGAGTAGTGCATTTACAGCCCACTACTCCACCGGTGTCTGCTGCAGGACCATTAGCATCTATACAACCTCGGGGACCACGCCCCGGCCTTGTGCTTAGAACTTCTAGGCAGGGTTCTCTCCTAACCCACGTCCTCTGTTCCCTTTTACTCCTTCGTTCCGTACTAATCTCTCCTTCTCCTGGAAGATCAGGTTTCAGTTCAATGTCTTTCTCCTTTCCTTTCCCGTGCCAGCAGACCCAGGTCACTGAGGTCTGCTGCAGCACCTCCTTTCTCCATCCCTCTCCCAGGGATCTTCTTTCCTCACTCTCTCCTACTGACTGACCGACAGACTGACCGAAATTCTAAACCTTCCCCCTCTTTTATGCATTCTAAACTCCACCCGCCTCCCAGCACGTTTCGTGTTCCAAGCAGGGAGCCACCAAAGGTGCTCTGCTACTCTCCAAGCAGGGAGCCGCAATATGGCTTTGCTGAACTACTGTGTTGTGTGGGATGCGAGTGTTGGAGCGTGGTCAGGAGCCTCCAACTCACCTGGATGGTGGGGTACCACACCTCAGGAGGAGGTGCAGTACCTCTGTGGCGACCGAGCCTCAGGGGCATCACATGGGTCCTCCTCCCTAGCGAGGACAACAGGGGGCACATTTTGTGTATGTCTCTCCCTAAGGCGTCTATCCACCCAGATGGCAAGGGACATGGCGGCCTCCAGCGACCTGGGGGCGGCGTACTGCACCAGAGTATCCTGCATCTTTGGAGACAGACCCTGCACAAATTGACTCCTAAGTGCAGGGTCATTCCACTGAGTGTCAGTGGCCCACCTCCTAAACTCTGAGCAGTACTCCCGAGCAACCCAGGCTCCCTGTTTACACCTACGGAGTCGGGATTCGGCCAGGGAGATGCCATCAGGATCCCCATACACTAGTGCCAAAGCCACGAAAAACTCGTCCACGGACTCTAAAGATGGTGAATCGTCCGGCAAGGAGAAGGCCCAGGATTGGGGATCCCCCTTAAGAAGGGACATAAGGGACATAATGATTCCCACCCGTTGCTCTTCACTCCCTGATGAACGAGGGCGCAGCCTGAAGTATAAGTTGCAGGCTTGCTGAAAAACCAAGAATGGATGTCTCCCTCCTGAAAACCTGTCAGGGAGGGCTATCTTGGGTTCTGGCTGAGCCTGTTCCTGAACCAAGCCCCCAAAGCCCACCAACAGCTGCAGTTGCTGCACCAACTCACCGCGCAGCCCCCTAATCTCATCAGTAAATATCTGCAGCATTTGGGCAAAGGTCTGCATTGGGTCCATGGCTCAGCAGAAAAAAAAGTATGGTTGGTGATAATGTGATGTCACGGGTGACTGGATACTCCGCCTCCAGCAGGGCGAATTTCTATGACACCCGTGACCCTGGATACACCGCCTCCAGCAGGGCGAATTTAAACAATGAAACGTACAGCCGGATACACCTCCTCCAGCAGGCGAATTTCAATAGTTACACGTGTATCTGGATACACCGCCTCCAGCAGGGCCAATTTACAGAGATAGGGGAAACACCAGGGAAAGCGATATAATGGAGGGCCCTGCAATAGGGAACTGGGACGTGGAGACCTCCTGCACTCCCCTGAGTCAGTGTCAGTGTTTCTATACTCCTAACGGTCCCTAGGCAGGTTCCACACCTGGCAAAGAGCAGGATACCTAAAAACCCTAGCTCGCCCTGCAGCTATCCCTTTCTAATGAATTGGATGGTGCAGAAACTAATCCCACCACTGCAATAAAAAACACATAAGGAACGTCACAAACAGGGCAAAACCACTTAGCTTTGCTCTGCTGCTATTGCTCACAGCAACAGAGTCCAGCACCAGAGTGCAGCTTTCCTCCTGAATAGCTGCTACTTCACCAAAGCTTTGTCAAAGCTGCAAGGAACTACTCACTGTAGCTCCTTCCACACCAGGACTCTGACTGAGCTGCAAGGAACTCTTCTCTAGCTAGACAAAAAAGGGCCATACCACTCCAGAGAGCATAGAAAATGTAAAATAAGTATATCAGTTCAATGAGGTAAGCCACAAACAGAATCGCACAAATGCACATATATAGTGGCTTGCGACAGTATTCACCCACTCGGCTTTTACCTATTTTGTTACTTTATAACCTATGTTTAAATATTTTTGTAATCTGATTTGTGTGTGATACATCAACACTAAATAGTCTAAATTGATGAAGTGAGAAAAATATAGGAAAAAATTACATTTATGGGCTTAACTAAAAAATTACATGTGTATATGTATTCACCCCTTTTGCTATGAAGCCTCTAAAAATTTCTGGTGCAAGCAATTCCCTTCATAAGTCATATGCTCAGTGACAGGACGTCCACAAGTGTGTAATCTAAGTGTCACATATCTGTCAGTATATACACTTTACTGAAAGGCCACAGAGGCTGCAACACGATTAACAAGAGGCACTACTAACCAAACACCACCATGAAGACCAAAGAGATCTCTAGACAAGTCAGGGACAAAGTTGTTGAGAAGTACAAGTGGTTGGGTTGGGTTACAAAAATATTTTGATCTCTGATGATCTCCCTAAGCAACATCAAATCCATTATCATCACATGGAAAGAACATGGTATCACAATAAGCCTGCCAAGAAAGGACGGCCCACCAAAACTCTCAGCCCGTGCAAGAGGGCATTAATCAGAGAGGCAGCACAGAGACCAAAGGTAAACACTGAGGGAGCTGCACAGTTCATAACCAGAAACTGCGTTATCCATATGACCACAATAAGCCGTACATTCAATAGAGGTGACCTTTATGGAAGAGTGGGCAGAAAAAAGCCTTTACTTACTCACAAAAATTGAAAGGCTTGTTTTGAGTTTGCCAAAAGACAAGTAGTAGACTGCTGTGGTAAGAACTGAACATTTTGTCCACCAAGGTAAACTCTTTTCTGGTGCCAAACCAACACAGCTCATCACCCCAAGAACACCATCCCCACAGTGAAACAGGGTGGTGGCAGCATGATGCTGTGGGGATGTTTTTCGGCAGTAGTTGCAAAATTTCAGTCTATCAGTGATTTGAGACTGGGACGGATGTTCACCTTCCATCAAGACAATGACCCAAAGCATACTGCTAAAGCAACACTCGGGTGGTTTAAGGGGAAACATGTAAATGTTTTTGAGTGACCAAGTCAAAGCCCAGATCTTGATTCAATTGAGAATCTGTGGTCAGACATGAAGATTGCTGTTTACCAGAGGAAACCATCTAACTTGAGGGAGCTGGAGCAGTTTTGCCTTGAGGAATGGGGAAAAATCCCAGTGGCCAGATGTGGAAATCTTATAGATACTTATCTAAACCGACTTGCAGCTGTAATTGCCGCAAAAGAAGGCTCTACAAAGTACTGACTTTAGGGGAATGAATAGTTATGCACACTGAAGTTTTCAGTTATTTTGTCCTATTTGCTGTTTGCTTCACAACAAAAGGAAAACCAAATTTTCAAAGTTGTAGGCATGTTCTTTACATGAACTGATGCAAATCCTCAAAAAAACAAAAATCAAAAAAGGAATTCCAAGTTGTGAGGTAGCAAAATACGAGAAATGTCAAGGGGGTGAACATTTTTGCAAGGCACTGTATATAGGTTAAAGCCCTTTAGTAGGTATAAAGTGTCATGTGCAGAGTAAATACGCATAGTACAACCTTAATAAAGGTTAGAGTTTCAATACTAAAAAGATCACACGTAGAGTCATATGTTAGAACAGTGGTCCAATAAGATGAAATGGCATTAGAACTGCATATACTTATCGTAATAAATAGGTAAAAACCTTTAGGTAAATATAAATGCAGCATGTAGATATGCAGTTCAAATGATGAGAAAAACCCATGATTATCAGCTGGACCATAGAGTTGGTAATGAATCTCCCAAATAACCAGTGAATATGGATGCAATAAAGAGATACTAGTTTATTGCTGATAGGGATTTTAGATTGTGAGCCCCATCGGGGACAGTGCCAATAATGTAAAGCGCTGTGGAATTAAAGGCGCTATATACAGTTAGGTACATATATATTTGGACAGAGACAACATTTTTCTAATTTTGGTTCTAGACATTACCACAATAAATTTTAAACAAAACAATTCAGATGCAGTTGAAGTTCAGACTTTCAGCTTTCATTTGAGGGTATCCACATTAAAATTGGATGAAGGGTTTAGGAGTTTCAGCTCCTTAGCATGTGCCACCCTGTTTTTAAAGGGAAACCAAAAGTAATTGGACAATTGACTCCAAGGCTATTTCATGGACAGGTGTGGGCAATCCCTTCGTTACGTCATTCTCAATTAAGCAGATAAAAAGGCCTGGAGTTGATTTGAGGTGAGGTGTTTGCATTTGGAAGGTTTTGCAGTGAAGGAAACATTCGGTCAAAGGAGCTCTCCATGCAGGTGAAACAAGCCATCCTTAAGCTGCAAAAACAGAAAAAACCCATCCGAGAAATTGCTACAACATTAGGAGTGGCAAAATCTACAGTTTGGTACATCCTGAGAAAGAAAGCACTGGTGAACTCATCAATGCAAAAAGACCTGGGCGCCCACGGAAGACAACAGTGGTGGATGATCAAAGAATAATCTCCATGGTGAAGAGAAGCCCCTTCACAACAGCCAACCAAGTGAACAACACTCTCCAGGAGGTAGGCTTATCAATATCCAAATCTACCATAAAGAGAAGACTGCATGAAAGTAAATACAGAGGGTTCACTGCACGGTGCAAGCCACTTATAAGCATCAGGAATAAAAAAGCTAGACTAGACTTTGCTAAAAAACATCTAAAAAAGCCAGCACAGTTCCGGAGGAACATTCTTTGGACAAATGAAACCAAGTTCAACTTCTACCAGAATGATAGAATGATGGAAAGAGAAGAGTATGGCGAAGACGTGGTACAGCTCATGATCCAAAGTATACCACATCATCTGTAAAACACGGCGGAGGAAGTGTAATGGCTTGGGCATACATGGCTGCCAGTGGCACTGGGTCACTAGTGTTTATTGATGATGTGACACAGGACAGAAGCAGCCGAATGAATTCTGAGGTATTCAGACCCATACTGTGTGCTCAGATCCAGCCAAATGCAGCCAAACTGATTGGTCGTCGTTTCATACTACAGATGGACAATGACCCAAAACATAAAGCCAAAGCAATTTATTAAAGCACAGAAGTGGAATATTCTTGAATGGCCAAGTCAGTCACCTGATCTCAACCCAATTGAGCATGCATTTCACTTGTTAAAGACTAAACTTCAGACAGAAAGACCCACAAACAAACAGCAACTGAAAACCACCGCAGTGAAGGCCTGGCAGAGCATCAAAAAAGAGGAAGCACAGCGTCTGGTGATGTCCATGACTTCAAGACTTCAGGCAGCCATTGCCATCAAAGGGTTTTCAACCAAGTACTAGAAATGAACATTTTATTTACAATTATTTAATCTGTCCAATTACTTTTGGTCCCTTTAAAAATAGGGTTGCACATGTTAAGGAGCTGAAACTCCTAAACCCTTCATCCAATTTTAATGTGGATACCCTCAAATGAAAGCTGAAAGTCTGAACTTCAACTGCATCTGAATTGTTTTGTTTAAAATTCATTGTGGTAATGTCTAGAACCAAAATTAGAAAAATGTTGTCTCTGTCCAAATATTTATGGACCTAACTGTAAATGAGAAAAAAAAAATGCTCATAAATACAACCCAACAGTGGAGACAAAGGTTCCCCCAATTTCAACGGGTAGAAAATTGCACACAATATTCCCATGACAATGTTTTGGATGACAATTGCAGGTCAAGCACTTAAGACTGAGTGCTGACGCCAATCTAGAAGTGAACACCCACTGTGGTGATCAGGAGGCACGAGTGAGCCAGGTCGTTACTTTCCACATTGACGTACAGTGCAGGGTTTAATCTGGGGAAGTGCAACAGATGGGATGGTGACCACCTAGTGTGGGGAAAGCCCAGAAAGCTTTAATTGACCTTGTTAGATAGACTTGACGCCTAGTGGGTGTTACACCCGGTCCCAGTTCTGGCTCTCCACGCTGCTCCTGTCAGTGAGGTCCCTGTCTGGATCCTCATGCTCTGTCTGTCTCTTGGTGTCCTGCTGTTGCTTCTCTCTCCCCCACTTCCTGGCATGAAGCCAGCAGGCCTTCAAGGAGAATGCTTAAGACCTGAGCGCGCTTCCCTCTGGTCTCTTAAAGGGATAGCGCACATTTTTAGAAAATAGCAATTATCCAATGGCAGCGCACTGATTACTATTTCTATCCTCTCCTCCATAGGGAGAGTGCCAGAGCAATGAGTATCTACTCTTGCTACATCCGGTTCAGTCTCAGTTCTGTCTGCACTGCGTTAGCAATCCGTTTGCACTTGCTCATACTGTTTGTCGCCACAGAGTATCAGTGACCAGTGTTCAACTATCTCAGATGACATCAGTATCCATCTATTCAAGTGCCATCCCGTTCCACTAATCGCCATCCGAACCCAAGGACTACGTTAAGGCTACTGGAGCCAGCTTCCTATCGTCTACCTGGAACCGGACCTTCCTCACCAGTGCCAGCTTCGCCACACTTACCCAGTGTCTGCCGGTCAGCTCCATCAGATCTGTTATATCCGTTACCCATTTGTCCTGCTGGGACAGCTGCCACATGTCCTGGGTCTAACTAGAGGTAGCACCTGTGTCCTCTATGTATTCCACTCTGGTCCTGTTACTTTGGATACCTGGGGCTCACTAGTCACGCCGCCTTCGGAGCCCCCTGGACCGTGGTCGCAAAGAGGGAAGTTGCCTCTACTGTGGTAGCCCCGAGCACCTCATTCGTACTTGTCCAAAGAGATCGGAAAACTCCAGTGCCTAGGTTCGGTAGGAGAGGCCACCCTAGGTAGAGAACATTCCTCTCCCTCATTGCAGATCTTGGTCTCCATGTCCTTCAAAGCAATAAAATTTTCTGGACTTTGTCTGTTGGATTCCGGAGTCGACGGGATCTTTATTCAGCGGGCGCTTGTGGATCATTACCGCTCACAGTGTCTTCCTGACCCGTTGCGGGTGACTGCCGTAGATGTCAAGCCACTGACCGAGCCCGTCCAGTTCCAGACCGAGCCTGTGGAACTCCGGGTAGGTCTCATGCACTCTGAAAGAATCCATTTTTATGTGTACCCCGGTTTGTCTCATCCCTTGCTTTTAGGTTTACCATGGTTCCAGATGCACGAACCGGTCCTTAATAGGAGAACAGGAGAAGTTCTGCGCTGGGGGGATTACTGCATGGACCGATGCTTAACCTGGATTCAACCAGTTTCGTCTCCTGTCCAACCTATTACTTTGCCAGGGTTACCTTCCTCTTACTGGTCCTTCTCTGATGTCTTTGGGAAAAAAAGACTCAGAAACTTCCCCCACAAAGGTCGTATGACTGCCCGAATAATCTCCTTCCCAGAACATCTCCTCCCCATGGGAGAGTTTATCCCCTTTCCCAAGCACAGACTCAAGCTATTTCGGACTACATCCAGGAGAACCTGGCCAGAGGATTTATCCGAAAGTCATCTTCACCGGCAGGAGCAGGATTCTTCGTGAAGAAGAAAGACAGATCTCTGCGGCCCTGTATCGACTACCGGGGCCTCTTTTTTCAGAGCTGGTTGATCGTCTCCATGGGTCCAAAATCTTCAGCAAATTGGAGCTCAGAGGGGCCTACAACCTGATCCGAATCCGAGAGGGAGACGAATGGAAAAAAGCCTTCAACACCCGTGATGGCCATTATGAATACCTGGTAATGCCATTTGGCCTAAGCAATGCACCCGCGTTTTTTCAGGAATTGGTCAATTACATTTTCAGGGATCTGCTACTTGTTGTCCCGACTGCGACCGCGGCCGAGCCGGCGCCTCCACGTCGACCGACCACGAAGACGTGGGGCGAGCGTCCCAGGTGGGGACGGAATGTGGACCCACTGGACCACAGGGGGGACCCGGGCCTACCCGGACTAGGGAAGGGTAGCGACCAGGGTCTGTGGCAGCCGAGCATGTGGACGAGGTAGCAGAACGAAATGACACCGCACAACTTCTGGTATAGACATAACGTTTACTTGAACAAGACATGGTACACGTCTCAGAATAACAGACGAAGGCAGGAGGACATCACGGGTTGATGCAGTCCAGGGTTGTCTGGCACGGGCATACAAGGGCAGCCTCTTCCTCAGGCGTAGCACAGGCTCAGCAGGAGAACAACAGACACCAACCTCAGACTGACTTCAGACGATGGCAGGGGTCATCACGGGTTGATGCAGTCCAGGGTCATCTGGCACAGGCATATTAGGACGACCTATCTCTCAGGCCTCAGGCATAGCACTGGCTCAGCAGGAGAACATCAGACACATACCCAGGACAGACGTCAGACGATGGCAGGAGTCATCACGGGTTGATGCAGTCCAGGATCCTTTGGCACGAGCATACTAGGATGGCCTCTCTCTCAGGCCTCAGGTGTAGCACAAGCTCAGCAGGAGAACATCAAACACCGATCCCAGAAGGACGTCATCACTGGGTGGACCTCAGGGAATTGGCGGAACATCGGGACACAGGCAGGACATCAGGAACACGGACTGGACATCAGGAACACGGACTGGACATCAGGAACACGGACTGGACATCAGGAACACGGACTGGACATCAGGAACACGGACTGGACATCAGGAACGCGGACTGGACATCAGGCTGGACACCAGGAACACCAGGCAGGACATCAGGACACCAGACAGAACATCAGGATTCGGATCTCAGATAGAGCATCAGCATACTGGCATCGGACTCCGGACATCTGGCAGCGATCGACAGGCTCCGGACATCAGGCTGCGGATATCAGCTCCGGACATCAGGCCGCAGTCATCAGGCTCCGGACCACTGGCAGCGATCGGCAGGCTCCGGACACCGGGCAGGGAAGCATAGGATCTGGACATCTGGCAGAGGACAACAGGCACAGCACATCTGGAAGGGGGTTGTCAGACATAAAGCCGTGGTCATCAGGCTCCGGACGAGAGGCCACGGTCATCAGGCTCCGGACATCTGGCAGCGACCTAGAAAGGAATCCCAGCGGTCTGGTACAAACCCTGCCGGGTTGGAAAGGAACCGGCAGGGAATTGCACCGAATCCCCAGCTGAGCACAAAGTGGCAGAAACTCAGCGGACATACCGGACTCCTACTTCCAAGATGAACCCAGGTTACATCACAGTAAGTCAGGTAGCAAAGAGTCACAGTCACTGGGCACAGGGTTCAGGACACTGAGGGACCTCACAAACATCACACAGAGGACACCGTTCAGACAGGATCAGGTGCAGGGATAGATCCAGGAAACAAGACACAACATAGACGGGCCTGGATATGCAGCCTCCAAGAAGGGCGGTCTGGGTATTTCTGCCCCCAGAGCAGGCGGAGAAACGACACAATTCAGACAGGGTCAGGTAAAGGAGCAGATCCAAGAAACAAGACACAGCAGGAAACCGATGCAAGGCAAGACTCCAAACATAAACACAGGGACCAGGATATTCTGCCTCCTGGGAGGGCGGACAGGAACAAAGGCCAGGATATTCTGCCTCCTGGCAGGCGGAGATACAAAACACAGTTCACACAGGGATAAAGAGCAACAGCTCTCCCAGAACTGATCAGAATCAGATCAGGAGCTGAACACACAAACTCACATGGCTAGGTTCAGGAACTCAATGCGAAGCTCTGGCAATGCCCCTCAGGGCAGGGAACTTTTATATAACAGCTTCCTCACAGCAATAGGCTGGAGCAGCAATTGTAGCACACACCCATTCCTCATTAAAGCAGGTTAGGTGTGGCTGCGAGCACCCTAAGCAAGGCCAAACAGAAATCAGCATTGCAGAGGACACCTGGCGAGAGCTGCAAGCCTGAACACACGTGGTAAGCCATACATAATGCAGGGGACCTATACCCACGGATAGCTTTCCACAGCAGCAGCCAGGGACCACACCAGTGGGTGGTCTTGCAAAGCAGCGGAGCCACGTACGCATGTACGCCTACGCAGCGGGACAGGGAACTGAGCAGCATCCGTAACAGTAACAGACAACAGTATCCCTGCTAATTAGGAGGAGAGGAGCAAAGGGTTAATGCAGACATGCAGAGTAACGCCAGTGAAGTAAAGTACAAACACACCGGCGTTACAATATCCCCCTCCTCAGGCCCCCTCTTCTGAAGCCCAAGTAAAAAAAAATTCCCAAGAAAATGCACTTGGGTTTGGTGGTAAGTCTCACAGTTCACAATATGGCAGCGGAGTCCATAGCTCAAAAAATCCAAACCGCTGACCAAATGCAGGATTGATCAAACTAGTCCACTACTTACCACATGGGGTCCGAGTAGTCCAATCCGCTCACTAAGCGGGGCTCAGAGAAACGTTCTGCAGTCCACACATGCTCAGCGGATTCCATGGCCAGAGCTTACTGTCCCGACTGCGACCGCGGCTGAGCCGGCGCCTCTACGTCGACTGACCACGCCGACGTGGGGCGAGCGTCCCAGGTGGGGACAGAAAGTGGACCCACTGGACCACAGGGGGGAGCCGAGCCTACCCGGACTAGGGAAGGGTAGCGACCGGGGTCTGTGGTAGCTGAGCATGTGGACGAGGTAGCAGAACGACATGACACCACACAACTTCAGGTATAGACATAACGTTTACTTGAACAAGACATGGTACATAAACGAAACAGTTATGCAAGGCTCTCGGTTCCGCACATCAGGGAGGGATACACGTCTCAGCATAACAGACGAAGGCAGGAGGACATCATGGGTTGATGCAGTCCAGGGTTGTCTGGCATGGGCATACTAGGGCGGCCTCTTCCTCAGGCCTCAGGCGTAGCACAGGCTCAGCAGGAGAACATCAGACACCGACCTCAGACTGACTTCAGATGATGGCAGGGGTCATCATGGGTTGATGCAGTCCAGGGTCGTCTGGCATGGGCATATCAGGATAGCCTCTCAGGCCTCAGGCATAGCACTGGCTCAGCAGGAGAACATCAGACGCATACCCAGGACAGACGTCAGATGATGGCAGGAGTCATCACGGGTTGATGCAGTCCAGGATCCTCTGGCACGGGCATACTAGGACGACCTCTCTCTCTGGCCTCAGGCGTAGCACAGGCTCAGCAGGAGAACATCAAACACCGATCCCAGAAGGACGTCATCACTGGGTGGACCTCAGGGAATTGGCGGAACATCGGGACACAGGCAGGACATCAGGAACACGGACTGGACATCAGGAACACGGGCAGGACACCAGGAACACCAGGCAGGACATCAGGAACACCAGGCAGGACATCAGGAACACCAGGCAGGACATCAGGACTCGGATCTCAGATAGAGCATCAGCACACTGGCAACGGACTCTGGACATCTGGCAGCGATCGACAGGCTCCGGACATCAGGCTGCGGACATCAGCTCCGGACATCAGGCCGCAGTCATCAGGCTCTGGACCACAGGCAGCGATCAGCAGGCTCCGGACATTGGGCAGGGAAGCATAGGATCCGGACATCTGACATAGGACAACAGGCACAGCACATCTGGAAGGGGGTCGTCAGACACCAGACATCAAGCCGTGGTCATCAGGCTCCGGACGAGAGGCCACGGTCATCAGGCTCCGGACATCTGGCAGCGACCTAGAAAGGAACCCCAGCGGTCTGGTACAAACCCTGCCGGGTTGGAAAGGAACCGGCAGGGAATTGCACCGAATCCCCAGCTGAGCACAAAGTGGCAGAAACTCAGCGGACACACTGGACCCCTACTTCCAAGATGAACCCAGGTTACATCACAGTAAGTCAGGTAGCAAAGAGTCACAGTCACTGGGCACAGGGTTCAGGACACTGAGGGACCTCAGGAACATCACACAGAGGACACAGTTCAGACAGGGTCAGGTGCAGGGATAGATCCAGGATTCAGGAAACAAGACACAACATAGACGGGCCTGGATATGCAGCCTCCAAGAAGGGCGGTCTGGGTATTTCTGCCCCCAGAGCAGGCGGAGAAACGACACAATTCAGACAGGGTCAGGTAAAGGAGCAGATCCAAAGAAACAAGACACAGCAGGAAATCGGTGCAAGGCAAGACTCCAAAACATTAACACAGGGACCAGGATATTTTGCCTCCTGGGAGGGCGGACAGGAACAAGGGCCAGAATATTCTGCCTCCTTGCAGGCGGAAATACAAGACACAGTTCACACAGGGATAAAGAGCAACAGCTCCCCCAGAATTGATCAGAATCAGATCAGGAGCTGAACACGCAAACTCACATGGCTAGGTTCAGGAACTCAATGCGAAGCTCTGGCAACGCCCCTCAGGGCAGGGAACTTTTATATAACAGCTGCCTCACAGCGATAGGCTGGAGCAGCAATTGTAGCACACACCCATTCCTCATAATAGCAGGGGAGGTGTGGCTGCGAGCACCCTAAGCAAGGCCAAACAGAAATCAGCATTGCAGAGGACACCTGGCGAGAGCTGCAAGCCTGAACACACGTGGTAAGCCATACATAATGCAGAGGACCTATACCCATGGATAGCTTTCCACAGCAGCAGCCAGGGACCACACCAGTGGGTGGTCTTGCAAAGCAGCAGAGCCACGCATGCATATATGGCTACGCAGCATGGCAGGGAACTGAGTAGCATCCATAACGGTAAAAGACAACAGTATCCCTGCTAATTAGGAGGAGAGGAGCAAAGGGTTAATGCAGACATGCAGCGTAACGCCGGGGAAGCAAAGTACAAACACACCGGCGTTTCACTCGTGTTTTTGTCTACCTGGATGACATTCTGATCTTCTCTGCCGACTTGGCTTCGCACAGAAAACAAGTGCGTCTGGTCTTACATAGACGCAGAGAGAGCAAGCTGTATGCCAAGTTTGAGAAATGCGTCTTTGAACAATCCTCTTTGCCTTTCCTTGGTAACATTGCATCCTCCACAGGATTAAGAATGAATCCAGAGAAGTTGTCGGCTGTCCTCAAGTGGCCTCGTCCGTTTGGGCTGAAATCCACACAGCGGTTCCTGGGGGTCACCAACTACTACAGGCAATTCATTCCACACTTTTCCACCCGAGTGGCACCCATCTAAGCTTTAACCCAGAAAGGTACAAATCCCAAGGATTGGCCCCCCTAGGCAGAGGAGGCCTTTGTTTCTCTCAAAAAAAGCCTTTGCTGCCACATCCATTCTCCATCGTCCAAATTCTAATGAGCAATTTTTTCTTGAGGCTGATGCTTCCTCCATAGGTGCAGGAGCAGTACTTACCCAGAAATTGTCTACTAGTTGAATGATCTCTTGTGGGTTTTCTTCCAAGGTTTTTTCCCCCCACAGAAAGGAACTATTCCATTGGAGATCGGGAATTGTTGGCTATCAAATTAGCCCTGCAAGAATGGAGGCATCTTCTTGAGGGAGCTCTTCACCAGGTAGTCATATTCACCGATCGCAAAAACCTTGCCTACCTCCAAACCGCACAGAGGCTGAATCCCCGTCAGGCCCGCTGGGCCCTGTTTTTTGCTCAATTTAATTTTGTCCTTCATTTTCATCCAGCTGACAAAAACGTCAAGGCAGACGCACTCTCCAGAGCCTTTTTGCCTCCTGATCAGGAAGAAGAACCTCAGCACATCATTGAACCTTCAAGGTTAGTCTCTGTTGCCTCTGCTGATCTTGCCCGACTTCCCCAAGGGAAAACTCTCATGACCGCCTCAGAACGTAATCATGTCCTTCGGTGGGGTCACTCTTCCAAGTTGACTGGTCACACTGGTCAAAGAAAGACTCTGCAACTCATCACCCATTACTACTGGTGGCCTACTATGGGTAAGGACATCCAGGAGTATGTCGCAGTCTATCCTTCGTGTGCCAGTAACAAGACTGTTAAACGACTACCTGCTGGTAGGGTTCAGCCTCTTCCGATTCCGTCTGCTCCTTGGTAGCACAGCGCGATGGACTTCATCACGAATCTTCCAATCTCTTCTGGCTGTTCAGTGGTTTGGGTAGTGGTGGACCACTTCTCTAAGATGGTTCCCTTCATTCCGCTACCTGGTCTCCCGTCTGTTCCAGAACTTGCGGATCTCTTCATTCAGCACATCTTCCGTCTCCACATTGTGTCCGACAGAGGCATCCACCTCAAAATTCTGGAGAGCGGTTTGTAAACTGGTAAAAATAGAACTGGATTTTTCTTCAGCATACCATCCCCAATCCAATGGGCAAGTGGAGAGGACTAATCAAATCCTGGTTGGATTCCTGTGTCACTTTGTCAACGCGCATCACGACGACTGGGTAGAGTTACTACCCTGGGCGGAATTCTCCTACAACAACCAAGTGAATCTTCTCGAAAGTCTCCATTTCAGATTGTGTTTGGACTGTAACCCGGAATTCCTCTTCCCGTCTCTGGACCATCTGGCGTTCCCGCAGCCGATACATTTTCCGAAGATTTCTCGAAAGTTTGGAAAGACACCAAAACTGCCTTGGAGAAAGCCTCTCAACGTATGAGAAGGCATGAGGACAAGAGAAGTCTGGATGCTCCTACTTTTTGCCCTGGAGACAAGGTATGGCTCTCCTCTAAGTACATCCATCTGAAGTTGCCATCCTACAAATTGGGTCCCCAGTTCATTGGGCCCTTTGAAGTCTTGAGACAAATCAACCCGGTCTCTTACAAACTGAAATTGCCTACTTCCTTACGTGTGCCTAACTCTTTTCATGTTTCCCTCCTCAATCCAGTAGTTATGAGCTCCTTCCTTAAGGACTCGGGTACCACTCTAGATCCTGTCTCTGAGGATGATGTTTTTGAGGTAGATCATATCTTGGCCACTAAGAAAGTGAGGGGTAAGACCTATTACCTGGTGGACTGGAAGGGCTTTAGTCCTGAGGAGAGGTCTTAGGAGCCTAAAGAGAACATTCAGGCTCCTTTCCTTCTTGAAAAATGTCATGCAGGCTTGAAAAAGAGGGGGCGTAAAGAGGGAGATACTGTTGCACCCAGTCCTGGTTCTGGCGCTGCCCCCAGTTCTGGTCCCTCACCTGCTCCTGCTCTCCATGCTGCCACTGTACCTCATCAAGGTCCCTGTCTGGATCCTCATGCTCTGTCGGTCTCTCGGCATCCTGCTGTTGCTTCCCTTTCCCCCCACTTCCTGGCATGCTGCCAGCAGGCTGTTGTGAGTTCATTTTCCCCTTCACCATTGAGGTCTGATGAACTCCCTCTTCTGGTGAAGGAAGGTAGTGAGGCTGATTACCAAGCACCTGAGCAGGATGATGATGACTGGGTGACTGGAATTGCTGACTGGATATAAGGCAACCGACGCCCTTCTGCCTTGCTGGTGATTTCTCAGAGGGATTCTAGGAGACCAGTCTGATTCCTGCTTTGCTTTTTGCATTTGTGTTTTGGTTTTGTTTTGCCTTGTTTTTCTGGATTTCTGCCATTCCCTGCTGGGGTGAGCTGAATTCCTTTTTGCTCTGTCTTCAGAAAATACCTGAGTACTGATATAGTCTTTTTGAAGCCTAGCGTCTTCAGGGCTTTTTTCCCTATCATTCTGTTGGCTCTTGTTTTGATAGGGTTTTGGCGGATTGCAGACAGCAGCTTTTCTATCCTGTCCTATTTAGTTAGCTTGGGCCCCATCATTTGCTCAGCCTATCTTTCTATCTGTGTGAGTGTTTTTTCATCTTGCTTCACCATCATTATATGTTGGGGGCTGCCTATTGCTTTGGGGTCTGCTCTGGGGCAGTTTAGATTTCCCTTTCTGTCTTTAGGCTATTTAGTTCTCCGGCTGTGATCGAGGGGTCTAGGGCACAGTAGGAACCCCCCACGGCTACTGCTAGTTGTTGTTGATATGTTCAGGGTCTGCAATTCGATAGCTGCCAACTTCCCTGGTTTTCTGGACTTAACTAGTATTTCTGTTTTTGCCTCCTACGGTGACTCATTCATAACAGAATCACCAGCCATACCGCAGATCCTAGGGTACTCAATAGCAGGAAAGAATTGTTAAAAAAAAAAAAGCGTGTATATTTTTTCTTCTATATCTCTGAGGCCGTAGGAGGAATTTTTTTTTTCTCTCCAGCAATTGTCTAATCGTGTGGAGCAGCTCGCTGCGGAAGTGCGGGGAATTTCCGCCTACCTTGCTCATTCACATGCTGCTAAACCAAAGATCCCTATTCCTGATGTGTTTTTTGGGGATCGGTCTAAATTTTTGAATTTCAAAAATAATTGTAAATTATTTTTTGCCTTAAAGCCTAACTCGTCAGGGAGCTCCGCGCAGCGGGTTAAAATTGTCATCTCTTGGCTGCGTGGCGATCCCCAGGATTGGGCGTTTTCTTTGAAACCAGATGATCCTATTCTGACTAATGTGAACGCATTTTTTCAAGCCTTGTGGTTGTTGTATGACGAACCTAATGCTATTGATCAGGCTGAAAAGACCCTGTTGGCATTGAGCCAGGGTCGAGATTCTGCAGAATTGTACTGTCAAAAATTCCGAAAGTGGGCAGTCCTTACTACCTGGAATGATAATGCCTTGGCAGCTCTCTTTCGGAAGGGTTTGTCAGAAGCCGTAAAAGATACTATGGTGGGATTTCCTGTTCCCTCTGGTCTTGACGATTCTATGTCATTAGCCATTCAGGTTGATCGGCGTTTACGTGAACGCTGGACTGCACGAGAGGTGTTGCCACCTGTTGAACAAGTGTCTGAACCTATGCAATGTGATAGAGTTTTGTCCAGGGAGCAACGTCAGGAGTTCAGAAGGCGTAATAAGCTGTGTTTTTTTTAGTGGAGATGCCTCGCATATTATTTCTGTCTGTCCTAAACGAGAGAAACGTTTTGCACACACGTTTTCTGTGGGTGGTGTTCAACCTAAGTTTCTTCTGGCAATTACTCTGATCTGCTCCCTGTCCACATTTTCCGCCAAGGCTTTTGTGGATTCGGGAGCAGCCCTGAACCTAATGGACTTGGATTTTGCTAAACGTTGTGGATTTCCGATGACACCTCTGCAGATGCCCATCCCTTTGAGGGGGATTGATGCTACTCCTTTGGCGAAAAATAAACCTCAGTTTTGGACCCAGGTGGTAATGCGGGTCGCCCCAGACCATCAAGAAAATTGCAGATTTTTGGTGTTGCATAATTTGCATGATACCATTGTTCTGGGGTTTCCCTGGTTGCAAATTCATAATCCAATTTTGGATTGGAAATCTGTGTCTGTGGTGAGTTGGGGTTATCGGTGTGCCCTTAGTGAGGCTCCGTTTTTTTCCACCTCTCCTCAGTCAGATGATGTTCCTGACTATTTGGCAGTGTGACGTCCGCCTGCTGTCTGGGCTGCAGCCAGACAGCACCCCGAGAAACACTGATACACTTTACCCCTATACAGGGATCTGGATTTACAGCAGAGCCCAGGAGGCACTGTCTGAATAGGAGCTATGACCAGAGCAGGACGGTCACCAGAAAGGTGTTCCAATACAGGACACAGAGGCAATGATATCCGAGACTAAACCAGTCAGGCAGAAATGGTACAAAAACAGTAGACAGTAGCAGAGTCAGATTCCAGGCCAAAGTCAGAGTCATAAACCAGGAGAGTAGCAGAGGTACAAAATCATTAGGCAGAAGTAGAGTCAGAAGTCCAGGCCAAAGTCAGAGTCAGTCAAACAGGAATTCACACAGTAATACGCAGGGGAACCAAGAATATATCCGGCGGCCTGCAAGAGCAGCCCCAAGGTATTTGAGGGATCAGGTCATCCCTCACAGGCTCCTTGGCTGATGATGTCATCCGGACCGCCCCCAGGACCAGGCCGGATGGTGATGCACCAGCCCCTTCATGCCTGGCCGAGGAGCGAAGCCTGCGTCCAGCGGACGCCTGCGCAGGAGCCTCATCACCATTGCCGCCATCACTCGGGGTTGAAGCACAGCGCCACCCAGAGACCGAGGCAGGAACAGCAGGCCGCGAGTCAGACGGCAATGGGACAGTCCGGTGCCTCCTAGTGTCCGAGGCCGGGACAGCAGGCCCCGAGTCTGACGGCGATGTAACAGTACCCCCCCCTTCTAAGAGGGGCCTCCGGACCCTCAAAACCTGGTTTGTCGGGGTGAAGGAGATGAAATCTCCTAATCAATGCCTTGGCATGGACATTCCCCGCTGGAATCCAGGACCTCTCCTCTGGGCCGTAGCCCTTCCAGTGCCCCAGATTCTGTAGTGAGCCCCTCACCAGGCGGGAGTCAAGGATACCCTGGACTTCATACTCCAAAACCCCCCCGACCGAAACAGGAGGAGGAGGGGGCTGGACGGGGTGAATGGGAGAACGATAAGGCTTGAGAAGAGATTTGTGAAATACGTTGGGCAATCTGAATGACTGTGGAAGTTTTAAGCGGAAGGCTACTGGGTTAACCACCTCGATAATTTTGTATGGGCCGATAAACCTGGGACCCAGTTTGGCAGACGGTACCTTAAGTTTGATGTTTTTCGTAGAGAGCCAAACCTTGTCACCAACTCCCAGGTGCGGCCCCTTAGATCGTCGTCTATTTGCCGCCGAAGCCTGTCTAATCTGAGCCCCTTTCAAATTTGAGTTTACCTCGGACCAAATAGTCTTCAGAAGATGTATACTTTGCTCAACCCCCGGGAGCTCCGACATCCTGGCCGAAAATGATCCAAAGCGCGGATGTAGTCCAAGGTTACAGAAAAAGGGGGTAGTTTTGATGGAGTCTTGGTATCTATTATTGAGAGCGAACTCCGCCAATGGCAAATGTTCCACCCAATCGGACTGATATCCCGACACATAGCAGCGGAGGTATTGCTCCAGAGCTTGGTTAGTACGCTCAGTTTGACCATTGGTTTCGGGATGTTATGCCGAGGAGAAGGACAACTCAACACCAATGCGTTTACAGAACGCCCTCCAGAACTTCAAGATAAACTGGGTACCTCTGTCGGACACAATATTTACTGGAATGCCGTGCAGATGTACAATGTGAAGAATGAACAACTTACTTAGCGTTTCAGAGTTAGGCAACCCAGACAGGGGAACAAAATGACGCTGCTTGCTGAACCTGTCTACCACCACCCAGATACAAGTTTTCCCATCAGAGGGTGGCAGGTCTGTAATGAAGTCCATGGAGATGTGGGTCCATGGACTCTCAGGGGTGGGCAAGAACTGAAGCCAGCCCGCAGGGCGATTATGGGGGGACTTGGCGAAGGCACAGACTTCACATGCTGAAACATAGTCCTTGACCACTGTCGGCCACCAAAAGTTCCTGGTTACCAGCCTGGTGGTATTATTGAGACCAGGATGGCCTGCCAGGACGGAGTTGTGTGATTCTTTTAACACTTGCAAACGAAAGGTAGTCGGAACGAACAATTTTTTGGGGGGCGTGGTGTCAGGAGCTTGCTCTGACGACCTACGGATCTCCTCCAGAAGGTCCAGAGATACTGCCGACACGACAATCCCATTAGCCAATATTAGGACTGGTTCACAGTCCTCGGTCTGTGTGGGGCAAAAGCTGCGGGAGAGGGCATCTGCCCTCACATTTTTAGTACCGGGGCAAAAGGTGATTAAAAAAATCAAACCTGGAGAAAAATAAGGCCCACCTGGCCTGCCTAGGATTTAGTCTTTTAGCTGACTCTAGGTAAGTTAGGTTTTTGTGGTCTGTAATAACAGTGACCTTGTGTTTGGCACCTTCGAGGAAGTGGCGCCATTCCTCGAAGGCCCATTTGATTGCCAATAATTCCCGATTGCCGATGTCATAGTTTCTCTCCGTGGCAGAGAATTTGCTGGAGAAAAAGGCACATGGGCGAAGCTGAGTGAGGGATGCAGTGCCTTGCGAGAGCACTGCTCCCACTCCGACTTCGGAGGCATCCACTTCTACAATAAACGGGTGGTCCAAGTTTGGTTGAATCAACACCGGGTTTGCCACGAAGCACTCTTTTAGTGTAGAAAAAGCCGGAGTTGCCTCAGGATTCCAATTGGTCATGTCCGCCCCTTTCCGGGTAAGGTCCGTGAGTGGCTTGGCAATCTCTGAGAATCCCCTGATGAACTTGCGGTAGTAATTCGCAAATCCCAAAAATCGCTGCAGTGCTTTCAGCGATTTGGGTTGCACCCAATCCTTAATAGGTTGAATCTTGGCAGGATCAATGCGGAACCCCTTGCCTGAGACCAAGTATCCTAAAAACTGTACCTCTTCGGCGAAAAAACCAAATTTTTCCAATTTCGCAAACAAAGAGTTTTCGTGCAGTCTTTGCGGTACTGAACGGACGTGTTGAGCATGTGTCACAGGGTCAGCAGAGTAAATCAAAATGTCGTCCAGATACACGACGACATACACCCCACAAATGTCTCTGAAAATATCGTTGACAAAGTGCTGAAATACTGCAGGTGCGTTATTGAGTCCGAACGGCATTACAAGGTACTCAAAGTGACCAAGAGGTGTATTAAAAGCCGTTTTCCATTCGTCCCCATTTCTTATGCGGACCAGGTTATGTGCCCCCCTGGAGGTCAAGTTTAGTAAACCAGCGGGCTCCCAGTAGCTGATTGAAAAGATCAGGAATGAGTGGAAGCGGATACTGATTTTTTACAGTAATAGCGTTCAGCTCACGGTAATCAATGCATGGTCTGAGTCCACCATCTTTTTTTTCTACAAAGAAAAACCCAGCTCCTACAGGTGAGGTGGAAGGTCTAATGAAGCCTTTTCGTAGGCTGTCTGGTATGTAGTCATTCATGGCTACACGCTCAGGACCAGAGAGGTTGAATATTCTCCCCTTAGGGAGACGGGCACTTGGGACCAAGTCAATAGGACAATCGTATGCTCTATGAGGAGGTAGTTTCTCAGACTCCACTATGGAGAAAACATCTTCATAATCTCTAAACGCATATGGAATAGATGGTGTTTTAATTTTAATTTGGTTCACTGACAGTGACATACAGTTACTCTGACTCCATGGACTCCAGCGCACGATATCACCTATGCGCCAGTCAATAACCGGATTATGCTGGTGCAACCATGGCATGCCTAATACAACGGGATCTGATAAATTATGTATAACAAAAAATGACATCTGTTCATTATGTAATGTCCCCACTGACATAGAAATTTTGGCAGTAACAAATTCCATGCCCCCCTGGAATATAGATGTACCATTAATCGCAGTAGTCTGAATAGGGGCTTTAAGCCTTGACAGAGGTACACCAAGGCTCCTAGCAAATAAAAAATCCATAAGGTTGCCGGCAGAACCACAATTCACATAAGCCTTCACACACAGACGTTTCTTAGCAAAGGAGAGAGAAACGGGTAACAACAGTTTAGCCGCATTTGCGGGCAATACCTGACCCCCAGAGCAGTCCAGGGGGCGATGATCCAGGAATGTGGATTTCCAACACCCAGCATTTTCTTTGAAACTTCCAGGCTGCAGCATGCTCGAGCCTGAGAGTGATTTTCCAGGCTGTGCAGTGTAACAGGTGTTTGGGCCAAGAATCAGCTCAGTCAGGAGGAAGAAAAAAAAAAAAGGTAAGGAAAACTGCTTTTATATGTGTTAAGTATATACACAAGAAGCAGTTTTATTTTTTTTTGGCCGGATATAATGTGACGTCCGCCTGCGGTCTGGGCTGCAGCTAGACAGCACCCCGAGAAACACTGATACCCTTTACCCCTATACAGGGATCTGGATTTACAGCAGAGCCCAGGAGGCGCTGTCTGAATAGGAGCAGTGACCAGAGGAGGACGGTTGCCAGAAAGGTGTTCCAATACAGGACACAGAGGCAATGATATCCGAGACTAAACCAGTCAGGCAGAAATGGTACAAAAACAGTAGACAGTAGCAGAGTCAGATTCCAGGCCGAAGTCAGAGTCATAAACCAGGAGAGTAGCAGAGGTACAAAATCGTTAGGCAGAAGTAGAGTCAGAATCCAGGCCGAAGTCAGAGTCATAAACCAGGAGAGTAGCAGAGGTACAAAATCGTTAGGCAGAAGCAGAGTCAGAAGTCCAGGCCAAAGTCAGAGTCAGTCAAACAGGAATTCACACAATAATACGCAGGGGAACCAAGAATATATCCAGCGGCCAGCAAGAGCAGCCCCAAGGTATTTGAGGGATCAGGTCATCCCTCACAGGCTCCTTGGCTGATGATGTCATCCGGACCGCCCCAGGACCAGGCCGGATGATGATGCACCAGCCCCTTCATGCCTGGCCGAGGAGCGAAGCCTGCGTCCAGCGGACGCCTGCGCAGGAGCCTCATCACCATTGCCGCCATCACTCGGGGTTGAAGCACAGCGCCACCCAGAGACCAAGGCAGGAACAGCAGGCCGCGAGTCAGACGGCGATGGGACAGTCCGGCGCCTCCTAGTGTCCGAGGCCGGGACAGCAGGCCCCGAGTCTGACGGCGACGTGACAGGCGGACTTTTATGATGTATTTAGTGAGAATGAGTCAGCATCTTTGCCAGCTCATAGGAGTTATGACTGTGCAATTGAACTGAGCCCGGGGTGTAAATTTCCCAAGGGTCGGCTCTTCAATTTATCTGTACCCGAGCACGAGGCTATGCGATCCTATATTAAGGAGGCGTTGGAGAAGGGTCATATTAGACCATCCTCTTCACCCTTAGGTGCTGGGGTTTTTTTTTGTGGTCAAAAAGGATGGTTCATTAAGGCCTTGTATTGATTATCGTGCCCTCAACAAAATTACTATTAAATATCAGTATCCGTTACCCCTGATTTCGGATCTATTCTCCAGAGTTAAAGGTGCTTGCTGGTTTACCAAGCTTGACCTCAGGGGGCGTATTATCTTATCCGCATTAAGCATGGGGATGAATGGAAGACAGCGTTTAATACTCCGGAGGGACATTTTGAGTACCTGGTGTTGCCTTTTGGGCTCACTATTGCCCCTTCTGTCTTCCAGTGCTTCATGAACGACATTTTCCGGGAATTTGTGGATAAATTTTTGATTATCTAATCTGGATGATATTTTGATCTTCTCCAAGGATTGGGATTCTCATGTGGAACATGTTCGGACTGTGTTCCGGATCTTGAGGGAGAATTCCCTGTATGTCAAAGGATCGAAATGCCTTTTTGGGGTACAGAGGATTTCATTTTTGGGATTTATTTTGTCTCCGTCAACTATTGAAATGGACCCGGCCAAGGTACAGGCCATTTATGATTGGTTTCAGCCCACTTCTTTGAAGGCCCTTCAGAAGTTTTTGGGTTTTGCTAATTTTTATCGGAAATTTATAGCTAAATTTTCTAGTATTGCCAAGCCATTGACTGATCTGACTAAGAAGGGTGCTGATGTGTTGAATTGGTCTCCGGAGGCTGTTTCTTCCTTTCAGGAGCTGAAGCGAAGATTCACTTCTGCCCCGGTTTTGCGGCAACCTGATGTCTCACTCCCGTTCCAGGTAGAGGTGGGCGCTTCTGAGATTGGTGCAGGAGCTGTTTTGTCCCAAAAGGATCCTGTAACATCTAAAATGAATCCCTGTGCTTTCTTTTCCCAAAAGTTCTCTCCATCTGAACGTAACTATGATGTGGGGAATCGGGAACTGTTAGCCATGAAATTCGCATTTGAGGAGAGGAGACATTGATTGGAGGGAGCTAAACATCAAGTCGTGGTCCTCATTGACCACAAGAATTTGATTTACCTGAAGTCGGCCAAACGCTTGAACCCTAGACAGGCTAGGTGGGCCTTGTTTTTTACACGTTTTGATTTTGTGGTCTCTTTTCTTCCTGGCACTAAGAATGTCAAGGCTGACGCTCTCTCTAGGAGCTTCTTTGCTGATTCTCCTGTGGTGACCAAGCCTGCTACCATCTTAGGCGAAGGGGTAGTTCTTTCTGCCATCTCGCCCGATTTGAGATGTGCTCTGGAAGAGTTCCAGGAGGACAAACCTGAGCGTTGTCCCAGTGGAAAGTTGTATGTTCCTGACCAGTGGAAGAAGAGAGTGATGTCTGAAGTTCATTGCTCTGCATTGGCTGGTCATCCAGGTATTTTTGGTACTAGAGATCTGGTGAGTCGGTATTTTTGGTGGCCCGCTTTGTCTCGTGATGTCAGGAATTTTGTGCAGTCCTGTGGGACTTGCTCCCGGTCTAAACCTTGTTCTCGCTCAAGTGGGTTGATGCCTTTGCCAGTCCCCAGGAGGCCATGGACCCATATTTCAATGGATTTCATCTCTGATATGCCTGTCTCTCAGAGAATGACTGTTATTTGGGTGATTTGTGATAGGTTCTCTAAGATGGTTCATCTTGTACCACTCTCTAAGTTGCTATCTTCCTCTGAGTTGGTGCCCCTGTTTTTGCAACAGGTGGTTCGCTTGCACGGGATTCCTGAGAACATTGTATCTGACAGAGGAGTTCAGTTTGTGTCTAGATTTTGGAGGACTTTCTGTTCCAAGCTGGGAATTCAGTTGTCCATCTCCTCTGCTTTTCACCCTCAGACCAATGGGCAGACGGAGAGAACAAACCAGACCTTGGAGTCGTATTTGAGATGTTTTATTTCCGCTGATCAGGATGATTGGGTTTCATTTTTGCCCTTGGCCGAATTTGCTTTAAAGAATAGAGCTAGTTCTGCCACTTTGATGTCACCTTTTTTTTGTAACTTTAGGTTTCATCCTTGATTTTCTTCAGGGCAGGTGGAGCCTTCTGCCTGCCCAGGTGTTGACACTGTGGTGGAGAGAATGCACCAGATCTGGGACCAAGTGGTGGATAAGTTATCTCTCTCCCAGGAAAAGGCCCAGCGGTTTTCCAACCGACATAGGACCATTGGTCCCCAGTTTAAGGTTGGTGATATGGTTTGGTTATCATCAAAAAATATCGCTATGAAGGTGGCTTCTCCTAAGTTTAAGCCTAGATTTATTGGACCTTACAAGATTTTGGAGATTATTAATCCGGTCTCTTTTTGTTTGGCTCTTCCTGTCACATTTAAAATCCATAATGTGTTTCATAAGTCCTTGTTGAAGAGGTTTGTTGAACCAGTTCTTCCTGGGGTGGCACCTCCGGACCCTGTTTTGGTTGAAGGTAATATGGAATATGAGGTAGAGAAGATACTGGATTCCCGTCTGGCTAGACGGAGACTCCAGTATTTGGTTAAGTGGAAGGGTTATGGTCAGGAGGATAATTCCTGGGTCTCTGCCTCTGATATTCGTGCCAAAAGATTGGTGTGTGCCTTTCATCGGGCTCACCCTGATCGCCCTGGTGGCGTGGATGAGGGTTCGGTGACCCCTCCTCAAGGGGGAGGTACTGTTGTGAGTTCATTTTCCCCTTCACCATTGAGGTCTGATGAACTCCCTCTTCTGGTGAAGGAAGGTAGTGAGGCTGATTACCAAGCACCTGAGCAAGATGATGATGACTGGGTGACTGGAATTGCTGACTGGATATAAGGCAGCCGACGCCCTTCTGCCTTGCTGGTGATTTCTCAGAGGGATTCTAGGAGACCAGTCTAATTCCTGCTCTTCAAAAGCTAAGTTTTCTGCTCTGCTTTTTGCGTTTGTGTTTTGGTTTTGTTTTGCCTTGTTTTTCTGGATTTCTGCCATTCCCTGCTGGGGTGAGCTGAATTCCTTTTTGCTCTGTCTTCAGAAAATACCTGAGTACTGATATAGTCTTTTTGAAGCCTAGCGTCTTCAGAGCTTTTTTCCCTATCAGTCTGTTGGCTCTTGTTTTGATAGGGTTTTGGCGGATTGCAGACAGCAGCTTTCTATCCTGTCCTATTTAGTTAGCTAGGGCCCCATCATTTGCTCAGCCTATCTTTCTATCTGTGTGAGTGTTTTTTCATCTTGCTTCACCGTCATTATATGTTGGGGGCTGCCTATTGCTTTGGGGTCTGCTCTGGGGCAGTTTAGATTTCCCTTTCTGTCTTTAGGCTATTTAGTTCTCCGACTGTGATCGAGGGGTCTAGGACACCGTAGGAACCCCCCACGGCTACTGCTAGTTGTTGTTGATAGCTTCAGGGGTCTGCAATCCGATAGCTGCCAACTTCCCTGGTTTTCTGGACTTAGCTAGTATTTCTGTTTTTGCCTCCTACGGTGACTCATTCATAACAGCAGGCCTTCAGGGAGAGTGCTAAGGATGCGAGCGCGCATCCCTCTGGTCTCTTAAAGGGACAGTGTGCATTTTTTGAAAACAGCAATTATCCAATTGCAGCGTATTGATTACTATTTCTGGCCTCTCCTCCATAGAGAGAGTGCCGGAGCAACGAGTATCTTCTCTTGTTACATCCGGTTCAGTCTCTGTTCTGTCTGCACTGCTTCAGCAATCCATTTGCACATGCTCATACTGTTTGTCGCCACAGAGTATCAGTGACCAGTGTTCAACTATCTCAGATGACATCAGTATCCATCTATTCAAGTGCCATCACGTTCCGCCAATCGTCATCCGAACCCGAGGACTGCATCAAGGTTACTGGAGCCAGCTTCCTATTGTCTACCTGGAACCGGGCCTTCCTCACCAGTGCCAGCTTCACCACACTTCTCCGGTGTCTGCCGGTTAGCTCCATCAGATCTGTTATATCTGTTACCCGTTTGTCCCGCTGAGACAGCTGACACGTGTCCGGGGTCTAACTGGAGGTAGCACCTGTGTCCCCCAGGTATTCCACTTTGGTCCTGTTCGAGCAACTTTACTACGGATACCTGGGGCTCACTAGTCACGCCCCCTTCGGAACCCCCCGGACCGTGGTCCCGAGGTTCCACTCTAAAAATAAAAAACAAATGTGAACTTCACCATCTGTGCCTCCGCTTCCATTTGTTACAGTGGTAAAACCTGGTGATCCCAGTTAGAGCCTGTAACTTGAGTAGAATGTCGTTAATGACACCTTTATCCCTGTGAATGCTGCACCCATTAGGAATCAGCTAGCTATGGAAGAGGAATTCTACTGTACGAGTTATTTTGCGTTTGACGTCAACTTTGCCAATATTGTATTATGTTCTCACACAAATTATTTCCTATTCAAAACTATCCCTCCCTTTATCTGTGTCAAAGAAAATAAACTGTTACGTTGGTCACTTCCATCTTGTCCTTATCTTTGTGTTGCATCCCAGTAACATGCTCACACCGTCATCATTCAAGAGCTGTTCCAGGCTGTAGATGAGTGGTGAACGTGAACCTGACACACTAAGAGACTATATAATAGGTCGCCAAGTTATAGCCCTACAACAGGGGTCCCCAACCTGTAGCTCGGGAGCCACATGTGGCTCGCGATCCCATGAATTGTGGCTTGCGACTGTCTGCCAGCTTGGTGTATTAGCTCCAGGTCTACCAAAGAGCTATGAAGAGCAAATCTCAAAATGATGAATTTTGTGAGTAACCCTGCACAGAAGAGTAGACCTGGATGCACATACACTGGTCTTAGGGGTTTATAGATAATTTAAGGATGGTATGCTGAAGACAGGATGATACTACCGGTTAGAGGAGTTGCTTGAAGATGGATACAACAGTGTGGTGGGAGTGCTTGATGGGAGAAAATTGAAGGGGGTATTGTGGGGATCACTGGATCTAGGTATACTGCTTCTTTGGAAAGGCATTGGCTGTCATTATACCCATAATAGGGGCTTTGCTTACCACTAATGTGAGGGAAAGTGGGAGCCGGATGTGGCTCGCGACCCTCTCTCAGAGTCGGATGTGGCTCGCGACCCTCTCTCAGAGCCTGATGTGGCTCACGACCCTCTCTCAGAGCCGGATGTGGTTCGCTACCCTCTCTCAGAGATGGATGTGGCTTCCAACCCTCTCTCAGAGCTGGATGTGGCTCACAACCCTCTCTCAGAGTTCGATGTAGCTCGTGACCCTCTCTCAGAGCTCGATGTGGCTCTCAAGGTCAGAAAGGTTGGGGACCATTGCCCTACAACTTCGATGTGACATCTCTTGTTTGCCTGACATTCACTGTAGCATTTTGTTGAAATGTCATATATTACCAAAGTGAATTCTCCCTACACATATAGCAATATCTCGCATCAGACATTTTCCGGATTCTTTGATGTAAAATATTTTATGACAACCTGACACATCAGAGACCAAAAAATTGAGCAAAACTTCCCTTTTTCTCATTTTTTTTGTCATTACAAACTGATGTGTATGAGGAATTAAATGTGTGGTCATGCTATATTTAGAATGGCATTATTACAATTTAGAGACTACTATACGTTTTAGAGGCGGGCACTTTTGACCTCCGCAATTTATTATCATCGTGCCCACGTGCCGCCTGCACAGTTGGCAAAAGTCCTAAATTTAGTGGTATTGTTATCATTACTTGGAAAAAAGGTGAAAAAAGGGCATGATTTAGGCAAAGTTACCAGTCCCACCCAGTTTGGGGGTGTAACTGTGCGGGAATAAGGTCGATGCTTAAAGGTCCCTGGTTAGTCAACTGTTATGTTAGTAGGTTTGCGTCTACAGGGAAACTCACATGACAAAACTTTCTCAGAGAAAACCATTGTAACCACTTTCAATTTCTGAAAAGTTTTGATTTTGTAAAGAGGTGGAGGTGTTGCCCACGTTCCCCCTTGACGACACGTGTATTGTTATAATGTATTTGGATGTGCTATGTCTTTAGGGATGTGTTTATTAAGTCGGGATCACACATGCGAGAAACTCAGACAGAGCGTGCAGCCGCATAGCAATACATGCAGCCGCACACTCTGCTCCTGAATGCCAGCGGCAGTGCCGGGTATTAACCAGCGAGACTCGTTCACGTTTCTCACATGTGTGATAATAACAGCTTTAGCAGTAGAGTTGTGTTCTGCCCAGCCACAGATAGTTAATATGGATAGCTACAGTTAATGGTTGGGACTAGCCCAGAGTGGGTGGGAGTAAAGTGAAGGGACAGAGTGAGTTTCATGTTAGGAAGGCAGAAAGAGCCTAGCTTGTAGCTATAGCAGACCTTTGGTCTGTTTAGTCTGCATAGTTACATGAATTGGGTGTCCCTAAAGTGAGAAGAGACCGAGGCAACGTATACCATGAGTGGAGACTAGGAAAAGTGTTAGAAGGAGTGAGTGATTCTTTCGAGGCAAGGTCTGGGGCAGGAAGCCTAGTGGGACAGTTTGGAGTTATCTGACAGTCAAATGATGGAGCAGTGCTGAGAAAGAAAGCAGGACAAACAGAGAGAGTGCCCATGTGGTATTGGAGTGCCTGCCAGGGCCGTGGGGTATTTAAAGGGGAAGTGTCACAACAGCAGTGACCCGGTCCGTGGCCCTGGGCGTCCAATGAAAATGTTGAATAAAGTTTATAGGGGACGATTTAAAAGGGAATTAGTTCGTGATGCCACCTGTGGTATTCGGCAAATAAGGTGTTAGCCGACGCTGGTAGAGCTTGGCCCCAGGGCAACTGTATGTGTAAGTGATGAGATGATGATGGTTATAGTGCAGGGCTGAGGAGATGCAGGAATAATTCAGAGGACACAGCTGGGTGCAGTTTTCAATGCTTTACTCACAGTTCTACAGATTACTGTCTCCAGCCGTGTGCTGTGTCCTTCGGGCCTGTGGTCCAGCCAACCCCCAGATGATTTGGGGTACACTTCTCAGGACTCCTTTCTTATGTTCCTTCTCTGGCTGTCTCACTGCGCTGGTTTCCACTTCTCCTGCCCTGCGCCTTCGCACACGATGTCCCAAGCCAGCAGACTCGGATCTTGTCGGGCAACGTTGGTCAGACCCCTGGATCCTATATGTCTATGTCTGCCTTTTCAGCGAATGTATGTGGAGTTGGCTGTAGCACTTGCAATGCCTACCGCCTCCGATTTCCTAGCTGATTCCTTAGTTTCTCCACTAGTTTTGGGGCTGGTCCCCTAACTGCGACCTGGTCCCTCCACCGACCACGCCGATGGATGCGGGCCCCACGGATGAATCTCTCACTTTCTGTGCCCCTAAGACCTCTTCTTTCTTTCCACTACTGGAGTTTCCTTCTCCTCACTCTTTTTTCTCTAGCTCCCTCTGACAGGGAGCTGCTTTCTGCACATCTTATGTCATCCCCTTCCTCTCTCAGATGGCTCACTTTCCCTCCTAATTAGCTCCTCCCATCTTGTTTCCATGACATCTCAACTCTCTCCACCCACACCCTCTACCTAGTATTCCTCTACAGACTGGGATGAGGCCATCCTCCCATAGGGTACGCCCAGGTGCCCTGACTGGAGTGGTGAGGTGTTGGATGCTGGTGTTAGAGTCCTGGGTTGTGCCCCCTCCTCACCTGAGGGCGGGATACCACACCTCTGGATGAGGTGCAGTACCTCTGTGGCGACTGAACCATCAGGGGCACCACAGTAGGTCCAAGGTGTCAGCAAGCAGAGAAGATAGGTAACAGCCATATTGATATAAAAATAGCTCATCAGAAGAAACAGCACCATTTCAAAGTGATTGAGTACATTCCAATATATTATTCATTATGGCGCTCATATAATGGACAAATAAGGGGACCGATTGCCAAAATGAACATCAAACAAAGCAAAAAGAGAAAATGATCAAATGGTCCAATAAAGTATAAAAATGTAAATACTTTATTAAATATTACAAATGAAGGAACAGGTTTGAATGGGGAGGAAGAAATAATAAAAAATGCAGGGACACAATGTGCAAGCTGAAGGTCATAGTATAGAAGTTATATTTGGCAGTCAGCCAACTCAGGGTAAAAAAGACCCATTACCCATACTGATATTCACAATGATATGCTGGTCACAAACATAGAAGGCATGCACAGTAAATACTGAGGCATTAAACCTATAGAAAAAAATACTAAGCATTTATGGTAGAGTAAAGCATACCTGACCCAGATGAGGAGTACAGATGTGCACAGAAGCACATGTGGACGCATCTGGTCCTGAAAAAAAAAAAGGAAGAAGAAACCGACCATAATGTCCAAAAGGTAATACGGTAAAAATATTATGTTTATTAATCATAATAAAATACAGGAATAATATTGGGAGCAAAATAATCAATGTGTGGAAAACAGTTAATTAAAAACAAGGCCGCACATCCACATGACAAAAAAGGCCATAGGCAGTACTTTTGAGTGGTGGTCTCCTGCACCGAACTCTACAACATCTGTTCCTTGTCAGCCGAAGTCATTGGCATCATGCCTTCTGCAAGGGCACAACGCCCCAACAGATAAAGACTACACAGCCAGCCAGAACCTCCATTTTTATGTAGTGTACCAGGGAGTGAAGCACTAGTCCTTTCCCCACGGCTACTGCCCTACGCCACGTTTCAGTTTGTCACCAGAGGGAACAAGGTGATTCCAAAAATGTATAAAAGTAGAAGACACAGTTTATGGAAGTATCTTCAAAGCAACTTGTAAACATACACGTATATCATACAGAAGAAATGCTCAAGGCCCCCAAAAATCCTTTGAAGATGGCTTCACACCCAGTAATTTTGACTATTTTTGCCACCATTTTCTATCCTCTGAGGGACTATAATTGGTTATACTCCTCTTTCCCCATGTCTCTCCTGCTGTCGCCAGTCCTCCAATTGGCTCCTCTGTCTTCTTTGTTTGGGCCTCTTGTTCAGCTGTCTTACACTGGGCTCCATGTGGCAGTATTACCGTCAATGATGTGCACTGCACCCCATGTTATAGAGTGGAGCCTGTTGTGAGTTCATTTTCTGGTCCACCAGTTGTGAGTTCCCCTGCCAGGCTCCTTCTGGTGGTAACAGGAGGTAGTGAGGCTGATTTAATCAATAGAGATCTGCCACCTGATAATGAGGATGACAATTGGACCTCATGATTCTCAGACTGGATTTAAGACAGCCGACACCCTATTCTGGTGCTGGTGAATCCTTCTGGCTTGTCAGGTCTTGGTTTTCAGCTCTGTTCCAGTCATCTAAAGCTAAGTTTTTCTGCTAATGTTCACACTTGATTTTGTTGGTCTAGTCAGTTTTTTGTGTGGTCAGGCAGCCCCGGCTGGGGCTGTGCTGAATTTCCACTCTTATTTACCTGTATTTGCCAATTTGCTTTTTGTCCCTTATTAGATTGGCCTCTTTTTGCTCTGTCTCAGAATATTTCAGAGTGCTGATATAGTGGGAGAAGTCTAGTGACTTCAGTGTTAATTTTGCTATCAGAAGTGTTGGACATTATTTTTGCAGGGTTTTTTGCAGATTGCAGACAGTGTCTTTCCTTTCCTATCCTTTCTAGTTAGTTTGGACCCCATCGTTTGCTCTGCCTATTTTCCTGCCTGTGTTTGTGCTTTCATCTTGTTCAATGTCAATACATGTGTGGGGGCTATCTTTCATTTGTGGTCTGCTTTGGGGCAGTTAGTTTTCCTCTTTTCATGCTTCAGGCTTATGTAGTTCTCCGGCTGTGACGAAGCGTCTAGGATCATCGTAGGTACGCTCCACGGCTGCTGCTAGTTGTGTGGTTAGGATCAGGGATCTGCAATCTGCATAGTTACCAACCTCTCTGGATTTCTGTGACTTAGCTTATTTTGTTTTTTTTCTCCTCGGTGACCCATTCATAACAGGAGCCTAGTGAAGAGTGGAGCCTAGTGAAGAGTGGGGCCTAGTGAAGAGCAGCAGGCCTGAAAGGCCAAAACAGAAGAAGATAGAAGACAGAGGAACTTTACAGAGAATCAGCGATGGTTGAAGAGTTTTTTTCCCCCTTCCTGCCATATTCAATTTGCACCTAATTTAATAAATGCAAATCTCATTTCCAGGCCGAATCTGAGTAAGTCTGCCGAAGTTGAATATCAAGAGATTTGATCATCTCTGATTTTTTTTGCACAACATTATACATGTGAGCATTGTGCAAAATAATAAAATTAATAAACACTTTTAAGGCATATTGTCATTATGTTTTACAAGCATTGCAAAGTGGCAAAAATAAACTGGGGGAAGATTTCTAGAAACTGAAAAAAACCCTGCATTGTTTGCTCACAGCAACCCATCACAGAGCAGTTTTAATTTTATAAGATTAGAATTTCAAAATTAAATCTGCTCTCTGGTAGGTTGCTATGAGCAACCAAGACAGACTTTCTTTTAGACAGTTTCATGAATCTCCCCCATGTGATAAATTTGGCACAACTGGTACCATTTGCATAATACACATACGGTACCTTCCAATTTTCCCAGATCTAGAGAGTCAGTCCCAAACTTGCGGAGCTGTCCCATTGTCCTAGAAGGTTGGAGGTTTGTCCCAACTGTCACTATATCTGTGCCTTCGGGGCAAAATGTTGGAGCAGGTGATTGTCAGATCCACGCTCTACTCCACTCTGGGTACAGGCTGAAAGACCTGCACAGACCACCAGGTCACATGACATTCTCAGATCCCAAGACTGGGCCGCAGACCCCAGTTCAATCAGAGGAGCAGAGATAAGAAAAGATGCAAAGGCAAGTGAGATACTTGTGTGGGGGCATTATACTGTGTGGGAGGCCACTGTGGGGAATTCATGTTGTGTGATGGGAGCTGTGGAGACATCAAACTGTGGGGGGACTGTGGGAGCAACATATTATGTGGGGAGACTCTGGGGGCATCATAGAAAAAAAGTTTTTTATGGTTCCAGCACACGATGTGAAAAAAATAAGAAAAGCCTTTATTTAATCCATAATTAAAAAATGCAATTCCAGTGATGATAAAAGCATGTGTAGGCTTATGCGTTTCGGATCATATTTGACCCTTAATCATAGCATGGGGGCATCATAGTCTGATGGTCTCTGGGGGCTTCATACTTTGTGGGGGGACCATGAGGGGAATATACTGTGTGGGGGGACCTCGGAGACATCATACTTTGTGGGAGGACTGTGGAAATCATAATGTAAGGGACATCATACTGTGTGTTGGGAAGCAATTTTGGGGCATCATAGTGTGTGGGTCATTCTGGAGGAATTCTACTTGTGTAGGGGCATTGGTGATATCATACTGTGTGGGGGGTTGTGGGCATCATAATATGTGGGGTACATCATACTGTGTGTTGGGGAAATGTTGAGGCATCATAGTGTGTGGAGACGTTGGGAGGAATTCTACCTTTGTAGGGGCATTGACATCATAATATCTTGGGGGCATCATAATGTGTGTGGTAGGCACTGTTGGGGCCATAAAAGGGGTACTATACTTTGTGCTAATGTAATAGCCTGCAGGTACTGAGGATGTCACCATGGATCAGAGACAGACCAAGATTTATAGGGTTTATTTACAGGGGATAAATTCTCCATGCAGGGAGGAGCAGTAAGGGGTTAAATGAATAAGAGTAAACAATATTAACAGCAAAATAGACTAAAAAAACTACTAAACAGTTATGAGACTGTTCGACTGGCATTAATATGACTTATGAGTCCGGGGAAAGCTTGATTGCAGGGTTTCTTTCTCCCACGTTGGCACCGTCAACAGCAGCGCTCGCAGTCTCTGTAGTCTCCTCTGGATGTAGCTGAAACCTCAGAGGTTAAGTCTCTGCAGTCTCCTCTCAGGGGTTAAAGCAGGAAGCAGGGAGACGCTGTGAACCTGAGTCTCCCCTGCTCTATGTCTCTGTATGTTAAACTGATAGTCTCTCCGCAGGAACAATGCTGTACACACTGGGAAGTCTACTTGCCACGCTCAGCAGTCACCCTGGCTGCGCACTTGGGTCACTGTATCTGCACTGTCAGGGGGGAAGTCTCCTTTGGTCATTCCACAAACTGATATACAGCTTTCACTATGGCTTGTATCTCAGTCTCAGTGCTCTGACGGGGAGTCCTCTCTCTCTCTGGGAGCGCGGTGCTGCAGCCTGCTTTCTCTCTGGCGCACTCCCCCTGTCTCTGGCGTGCCCTCCTCTGTGCCTGGAGCGCTCTGCTTTCGCGCCCTCGGCCTGCACACCTTCTAGTCCACCGCCCCTTCTCCTTCCTCTTTGCCCCTTGCAGTCACATTGTCCAGTCGGTCCAGGGCAGAAAGTCTCCCCCCCGGCAATCCTGCTGTCTGGCTAAGTGGTTCCGGGTAAGGAGCAGCGAAGGTAACCTCCTTTGGGCTCTTCTTCACTCCCTTACACTAACACTATTGGGCTTCACAAGAAGCAATGTTTCTGTGTGTCTGCAAATTAAGGACTGTGTGAGACCAGGCTAATGGATTAGCATAAAATAATAATTGCCGTATGCACCATGCACACAATTTCCTAAATGTTAAAGTTGTGACGTATCTATGCATTACAAGAACAGAGACTTTGAAATATTTTTCTAGAATAAAACATTCAAGTTTATCTTAATAATTAAAATACAATTTCATCATCCATACAAAAAAATATGGAAAAAAACAATGCATTTCATATGCAGCAGTATTGATAAATCTCCTCCAGCAATCCCAGGACGTCATTATCACTGTCAGGAGACATTTCTTAGTGCTGTAATGTGAGGAGACATTTATAGATTTAAGTTGCTTTTCCTCTACTCTTATGAGTTATATTGAAACTAGCAGATGAGTGATTACTGCAGCCAGATATGAGTCTGCAGGATTTCGTACACGCGAGCTACCCAGAACCATTCATGTAACTGTAAAAACTGCCGCCTGATCTGTATGGAGAGTCGCCATATTGTACGTGTCAGAAAGGGACATGATATCAGCTACTGTAAGGTATGCACACATTAAAGTTACAGTATACAGTGCCTACAAGTAGTATTCAACCCCCTGCAGATTTAGCAGGTTTACACATTCGGAATTAACTTGGCATTGTGACATTTGGACTGTAGATCAGCCTGGAAGTGTAAAATGCACTGCAGCAAAAAAGAATGTTATTTCTTTGTTTAATTTTTTTTTAAATTGTGAAAAGTTTATTCAGAGGGTCATTTATTATTCAACCCCTCAAACCACCAGAATTCTGTTTGGTTCCCCTAAAGTATTAAGAAGTATTTCAGGCACAAAGAACAATGAGCTTCACATGTTTGGATTAATTATCTCTTTTTCCAGCCTTTTCTGACTATTTAAGACACTCCCCAAACTTGTGAACAGCACTCATACATGGTCAACATGGGAAAGACAAAGGAGCATTCCAAGGCCATCAGAGACAAGATCGTGGAGGGTCACAAGGCTGGCAAGGGGTACAAAACCCTTTCCAAGGAGTTGGGCCTACCTGTCTCCACTGTTGGGAGCATCATCCGGAAGTGGAAGGCTTATGGAACTACTGTTAGCCTTCCACGGCCTGGACAGCCTTTGAAAGTTTCCTCCCGTGCCGAGGCCAGGCTTGTCCGAAGAGTGAAGGCTAACCCAAGGACAACAAGGAAGGAGCTCCGGGAAGATCTCATGGCAGTGGGGACATTGGTTTCAGTCAATACCATAAGTAACGTACTCCACCGCAATGGTCTCCGTTCCAGACGAGCCCGTAAGGTACCTTTACTTTCAAAGCGTCATGTCAAGGCTCGTCTACAGTTTGCTCATGATCACTTGGAGGACTCTGAGACAGACTGGTTCAAGGTTCTCTGGTCTGATGAGACCAAGATCGAGATCTTTGGTGCCAACCACACACGTGACGTTTGGAGACTGGATGGCACTGCATACGACCCCAAGAATACCATCCCTATAGTCAAGCATGGTGGTGGCAGCATCATGCTGTGGGGCTGTTTCTCAGCCAAGGGGCCTGGCCATCTGGTCCGCATCCATGGGAAGATGGATAGCACGGCCTACCTGGAGATTTTGGCCAAGAACCTCCGCTCCTCCATCAAGGATCTTAAGATGGGTCGTCATTTCATCTTTCAACAAGACAACGACCCAAAGCACACAGCCAAGAAAACCAAGGCCTGGTTCAAGAGGCAAAAAATCAAGGTGTTGGAGTGGCCTAGTCAGTCTCCTGACCTTAACCCAATTGAAAACTTGTGGAAGGAGCTCAAGATTAAAGTCCACATGAGACACCCAAAGAACCTAGATAACTTGGAGAAGATCTGCATGGAGGAGTGGGCCAAGATAACTCCAGAGACCTGTGCCGGCCTGATCAGGTCTTATAAAAGACGATTATTAGCTGTAATTGCAAACAAGGGTTATTCCACAAAATATTAAACCTAGGGGTTGAATAATAATTGACCCACACTTGTATGTTTAAAATGTATTAAAATTTAATTGAGCAACATAACTTTTTGGTTTGTAAGATTTATGCATCTGTTAATAAATCCTGCTCTAACTTATTTGCATCTTATCAAACCTGCTAAATCTGCAGGGGGTTGAATACTACTTGTAGGCACTGTATACAGTGGGGAAAAAAAGTATTTAGTCAGTCAGCAATAGTGCAAGTTCCACCACTTAAAAAGATGAGAGGCGTCTGTAATTTACATCATAGGTAGACCTCAACTATGGGAGACAAACTGAGAAAAAAAAATCCAGAAAATCACATTGTCTGTTTTTTTTTCATTTTATTTGCATATTATGGTGGAAAATAAGTATTTGGTCAGAAACAAGCAATCAAGATTTCTTGCTCTCACAGACCTGTAACTTCTTCTTTAAGAGTCTCCTCTTTCCTCCACTCATTACCTGTAGTAATGGCACCTGTTTAAACTTGTTATCAGTATAAAAAGACACCTGTGCACACCCTCAAACAGTCTAACTCCAAACTCCACTATGGTGAAGACCAAAGAGCTGTCAAAGGACACCAGAAACAAAATTGTAGCCCTGCACCAGGCTGGGAAGACTGAATCTGCAATAGCCAACCAGCTTGGAGTGAAGAAATCAACTGTGGGAGCAATAATTAGAAAATGGAAGACATACAAGACCACTGATAATCTCCCTCGATCTGGTGCTCCACGCAAAATCCCACCCGTGGGGTCAGAATGATCACAAGAACGGTGAGCAAAAATCCCAGAACCACGCGGGGGGACCTAGTGAATGAACTGCAGAGAGCTGGGACCAATGTAACAAGGCCTACCATAAGTAACACACTACGCCACCATGGACTCAGATCCTGCAGTGCCAGACGTGTCCCACTGCTTAAGCCTGTACATGTCCGGGCCCGTCTGAAGTGTGCTAGAGAGCATTTGGATGATCCAGAGGAGTTTTGGGAGAATGTCCTATGGTCTGATGAAACCAAACTGGAACTGTTTGGTAGAAACACAACTTGTCGTGTTTGGAGGAAAAAGAATACTGAGTTGCATCCATCAAACACCATACCTACTGTAAAGCATGGTGGTGGAAACATCATGCTTTGGGGCTGTTTCTCTGCAAAGGGGCAAGGACGACTGATCCAGGTACATGAAAGAATGAATGGGGCCATGTATCGTGAGATTTTGAGTGCAAACCTCCTTCCATCAGCAAGGGCATTGAAGATGAAACGTGGCTGGGTCTTTCAACATGACAATGATCCAAAGCACACCGCCAGGGCAACGAAGGAGTGGCTTCATAAGAAGCATTTCAAGGTCCTGGAGTGGCCTAGCCAGTCTCCAGATCTCTACCCTATAGAAAACCTTTGGAGGGAGTTGAAAGTCCGTGTTGCCAAGCGAAAAGCCAAAAACATCACTGCTCTAGAGGAGATCTGCATGGAGGAATGGGCCAACATACCAACAACAGTGTGTGGCAACCTTGTGAAGACTTACAGAAAACGTTTGACCTCTGTCATTGCCAACAAAGGATATATCACAAAGTATTGAGATGAAATTTTGTTTCTGACCAAATACTTATTTTCCACCATAATATGCAAATAAAATGAAAAAAAAAACAGACAATGTGATTTTCTGGATTTTTTTTTCTCAGTTTGTCTCCCATAGTTGAGGTCTACCTATGATGTAAATTACAGACGCCTCTCATCTTTTTAAGTGGTGGAACTTGCACTATTGCTGACTGACTAAATACTTTTTTTCCCCACTGTATATATGGGAGGAATGGCCCCCGTCGAGTGTCCGGCCGGATCCTGAGGAGCCGTCATCTGGGTTCCGGGGGGAAACTGTTCCCGGGGGACAGAATTCGAGGACGGACCGTTGTGACAGACAGATGGGCTGGGGAGGGACAAGGATAAAGGAGGCGGGGAATTCCCCAGACGATGAGTAAGCAGACCGGTACAGAGGCAACAGGAGACGCTGGGAGCGACTGAGAGCAAGAGCGACCTGTCAGTGCGAGGGAGGACACTCACTGAGGACTCCAGGGGGATGGCGCCAGGACAATCCTCCGAGACTTGCTGCCATGCCCCAGCCTGCGGCCACTGCGGCCCCAGTCCAGACCGCTGCCGCCTCACCTCAGCACGCAGCTGCGGCCTACCCATGGTCGCCCGCGGCCACTGCCGCATCACCTCAGCCCGCGGCTGAGGCCTGTCCCCCGCCATCCGCAGCCGCCCTGCTCTCACCAGTGGCCGCGGCGAGTGCGGTGCCATCGGCGGTCATTACTGTCCCGCTCCGGTCCGCGGCAGGGGCCGAGCCTCTGCTTGCTGCGGAGTCTCCATCGCAGCGGTTAGCTGCCCAGGTGGCCTGTCTTTCGCCACGCCGCATTGCCGACTACTCCGCTGAAAGACCACCAGACGAGGGACGTCTGGACAGCTAAGTTGACTATAGACTTAAGGACCCGTAGTTGGCCATACCGCGGCCCTATAGTGACCAGCTATTGCCGGACGTAGTCGTGTTCTACCCCTCTTGTGTTTGCTTGTATACAGAGCCCCTGCGAGGGCAACTCTTGTTACCCCTTTTGTGGATCAGGCCGAGATTGAGGAAAGTCACCTCTAGGCCTATAAACGTTATTATAAAAACACCAAACCGTCCCGCGACTCGTCACTGCATCCTGCGTACCTGCTTGTACCACATTTGGCGTAGTCGGCAGGATGCAGTCTCCGAGCGCAGACGGCGGGACTCCTGATCAGAGTGGGGCTGCGGACGTTGTGGTTGACGGGGGTCTCAGCTCCAGCATCTCCCTGGGGGCTATGCTAAGTAACCTGCCCCAGTTTTCTGGCTCCGTTACGCTGTTGTGGAGCTGGACAGAATGTATGCAGGGCCTTTTCCGCATGCACCCCATGACCCCCGATTTAGAGGCTGAAGTGGCCCTTATGGTGCTGGATGGGGAAGCCCAGAAGTCGGTAATATTGAGACCCCCGGGGCGTCGTAACACCTTCGCCAGGGTCCTGCAGACCCGGTTGTTCAGTCGGATGCAGGGGGAGGGGGAGACCATCACCTAGTATATGAACACCCTCCAGGAACTACACACCGCCATAGAACAGAAGGATGGAATAAGGGTAGAGCCCAACGACATTACCCTGTGTGATCTGCTAGTGACTAGACTCCGGGACCCACTAATCAAGCAGGCATTGCGGGAACAGGTCCGATTGAACCCGCGTTTAGCCTTTTCCGAAGTGGGGTGTCAGGCCCGGGTGCGAGAGCAAGAGCAGAGGATGAAGGCTCCTGTGGGGAAGGCCAGGAGCATGGAGTCCTTCGTAAGCATAGTCGAAGAACCTCAATGGATAGAGGAAATGAGACAACTGAAGAGTATCCGGGGTGAACTGGCCGAAGTGAAGAAAAGAACGGAGCCCGCGCCCGGCCGACCTGGCTACAACTCCGGGCCCTGGGGGCCTCGCAATGCCCGGGGTGGCCGAGCCTCACCGCCCCAGTGCTATGAGTGTGGAGAACTGGGCCACGTCGCACGGGAGTGTCTGTGGCGTGGGAGATACCCACCCCGGTGGGCATTAAACTAGAGGGCTCCGGGCATGGGGGACGCCGCTCGGAGCCGGAAGCCACAACGAGGGGTGGTGGAAGTCCCGAAGAACTGCTCGCTAAGTGTCCACTAGTATGGTCCGAAGTTGAGGGTCTTGCTGTGTGGTGCCTAGTGGATACGGGGTCGCAGGTAATGACTACGCCAGCAACGTACTTCTGGCAGCATTTCCCGGAACCGGCAAGGCCCCAGTGGGGGCCCATGATACGACTAGTGGCCGCAAACCAACTGCCGGTACCTGTCGCCGGGGTGGTGTGGCTTCAAATGACATTGTGTGGTAAATCCCTCGGCCACCGGGGAGTGGTCCTGACCCAAGGAGAGACTAACGACCGTCATCCGATCATCCTGGGCATGAATGTACTGCGGGAGTTCAGCAATCTACTCCTCAACGATTCGATGCAGGAGATCCTAAGTCAGTGGGGTTCTCGCACGGTCCAGGGGCAGGTCTTCCAGCGGTTGGTTCAGGAGGTGCGAGTGCTCCAGGAGTGTCAGGAGGGTGAGGCGCTGGGCAAGGTCATTGCGCCGGCGCCCCCCCGCTCGTGCTCCCTCCGGGGCAGACTGTGGTGGCTCTGCCGATCCGCACCCCGATACCACTGGAGGGTGTGGAGGTGCAGGTGGAACCATGGTACTCGGAGTGCCTGCACCCTGGCATCCTGGTGGCCCGCTCCCTGGCCACAGTACGGGAGGGGACCGTCTTGGAAAGATCTGTCAACCTGGAAGATCAGGATATCACCCTGAAGCCCCGGGCCAAAATGGCCAAACTAGTAAGGCCATTGGAGGAGCTGCTGCCGGACCCCGCAGTCCAGTTGCGGGTGCAACCCGAAGATCCCTGGGCAGTAACGATACGAACCCAACTGGCTGCCACATCCGCGACCCAAGAAAAAAAGGTCGTGTCATTTTGGAAAGGATGCGGGCTGAACCTTCCGGCCTGGCGCCAGCCCAGCTTCTCCAAGTAGAGACACTTCTTGGCCAAATTTACAGTGTCTTCGCCAGCCACGAGGACGACTTCGAATGTACCACGGCCATCACGCATGGGATCCCCACGGCAGGAGTGGCCCCTATCCGGGAGCGATATCGGCAAATACCACCGCAGGTATATCAGTAAGTGAAAACATTATTAGCCCAAATGCTCCGGAAGGGGGTCATACGAGAAAGCCAGAGCCCTTGATCGGCCCCTATTGTCCTGGTCCGGAAGAAAGATAGCACTCTGCGATTTTGCGTGGATTATCGGAAGTTGAACGCCTGCACCATCAAGGATTCGTATCCCCTGCCCCGCATAGAAGAGTCTCTGTCCGCCCTGGGGAACGCAACATACTTTTCAACCCTTGACCTGGCCAGTGGATACTGGCAGCTGCTGATGTCGGAGGAAGACAGAGCCAAGACGGCATTCATCCTTCCCATGGGACTGTTCGAGTTCAATCGGATGCCGTTTGGGCTGGCCAACGCCCCCGGAACTTTTCAGCGGTTGATGTAGCGGTGTCTAGGAGACCTCAACTTTGAAGCCACGTTGATATACCTGGACGATATTATCATCTATTCTGCCACCTTCGAGGACCACCTGAGGCGGTTAGGGCAGGTGCTCGGCCAGCTGCAGAAGTACGGATTAAAGGTAAAGCCCCAGAAATGCCACCTGTTCCGCTCCCAGATCGAGTACCTGGGGCATACCGTCTCGGTAGAGGGCGTTCGACCATCCCTGGAAAAGGTCGCTGCCATCCAGGGGTGTCCTACCCCCGAGACGGTGAAGGACGTGCGGGCCTTCTTGGGGTTAGCTGGCTACTACCATCGGTTTGTGGAGAATTATGCACGCCGAGCTTGAGTCCTGCAAGACCCGCTGAAGGGGGCTCCCACCAGGGTGAATGGATGGAAGATCCAATGGCAGCAACCGCAAGAGGATGCGTTTCAAGACCTCAAAGCTGCTCTCTTGGACGCCCAGGTATTGGCATATGCGGATATTTTGCAACCGTTCATCCTGTATACCGACGGGAGCCTCCAGGGACTAAGAGCTGTGTTGTCACAGGTGCAGGATGGCTGGGAGAAAGTGATGGCCTATGGTAGCCGGTCGCTGCATGACTCAGAACGCAACCCGGACAATTACAGCTCCTTTAAGCTCGAGCTCCTTGCGGTAGTGTGGGCAATGATGGAGCGATTTGCAGAGTATCTGGCGGGCTCCAAAGTAGTAGTGCGGACCGATAACAACCCATTTGGAGAATGCCAAACTGGGGGCCCTCGAGAAGCGGTGGGTGGTTCGGATGGCCAAATTCAATTATAGGATCATCTACAAACGGGGAGCTGAAAACATGCACGCTGACGCGCTCTCCAGAATCCGACATACCACCCCAAGGAGAAGCCGAGACAACGAATTAGAAGCAGATGAGTCGCCGTTCGCCCTCACCACCGCCGCGCCTACAGTCAGCATGCAGGAAGTGCCTCGTCCGGGACTCCGAGGAGGGATGCTGGGACAGACCTGCGGGCACTGGATCCAGCAGCAACAAGAAGATACAGAAATTGGACTCCTGCGCCGATGGGTGGCCACCGGTAAATTGCCCACGGGCTCGCTGAGGCAGACTTTGACCCAAGATATGTTGCTGATGCTGCGCCAGTGGGAGAAACTGGTCATCAAAAAAGGACTCTTATATCGAAAGGTCATGTCACGAACCACGTCAGCTACGATATGGCAGGTGATCGTGCCCGGAGCCCATCTCAACCAACTGGCCCGGGAAGCCCATGAAAAAGGGGCTCACTTTGGTGCTCAAAAGACGTTACAATGGTTACAGCAGATAGTGTACCACCCACGCTTGCACACTGCTGTAGAAGAAGTTTGCCAGACCTGCCGCCCGTGCGAGCTCGCTAAACCCCCTGCGCAACGAGCCCCGGTGCAGACTATTGTAACGTCAGCCCCTTTGGAGCTTCTTACAGTGGATTACCTGACCATAGGTCCTGCCTATCAGGGGTATGAACATTGTCTCGTTATGGTGGACCATTTCACCAAGTTCACCGTGGTCACCCCCACCCGAGACCAAACAGCGGAGACGGCTGCTTATGCGATTTGTAAGAACTTTATTCAAGTGTACGGCTGTCCACAACGAATACATTCGGACCAAGGAGCGTGCTTCCTAGGAAAAGTCATGGAAGAGCTTCACCATCTGTACGGTATCGATAAATCGCGGACTAACGGAGCCTGCGAGCGATTCAATCATACGTTAATCCAGATGCTGTGCACCCTGGAAAGCGACCGCAAGGCCCGCTGGCCTGAATATGTCCCCGAGCTGGTGTGGGTATATAACAACCAGGTGCATCGAGTAACTGGTTACACCCCCTATTCATTGCTGTTCGGGCGGGAAGGCAAGGAATTACGGAGGTGGAATTAGACCCGGAGGAACCACAACCCTGGACCGGGGTATCCTCATGGGTCCGAAATCACCGGCATCGGCTGCAGACCCTCCACCGGATCGTCCATACGAAGCCCCAGGATCTAGAACACCAGGGGGGAGCGCTACCCCCACCTATTGACTTTCAGGCTGGGGATCGGGTACTTATACTTGATCAACGTCCCCAAAACAAGTTAGAAACACGGTGGGAGGTGAACCCGTACCGAGTGATGCGCCGAATAAGCCCCGATTGGCCTGTGTACGAAATACAGTCTGAAGGAAACAACACTTCTCACTTGGGTTGTGCACCGTAACATGTTACGACTTTGTACGTCTACTGATCCCCCGCGGCCCGAACCGACCCTCCAGGTCCCCGACCCCATGCCCACGGTCTGGGACCTGGATGACAAAGAGGACTTCCCTGTCACGTCTACGGGGCACCCCAGTAGTGGCACTACAGTAGACCCGGAAATCCCACCAGAACCATCTAGTCGACCACCCTCCACACCCCAGAAGACTCCACTACACCCGAGCTTCGACACTCCGAGCGGTCAACAGTTGGCAAACCCCCTGAACGTTACGAACAAGACCAGTTCGGGGGCTGCAGCCCATCTGTTCCAGGAATCCACCGGGGTCTGTAGTGCCCCCGTGACATCAGAGCGCCGGAGCGCCCGAAGACTCCGTCTACGCTTCAGCAACTGGGCCCAGCGACTACTCCGCCGAAAGACTACCATCCCGAACAACGAGGGACGTCTGGACAGCTAAGTTGACTATAGACTTAAGGACCCGTAGCAGGCCATACCGCGGCCCTATAGTGACCGGCTATTGCCGGACGTAGTCGTGTTCTACCCCTCTTGTGTTTGTTTGTATACAAAGCCCCTGCGAGGGCAACTCTTGTTACCCCTTTTGTGGATCAGGCCGAGATTGAGGAAAGTCACCTCTAGGCCTATAAACGTTATTAGAAAAACACAAAACCGTCTCGCGACTCGTCACTGCATCCTGCGTATCTGCTTGTACCACATTTATCCCCAATGAGGCATGTGCGACTGTTGTTCTTGCTGGTTGTATAGCCAAGCATTTCCATAATTGCTGAGGCAGTAGCATAGATCAGTTCATAAGTTTGAGTTATGGTGGTGGTAGGTATGGTGGGCACTGGACTAACGAAGGAAAGTGCCACTGACTGTGTGTGCCGCCCTGGTGGGAGGCATCTAGGTTTCCGTGATGTGGCAACTGGAAGGGGATAACGCCGCTTTTTTGAGACCCGATGGCGTGCACTTGAATGATATCGGGCTCGATATCTTCTTATCCGGTCTCCAAGATGGCATAGAGCAGGCGTTGCTATTGATGGGTGGGGGTCGAACAGGATCCTCCGTGGTGGTGGAGAAGTAATAGCACATAAGTTACGGCTTGCTGGCTGACTTGCCTGCGAATATGGAGCAGGGCATTAGGCGGCGAGCGCGTTTTTAAGAAAGCTAAGTGCCTTTTCAAATGTTTGCTAAGAAAAATATTTAATAAAGCTGTGACCGACCTTCACCCATCATTTGGTCTCTGAGTTTGATTTGTATGGTTAAGTGGGGCTGAAGAAATGCGCCCTCGTCGATTGCCCCGGTCGCCGCCCCGGCTTCTCAGCATTTGCAGCCGGCGGCGGCAGGGCAGGGAGGAGGCAGGCGGTCCGTGTGGCGAACATGCCCTCCTCTGCGTCTCCGAGACGCCTTGCTGGTGCCTGCCGGGGTCTCTTGGAGTCACCGCCCCCTCACTTCCGGTCCAGCGCCGCAGCACACCAGGCGGCGGCTGCACTGGGAAGCGTGTAGCCTTGGCCCATCACAGTGTTACACCAGCGCCTCAGGCCACAAGCATGCTCCTCTCAGGCGCCCATTATTGCATCTGGTAATGGGAGAGAGGTGGGTACACAACGCAGCGGTGTGCCGCTTAATAGTGTGGTGGGGCCCAATATGGGGGGTAGGCATAGCACCTCCTCAGCTGGTTCGGCGGAGGAGCCAAGTACAGCACAAGTCATGGTGCCCCCGGTGGGGGCTCAGAATCAGGCCCCCACTTTGCAGGCGCCTTTGTCAGGCGCCATCCAGCTGCTTTTGCCCATGGCTGGTAATTCCACGACGGGTAATATGGGGCTTGTTTCAGCTCAGGCTCCTTATAGCGCTGCTCAGATGCAAGAGGCTCCTGCCCATAACGTGGCTACTGCTACTGCAGGAGCCACTTCAAGTCGGGATTTTTCTGCTGCTCCTGCTGTGGGTGGTGGTTCCACAGGTGGGGGGGGACAGGCGTAGGCGCCGGAGGTCCTCGTCCTCTTATCATTCATCCTCCCAGTCGCGGCGGGAGCGTCGGGCATCCCAAAGCAGCCATAAGAAATCTAGGTGTTCTGGCCGTAAAGATCTATCTCGCGGACGTCATTGTTGTCGGTCCTCAAGGCGTGGCTCTCCATCTTCGGTGTTGGAGGTGTCCAGCACGTCTGCGAGCCCTGAGCATACCCGTTGCCCTCCTCCTGATCGTCGGGAGTCGAGGGCGCAGTCCAGGACTTCCAGCCTGGTTGAGCCGGCCGTACCTCCCAAGGCTACAAGTCGCAACATGTTTCTCCAAGAGGTGTATCCAGGAGCCGGAGTACCTCCATCGTTGGGAGTCCCTCCTCCATCAGCGGACCCGGGTGAGTGTTCCTTGTTGGGATTGCAAAGCGTGGATAATGCTGCTGTTATTTCGGCGCTGAAGGCGTCGGTTGGGCAATTGCCCTCAACATTGGGTGCGGTAAAGGAGAGAGCTAAAGTCGACTCCGCACCAGCAGGTGTATATATAGATACCATGTTTTGCGGGGTCAGTGCACTTGGGTCGAATGTAGACGAAGACACTAAAACGAAAATCTGGAATAATGATTATATAGATATTTGGTCATTGATATCGGTGGATCAGCACACGGTGGATAAAGAAAGGAGAATGGTTGAGAGATTTTCGGAAAGGGGGCGCCAGAAGGTGGCGAAAACCATGAACAATTGGTTGCAGGCTTTTGCAGTGCTGGGCTGCATTATGGGGTAGAGGCATCCGGGACGTTGCTCAGAGCTTTTTATCTACCAGGATATGATTTACAATTCTTATAAGGCGCATGGCGGGTTGGCATGGTGGCGGTATGACAAAGAATTCAGGAGGAGGTTGGCTCTCTATCCGGACATCAGTTGGGGGGTCTAAGCGACTGAGGTCTGGTTGCGTCTGATGATGACACAAAAGCAATACCCCTTTCCATCAGCGGCTACTGGACAAAGCTCAACAGGCTCCAGTTCAGTGGTCGTGTGGAGACCCGGTGCCTGTTGGTTGTTTAATGAAGGACACTGCAGATTTTACAGTCTCTGTAAATTTAAGCATGAATGTTCGGCGTGTGGCGGTTCCCATCCAGCATGTAGATGTTCCCGTCTAGCGGGAAAGCTGCCAATTAAGCCGCAGTAAACTGAACGGAAGGACGCCGGTGAGCGTGGTCAAGATGGGACCGTGATTAGACCGGTATCCTAACAAGGAAGCAGCAGGTCAGCTGCGCTTTGGGTTCTCAGATGGTTTTTTCATCCCGTTCAAATTGCATAGTTTTCATGGTTTCCCGGCAAATTTGAATTCGGCTCGTGAGCATCCAGATGTTTTGGTTGAGAAGATACAGAAGGAAGTTGCGCTTGGTAGGATGGCTGGCCCCTTTTTATCCCCGCCTTTTCAGAATTTCAGAGTATCGCCTTTGGGAGTTGTTCCGAAAAAATATCCGGGTTCTTTTCGATTGATACACCATTTATCGCACCCAAAGGGGTTTTCCGTGAAAGACGGGATTTCGCAGGAAGATGCGTCGGTGTCTTATGCCTCGTTCGATCGGGCTGTAGCTTTGATCAGCAACGCGGGAGAAGGGGCTTGGTTGACGAAGTCTGATATTGACTGGGCTTTTCGTTTGTTGCCAGTGCACCCAGATTGTTTTCATCTGTTGGGTTGTCAGGTGGATGGAGAGTATTACTATGACATGTGTCTCCCCATGGGATGTTCTATCTCTTGTTATTATTTTGAACTTTTTAGTTCCTTTTTGGAGTGGGTTGTGAGATGGGAATCGGGGAGCAGGACCGTTACCCATTACCTGGATGATTTCCTTTTTGTCGGTCCTAAGAACTCGGATGTATGTCACAGGTTGCTGACAACTTTCTCGTCGGTCACAAAAAAATTCGGCGTGCCATTGTCCCCAGAAAAGACTGTTGGCCCAGTTCAAGTTTTGTCTTTTCTGGGCATTGAAATTGATACTGTAGCAATGGTGTATCGTCTACCCAGTGAGAAGGTTCAAAAATTGGTGTCTATGATTGAGGGTTTCATGTCAGTTCGAAAGGTTACCCTGTTACAGATGCAATCGCTGTTAGGCCTCTTGGTTTTTGCCAGTAGAGTCATGCCTGCGGGCAGGGTTTTTTCACGGCGGCTGTCATTGGCAACAAAAGGTGCGTCTAGCTCCCATCATCGGGTGCGGGTCACGAGGACCATGAAGGCAGACTTGGAAGTGAGGCGTCTGTTCTTGGAAACGTTTAATGGTCACACTTGTTTCATGTTGCCTCACCGCACGGCACAGGAATTGCGTTTATTTTCCACAGGAGATGCGGCTACTGGTTTTTTGGCGGTTTTTGAGAACTGATGGTGCCGGGAGCCTTGGCCGGAGTTTTGGTTGAGTTCGGGTTTGGGTAATGACGGGACCTTGTGTGAGATTTTCCCAATTGTCATTTCCATTGAGTTGTGGGGTGATTTGCTGCGCAATCAGGAAATTCATTTGCAGACTGCTAATTTGTGCGTTTCTCGATGTATCAACCACATGTTGTCCAAGTCGCTGCCGGTGTTGAGCCTTCTGCGCAGGCTGGCGTTGTTGTGTCTGAAATTCAATATTTGGCTGCGGGCTCACCTTGTACAACAAATTGATCATTCCATGACTAATTCTTTTATTCATCCTGATTCGCAGGTGCTCACAGATATTTGTCCCAATGCTCTCCCGGAGGTTTTCCTTTGCCCGCCGCATCTGTGGGAGGTGGCCGCGAGCAGTTTATGTCGCTGGTTCGTTCGTCGGTGACTTCGTCTACGTGGCAAGCCTATGGTAAGGTGTGGATGGAATGGTGCTTGCTGGTGGGTTCCAGGCTGGTGCAGGTTTGCGGGGATTCGAGATTGCAAGTCACAATAGAGTACCTCTGTCAGTTGAAGGATAGGGGTTTGTCGGGTACGTCAGCACAGCAGCGTTTGGCGGGTGTTGCCTTTCATTTTCAGTTGTTAGGTTGGTTGGATGTGACTAAATCTTTTATTATAAAGCAGGCCATTAAAGGTTGGAGGAGGGTACACCCCACTAGTGAGTGACGGCGTCCTATTTCCCTAGTTTTACTGGGTCAAATTATAGCTATTTCCGGAAAGGTCTGTAGTTCTTTGTTTGAATCGGTCCTCATATCAGCTGCTTTTGGTTTGGCGTTTTTCAGTGCTTTAAGGGTTGGGGAATTGGTTCTGCGCTCAACGCACGGTTCAGGGTGTGGTTTACTATTGGGGGATGTGGTTTTCTTGGACGCAGCGGTTCGGGTTCGTATACGGAAATCGAAAACCGATCCTTTGGGTCGTGGTTCTTGGGTTTTGCTGAATGCTTCAGACTCCCCAACGTGCCCGGTCGCTTTGCTTACTGCGCACGCGGCTATTAGGTGTGGGGGTAGTTTTTTCTTCACACACGCAGATTCTTCGCCTTTGACTAGGTATCAATTTCAGGCTGTGTTCAATAAATGTTTGACGGGGGTGGGAGTGTCGGCGCGTGATTATGGCACGCATTCCTTTCGCATTGGGGCTGCTACGGAGGCTGCTATGGAAGGTCAGCCTGAAGCTGAAGTTCAGCGGATAGGGAGGTGGCGTTCTGCGTGTTTTGCTAGGTATATTCGTCCGGATTTATTGTACTAACAATTTATTTTCCCCACAGATGCTGTTAGACCAACTGTCTGGTTACTAGGACACTCCTACATATTTTGGGCAGCACAGCGAGCTGAGTGCCACCCTGGTTGGAGGCATCTAGGTTTCCGTGACGTGGCCTTCATGTGGAGAAGCATCCGGGGCTTGCAATGGCCACAAGTCCTACTAGAAGTGGTGTCGATTGCAAGAGGAGCCAGGGGTCCGATAATTTTGGTTCTGCATGCGGGGGGGGGGGAATGATCTATGTTCGTACAAGTTGGCAGAGCTTCTCACAATGATGCGGGCTGATATGGAACGTTTCCAGGGCTTCTTTCAGGAATTGGTGCTAGTCTGGTCTGAGATTGTCCCGAGGGTGGTGTGGCAAGGAGCTAGGGATGGTATAGCCGTTGAGCGCACTAGGAGGAACATAAATGCCCGTGTTTCTAAGTTTGTGCGGGAGAGGTTTGGGGTGGTTGTTAGACACAGACAACTGGAAGGGGATAACGCCGCTTTTTTGAGACCCGACGGCGTGCACTTGAACGATATCGGGCTCGATATCTTCTTATCCGGTCTCCAAGATGGCATAGAGCAGGCGTTGCTATTGATGGGTGGGGGTCGAAGTCCTGTTTGAGAACAGGATCCTCCGTGGTGGTGGAGAAGTAATGGCACATAAGTTACGGCTTGCTGGCTGACTTGCCTGCTAATATGGAGCAGGGCATTAGGCGGCGAGTGCGTTTTTAAGAAAGCTAAGTGCCTTTTCAAATGTTTGTTAAGAAAAATATTTAATAAAGCTGTGACCGACCTTCACCCATCATTTGGTCTCTGAGTTTGATTTGTATGGTTAAGTGGGGCTGAAGAAATGCGCCAAGGGGTTGTTTAGCCCTATGTCAACACAGTCTGGTGGGCACTGGACTAACTAAGGAAAGTGCCACTGACTGTGGGCCTTTCCTACTCTCCCCTTCCCCTTTCTTGGTCCTTAGCATTTGCTGCCCACCCACGTCTTTCGGGGTGGGGTTTCATCCATGGGGCCAATGAGATCAGGAAGGGGATAGCACAGCCCCTTCCTATGTGTATAAAGGTTTGGTCTGTAGTCAGCCCTCCCTCTTCCCCCGGATTTCTGCGGACCCGGAGGTGCTTGTCCCACCCTCCCTCCCCTTTTGTTGTAAGTTTACTAATGTTGTAATGTTTTGTTTTATTGTAGATCAAGTCACAGCGGTGGAGAAGTAATGGCACATAAGTTACGGCTTGCTGGCTGACTTGCTTTCGAATATGGAGCAGGGCATTAGGCGGCGAGCACGTTTTTAAGAAAGCTAAGTGCCTTTTCAAATGTCTGTTAAGAAAAATATTTAATAAAGCTGTGACCGACCTTCACCCATCATTTGGTCTCTGAGTTTGATTTGTATGGTTAAGTGGGGCTGAGGAAATGCGCCAAGGGGTTGTTTAGCCCTATGTCAACACAGTCTTGATGCAAGTGCTCAATTGGCATCTTCTAGAACACTGTCTGGTGGTGTTTCTTTGCTGAGCCTTGGTATCGATGGTAGTTAGTTTATCTATGATCTTCTGTTTCAGATCAGCTGCAGTGCTCTCTACTTGCACATGTTGTTCTTCCAGGTCTTCATGTGGGGTGGTTCTGCAGTGCGGTTGATCCATCAACTCAAGTTGTGATAATAGCTTTATGATATTGAAACAATGCTTCTCAGTCAGTAAACATGCAGGTCTTGTATCCATTCATAGTTTCCTCATACGCTTCATATATCCTCTCTCATTTGGTCTGCTGTTATAGTAGTATTTCATCAGATTCAGGTTCTCTTGCCTTGTCCATGTATGGGAATGAACACCTTGGTGTCATTAAAGAGGGGGAAGAATTCCTCCTCTGAGGCAGAAGATAAGGGGAGTGGGAAGAATAAAGCCATCTAACTCAATCACCAATGATGGCGGTACCCACTTCGTTGACGCTGGCGTCCATTAATGTCGCCAGCGTAAAGTCAAATACAGCCAGATTTTCTCAGCCGGGTGGAAGCTGACATTTCCTTTTTGCAAGAGAGCACGCTTCTAAACATGGCAGATGTGTTTCAAGCTAAGAGGGAGTGGAGACTCAGGCCCTCCTACCGGCCTCTTGTGGCCGAGCCTTATAGCGGAGTGGCGGTCCTTTTTGCTGCAGTGATGGATTGCCGACGGGTTATTGAGTTAGAAAAGGGGAGGTGCCTGATCTTAGATGTCCTTTAGAAGAGACAAGAGCTCCCGCTCATTAACATCTATGGTTCCCAATCTAAGTGGGACTGGAAGTGTCTCTTTATGAGGATCAAGCCCTTCCTTTTTACAAATCGGCAGGTTGTCTTTGGAGGGGACTTCAATACTGTCACGAGGCCCCGAAATAGAGGAGGTTCCAGAGGCAAGCTGACTTATGATAGCGTCACCCTTATTAGTATAACTAGAGAGGCTCACCTGGTGGATGACCACATTCGGCACACCACAGCCCACGAGGGGTTCACCTATCATAGAGGTAACTGTAGGTCCAGAATAGATCAGAATAGGTTTTATTTAAAAGAGGAAGCTGTCTCTTCAGCAGTATCAGTTGTTGTGGTGGAGTTCTCCGACCACTGTTTAATTTTGTTTTCTTTGAATGTTACAGAGACCCTCCGAATGGGAAGAGGCTTTTGGAGGCTCAGTTCGTCTCTCTTGGAAGAAGCGGAGATAAGACAGTCCTTTGAGGATTTTTTTCAGAGCCAGGTACCATTACTGGATTTTTGTAGTAGTCAGTCAGAGTGTGGGAGATCTTCAAGAAAAGGGTGGTGAGTTTCTTCCGCCAGCTCTCAAGCCTCAGGAATCTGAGCAGGTATCGTCTGTCTGAGGAGGAAACTTGAGCATCTACCAGCGGGAAGACCTCCAGAGTGAAATCTTTGCTTATGAGGTGTCAGTACGATAGACACGCATCTTTGGTTTTTGAGAGAGATTGTGGGAAGTACCGCTTGCCCGACCCTTACAGAAACTGCAATATGTCAGTGAATAGTAAAGTATTTACAGGACTGGTCGACACTAAAGGGTCCCTGAAGCGATCCAGGTCAGGGATCCTGGAGGTTGTTAGATCCTTCTACTCGCACCTCTTGGGGAAGAGGGATCTTGATTGGGATGAGATGTCGGCTTTCCTGGCTGAAGCCGTCCCCGAACCAGGGGCAGACCCCTTTCTTGATATTTTGACGGAGATGATCAGGGAAGAGGAATTTAAGTTGGCGATTGAACGGTTTGGTTCCCCCCTTGACAGAGGTATTCAATGAGTGTCTTTCTGCAGGCAGTCTGCCAAAGTCAATGAGGAAGTCTGCCCTGATCATCTTGTCAAAGGGTAAGAACCCATCTTGCATTGAGAATTGGCATCCCATAGCGCTTCTCAATGCAGACAGGAAAGTTCTGGCAAAGGTGTTGTTTAATCGGTTGGTGAAATTTGCACCCCAACTCCTTTTGGAGGCCCTCCATTGCTCTGTTCGAGGCCGCAGCACATTTAGTGCTGTGCTCTGTGTCCGAGAGGCAGTGGAGCAGGGTAGGGCTGGTCACTGGAAGGGGTACATGCTGTCACTGGACCAGGCAAAAGCATTTGATTGGGTTAATTACAAGTACCTCTGGTTTCTCCTTCTGAGATATGGCCTGCTCGGGGGAGTTGTTGATTGGCTTAAGACATTGTACAGTGGGGCAGAGAGTTTCCCGCTTGTGAACAGTTGGATTGGCAGCACTTTTGAGGTTGGATCTGGTGTTCGCCAGGGTTTTCCCTTGGGCCTGCTGCTGTATGTGTTTGCGATTGACCCACTTCTTAGGAGAGTGGAGCGTGGACCATTGGCCGGGATCGGGATGGACCAGGCATCACCGGAAGCCACTCTGAGTGTGGTGGCATATGCCAATGACGTCACTGTTTTTGTTTCCTCTCACGAGGAGGCAGGGTGGGTGATGTCAGAGGTAGATCGTTACTCAGAGGCATCTGGGTCCAAGATCAACCGGGCTAAGTGTGAGAGTCTCTGGCTGGGAGGAGGAGATCCTTGTTTTGATCTCCCGCATACTCTTCCAGGACCCAAAGTCTCTGCAAAAGTCCTTGGCATCGAATTTGGCCAGGGGGATTACCCCAAACAAAATTGGGATAGCAGGCTAGAGATCGCCACTCAGAAGGTGAACCAATAGAAGGGTTGGTCTTTGATACTAAGGGAAAGGGTAAACCTGATCAAAACTTACCTGCTCCCTTTACTGATTTATCTGGACCATGTGTGCATCTTGCCGGAGTCTCTACAGTTTGTTCTTCCAACTGTTATGGAGGAATAGACTGAGCCTGGTCAAGAGGGAGGTTACTTACCATACGAAGAGACAAGGAGGGTTGGGTATGGTCAACCCTGTGGTATTCCTTGTGGATACCTTCATTAAAATATTAAAATATTGCAAACCTCTGGAAAGAGAGGGCTCCTCCATGGGTATTCTCCTGTAGGGGATGGTTTCAGCCTTTCTTCCAGGAATGGGAGACAGGAGGGCAAGTGAAGGATCTTCGTCCACCGCATGGACATCTTCTGGCTTACGCTACCTTGGTTCTGAAGGTAATTCACTGTGGGTTCTGGGAATGTGGGAGATCAGGACTCTGACAAGGAAACTCCTTGACAATAGGGTTCTGTTGACCCATTTCCAGAAGCCTCTGGTGCTAAGGGATTGCCCAAGTCGGGATCTTGGGGTGGGTTTGTATCTTTTGAATTCTATCAGGATACCCTCGAAGTTTTGGGACTTGGCACTGTATCCATGAAAAGTGTGTGTGAGGGACAATCTGAAATGTAGGAGCTCAGAGGACTGGAACTGTCCGCGGGAGCATTGTAGTACCGTATTGGAAACCATGGACCACTTCCTGCTTTATTGTCCCTTCATCACAGAGGTGTGCAACAGCGTGGGTGCCTCCATTGGATGGTCTCGGCTGGCCGGGCTCTCCTATGCAGAATGGGCATCTGGAGCATTCGGAGACCTTGGTGGTCGGGACCGTTGCACCTTTTTTCTAGTTAGCGCAGTGGTTAGCTATCATACGTGGAATGCACGGTGCTTAGTATCAACGCAACGAAAAATCCTCCCAGTGGATGATGTGTTTAGGACCATACTCAGTGATCTGCTGAAGATGCGCTCTCTGGAGTATGAGAGACTGGGCACACGTAAGGGCCGCTCTCCTCTGGAGGGGCTTTTGTTTTAGTGTGCCCTAGTCTGGACATCTCCTTTCCTGGTGGTGGGCTGCTGCTGACACTGCAGATTTTTGTTTTGTGTGATCGGTATACATTGTAGTGTTTGTTTCTGTATATATTGTATATGGGGATCTAGATTTGGGTGTAGGTGTTAGGTTGGGTGGTGGGAAAAGGGGGAGGTGGGTTTATCTTGAGGGATTACTATGGGACACTGGGGTGTTTGGGGGAAAAAACTGGCACTGCCTGATCTGGTCTATGGACGTTGGACATAGACTGAGGCATGAGACGCAGGGGGTTAGGAATGGTGGGCTTGATTGTGGGTTGTTTACTTTAGTCTTGTATATACGTGTATAGTTTGTGTTTGTATGTGTGTATGTATATATATACAGTGGGGAAAAAAAGTATTTAGTCAGTCAGCAATAGTGCAAGTTCCACCACTTAAAAAGATGAGAGGCGTCTGTAATTTACATCATAGGTAGACCTCAACTATGGGAGACAAACTGAGAAAAAAAATCCAGAAAATCACATTGTCTGTTTTTTTTTTCATTTTATTTGCATATTATGGTGGAAAATAAGTATTTGGTCAGAAACAAAATTTCATCTCAATACTTTGTGATATATCCTTTGTTGGCAATGACAGAGGTCAAACGTTTTCTGTAAGTCTTCACAAGGTTGCCACACACTGTTGTTGGTATGTTGGCCCATTCCTCCATGCAGATCTCCTCTAGAGCAGTGATGTTTTTGGCTTTTCGCTTGGCAACACGGACTTTCAACTCCCTCCAAAGGTTTTCTATAGGGTTGAGATCTGGAGACTGGCTAGGCCACTCCAGGACCTTGAAATGCTTCTTACGAAGCCACTCCTTCGTTTCCCTGGCGGTGTGCTTTGGATCATTGTCATGTTGAAAGACCCAGCCACGTTTCATCTTCAATGCCCTTGCTGATGGAAGGAGGTTTGCACTCAAAATCTCACGATACATGGCCCCATTCATTCTTTCATGTACCCGGTTCAGTCGTCCTGGCCCCTTTGCAGAGAAACAGCCCCAAAGCATGATGTTTCCACCACCATGCTTTACAGTAGGTATGGTGTTTGATGGATGCAACTCAGTATTCTTTTTCCTCCAAACATGACAAGTTGTGTTTCTACCAAACAGTTCCAGTTTGGTTTCATCAGACCATAGGACATTCTCCCAATACTCCTCTGGATCATCCAAATGCTCTCTAGCAAACTTCAGACGGGCCCGGACATGTACAGGCTTAAGCAGTGGGACACGTCTGGCACTGCAGGATCTGAGTCCATGGTGGCGTAGTGTGTTACTTATGGTAGGCCTTGTTACATTGGTCCAAGCTCTCTGCAGTTCATTCACTAGGTCCCCCCGCGTGGTTCTGGGATTTTTGCTCACCGTTCTTGTGATCATTCTGACCCCACGGGGTGGGATTTTGCGTGGAGCACCAGATCAAGGGAGATTATCAGTGGTCTTGTATGTCTTCCATTTTCTAATTATTGCTCCCACAGTTGATTTCTTCACTCCAAGCTGGTTGGCTATTGCAGATTCAGTCTTCCCAGCCTGGTGCAGGGCTACAATTTTGTTTCTGGTGTCCTTTGACAGCTCTTTGGTCTTCACCATAGTGGAGTTTGGAGTCAGACTGTTTGAGGGTGTGCACAGGTGTCTTTTTATACTGATAACAAGTTTAAACAGGTGCCATTACTACAGGTAATGAGTGGAGGAAAGAGGAGACTCTTAAAGAAGAAGTTACAGGTCAGTGAGAGCCAGAAATCTTGATTGCTTGTTTCTGACCAAATACTTATTTTCCACCATAATATGCAAATAAAATGAAAACAAAACAGACAATGTGATTTTCTGGATTTTTTTTTCTCAGTTTGTCTCCCATAGTTGAGGTCTACCTATGATGTAAATTACAGACGCCTATCATCTTTTTAAGTGGTGGAACTTGCACTATTGCTGACTGACTAAATACTTTTTTTCCCCACTGTATGTACAAGTAAAAAAAAAAGTTTTTGTATATAGTTTTTGTTTGCTATTGTTTATTTTATTTATTGCTTGTTATTATTTTGTTTGGTGACCAGACCAGAAGATGAAAGTAGATATTAGTTATTATTCTGTATATATAATATGTGTGTGAAGAGAGAATGAGCGCATTGACCAGTGTTCAGTATACTGATTATTTTCTGGCTGATATTTTTGTTATGTTTCTGGTATTATTATTGTTATGTTTTTCATATTTATAATAAATGATATACAGGATGTAACTCAGGATCAGTACATGATAAGTAATGTAATGTATATACACAGTGACTGCACCAGCAGAAAAGTGAGTGCAGCTCAGGAGTATAATACAGGAAAAATCTCAGGATCAGTACACGATCAGTAATGTAATGTATGTACACAGTGACTGCACCATCATAATAGTGAGTGCAGCTCTGGAAAATAATACAGGATGTACCATCACTCAGTGCCAGTATAGGATAAGTAAAGTAATCTATATATATAAAGCTGAGTGTATGTATGTGTGTGTATGCATCAAGCCACGCCCACTCCACATAGCCCTGCCCACTCTGCATAGCCACCCTCACTCTACACGCAAAGCCCCGTCCACACAGCCCACGTTGTTAGCGCACATGGGTGGAGACACATTCACCTCGAAAGCCACCTTGCAAAACTCACCGGCTGCGATGTCCCAGCTGCTGAGAGCTACAATCAGGGCCGTCACCTTCAGAGCATCAGTGTGTGGCAGGCACAGGCCACATCTAGCTCTGTCGTGTTTAGAATGGAGTTGCTCCTGTGAGGCATGACGTCAAGGGAAAGGGAGGAGCCTCATGGATTACACCGCTGTGCTCATAACAGGATGTTGCTGTGCACGTGTGAGGGGAAGAGAAGAGTGATGTGAAAATAAGAGGAGTGAGGGGAAAATCGTGGAATAATCAGAAAATGACAAGTGTGAGGTCAAAATGACAGGTGTGAGGGGGGAAAATGAGTGGCGCGAGGGGGAAAATGAGAGGAGTGAGAGGAAAATGTGAGACGTGAGGGGAAAATGTGAGATGTGAGGGGGAAAACGAGAGATGTGAGGGGGAAAATGAGAGGCGTGATGGGAAAATGAGAGAAGTGAGGTGCTGCTGCGGTATATAAGGCTGTGTATAGAAAAGAGTGAGGATCTGCAAGTGGAGCCTGTGTATAAGGCCACATTCACACGTTCAGTATTTGGTCAGTACTTAGAAATATAGAAGTGGTGACATGTTTCTTGGGTAATCATTTAGTTAATTAACTTCATTTGTGTTGCAAATCTATAGTGTTGAATATATGACGTGAAATGTTTTTGTGTGCAATATAATCATTATAATTTGTTATAACTAACAAGAGTTAGTAACTATGCTCAGGCAATACCGGGTTTTTCAGCTAGTGTAATATATTTACTCCAAATTTTCTGCAGATTATCTCTCTAGTGAACAGGGCATATAATAGCATGTTAATTTTCTGCCATATATATATAGTCTATAGCTAAATGACTGTAGAGAATTCTAATTTAATGTCATCATAAACCACAATAGGAATTCACTGCAGTAGCCCAGATGCATCAGCTGAAACATCCCCTAGTATGAGAGCGGCCAATCACCCACAGAAGACAGTAAGAAGTGGTGGTAAAAGTGCAAACAAGATGACTTCCTACCACCATCAGAGACACGTATGATAAAGCTTGACATGAAAAAGAATGGAAATGATGAAGGAGATGAGAGAGAGGTGACAGTGGAAGAAACAAGGCAGACGTGAAAAGGAAGATACAAGGAAAGTACAAGTGACTGACAATGAAAAGTCACAGAAAGTGAAAGAAATAAATTCAGTTAAAGAACAGAAAGAGTGATGAAACATCAAGTGAAAGTTCTGTTACTGAGACTTCTCCTGTGGTTTGTGCTGTAAGCCCCAGAAAGTCTTCTGTACCTGATCACAACGGACTATAATGACGACGCTGACTCATATTTATATCAAATTCGGGACATGTTATGTAACGTCTCCCTCATCTGGGCCATTCAATCATGAGTCGTGAACACTAGGGAACTGAAGAATGTAGAGTAAACCCAAGTCTACACATTAGAGGCAGACACAAGAAGCCAAGATGACCACGTCTGGCACTCGCCATGAAGGCCTGAGGGGATCTTCCATTGGGCCAAGTCTCAAGACACAATGATAGGTCTCAAAGATCAGCATTACTCCATTAGGAGATGGATTAGGATAATATCATATGATAGTATAGCTTCACCAAATGTTGACAGTAAAATTAGATTTGAAGCAAATTAATTAGCTACAAAGTCTTTAATTTCTCTGAAAAGTCTTGTATGACCCCCAGAAATCCGGGACTGGATTGAACGAATTTCAAGCTCTCTAATGCAAACACAAACTTAGTAATGTAAAAGTGATCATAATATATATGATTATGGGTAAAAGGTGAAAACAACAGCCTGGTTCTCACACACTAATTTTCACACATATGTGGTACAGTTTTTCAGTGCTTTATGGCTTTTTCTTCCTATCTACATGGATAAGCTATGAGCTGTGACATCCTCCAATTACTCAAAAAAATTGAACACAAAACTGTTTGCATTGAATTGATTGGCATGTATCTATATAACAGTATAGCCTCTTTTAGAGTTGACTTTGGAAGCCAATCACTTGCCACTTGGGTTTCTTTAGCTTATAAATATTCACAGGAGCCTCCAGTGGGGTAAAAGTCTAGAGTTGGAAAGGCTCAAAGCTCAGTGGGTACTTTGGGAATAGTTTGTGAACTTGGTTGATTATATTGATGTATTGGCTATAAAGTATACTTCTGATTAGAATATGGATCGCCCGCCAGGGCAGAGGGAAGTGTCACAGTAGCGGTGACCCGGTCCGTGGCCCTGGGCGTCCATGTAAAAAGGGGTTAAAGCGTGGCTTGTTAAAGTTTATGAGTGGATGATACGTGACGCCACCTGTGGTGATCGGCAATAAAAGGGTTAAGCCGATGCTGCAAACAGATCCTCTGGGACAGATGGTGTGGTGCAGCAATGATGTTGTAGCCCTCCACAGGTAGGGCTGCAGTCCCAGGGCAGAGTAGATGAAGAGGATAGGTGTTGAGGAAGAGGGTGTGGTGTCTGGCACAGAGATGTAGCAGTGCTGGAGAGTTTGCAGGAAGAAGGCAAGGACACAATAGGGTGCAGTTTCTTTTACCTTTACTTTGCTTGGTAAATGCAGTCCAGAATTTCAGATTACAGATGGAACAGAGGCTGGCCGGCCTGGAAGCAACTTAGGAATCTCTCTATCAGATGGGTTGTGTAGTCTCCTTTCTAGCGCTTATCTTAGGTACTTGCAGTACTATGTTACACTGAAGTTCCACTTGCTTGTTCTCATTTAGAACTCTCTCATATGGCAGACAGCTGTAGCCTTCTTCTTCTTCTGGCTCACCCGTTGCTGTTGTGCCTCCGAGTCTTATATGGGAACAGAGCATTTACAGCTTCCTATTCCTCCGGTTTCTGCTGCAGGAACATCAGTATCCATACAACCTTAGAGACCGGGCTCCAGATCATGAGCTATACCTAGAAGTGAGCACTCAACTCTGCTCAATCTTCCAGCTCCTTTCCTCCACGTCCACACACGTTGCCCTCCTCACACAAACTCCTAATTTCCCCTTCCTGGCCCCCAGAGAGTAGCTCTTCCCCCAGTTTTGTTTCAGAGATCCCTCTGCTGGCCTGGAATGAGAACTGTGTTGCGTGTTGTGATTAACTGACAGAGAGACCCTTCATTGCTTCCAAGCATGACATCACAATCCCTAGGAGGAAGGTAATGCCACTGTGGCGGCCATACTCCTGGGGGCACCACATTTCCCCCTAGTGCAATTCAGTACTCCCGGACTGAAGAAAAACATGCAAACATATAAACAAATGAACAATTGTAAATGTAACAAGATTTCCAAAAAGTGAAAAATACAAAAACCAAAGCTCAAAAATAGTCCTGATGACAATTAGTCCATGCGTCAATGTCCATGGTCCATTTCCTGAGCACGGTAACTATGTACAAGTTAAGTTTTGACCACACATAGTCCTGTGGTCCAATTGTCCATCAAAACAAAATAAGATCTTCAAAAGTTCTTACAGAGTCTCTGTAGACACATAAACTTCAACAGTTGCATATTTACATTTTACCATTTGTATAACTTATTTAGATACGAAACCTTAGGGGTGGTATACCTTGGGTACTACGGACAGACCTACGTAGCACTGGCATTGGTAAACTGGGTAGTAGCTGTCTGCGAACTCTTAGACTCACTGAAGGCATGACAGATTCACCACTGGCAGGGCGAAGATTCTCTGACTCCACTGCTGGTGTAGCATCCGCTGCCTGAACTTCCTGATTTTCAGAGTTGTCTGGAGTCTCTGCTACTTCAGTTGCAGTAGGCTGGGGAAAAATTAGGACAGGAACTACGATGGCTTGATCCATTCTTGTCCAGTTTGTAGGAAATTCTCCGAGTACAGTGCTGACCTTGTCTTCTTCTTCTAGGGGTTGAAGGTTGTTTTATTCTCCCATCCTTTCCTTTAGTTGGTCAGGGCACAGTTTCAGATGATCTCTCGATACTGCTGATGAGGTTTCTCCTCCATCCTTACTGATAAGGCACACTTTGGTGTTGTCGAAGTTTGATGGTTTGATGGTAAGACGGCGTAGGGTTCAGCTTCCCATTGGTCATCCAATTTATGCATCCTTCTTTTCCTCTTTAGGACTTGTTCTCCTGGTGACAAGGGAACTGCAGGTGCATGTTGATTGTAGTTCTTTTCTTGTTTTTGTCTTGCCTGCGCTAGACTCTCTTCTACACACTCTTGTACTCTTCGGTATTGCTGCTGCCGCTCTGTATCCCAGTCAGTATCTGGTGATGTTACCTCAGGTGTCAGGACTCCCATATCCAAATCAATAGGCAACTTGCCAGGGCTCGCTCTCATTAGGTAGGCTGGAGTGCAGTTGGTGGAATTCACAGGTATGTGATTGTAGAGGTCAACCAGATCTGGCAACTTCTCTGGCCACAGATTCCTCTGTTCCAAAGGCAAGGTCTTCAGTTGGTCGATCACCACCTGATTCATCTTTTCACACATGCCATTGGTCTGTGGATGGTATGGTGTTGTCCTGATCTCCTTGCAACTGTACAAGTAACAGAATTCCTGGAACACTTCTGCCTCAAAGGCTGGACCTTGATCTGTAAGCACTCGCTCGGGATATCCGTGTGGTCTACAAAAGTGCTGTTGGAATGCTCTGGCTGCTGTCCTGGCTGTCTGAACCTTGACAGGCACGACTACCAGGAATCTTGAGTAGTGGTCAACGATGGTAAGAGCATAAATGTAGCCTGAACGGCTTGGAACCAGCTTCACATGACCAAGGCCACCAACTCGAGTGGTTGTTTGGTTATTATTGGCTACAAAGGAGCTCGCTGGCTGTTACGGTCCTTTCTGCGCAGATTGCATTGTCCACACTCCCGGCACCAATTTTCAATTGCCTTCCTCATTCCAGCCCAGTAGAATCTCTCCCGGAGCAAGGCCTCCAACTTCTTCCATCCGAAGTGTCCAACTCCATTGTGGTATGCTTCCAAGACCATTGATGCCTCCCTCTTAGGGACTACCACCTGCCAGACCAGCTCATGAGTGCGGGCATTGATACTGCTCCGACACAGCTTTCCCTCATAGAGGAACAGCCGGCCTCTTTCCTTCCACAACTGCTGGGTTTCTTCAGGAGCATCTGGATCCGGGCATGAGTCAGCTTGTGACAGTAGCTCCTTTACCAGGCGGACTGCGGGATCGCTATCCTGCGTTTCAGCCCAGTCATGATGAGGCGATGGATTTAGGGTGGCCTCTTTCATGATTGACCGTCTGTTTCTCACTCCTTGGGCACGTTGGGCCGCAATTGGCCGGTGGAAGGCAGGTAACTCTATTTCTTCGAGTGCCTCAGGGTTTTCTCCTGCATCTGGCAGATTAGGCATTCTGGACAGCGCATCAGCATTGGCATTCTTGTGCCCTGCTTGGTACTTGATGGTGAATTCGTAGTTAGACAGCCGGGCCATCCATCGCTGCTCCCGTGCACCGAGTTTGGCAGTTTCCAAGTGAGTCAACGGGTTGTTGTCCGTGAAGATGGTAAACTTGGCTGAAGCTAGGTAATGCTTGAATCATTCAGTCACAGCCCAGACTATCGCAAAGGAACTCCAGTTTGAAGGAACTGTAGTTGTCAGGGTTCCTTTCAGTGGGACGAAGCTTCTTGCTGGCGTAGGAGATCACTCTTTCTTTGCCATTCTGTACCTGTGACAGTACTGATCCCAGTCCCACATTGCTGGCTTCAGTATACAACACAAATGGTTTGTCATAATCTGGGTAGGCCAGAACTTCATCTCCTGTGAGAGCCATCTTCAGTCGAGTGAAGGACCTCTCCAGTTCCTCATTCCATTCAAATGTAGGACTCTTCTTCCTGGCTTTCTTGGGCTGGCCCACCAGAAGATTTTGCATAGGGGTGGCTATCTCAGTGAAGCCTTTGATGAACCTTCGGTAGTAGCCTACCAACCCGATGAATTGACGTACCTCATGGAGGTTTCTGGGATTCTGCCAGTCCCGGATGACAGTGACTTTGTCAGGATCCGGTGCCACACCTTCTGCACTCACTACATGACCGAGGTACTGTACCTTGGGCTTCAGGAGGTGGCATTTGGATGGCTTCACTTTCAGGCCAAAGTTGGACAAGGCTTCAAACACCTCAGCCAGGTGCTTCAGATGGTCTTCCTAAGTCTTGGAGAAAACAATGACATCGTCAAGGTATAACAGGACTGTCTCGAAGTTCTTGTGTCCAAGACAGCACTCCATTAACCGTTGAAATGTCCCAGGGGCGGTGCAGAGCCCGAACGGCATGTAGTTGAACTCGCAGAGACCCATTGGTGTGGTAAACGCTGTTTTCTCCTTGTCTGCCCCTGCCACGGGAACCTGCCAATACCCACTAGTGAGATCTAAGGTGGAAAAATAGTTAGCAGTTTTAAGTGCGGCTAATGACTCCTCAATTCTGGGTAATGGGTAGGCATCCTTATGTGTAATGCTGTTAATTTTTCGGTAATCAACACACATTCTCATGGTACCATCTTTCTTTTTCACAAAGACTATTGGAGCTGCCCAGGGGCTACAACTGTCTCTAATCACCCCAGCCGCCTTCATTTCCTGCAACATACTCTTGGCACATTGATATTGTGTTGGGGGTATAGGCCGGTACCTTTCTTTAATGGGTGGATGATCTCCAGTGGGGATATGGTGTTGAACCCCTTTTGCCTTCCCAAAGTCTAGAGGGTGTTTACTGAATACCCGCTCATACTCCTGAGTCACTCGGTAAACCCCACTCTTTTGGTATGAAGGGGTGGAGTCAGTTCCCACCTGCAGCTGCTGACACCACTCCTCCAGCTGCTTTACAGAGCCATTGTCCTCCACCTGGTCAGATGAGACCAAGGGCTCTGCTGCCCGTATTGCATTGTTACTGATAGTAAGCAGCTTAGCAACTGTGGCATACCTAGGTATTGTGGCCTCCTCTTCCCCACAATTCAAGAGGTGTACAGGTACTCTCCCTTTGCGAACATCAACTACCCCTCTGGCTGTCAGGACAGTGGGCCGGCTATCAGAGTACACTGGTTCTACCAAAGCTTGGTAATCTCTCCCTCTGAGGCCTATGGCTGCCCGACACCAAATTAACATTTCACATCTGGGGGGTATCATAATGGGGAAAGAATCACTCACTCTGACGCTGCCAATTTCTCCGCCAGACAGTTCTACCTGCTGTCTTTGCATCAGGGCCTTGATCTCCTTCTGCAGGACTCGTTGTTCACTGGAACCAGCAGTCTCGGCTTCCTCTTGCAACAAAACAATAACCTCGGCAAGACAATTTTCAATCACATTAGTACTGTACCTAGGATCATCATTGGGTTACATTCTCATCGATCAATGTCTACAACTATCAGACCTTGAGATTTTAACTCTATTCGCCCCACTTTAATGGTAATCTCTTTACATCCTACTTGCGGTAAAGACTGACCATTGCTGGCAACTACGGTTAGTTCATCACTTGGGCCACGGGTAAGTTCAGAGTCAGTCCCATACCACTTGTAAAGGATATATGGCATAGTTGTCACCTGGGAGCCAGTGTCCAGCAAAGCTTTCATGGGGATGCCATCAATCACCACTGGGAGGACCGGTCGTCCTCCAACATACTTGGCGCGCCAGTTCTTTGGGCCTTGTGGTCCTACTCCTGGGGGTTGGCCCTCTGCCCCAGGGGTTGCTCGTTTAAATAACAGAACCTTGCAATGTGGCCTGCCTTGTGGCAGTGACGACAGATGGGACGTCCGTTCTGGTCATAGCAATCGTTGTCTCTCCCTCGGTGTGGCGGGATCCTCTTCTTCCGTAGCCACAGGTCATCCTCTGGACTGGAGGCCAGCTGGATCTTCTCCTTTGATGACACCTGCAGGGACTGCACAGTTTTGGCAAGTGCAGCCATATTTTTGGTCAGCTCTTGGACCTGAAGGCGCAGTTCTGTAGATGGATCATTATCCAGAGTCTGTGCATCAGCCTCCACAGGGCTGGGAGGGAAAGATGCTGCTTCTTGGTGGTATGTGATCACTGGACACCTAGGGGGTGCTGGATGACTGACATTTGGTTCATGCAGCACCCGAATAGCCCTGTCTTTGAAGTCTGCAAAGTCTATGTCAGGGTTTTGTAGGGCTATGATGCGCAGCTGGGCTCTGTGGGTACTGGATAGGAGTCCCTCAATAAATTGCTCCTTTAGCAGTCTGTCTCCATCTTTCACACTGTCTGGGTCAATCTGCTTTATGGCTTGCAGCGCCTCCTGTAGGTTAAGAGCATAGTCCCGTATACTGTCCTGCGCTCTCTACTTACACCCAAAGAATCTCATTTTTAATTCAGCTGCAGGGCGGGTGTCAAAGGTGCTTCTTAGCTTAGCCAGAATCTTTTTAACAGTCTCTTTATCAGTGTCCTGCCAGGCTTTTACTTCCCTCTGTGCTGCACCAGTTAGCTGCCCAATAAGGATGTTCACTTTCTGGCTTTAAGACAGAGGATACACCTCAAACAGACTGCACAGTCTCTCTTTAAATTCACTCAGGGTATGTGACTCCCCTGAATACTGCGGTAGCCAGGCCGCTCCCGGTATATAGGGCATAGACAGCGGCGTTATGGGGACTGTTGCAGTGGGCGCTTGTTCCTGCTGCGCTCTGGCGGTGGTGCTGGCTGCTGGGCTTTGTGGCGCCATTAGAGCCGCAGCTGCGCTAGCCCCTGCATCTTGCGGCGCTGTGGGGGGTGCGGTGGCGTCCACCGCTGCATCTGCTCTTGCCTCAGACATCCTCCTCCCCCCTAGTTTACGTTGGCTAGGCCCTTGGTTGCGCTGGCTTACCGGTTGCCGCTTTGCAGGTTGGATGATCGGGGGGACGCCGGGGCTGCTGGCCTCTGCTTCTCACTTCCTGCGCGCTGGTCTCTTCCCGCGCAGCGCTTCAATTTTTCACGCTCTTCGGCTGGCTCCGCCCATGACGGCCCGCCTCTTTGGTTTCCCATGCACGCCAAGCGGTGGGGTAATGGCGGCAATTGCGCAAATAATCTATGGCACACAACACAGTCTCTGGCACACCGGACCCGGGGACACCGGGCTCTGTAAATCCTGTTTGTGACGCCAAAATGGATCACCCGCCAGGGCAGTGGGGTACTCGGTACCGGGACGGTATCTCAGAGGGAAGTGTCACAGTAGCGGTGACCTGGTTCGTGGAACTGGGCGTCCATGTAAAAAGGGTTTAAAGCGTGGCTGGTTAAAGTTTATGAGTGGATGATACGTGACGCCATCTGTGGTGCTCGGCAATAAAGGGGTTAAGCCGACGCTGCAAACAGATCCTCTGGGACAGATGGTGTGGTGCAGCAATGATGTTGTAGCCCTCCACAGGTAGGGCTGCAGTCCCAGGGCAGATTAGATGAAGAGGATAGGTGTTGAGGAAGAGGGTGTAGTGTCTGGCACAGAGATGTAGCAGTGCTGGAGAGTTTGCAGGAAGAAGGCAAGGACACAATAGGGTGCAATTTCTTTTACCTTTACTTTGCTTGGTAAATGCAGTCCAGAATTCCAGATTACAGAAAAACAGAGGCTGGCCAGCCTGGAAGAAACTTAGGAATCTCTCTATCAGATGGGTTGTGTAGTCTCCTTTCTAGCGCTTATCTTAGGTACTTGCAGTACTGTTACACTGAAGTTCCACTTGCTTGTTCTCATTTAGAACTCTCTCACATGGCAGACAGCTGTAGCCTTCTTCTTCTGGCTCACCCATTGCTGTTGTGCCTCCAAGTCTTAAATGGGAACAGAGCATTTACAGCTTCCTATTCCTCCAGTTTCTGCTGCAGGAACATCAACCTTGGAGACCGGGCTCCAGATCATGCGCTATAGCTAGAAGTGAGCACTCAACTCTGCTCAATCTTCCAGTTCCTCTCCTCCACATCCACACACGTTGCCCTCCTCACACGAACTCCTAATTTCCCCTTCCCGACTCCCAGAGAGTAGCTCTTCCCCCAATTTTGGTTCAGAGCTCCCTCTGCTGGCCTGGAATGAGAACTGTGTTGTGTGTTGTGATTATCTGACAGAGAGACCCTTCATTGCTTCCAAGCATGACATCACGCTCCCTAGGAGGAAGGTAATGCCACTGTGGCGACCATACTCCTGGGGGCGCCACACATACTATCTCACAATGTTTGTGAGCGGGTCCTGGGGAAACAGGAGGAAACCACCGATATGCCCAAAAGAGATGGCCAATCTCAAGGTTGCTGAAGAAACCGTCTGCAACCTCGAAGAATGCAACATTTTTCATTGCCGCAATACCAAGCCCGATGTTAAGACAAACATTCAAGGTGTCGGAATGAGTATGGATTAGGTGAGGACTACAAGAATGGAGGAGCGAGGCCTACAAGAAAGGAGGAGGGGGTGAGGCCTGCTAGAAAATAGAAGGAGCGAGGCCTAAAGGAGAGGAGATGGGGTGAGGCCTAAAAGAAATGCCCTAACGTTCAGGGAAGGTCTGCTGAAGTTAGTGTAGTCCATCCGCATGCTGTCACAAAAGATTGCACTTTCCTGTGTTTTCTGACCCTCTGAGCTTGAACTCCACAAGTTCAGTTTTCTTATCTAATCTTCCATCTTTCTCTGACTAAAATCAGAAAGTGCTTCCCCATATAACTTTCCTTGCCCCTCCCAAACTGAGGCTGTTCCTGAATACTTTAACTGTTCCTGTGCTATACTTATCTACTTCCTGAATCTGTTACAGTATGTGCTGTACCTCACTTCCCCATTCCTATCTATATCACTTTATTCTATCTTTATACCTATGACCTAATTTCTTATCCTTTCCCTATGCTTAATACAATAATACATTGCATTTTATCAAAGCACATTTTGAGTCATCCACGACAATAATAATAAAACATTCTATAGCATTATTCATGTTACAACATTCACATTAGTGCCTGTGATATTCTATGCACTTGAAATACATTTTTAATACAAAAAAGCAAGAAGTGAGGAAAGAAAAGCATGCTTGTCAGGTGCACACTCTTACAGGGGCGAGGCCTACAAGAAAGTAAAAGGAGTGATAACTGAAAGAAAGGAGGAGGGCCAAGGTCTACAAGAAAGTAGGAGGGGTGATACCTGTGTAGAAAGCATGCAGGAATAGGTATGTCACCACGGAGCAGACGGACCAACAGATAAAGGGGAGGTTTATTTACAGGGAATAATACTGGTAAAGAAATATAGAAATGAATATAATGTGAACGGGTTTAGCAAACAGCCGAAAAGCATAAACAGAATTCAACGGTAATAAGAGTTATTTTCCTATGATGAAAACTTATCAGTCTGCAGGGGTCTTGATTGAAGGGGTCACTCTTCTCCAACGTTGGCGCCTAATCACCAGCGGCGCTTGTAGTCCGTAGTCCTCTGAGTCCTGGGCCTTTAACGTTGTCCAGCTGGGGTACAAGGGGTTAATGCGGGAGCCAGAGGGGTATGAGACTAACGATATCCCCTTTGCTCCAAGTCCTTCTCTCTTACTCTGCAGCGGTGGTCTCTCACCGGAATCAGGGGCTCTGCATTAACACATAAGTCACCGCAACCTTGTACGTGACTCAGTCTCTCTAAACACGTCACAGCTCCGTTACTGAATGCAGCCTCTTTGCAGGGAAGCAACTTGCCACATAACACAGTCTCTCTGCGGGGGAACGTCTTGACACAGAACACAGTCTCTCTGCTGGGCAGCATCTTATCACAGGACACAGTCTCCCTGCGGGGCAGTGTCTTATCACATGGGGAGTGCGCAACCTTCCTGACACTGCAGTCCCAGGCTTCACGTACTCACGGTCTGCAGTCTTTGTCCACGATCTCTCTGACTCTGGTGGCTGTACCAGAGTTCTCTCCCCGCCTGCGTCAGCGTCCTCCCCTGTCTGATGTCTGCACTGCTCTGAGGAAAGCGCGCGCTGTTTTTCCGCTCTAAGCTCTCCTCCCTTCCTGTTCCTGGCTGCTGAACAGGCTCCTAAAGTGTCCCCCGGGGAACCTGCTACCCTGCTCAATGGTTCCGGGCATGGAGCAAAGGAGGCAACCCTCCCTCAGCTCCTTCTGTACTTCACCCCCTTACATTCCCCCTCTCTGTGAGCTCGTCATTCCACGGGCAAGAGTTTCTGGAGCTCCTGCTGACAATCTTCCAGACCTTGTACAATTTTCTGCCAGATGAATTCGTCCTGGTTGTAGTGTATGGGGAGTACACCTGCCGTTGACCGTTCAGAGCATCTTAGATCAGTAGAGGTTGTGGAATCAGCCACTGGGAAAGTGGAAGTTGAGGTTTCCTCAGTTACTTCCGTAGTTTCAGGCACCAGCCTTGTTTCTGGGTTTTCCTGAAGGGGTAGAGAGTCTCCCTCATCTTCGTCATCAGCAGCGATCACTGGTTCAGCTGCCGGGGGTACCGGGGCAGATGGTACCACTGGAGGGTCTTAAGACAAGCAGGGACGCAGCATATTCCGATGAGGTGTATGGGTGGGAAGCTCTTCACCTGTTTCAGGTTGAATCTCATAGACGGGTCCCAGTCCACCGAGCCGTCGCTTCACGCTGTACGGGCTCTTCTCCCACCGAAACTCCAACTTGTTGTGGGGGCGCTTCTCCCGTACTAAGAGTTGATCCCCCGGTTGTAGGGTTGTCCCCTTCTGGGGAGTGACCTGAGGGTGTTCCAATTCACGGAGTCGGTTTTGCACCAGCCATTGAATGGTCCATAGCTGACGACGATGTTCTCGAACCCAGGAGTACACCCCCGTCCGCGGTTAGTCCTCCTCAGGCTCCAGCGCCAATTCAGTCAGTCCCTTCCTGGGCTGGTCGAAGAACAGTGAATAGGGCGTGAATCCTGTGGCACTGTGTTTACGGTTGTTTTACGCCCACACTAATTCGGGGACAGACTCAGTCCAGCGTGCTTTCTGGTCTTCTTCTAGTGTCCCCAGAATCTGAATCAGGGTGCAGTTAAATCTCTCACAAGCTCCATTCCCCTGTGGATGGTAAGGGGTGGTCCGAGACATATCGATTTTGTACAGCTGATGTAAAACTTCCATCACCTTCCCAAGGAAGCAGGCTCCTTGATCAGAATGGATTCGCTTGGGACACCCGTACACTTTGATGAAATGTTTACAGATAGCATTGGCCGCAGACTCAACAGTCTGGTCCCAAGTGGGCGTGACCACAACAAATTTGGAATAGTGGTCGATCATCACTAGGCAATGCTCATAGCCCTGATGCGCTGGCCCAATAGTCAAGTAGTCTATGGCCAGTAGCTCCATGGGAGCAGAGGATCTCACTGTCTTTGTGGGGGCTCGCTATTCCGGCGGGTTTGACTAGTTCACAATTCCGGCACTGCTGACATACTCTCTCCATGATGTTCCTCAAGTGGGGATGATAGAATAAACATTGCAGCCACTGGAATGTTTTTTCTGGCCTGAAGTGTGCTCCTTTCTCATGCGCCTGCTTAGCGACCTGTTCTACCAGGGACGAGGGGATGATCTTCTGCCAAACGAGACTCAGTTTAGATTGTAGATACACTTTCCTGTACAGGATACCATCCCACAACTGTAGCCGCTCCCACTGGCGCAGCATCCGTAACATTTCAGGGGACATAGCTGTCCTCTCACTCTGGCCAGGCACTTGTTCGGCTATGAGCCACCGTCTCAGCTGAGCTATCTCTCGATCTTCCTGCTGTATTCGGACCATTCCTCAAGGGGTTGTTCCAACAAATTCTCCTGTGTCCTTTCTTGAACTGTTTCCCTCGTCGCTGCCACCGTCCTGGCAGTTCCTCCAAACTCTGGAACCTCTACAGCCTCCAACTCTTCATCCCGACTGGGCATTGACAGACGGTAATTTACTCGGGAAAGGGCGTCAGCATGAGTATTCTCCACTCCCCTCCTGTAGGAGATCTTGTACTGAAATTTTGCCATTCGTGCTACCCAACGTTGCTCTAGGGCCCCCAACTTTGCTGTTTCGAGGTGAGCCAACGAATTGTTATACTTCCACACGTGGACTTCTGAGCCGGCCAGATACTCTGCAAACTTTTCAGTCATTGCCCACACCAACGCCAACTGTAATTATCCGGATTTCTTTCTGAGTCATGCAAGGACTGACTGGCATATGCGATGACACGCTCCTTTCCATCCTGCATCTGCGAGAGTACTGCCCCGAGTCCTTGTAGACTTCCATCAGTATGTAAGATAAACGGCTGCGTGAAGTCAGCATAGGCCAACACGGGCCTCGGTCAAGGCTTTCTTCAGGGCCTGAAATGCTTTCTCCTGTTGCTCTCCCCAGTGTATGCTCCTGTTCTTCGCACATGAGGGTACTCTTTTCAACAACTCCAGGAGGGGGTTTGTGATGCGGGTAAAATCTTTTACAAAGCGCCGGAAGTATCCCATGAGTCCCATGAATGCTCACACATCCTTCATGGTTTTTGGGGTCGGCCACTCCTGCACCGCAGCGATTTTCTCCTGAGAGGGCCTCATTCCTTCGGCAGAGACAACATGCCCCAGATAATCGATTTGAGTCCGGAAGAGGTGGCACTTCTGGGGTTTCACTTTCAACCTGTACTTTTGTAGCCGACGCAGAACTTGCTCCAGTCTTCGGAGATGTTCTTCAATGGTGGGAGCAAAGATGATGATATCGTCTCGTCTAAATCAGAGTAGCTTCAAAGTTCAAGTCTCCTAGACATCTCTCCATGAGACGCTGAAATGTTCCCGGGGCGTTGGCTAGCCCGAAAGGCATGCGGTCGAATTCATATAATCCCATCGGAAGAATGAAAGCTGTCTTGGATTGATCTTGTTCCGACATGGGTACTTGCCAGTACCCGCTGGCCAGGTCCAGCGTAGAAAAATACCGTGCATTTTCCAGCGCCGACAGGGACTCCTCTATCCGTGACACTGGATATGAACCTCGCACCGTACAAGCGTTGAGCTGGCGGTAATCCACACAGAAGCGTAAAGTTCCATCCTTCTTCCGCACCAAGACGATGGGAGCAGCGGACGGGCTCTAGCTCTCACGAATCACTCCCTTCTTCAGCATCTGCGACAGCATTCCCTTTACCTCTTGATACATTTGTGGGGGTATCTGGCAATATCTCTCTCATATTGGTGCCGCATCCCCAGTGGATATCTCGTTCGTGATGGCCGTTGTGCGCCCAAAATCATCTTCATCTTTTGCGAACACCTCCTGGTACCCTAACAAGGCCTCCACCTGAGGAACTTGATGAGAAGGCAGTTCTGAGAGTTCTGCCCGCATTTGTTCTGGAATCCGTCGGCCTTCTTGCAGCAATATGGGATCTGGGGTGGTCTCTGCCTTTACAGTCACCAACCACGGGTCTTCTGGCTTTGCAGTCAGCTGTACTGTTTCGGAGGGCAACAGCTCATCTGGTACACCTAGGATGTGGGCCACTTCTCCTCTGGGGGGCACGTCAGTCTCTCCCAAATTCACACAGCGCACGAGAAGGGTGCTGTCCCGCACAGTGGCCAAGGTCCGTGCGACCAGTATCCCTGACAGCAATTGATCAGCCTGGCTGGGCTCCACTTGTACCTCCACTCCCTCTAGAGGGACACCCACTCGCATGGTCTGTCCAGGGGGCAACACTCGATTCAAAGAAGAGGGGACGATGATCTTGCCTAGTTCTTTTTTGCTGCTGCATATTTCTCGGACCTGGGCTGTCCAAATCAGCTGTTGAAAAACCCTCTTCTGTGGGGTCTGGTGGCTCCATTGTCATAGGAATTGGTCTGAGGACTCATTGAGAAGTATACTTCCGAGATCTTTAAGCACGTTCATGCCCAGGGTTACGGTATGATCCCTAGTGGCTTCTCCATCTACCAATACTACTCCTTTACTCCGCACATCTTTTCCACAGACTTCTATGTTCAGCCATACCACCCCTGCGACCAGGATAGGCAGGTGATTGGCCACCGTAAGCCTAATGACTGGGCCCCATTCAGGCTGCAGCGCCTCCGTGAAGTGTCTACGAAAAAAATTTTCGGGCATGGTGGTCACTTGCGAACCGGTGTCTATCAGGCACCTCACAGCTCTCCCGTTGATTTCGGCCCACACCAGGGGGCACATGGAAGCAAGGTTGGTGGTACTATTTTCACTCCTCTTCTGCTCTTCACGCTCCAGGTGGTGTCCCTCGTGCTCGGAGCCACCTAGTTTAACGGAGACCGCGGGGATGGTCGGCTCTGCTGGGGACACCATCGGGCAATATGACCGGGCTCTCCACAAGTATAGCAGGTGAGGGGACGTCTCCTCTGTGTGGCTGCCACTTCTCTTCGGGGAAAAACTCCTCCTTGAAGCCGCCATTTCTTCGCGGAACTGACTGATCTCCATTCTCAGGTCTTCTACCCATGGGGGGACTTCTGCAGTGGTGCTTGCCTCACCGCTACGCACCTTTTCCACTGACCCTGTCACGTCGTGTTCTTGCTTGCGCGTGCGCATCTCACTACCAACTTCAGAGAAGGCCATATCTGGCTTTACCCGCAGGCGCTCTCGCATTGCCTGCTTCATCATTCCATCACGCAGCCCCGTCACCATCTGATCTCTGAGCACCACGTCTACTGACCCTACACCTACCCCGTTCTTCCGTTTAATAGCAGTGTGGAGCTCTTGTAGGGCATTCATAAACTGAGTCACGGTCTCCCCCTCTCTTTGCACCCGATGGAGCAGTCGCATACAGAGTTCCCCTACGTCAGTGGGGTCCCCATGTATCTCCTCTAGAATACGCAGCACCTTGTCCAGAGTATTTCTTTCCCGGGGAGGTCTATGCATGACAGGGTCCCGTGCCTCCCCCTCTAGGGCCATCAATGCTATCTCTGCCTCTAGTGCTGGTGCCAAGGGGTGCATCCGCAGGAACTCCTGAATTCTCTAAGTCCAGTTCCACAACATCACATTGTTCCCCGTAAACCTCGGCAGATTATTAAACATGGCTCGCAGGGAAATGCTAGTCTTGGGACCTTCCCTGACTGCTTGGTCCGCTCCGTCCGCGCCTTCGTGTGACATCCTGCTGGCTACGCCAAATGTAGAAAACGTGCAGGAATAGGTATGTCACCACGGAGCAAACGGACCAACAGTTAAAGAGGAGGTTTATTTACAGGGAATAATACTGGTAAAGTTAACAGTATACAGTTGCGGCCAAAAGTATTGAAACCCCTGCAATTCTGTCAGATAATACTCAGTTTCTTCCTGAAAATGATTGCAAACACAAATTCTTTGTTATTATTATCTTCATTTAATTTGTCTTAAATGAAAAAACACAAAAAGAATTGTCCTAAAGCCAAATTGGATATAATTCCACACCAAATATAAAAAAGAGGGTGGACAAAAGTATTGGCACTGTTCAAAAAATCATGTGATGCTTCTCTAATTTGTGTAATTAACAGCACCTGTAACTTACCTGTGGCACCTAACAGGTGTTGGCAATAACTAAATCACACTTGCAGCCAGTTGACATGGATTAAAGTTGACTTAACCTCTGTCCTGTGTCCTTGTGTGTACCACATTGAGCATGGAGAAAAGAAAGAAGGCCAAAGAACTGTCTGAGGACTTGAGAAACCAAATTGTGAGGAAGCATGAGCAATCTCAAGGCTACAAGTCCATCGCCAAAGACCTGAATGTTCCTGTGTCTACCGTGCGCAGTGTCATCAAGAAGATTAAAGCCCATGGCACTGTGGCTAACCTCCCTAGATGTGGACGGAAAAGAAAAATTGACAAGAGATCTCAATGCAAGATTGTGCGGATGTTGGATAAAAACCCTCGACTAACATCCAAACAAGTTCAAGATGCCCTGCAGTCCGAGGGTACAACAGTGTCAACCCGTACTATCGTCGGCATCTGAATGAAAAGGGACTGTATGGTAGGAGACCCAGGAAGACCCCACTTCTTACCCCGAGACATAAAAAAGCCAGGCTGGAGTTTGCCAAAACTTACCTGAAAAAGCCTAAAACGTTTTGGAAGAATCTTCTCTGGTCAGATGAGACACAAGTAGAGCTTTTTGGGCAAAGGCATCAACATAGAGTTTACAGGATAAAAAAAGAGGCATTCAAAGAAAAGAACACGGTCCCTACAGTCAAACATGGCGGAGGTTCCCTGATGTTTTGGGGTTGCTTTGCTGCCTCTGGCACTGGACTGCTTGACCATGTGCATGGCATTATGAAGTCTGCAGACTACCAACAAATTTTGCAGCATAATGTAGGGCCCAGTGTGAGAAAGCTAGGTCTCCCTCAGAGGTCATGGGTCTTCCAGCAGGACAATGACCCAAAACACACTTCAAAAAGCACTAGAAAATGGTTTGAGAGAAAGCACTGGAGACTTCTAAGGTGGCCAGAAATGAGTCCAGACCTGAATCCCATAGAACACCAGTTTGGAGAAGGCACCCTTCAAATATCATGACCCTGGAACAGTTTGCCAAAGAAGAATGGTCCAAAATTCCAGCAGAGCATTGCAAGAAACTCATTGATGGTTACTGGAAGCGGTTGTTCGCAGTTATTTTGGCTAAAGGTTGTGCAACCAAGTATTAGGCTGAGGGTGCCAATACTTTTGTCTAGCCCATTTTTGGAGTTTTGTGTGAAATGATCAATGTTTTGATTTTTGCTTCATTCTCTTTTGTGTTTTTTCATTTAAGACAAATTAAATGAAGATAATAATACCAAAGAATTTGTGTTTGCAATCATTTTCAGGAAGAAACTGAGTATTATCTGACAGAATTGCAGGGGTGTCAATACTTTTGGCCACAACTGTAGAAATGAATATAATGTGAATGGGTTTAGCAAACAGCCGAAAAGCATAAACAGAATTCAACGGAAATAAGAGTTATTTTCCTGTGGTGAAAACTTATCAGTCTGCAGGGGTCTTGATTGAAGGGGGCACTCTTCTCCAACGTTGGCGCCGAATCACCAGTAGCGCTTGTAGTCCGTAGTCCTCTGAGTCCTGGGCCTTTAACGTTGTCCAGCCAGGGTACGAGGGGTTAATGCGGGAGCCAAAGGTGTATGAGACTAACGATATCCTCTTTGCTCCAAGTCCTTCTCTCTTACTCTGCAGCTGTGGTCTCTCACCAGAATCAGGGGTTCTGCATTAACACATAAGTCACCGCAACCTTGTACGTGGCTCAGTCTCTCTAAACAGGTCACAGCTCTGTTACTGAATGCTGCTTCTTTGCAGGGAGGCGTCTTGCCACATAACAGTGTCTCTCTGCGGGGGAGCGTCTTGTCACTGAACACAGTCTCTCTGCGGGGCAGCATGTTATCACAGGACACAGTCTCTCTGCGGGGCAGCATTTTATCACACGGGGGAGTGCGCAACCTTCCTGACACTGTAGTCCCAGGCTTCACGTACTCACTGCCTGTAGTCTTTGTCCACGGTCTCTCTGACTCTGGTGGCTGTACCAGAGTTCTCTCCCTGCCTGCGTTAGCGTCCTCCCATGTCTGATGTCTGCTCTGCTCTGAGGAAAGATAGCGCAATTTTCCCTCTCTCGGTTCTCCTCCCTTCCTGTTCCTGGCTGCTGAACTAAAGTGTCCCCCGGGGAACCTGCTGCCCTGCTCAATGGTTCCGGGCACGGAGCAAAGGAGGCAACGCTCCCTCGGCTCCTTCTGTACTTCACCCCCTTACACCTGCAAGAAAGGAGGAATCGCAAGGCCTACAAGAAAGTAGGAGGCGTGATGCCTGCAAGAAAGGAGGAGTGATGCGGCCTACAAGAAAGAAGGAGGGGTGATGCCTGTAAGAAAGGAGGAGAGGCGAGGCCTACAAGAAAGTAGGAGGGGTGATGGCAGCAAGCAAGGAAGAAGGGCGAGGCCTACTAGACAGTAGGAGGAGCGATGCCTGCAAGAAAGGAGGAGGGGTGAGGCCTACAAGAAAGTAGGAGGAGCGATAGCTGCAAAAAAGGAGGAGGGGTGACGCCTTCAAGAAAGTAGGGGGAGCGATGCCTGAAAGAAAGAAGGAGGGGTGAGGCCTACAAAAAACTAATTATGGTGATGGCTGCAAGAAAGGAGGAGGGCTGAGGCCTGCAAGAAAGTAGGAGGGGTGAGGCCTACAAGAAAGGAGGAGAGGTGAGACCTACAAGAAAATAGAAGGTGTGGGGCCTACAAGAAAGGAGGAAGGGCAAGGCCTGCAAGAAGGAGTAGTGGTGAGGCCTACAAGAAAGAAGGTGGGGCAAGGCCTGTAAGAAAGCAGGAAAGGCGAGTCCTACAAGAAAGTAGGAGGGGTGATGACTGCAAGAAAGGAGGAGGGGCAAAGCCTACAAGAAAGCAGGAGGGGCAGAGCCTACAGGAAAGGAGGAGGGGTGATGCAACAGAAAAATTTGATGGAGACAGTGTGGACAGTGCTACCCAAAATAGAAAATAGGGGGGTGGTGTTGTGAGTTCATTTTCTGGTCTACCAGTCAGGCTCCCTCTGGTGGTAACAGGAGGTAGTGAGGCCTATTTTAATCAGTAGAGATCTGCCACCTGATAATGAGGATGACGATTGGACCTCAGGAATCTCAGATTGGATTTATGACAGCCGACGCCCTACTCTGGTGCTGGTGATTCCTTCTGCTTGTCAGGTCTTGGTTCTCAGCTCTGTTCCAGTCAGCTCAAGTTAAGTTTCTCTGCTAATGTTCACACTTGATTTTGTTGTTCTATTCAGTTTTTTGTGTAGTCAGCCAGCCCCGGCTGGGGCTGTGCTGAATTTCCCCTCTTATTTATCTGTATTTGCCAATTTCCTTTTTGTCCCTTATTAGATTGGCCTCTTTTTGCTCTGCTCAGAATATTTCAGAGTGCTGATATAGTGGGATAAGTCTAGTGACTTCAGGGTTAATTTTGCTATCAGAAGTGTTGGACATTATTTTGTAGGGTTTTGGGCAGATTGCAGACAGTGTCTTTCCTTTCCTCTCCTTTCTAGTTAGTTTGGGCCCCATCGTTTGCTCAGCCTATTTTCATACCTGTGTTTGTGTTTTCATCTTGTTTCACTGTCAATACATGTGTGGGGGGCTGTCTATTCCTTTGGGGTCTGCTCTGGGGCAGTTAGTTTTCCCTTTTCTTGCTTTAGGCTTATTTAGTCCTCTGGCCGTGACGAGGCGTCTAGGTTCATCGTAGGCACGCTCCACGGCTGCTGCTAGTTGTGTGGTTAGGATCAGGGATCTGCAATCTGCATAGTTACCAACCTCTCTGGTTTTTCTGGGCTTAGCATGTTTAGGTTTTTTCCTCCTCAGTGACCTATTCTTAACAGAATCACCAGCCATACCGCAGATTATAGGGTACTCAAAAGCAGGAAAAAGTTGTTAAAAAAAAAAAAAGTGTCAGAATTTTTTTTTTGTGTATATTTTTTCCTCTTTTTCTCTGGGGCCGTGGGAGGATTTTTTTTTCCCTGATGGAGATTAAGCAATTGTCTGATCATGGGGAGCAACTTGCTGCTGAAGTGCAGGGAATTTCCACCTACCTCATTCAGTCACATGCTGCTGAACCTAAGATCCCTGCTCCTGATGTGTTTTCTGGGGATCGGCCTAAATTTATGAATTTTAAGAATAATTGTAAATGATTTCTTGCCTTGAAGCCTAATTCATCGGGGAGCTCTGCACAGCAGGTTAAAATTGTCATCTCCTTGCTGCGAGGCGATCCCCAGGATTGGGCTTTTTCTCTGACACCTGAAAATCCTATTCTGACTAATTTGGATGCATTTTTTCAAGCCTTGGGTTTGTTGCATGCTGAACCTAATGCTGTTGATCAAGCTGAGACAACCCTGTTGGCAGTAAACCAGGGTCAGGATTCTGCAGAGTTATATTGTCAAAAATTCCGAAAGTGGGCGGTCCTTACTACATGAAATGATAGTGCTTTGGCAGCTTTCTTTCGGAAGGGTTTATCAGAGACCGCAAAAGATGTTATGGTGGGATTTCCTATTTCCCTCTGGTCTGGATGATTCCATGTCATTAGCCATTCAAGTTGATCGGCGTTTACGTGAATGTAAAACTACACGGGAGGCGCTGCCACCTTTTGAATAAACGTCTGAAGCTATGCAATGTGATGGGGTTTTGTCTAGGGCGCAACGTCAGGAGTTTAGAAGGCATAATAAGCTGTGTTTTTTCTGTGGAGATGCCTCACCTACTATTTCTGTCTGCCCTAAATGAGAGAAAAGTTTTGCACACACATTTGCTGTGGGCAGTGTACAACCTAAGTTCATTTTGGAAATTACTCTGATCTGCTCCTTATCCATGTTTTCCACTAAGACTTTTGTGGACTCAGGAGCAGCGTTGAATCTGATGGATTTGGACTTTGATAAACGTTGTGGTTTTTCCATGACGCCTCTGCGGACGCCTATTCCTTTGAGAGGTATTGATGCTTCTCCTTTGGCGGAGAATAAACCTCAGTTTTGGACCCAGGTGATAATGCGAGTTACCCCAGACCACAAAGAAAATTGTAAACTTTTGGTGCTGCATAATTTGCATGATACTATTCTTCTGGGTTTTCCCTGGTTGCAAACTCATAATCCAGTTTTGGATTGGAAATCTGGGACTGTGGTGAGTTGGGGTTGTCAGTGTGTTCTTAGGGACGGTCCTGTTTTCTCCACCTCTCCTCAGTCTCATGATATTCCTGATTATCTGGCTGATTTTTCTGATGTATTTAGTGAGAGTAAGTCTGCATCTTTGCCTCCTCATAGGAGTTATGACTGTGCAATTGAGTTGATGCCTGGGTGTAAATTTCCCAAGGGTCGGCTTTTCAACTTATCAGTACCCGAACATGATGCTATGCGATCCTATATTTAGGAGTCGTTGGAGAAGGGTCATATTAGACCATCCTTGTCACCTTTAGGTGCTGTTTTTTTTTGTGGCCAAGAAAGATGGTTCATTAAGACCATGTATTGATTATCGTTCCCTTAACAAGATGATGGTTAAATATTAGTACCCGTTACCTCTGATGTCTGATTTATTCTCCAGAGTTAAGAGTGCCTGCTGGTTTACTAAGCTTGACCTCAGGGGGGCGTATAATCTTATTCGCATCAAGCACGGGAATGAATGGAAGACGGCGTTTAATACTCCGGAGGGACATTTTGAGTACCTGGTGATGCCTTTTGGGCTCACTAATGCCCCTTCTGTCTTCCAGTCCTTTATGAATGATATTTTCCGTGACTTTGTGGATAAGTTTTTGATCATCTATCTGGATGATATTTTGATCTTTTCTAGTGATTGGGATTCTCATGTGGAACACGTCCGGACTGTGTTCCGGATTTTGAGGGAGAATTCCCTGCTTGTTAAGGGATCGAAATGCCTCTTTGGTGTACAGAGGATTTCATTTTTGGGATTTATCTTGTCTCCATCGACTATTGAAATGGACCCAGCCAAGGTACAGGCCATTTATGATTGGGTTCAGTCTACTTCTTTGAAGGCCCTCCAGAAGTTTTTCGGTTTTGCTAATTTCTATCGTAAATTTATAGGTAATTTTTCTGGTATTGTCAAATCACTGTCTGATCTGACCAAGAAGGGCGCTGATGTGCTGAATTGGTCCCCTGAGGCTGTCTCAGCATTTCAGGAGCTTAAGCGGAGAGTTACTTCAGCTCCGGTTTTACGGCAACCTGATGTCTCACTTCCATTTCAGGTGGGTGTAGATGCTTCTGAGATTGGTGCAGGAGCTGTTTTGTCCCAAAAAGACCCTGTGACTTCTAAGATGAATCCCTGTGCCTTCTTTTCTCGAAAGTTCTCCCCATCTGAACGCAACTATGACGTGGGGAATCTGGAATTGTTGATCATGAAATGGGCATTTGAGGAATGGAGACATTGGTTGGAGGGAGCTAGACATCAAGTTGTGGTCCTCACCGATCACAAGAATTTGATTTATCTGGAGTCGGCCAAACGCTTGAATCCCAGACAGGCTAGATGGGCCTTGTTTTTCACGCATTTTAATTTTGTGGTCTCTTTTCTTCCGGGCACTAAGAATGTTAAGGCAGATGCCCTTTCTAGGAGTTTCTTTGCCGATTCTCTTAATGTGACCGAGCCTACTACCATCCTAGGTGAGGGGGTAGTTCTTTCTGCCATTTCACCCGATTTGAGATGCGCCCTGGAGGAATTTCAGGAGGATAAACCTGAGTGTTGCCCTATGGGAAAATTGTATATTCCTGACCAGTGGAGAAAGAGAGCGATGTCTGAAATTCATTGCTCCGCATTGGCTGGTCATCCAGGTATTTTTGGTACCAGAGATTTGGTGAGTCGGTCCTTTTGGTGGCCTGCCTTATCTTGTGATGTCAGGAATTTTGTACAGTCCTGTGGGACTTGTTCTCGTTCTAAACCCTGTTATCGTTCTATTGGGTTGCTGATGCCCCTGCCGGTGCCCAAGAGGCCATGGACCCATATCTCAATGGATTTTATTTCTGATCTTCCTGTCTCTCAGAGAATGACTGTTGTTATCTGGGTGACTTGTGATAGATTTTCGAAGATGGTCCATCTTGTACCACTCCCAAAGTTGCCATCTTCTGCTGAGTTGGTGCCCTTGTTTTTACAACAGGTGGTTCAGTTGCATGGGATTCCTGAGAACATTGTGTCTGACAGAGGAGTTCAGTTTGTTTCCAGATTCTGGAAAGCCTTTTGTTCCAGTCTGGGAATGCAGTTATCCTTCTCCTCCGCATTTCATCCCCAGACCAATGGACAGACTGAGAGAACAAACCAGACTTTGGAGTCTTATTTAAGATGTTTTATATCTGCTGATCAGGATGATTGGGTCTCATTTTTGCCCTTGGCCGAATTCGCGCTGAACAATAGAGCTAGTTCTGCCACTTTGATGTCACCCTTTTTCTGTAATTTTGGGTTTCATCCCCGATTCTCTTCAGGGCAAGTGGAATCTTCGTCCTGCCCAGGTGTGGACACTGTGGTTGAGAGAATGCAGCAGATATGGGACCAAGTGGTGGATAAGTTGTCACTCTCTCAGGAAAAGGCCCAGCGATTTTCCAACCGGCATAGGACCATTGGTCCCCAGTTTAAAGTGGGTGATATGGTTCGGTTGTCGTCTAAGAATATTCCTATGAAGGTTGCATCTCCAAAATTTAAGCCAAGATTTATTGGACCTTATAAGATTTTGGAGATTCTTAATCCTGTTTCTTTTCGATTGGCTCTTCCAGTTACGTTCAAGATCCATAACGTATTTCACAAATCTCTGTTGAAGAGGTTTGTTGAGCCAGTGGTTCCTATGGCAGCACCTCCTGACCCTGTGTTGGTTGAAGGCAATGTGGAATATGAGGTAGAGAAAATATTGGATTCTCGTTTGGTTAGATGGAGACTCCAGTATTTGGTCAAATGGAAGGGTTATGGCCAGGAGGATAATTCTTGGGTCTCTGCCTCTGATATTCATGCCAATAGATTGGTTCGTGCTTTTCACCGGGCCCATCCTGATCGGCCTGGTGGCGTGGATGAGGGTTCGGTGACCCCTCCTCAAGGGGGGGTACTGTTGTGAGTTCATTTTCTGGTCTACCAGTCAGGCTCCCTCTGGTGGTAACAGGAGGTAGTGAGGCTGATTTAATCATTAGAGATCTGCCACCTGATAATGAGGATGACGATTGGACCTCAGGAATCTCAGATTGGATTTAAGACAGCCGACGCCCTACTCTGGTGCTGGTGATTCCTTCTTCTTTTCAGGTCTTGGTTCTCAGATCTGTTCCAGTCAGCTCAAGCTAAGTTTTTCTGCTAATGTTCACACTTGATTTTGTTGTTCTATTCAGTTTTTTGTGTGGTCAGCCAGCCCCGGCTGGGGCTGTGCTGAATTTCCACTCTTATTTATCTGTATTTGCTTTTTGTCCCTTATTAGATTGGCCTCTTTTTGCTCTGCTCAGAATATTTCAGAGTGCTGATATAGTGGGATAAGTCTAGTGACTTCAGGGTTAATTTTGTTATCAGAAGTGTTGGACATTATTTTGTAGGGTTTTGGGCAGATTGCAGACAGTGTCTTTCCTTTCCTCTCCTTACCAGTTAGTTTGGGCCCCATCATTTGCTCAGCCTATTTTCCTACCTGTGTTTGTGTTTTCATCTTGTTTCACCGTCAATACATGTGTGGGGGCTGTCTATTCCTTTGGGGTCTGCTCTAGGGCAGTTAGTTTTCCCTTTTCTTGCATTAGTCTTATTTAGTCCTCCGGCCGTGACGAGGCGTCTAGGTTCATCGTAGGCACACTCCACGGCTGCTGCTAGTTGTGTGGTTAGGATCAGGGATCTGCAATCTGCATAGTTACCAACCTCTCTGGTTTTTCTGGGCTTAGCATGTTTAGGTTTTTTCCTCCTCGGTGACCCATTCATAACAGGGTGGGTTGTCAAAATCATCCCCTATGGTGGGCCTAAGGATGCCCTTTCCATTTTTTTATGTTAAATCCCTCTAAAATTGCAAATATGGTTCCATTGTGTTTAAATATGATTGACAGTTAATCCATTTAATCACCCTTACAACCTCCTCAGTACGACATTATACTGTTGCGTTGTCCACTTTGTGTCAGTCACTGGGGTTGGGCCTACTGTACTGTATGCTATAGCATATACTGTATTCTAATCTCCACATCTTCACATTTATAAAGAGACCTTGCTAATTAATTTGCTCTGTAGCCTGCCAACCTCCGCAGGCAATGTTAGTGTTACCAGGGGGGAAATAATGATTTTAATCTTTCTTCTAAGTAAAACCACTTCCCCTGCTTTATACTCTGCAATTTCATGATTCGCAGGGGAAAAAGTGAATGTAGGAAGGCAGAAGATAGGAGATTGATATGGGGACAAATATTGGAAATTTGGTTAGTAAAGTCTGAAACTTAAAGGTTATGTCCACAATTTTACTCCATTTTAGAGTTTTGTTATTCAATTATTTATCTCGTACTGATCCTATGTTACAGTAAATCCTAAATTATACTCCAGAGCTGTGTAGTAATCGCAGGTACGTGGGATGCAGTGACGAGACGGGATGAACTTTAGATGTAACTTTTATATATACAGTATATTTATATATATGCCTATAGAGCTATCTCGAGCAACCAAACAAGCTAACGATAGTTATCCTCGCAGGGATCAAAACAAGAATACACTGGTAACACGAACACGACTAACCCGGTAAAGACCGGTCACTATAGGGCTGCGGTATGGCTGACTACGGGTCCTGAGTATTAACTACAACTTGTCACTTATCCTCTCTGGCGTCCAGCCGAGTGGTGGTCGGTGATGCTTCGGCATTTCAGCCACTGGGCCCAGCCGACGAGGATCTGGCGGAGACTTCGGGTGTTCCTCCGACCAGGCGAAGTGGGGGCACAGCAGGCCGCTGAAGAGTTCCTCTATGTTGCACCTCCCGGCGGAGGCGGGACGGCATTGTCCGGGGACCGGAAGGTGTAGGCCGCAGCCACAAGCTGTGAATAGGCAGCGACTGCCGCAGGTGGCGGCGAACAGGCCGCAGCCTCGGGCTGGAGTGAAGCGGCGGCTGGCGGCAGCGGACAGGCCGCAGCCGCGGGCTGGAGTTGGGCAGTGGCGGCCGCGGGCTACAGCCAAACCCACACACATTCACTGAAAAGGCAGCCAGATAGGATCAAGGGGACCAAGAGGACGTCGCCTGACAGGATTTGAGGCTGCTGGCTTGGGACAATGTGTGTGAGGTGCAGGGTAGGTGAGGAGGGAGCCAGCGCAGTGAGACAGCCAGGAAAGGAACATCAGAAGGGGGTTCTGGAACAGTGTGCCCCAAATTACCTGAGAGCTGGCTGGACCACTGACCAGGAGTACACAGCACCCCAGCTGGGGATTGTAACTGAAAGAACTGTGAGTAAAAGTTTAAAGATTGCACTCCACTGTGTCCTCCGACTTATTTACAGCATCACCTGCCTTGCACTACGATCACCACCATCACATTTAACACCATAACTGCCCTGGGGCCTAGATCAACCCGTGGAGAGCTATACCAACTCTGCTGCATCACCAACTGCCCCAGTGGATCTGAACTGCAGCGTTGGCCATATCATCATTGCTGAACACCACAGGTGGTGTCACGAATTACTCCCCATCTTTTTTCCCCAAAATCATCTTTATTGCTATTGTATGCCCAGGGCCACGGACTGGGTCACCGCTGCCGTGACAATTCCCTAAAGAACTGACCGGCCCGGACCAAGTTCCCTGGCCCTAGCGGGTGTTACATCCTTTTGGTCTCACTTATAGGTGCCAAGCTGCCTCCTGTCTTGTCACTTCCGTCTTTTATATTGGGGACCTGTGTCACAGATGTCACCTGACCTGATTCTCCTTTTGAACCTGTCCTTTCGGCAACACTTCCTCTTAAGTTTAGTAGGTGGCAGGCCCCAATCACAAGTGGTGCATATCTCTGGGAATCTCATCTTCTATTGTACACTACATTCTCTCATTACTTAGCCTGTACTGATCCTGAGTTACATCCTGTAATATTTTCCAGAGCTGCACACACTATTCTGCTGGTGCAGTCACTGTGTACATACCTTACTGATCCTGTGCTGATCCTGTGTTACCTCCTGTATTATACTTCAGAGCTGCACTCACCCACAAATATGAACCCCACTTACCATCACTACAGGGCAAGTGGGAAGAGCCGGGCAAAGCGCCAGAATTGGTGCATCTAACAGATGTGCCGTTTCTGGGTAGCTGCAGGCTGCCATTTTTAGGCTGGAGGGGGGCCAATATCCATGGCCCTTTAACAGAGCGAGAATACCAGCCCCCAGCTGTCTGCTTTAGCAAGGCTTGTTATCAAAAATGGGGGGATCTCATTACATTTTTTAAAATGATTTATTTAAATAATTATTAAATATGGCACGGGGACCCCTCTATTCTTGTTATCCAGCCTTGCTGAAGCTGACAGCTGAGGATTACAGTCTCCAGATGTGAGTTTTGCCTGGCTCATTATCAAAAATACAGGGGAACCCACGTGGTATTTTTATTGGAAATTATTTATTTACAGCGCAGGAGCTGCTGATGAAGGCCAGTGTCACACTACTGTAGAATACGCTAGAAAACATCGCATAGCACTCAGCCCTGTGTTAATCTGTGGAGCAGCTCACATCAGCATTTATTTTCTCAGCCGTATTCGGCGTGCATGTAAAATCGCAGCATGTTGTGATTGTCACTGAGACTAGGCCGAGACTCACCAATGCAAGCCTATGGGTGCTAGAAAAAAATCGCACAGCACTCAGACCACGCAAGTGCTGTCTGATTTTTATGCACCGATGTCTTTTGAAAGGCTAGAGTCACACTAGCAATTTTAAAATTGGTCCGATTTTAATGCAGGAGAGTCGAACGAGTGTAATGCAAGTGCCATGCAAGTGTCATGTGTTTTTTATGCGAGTACAATCCGATTTTTCACACCTAGCATCCGATTTACATCCGAATGCAGTGTGATTGCTATCTGACTGCAATGTGATTTTAACATGCGCTTTTACATACAACAATTCTCTGTCGTTTACACATCGTTTTCAAATGAAAAATTGTCACGGTGATCTACTGTGAAGACACTAAGCTTGAACTTCGGTCACCTCATCACTGGGATCTTCCCACGGTCCAGAGGTGACCGCACTTCAGGCCGGCTGGGAGGGAAGCCTCAGTGACTTCACCACTAGTCACTGAGGCTGCGCTCGCAGCATCTCATTCACCAGTGGTTTTCAGCAGGGATGGTTGCATCTTGGCACCGTTCAGGTTGAAAAATGTATATCCCCCAGTCATGGATTACGGCGTGGGACAGAACGATGGACAGGTATGGCATATTGTTGTTATTTTATTTTACTTTTATTACAGGGGATTGAGGCTTCGCAGGAATTAGGTGAGGTCGTAAGTATGGTTTAATTAAGAATATTAAAGGAGTCTGTGTCTTTATTTCAAATAAAGGACTTTATTTTGGGTAACTGTGTTTTCTTACACTGTGACTATGGGGTTAGTAAGTGGGGCTTCTTCTTATTGACGCCTCTCCCTTACTAACCTCGGTTCTTGATGTCACTTGACGGTGATTTTACTCCCCCCAACTATTACCCACTTGCCACTGCTACAGGGCAAGTGGGAAGAGCGAGGCTAAGTGCCAGAATTGGTGCATCTTAGAGATGCGCTTTTTATGGGGTGGCTGAGAGCTTATTTTTTTTAGCTCGGGGGGCAGTATCCATGGCCCTTTCCTAGGCTATTAATATCAGCCCGCAGCTGTCTATATAGCCTTTGCTATTTATTAATTATACGGTGACCCCACATCATTTTTTTGGGGGGCCCCATTTTAATAGCAAGTAAAAGCTAAGTTTACAGTTGTGAGCTGATATTAATAGCCTGGGAAGCTCCATGGGTATTTCCCCCTTCCCAGGCTATAAACATCTACCCCCAGTCACCAGCTTTCCCTCTGCTGGTTACGAAAATTGCGCTGGAGCCCACAACATTTTTTTTCCGAAAAAAATATTTTATTAATTAAATACATGTCCGGTAATTTGCACACACACTGTACTAATTGTATTTGTCACTGACATCTATATATCTACCTAGTCTATGTGTATTTACTGTATGTAATCCATCTTTTCTATCCTGTCGGCTCCTGCAGTGATGTTACAGAACACGGCAGATGAATTACCGGCTTTTCTTCTATCGCTCTATGCAATGTAAATAGCTGCTACATCTTGATGCATCCATACAGCCTGTCATCCAGCAGACATTGAGCACTGTGTACTCAGTGTCTGCCTGTGAATACCCTGTCTGAGGGCACCACGAGCGTGAAAAAGTTCTCCTGCTTGCGGTGCCGACAGACAGGTCCTGCGAGTTCACGGCCAATGAACTTACTTCACCTGTGTGACATCAGCGCAAGCGCGGTGGGAAATTTTCCCACAGCACTTGCATTGCCGTCAGAAAGGTGACGTGAGTTCATTGGCCGTGAATTCGCAGGACCTGTCAGACAGCATCGCGATCAGAACCTTCTCACGCTCACAGTGCCTTCAGACAGGGAATAGCAGTTCACAGAGAGACACTGAGCACACAGGGTGCTCAGCGTCTGCTGGATGTCAGGCTGTATGGACTCATCATTCATCAATGAAGTCTGCCATCAAGATATAGCATAGCTGGACCCGTCATGGGACAAATGGATTAAAAGCATCTCTGCAGAAAGGTGAGCAACATTGTTTTTTTTTTTATACCTCTTTTGCAGATGACGAGGGCATTGGAGGAATGGGATTTACCTGTCCCAGAAGTATTTAGTTGTGTTCCGGGACATAGTTCACTGGCGCGCACACAGTATGTTACCTGCCTCACTAGAGACAACACAATATTGGACTTGTTCTTTGCCAATGTGAGAGGGGCCTATGCCTCGTCAGCCCTACCACCCCTTGGAAGATCAGATCACAACCTAGTGCACCTCCAACCCGTGTACAAGCCACTTGTACAGAGAGAACCTGCTGTCACTCGCACAGTGAGGATATGGACTGAGGAGAGTGATGATGCTCTGAGAGACTGCTTTGAAACAACCACTTGGGAAGTGCTGCAAGATTCCTATGGTGATGACATGGATGGTCTCACACACTGTATAATGGACTACATTAATTTCTGTGTAGACAACACGGTACCCACAAAAGTAGTGAGGTGCTTCTCTAACAATAAACCATGGATCAGCCCCGGAATAAAGGCTCTTCTCAAAGAGAAAAGTTGGCCTTCAGATCAGGTGACAAGGGCAGGCTGAGAAAGGTGCAGAAAGATCTGAAGAATCTAATCAGGCAGGGAAAGGCTAATTATAAGAGAAAGATTGAACTGAAATTGTCACAGAAAAGGATTCATGAAGTCTGGGAGGGTCTAAAGTCTATATCTGGGCATAGACATTCTGTCTCCAGAATGGTTGTAGATAAAGAGGGGCTTAATGAACTTAATCTATTCTTTAACAGATTTAATCACACACTGGCTGCTCCTGCCCCTGCATACTATTCACACCTCTCTGCTACAATAACCTCACCCCCTGCTGCAACTTGTCAACTGAGCCAGGGTCTGTTCTTCACAAGTACCCAGGTTGCAAAAGAACTGGATAAGATCAAAGTTTTGAAGGCTGCAGGTCCTGACGGCATCAGTGCACGGCTAATCAAAACCTGCGGGCACCAGCTGAGTGAGATCATTACATATCTGTTCAATATAAGCCTGAGAATAGGTATAGTACCACAACTGTGGAAATTATCGTGTGTGGTACCAGTTCCGAAGAAACCTTATCCGAAAGACCTTAATGACTATAGACCTGTAGCATTGACATCACACCTGATGAAGGTACTAGAGAGATTGGTTCTCACACGTCTCCGTCCTCTAGTGAGCTCGGATATGGACCCTCTCCAGTTTGCCTGCAGTCCGGGCATTGATGTGGATGATGCCATTATCCACCTTCTAGATAGGACTCTCTCTCAAGTGGAGAAACATGGGAACACTGTGAGAATAATGTTCTTCGATTTCTCTAGTGCTTTTAATACCATACAGCCAGGTCTACTGAGAGACAAGCTGGGCCTTGTTGGAGTGGACCTCCAACTCTCCACCTAGATCCTTAACTACCTCACGAACCGACCTCAGTTTGTAAAGGTTCGGGACAGTGTGTCAGACACGGTGATCTGCAATACAGGGGCACCTCAAGGTACAGTTCTTGCCCCTTTTCTCTTCACACTGTACACTGCGGATTTTAAGTGCAACTCATCTAGCTGCTACTTGCAGAAGTATTCTGATGACTCTGCAATAGTAGGCCTCATCACAGGAGATGAAAGAGAGTACAGAGATACTAACCAAGCTTTTGTGGAGTGGTGTCAGAGGAACCACCTTAGGATTAATTCCGGGAAGACCAAGGAATTGGTGGTGGACTTTTGCAAGGGAAAAAATCCACCAGTAGTGGTGAACATTCAGGGAAATTACATTGAGATAGTCGACACCTATAGGTACCTTGGTGTGATCCTCAATAATAAGCTTGACTCGGCCCATCACTTGGATGCAGTGTACAGGAAGGGCCACAGTAGGCTTTATCTGCTCAGAAGGCTGAGAGCCTTCGGAGTTAGGGGGGCACTCCTTGCATCCTTCTTCAACTCTGTTATGGCATCAGTCATCTTCTTTGGTGTGGCATGCTGGGGTAGTGGCATATCAACCAGGGACAGGAATAGGCTGGACAAACTGATTAGAAGGGCCAGCTCTGTCCTGGGATGCCCCCTTGATCCAGTTTAGGAAGTAGGTGACAGGAGGATACTGGCCAAGGTGAGCTACATGGTGCAGAATGATTCCCATCCCATGCATGAGACTGTGACAAAGATGTGCAGTACTGTCAGTGACCGGCTACTTCATCCTAAATGTGAGAGGGAGCGCTATCGAAAGTCCTTCCTTCCTGCTGCAGTTAGGCTGTATAACCAGCACTGTCCAAAACGGAGAACGACCCAAACAGTGAACTGATAGATCCAAAGTTGTGATAGTCCGGTTATATCCTTTTTTTTTCGTATTTGTACCTACCTACTGTCAATGTAATGCCTTTATGCATCTGTATCTGTACTTGTTCCTGCCTTGCTACTGTAATGCTCTGAATTCCCCCATGGTGGGACAATTAAAGGATTATCTTATCTTAATGCATTTCGGCTTTGCCTGCAGTTGGGCAAAGCATACTGCGCATGCGCGGGAGGCAATTTGAATGCGCATATGCGGGACCTGTACGCAGACAATGCTATTCACAGAATGGAATGCGTACAGCATGCCAATTTGGGGTGGAGAGAGGGACCAGAACCAACGCCAATGGACCGGACCAAGGATATTCCCATACCATGTGGAGGCAATATAAAAGGTTTTCATGGAGGATTCATGGGGAGTCACGGGGTTTCACAAGTAGTTGTGGAATGTATACCTCACACTCTAATAGATGATATTTTTAGTTGATAGGCCAAAAAACTGGTGACAGATTCCCTTAAGGGTAGGTTAATTTTAACATTGAGATAGAATATCAAAAATAAAATCCAGAGAATCACATTGTATAAATTATATAAATTTATTTGCATCTTGCAGTGAGAAATAAGTATTTAATCCCCTACCAACCATTAAGATTTCTGGCTTCTACAGACCAGTTAGATGCTGCTAATCAACTCGTTACCTGCATTAAAGACAGCTGTCTTACATTGTCACCTTTATAAAAGACTCCTGTCCACAGACTCAATTAATCAGTCAGACTCAAACCTCTACAACATGGGATAGACCAAAGAGCTTTATAAGGATGTCAGGGACAAGATCATAATCCTGCACAAAGCTGGAATGGGCTATAAAACCATACTAAGAGATATCGCTAGCAATATCGCTATAACTTGTGACGTTATAGCGATATTGCTAGCGATATCGCTGTGTCTGATACTTACCTACAACTTGCACCCCGCGGGTTATCGCTGATCGTGCGAGAACAGGCTGGACTGTTTCTTGTCGTCAGCTTCCTGCTGCGCTTCCTGCTGTGACGACGAGCGACGCGTGGAGCCGGGCGGGAGGACGTCAGGATAGCCTCGTTTGACAGGTAAGTAACGACCCCCATCCCCAGCGATGTCGCTGGTGAGATCTGCCTGTGTGGCAGCTCACTAGCGACCACTTAGCGATGTACTAGCGATCCTGACCGCGTCATATCGCTGGTCGGGATCGCTGGTACATCGCTAAGTGTGACAGTACCTTAAGACGCTGGGTGAGAAGGCGTCAACTGTTTTTGCAATAGCAAGAAAATGGAAGAAATACAAAATTACTGTCAATAAATATTGATCTGGTGCACCATGCCAAATCTCATCTTGTGAGGTGTTCTTGGTCATGAGGAAGGTGAGAGATCAGCCTAAAACTACACGGGGGAAGCTTGTTAATGATCTCAAGGCAGCTGGGACCACAGTCACCAAGAAAACCATTGGTAACACCTTATGCCTTAAAGGTTTAAAATCCTGCAGTGCCGCAAGTTCCCCCTGCTCAAGAAGGCAAATGTACAGATCCATCTGAGATTTGCCAATGAACATCTAGATGATTCTTTGTGTGATTGGGATTAGATGCTTTGGTCAAATGAGGCAAAAATTGAGCTCTTTCGGATTAACTCAACTTGCCGTGTTTGGAGGAAGAGAAATGTTGCCCGTGATGCAAAGAACACCATCCCCATTGTCAAGCATGGAGGTGGAAACATTTTGTTTTGGGGGTGTTTCTCTGCTAATGGCACAGGATTACTTCATTGTATCAATGGCAGAATGGATGAAGTGACAACCTCTTTCCCGCCGCCATGACATTAAAAATGGTTTGTGGCTGGGTCTTCCAGCAAGACAATGACCCAAAACATGCAGCCAAGGCAACCAAGGAGTGGTTCAAAAAGAAGCACATTAAGGTCAGGGAGTGACCTAGCCAGTCTCCAGACCTTAATCCCATAGAAAGGTTATGGAGGTAGTTGAATCTCTGAGTTGCCAAGCGAAAGCCTCAAAATCTTAATGATTTAGAGATGATCTGCAAAGAGGAGTGACATGTGCGCAAACCTCATTATCAACTACAAAAAATGGGAAACCACTGGGTAAATCTGACATGGAGAAGGACTTGGGAATCCTAGTTAAAGAACTTACCTGGAGTAGCCAGTGCCAGGCAGCGGCTGCCAAGGCAAACAGGATCATGGGGTACATTAAAAGAGGTCTGGATACACATGATGAGAGCATTATACTGCCTCTGTACAAATCTATGGTTAGACCGCACATGGAACTGTGTACAGTTTTGGGCACCGGTGCTCAGGAACTAGAGCGAGTACAAAGAAGGGCAACAAAATTAATAAAGGGGATGGGGGAACTACAATACCCAGAGAGACTAGCAAAATTAGGATTATTTAGTCTAGAAAAAAGACGACTGAGGGGCGATCTAATAACCATGTGTAAGTATATAAGGGGTGTGAAGGGTTAAACTGCTTGTGACTCCATCTTGTTGTTTACTAGATAAATTCTGTAATTTAACTAGAGTAAAGTTTATGGCTGTAGTAAAACCAGACTGTTCCAGCCTGCATAAGATAAGAGACCCGGGGGTGTATTATTGTGTAAGACTCTGATTTATATGCCATTGTACTTCTCTCTATGCTACATAGATACGGACATATATGTAGCTTCCGGTTTTTCTGTATTTTCATAGGTCAAGTGCTGTATGCTAATATTATAAAAGATGTGACATAATAAACGGGGTTAGTGATCTGCCTTGACACTCCCAAACAGAAACACGTCTCCGTCTGGTCATTTTCAGTTGCTAGCAATGGTCTGTGGATTAATTTGGAGATCACTTGGTCAATCGTGAAGGGTCACTTCAGATCCTCCCTCAACAGGGGACAATACAAATATCTCTCCAAGGATCTGTTTATACCAAGGAATGAGACAGTCACAAGGGGGCCTGCTGTGTACCGTACATATTTGTATTGGAGCTTTCTTTGTAACCACTTACGTTTTACCCTGCTTCTCATTGGTATTGGTCCCTCCCAGCATCTTATTGATTTTTATTGATTTGTATGATAAAAAGGAATTAATTCTGTGTATAGTATGTAATTATTTTCTGTAGATTTACTATTTGTATTTGATAACTACATCAAATAGTATTGATACTTTATTGGTAGCCCTGTGGTCTCGGCCCCCTCGTAGGTCCTATGTATGGATGGATGCACCAGACTCTCTTCATTTGATAAATATAACTTTCTATCTTCGCATCGCTTACTTTATATATGATATAATGTTGTTATGTCTTACACCAGCCCCCCTATGCTGCCCAGGTGTCATGGTTTATTCAGAAGGCTGGACAGGCGGTGTAGGGGTTAATTGGTAGAGCCTCCTTCTGGGTCTGGGGAGGGTTTTTATAGCTTCAGGTGAGGACCCTCCCCTGTCGTTTATACTCCTAGTTTGAGTGTGCACGATCCTGCTCCGTTTGTCCTCTCGCCTGTCCTGGTACGATTGTTTGGTGTATGATCTGGTTTGTCCTCGGTTTACGTCTCTTGGATTCTGATTTTGTAGTTGTGTGTCCATCCCGTGTATGACCCCTGGCTTTGTCCTGACCTCCCTGTGATCGCCCCTCTAGTACTTCTGCCTCCATCCCGTGTGTGACCCTCTGCTACGCCTGACTATTCTCTGTCTCACGATTCTGTACCTCGTTGGCCCGGACTGTGTATGATCTCCGTTTTGCCTGACTCTGAGTTTTCTACCATCTCTGAAAGCACCATAAATAATTAAAAATCACTTTTCTTAGAGTTCTCATTTGTTTAATATGCCTATTTTTTGAGCAAATATATTAAATGATATTGATATCATAACCATTTTATACAGTATACTCCGCTACATTGAACTACACGGTGGAAATTCATGAAAATCGAGTTGTGTTTATTGCACCATAATTGTCGAGGAAATGATGTCGGGAAACATAAAGCAAAACAAAGATATCAGCGCTCCTCCTACAAAAAAGGTTTTAATAGGTGAAACAAAGCCGCACCGGCCGGTCAGGCTGATCCAGGCCATCCACTGAGAAAACACCACCCTACAAAAAAAATAAAATAAAACAATATATGTCTGTAATCCTATGCGTTTAAATTATATCACTCCTCTTCTAAATGGGTTACCAATATGCAGGGCAGTGTGAACCTATATAGCTAGGAATCAATAGTGATTGGCTGAAGTTTTTTTTTAAGTGTTTTTTTACTATTACGTACTTTTTTACTATTATTTACTCTTTTTTTTACTTTTTTTTCACTATTATTTACTTATTTATCCACAAATGCAAATAGCTCTATTTCACTCTTTAAACCAGCTGACATAAATGTGTTCAATTCAAAAATTCATCTGCTCCCAATTTTAGATATCCGGCGTATGAAATCGCCCTCTAGTGTTTTTCTACTTTTTTATTCCCCAAAAGGAACTGCATTGTAATTATTATAGGGATATTAAAATAATTTTTCACATCTATTTGTTTCAATGATTTTTTGACGGTTTCTCAATTTCTTTCTCCATCCTCACTTGTTCTTTTTAGTGAGTTTTCATTGTACCCCTTCTGTATAAATCTCTTTACCATATTATTAGCCTCCGCACCATAGTCTTTTATTTTTGGACCATTTCTATTTTTTCTATTGCTCACCAGTTGTCCTCTCCGGGTCTTATTCCATCACATTGGCAGATGGCAACTATTAGTAAAACTATAACTATTACTGTCTGTGGGCTAGCTGTATGATTTTGTGGCCAATGACCCTCCCCCATCCACAAATATGGTGAAGGCGAAATCTAAATTAAAATCATTTTTATTAATATTAGTTAAAAACACATTGAAGATTCTTCTCCACCAGACCACATGATTCCATAAAGCCTCTTGAAGCTTGAAAATATTTCATCTGCAACCACAAATAATAAGAAAAACAAGTAAATTCTCAGTAGTAATGTCAGTATCTCTGTTGGTCTACGGTAGTGAAACATTTAATTGTAAATCCCTGGTGGCATGGGGCACTAATGTAATAGGGTTAACGGGATTGTCTGGTATTTTTATACTTATGGCCCATCTTTAGGATACAGTTGTGGCCAAAAGTATTGACACCCCTGCAATTCTGTCAGATAATACTCAGTTTCTTCCTGAAAATGATTGCAAACACAAATTCTTTGGTATTATTATCTTCATTTAATTTGTCTTAAATGAAAAAACACAAAAAGAATTGTCCTAAAGCCAAATTGGATATAATTCCACACCAAATATAAAAAAGAGGGTGGACAAAAGTATTGGCACTGTTCGAAAAATCATGTGATGCTTCTCTAATTTGTGTAATTAGCAGCACCTGTAACTTACCTGTGGCACCTAACAGGTGTTGGCAATAACTAAATCACACTTGCAGCCAGTTAACATGGATTAAAGTTGACTCAACCTCTGTCCTGTGTCCTTGTGTGTACCACATTGAGCATGGAGAAAAGAAAGAAGACCAAAGAACTGTCTGAGGACTTGAGAAACCAAATTGTGAGGAAGCATGAGCAATCTCAAGGCTACAAGTCCATCTCCAAAGACTTGAATGTTCCTGTGTCTACCGTGCGCAGTGTCATCAAGAAGTTTAAAGCCCATGGCACTGTGGCTAACCTCCCTAGATGTGGACGGAAAAGAAAAATTGACAAGAGATTTCAACGCAAGATTGTGCGGATGTTGGATAAAGAACCTCGACTAACATCCAAACAAGTTCAAGCTGCCCTGCAGTCCGAGGGTACAACAGTGTCAACCCGTACTATCCGTCGGCGTCTGAATGAAAAGGGACTGTATGGTAGGAGACCCAGGAAGACCCCACTTCTTACCCCGAGACATAAAAAAGCCAGGCTGCAGTTTGCCAAAACTTACCTGAAAAAGCCTAAAACGTTTTGGAAGAATGTTCTCTGGTCAGATGAGAAAAAAGTAGAGCTTTTTGGGCAAAGGCATCAACATAGAGTTTACAGGAGAAAAAAAGAGGCATTCAAAGAAAAGAACACGGTCCCTACATGGCGGAGGTTCCCTGATGTTTTGGGGTTGCTTTGCTGCCTCTGGCACTGGACTGCTTGACCGTGTGCATGGCATTATGAAGTCTGACGACTACCAAAAAATTTTGCAGCATAATGTAGGGCCCAGTGTGAGAAAGCTGGGTCTCCCTCAGAGGTCATGGGTCTTCCAGCAGGACAATGACCCAAAACACACTTCAAAAAGCACTAGAAAATGGTTTGAGAGAAAGCACTGGAGACTTCTAAGGTGGCCAGCAATGAGTCCAGACCTGAATCCCATAGAACACCTGTGGAAAGATCTAAAAATGGCAGTTTGGAGAAGGCACCCTTCAAATATCAGGGACCTGGAGCAGTTTGCCAAAGAAAAATGGTCTAAAATTCCAGCAGAGCATTGTAAGAAACTCAATGATGGTTACCGGAAGCGGTTGGTCGCAGTTATTTTGGCTAAAGGTTGTGCAACCAAGTATTAGGCTGAGGGTGCCAATACTTTTGTCTGGCCCATTTTTGGAGTTTTGTGTGAAATGATCAATGTTTTGCTTTTTGCTTCATTCTCTTTTGTGTTTTTTCATTTAAGACAAATTAAATGAAGATAATAATACCAAAGAATTTGTGTTTGCAATCATTTTCAGGAAGAAACTGAGTATTATCTGACAAAATTGCAAGGATGTCAATACTTTTGGCCACAACTGTAGGTCATCAATATCTGATCAGTGGTGGTGGGACACCCGGTACGCTCACTGATCAGCTGTGTCCGGTTCCAAAGGCGGTCAGGTGTGCTGAGTTGCGGAATTGTACAGCACAGGTGTATCATTGGAATATTGGCAACAGCTGGGTGCCAGACATTCACCCCATATTTATTTGATTACAGGGCAGACATGCAATACCCGGCCACATCCAGTATATCATTGACAGAGCTCTGCAACTCGATACACAGGGAACAGCTGATTGGCAGGGCTACCGGGTGTTGCATCCCTACCGATCAGATATCGATGACCTATCTTAAGGCTAGCTCATCAATAGAAAAGTCCCGGAAAACCTCTGTAAATTGTGTTATAGGGTTTTGTCCCTGTCCTTGATTAGAACATGTCACCGTTCCATATGTTTAAGCCACTGAAAAGCGTTACTCTCAACAAAATAATTGAGGCTTATAGTAGTAGGGGCGCACACAGAAGTCAAGGTAAAAAAAAGTTTTCTGAAATATTGCCAAAAGTACCTTCAATATTTACATAATATATTTGAATACAGGAGCTTTCCTTTTCTGTATCCCACCCACCTCCAGCACTAAGGGGAGCTAGTATTAACCTCAGTGGCCAATCAATAGGCTTGTCCCATCGGTGGGTGAGTAAGGTGGTAAGTTCTCATTTTTATAGTTAGAGCATGTTCATCTTTTTTTCTCAACTACTGGACAATCCCTTTATGTGTCAGGAATCCCTCTACTATTTGCCTGTTTTTTGCCTCGATACTAGTTACCCCATTATAGTAGTTACCCCGTTGCCTCTACTCCTTCAGAAACACCACGCGGATTGACAAACAGGCTGCAAAGTGTTTAAACCTTGTGAGCTCATCGGGTTTGGCGTTGCCGGATTTAGCTGTAACAGACACAAATCAATGAATGATTAAAAAACAGTTAAAAGTTATCTAAGGGCGGAATTATAGAGGATTTAGAGGTGCTAAACCTGAGCTTCCAAGTGTCTAACAAGAGTCGCATAAAATCCCATGGCGATCTGATGATGTAAATAACTCCAATGTTAATGGCCCAGAAGTACCATCCATGTTACCTAATAACAGTCCTCCTAAGTAGTGTCAATAAAATGTTTCCTGAGGAGTACCATCCACCTGAAAGGGTAGATCCAATAACAGCACCCCCTCTAAAGAGAAATTGTCACTTCCCATAAATATGTAATTTTTATTCACTGATGTAAAAGATGCTGTTCTCCTGAATCTGGTGATGTTTTCCATTTGTTCCTATTCATCTCTGTTCTTGAGATATGGCACTAAGTTCTCTGCATAGAAAATCTAGCCTTTATAGCCAACTGGGTGTGGTACTCAAAACACACCCACAGAGATGAGTTGAGGAACATGCCCACTTGGCTGAAAAGACAAGACTTATTAAAAAAAAAAAAAATACTGTGTAACTAAACATTTACATATTAATGCCATCACCATCATTCCTTCATCAGTACCACCAGAACCTTTTTTTTTAACCCTGTTGGTCTTCTTCCCACAGAAGTATTACAGGTATTTATATTTACCAGAAATGTTGGTGCGATTCATTTATAAAATGATTGTTTTTGCTTTTTTCCTTTTAATTGATGATATTTCATGTGCTTCTGTGAGTCACAGACACAGTTGCAGTTGTAATGAGTAATATCTCTGAATACACCTGAATCGTCTGGTAATGAAACCTGTGTGATGACAGTTAGTACAGAGATAATGTTGGGAAAAAAAAATCTCTTAAAGTGAATGTGTCATCAGAAAATTACCTATTGTTTAAGTCAAGTTTTTATGATAAATGTATTTTTTTTTAATTTTTGGGGTAATTTTTTTTTATTTTTCACATCACATTTCATTAATTGAAACCTTACTACTTTCACACTGGCAGCTGCGGCTAATTCTAGACTTGTGCTTCTTGTTCTTTCAGGAAATCCACATGTATATTAGCAACAATAGAATAATTCAAAACCCTTTTGTTTAAAAGCCCTCTCATTGTAATCCTGTCTGCAATGATAATGAGACTGCTGAAAAGTCTTCTGTGGTGAACAGGAAATATGAAAAAAACACATACAAAATAAGTGTAAGTAACATATAATTATTAAATATATATCAAATGTATTTTATTTTCTGTGATGCCAAAACAAAGTAACAAGTATTTGTGAAGTGTAAAGGAAATGCTAAATTGTTTTCTTATTATTTTTCAACATATAAATCTGAAAATTGTGACTTCCATTTGTATTCAGTCACCCCTGTAGTTTGATACCCCTAAATAAAATCCTGAGTAGCCAATTGCTTCCAAAATTCACACAATTAGTGATGTAATCTCTTCTCTACAGCTGTTTTGTGAAAACCTCAGAGGTTTGAGAACATTAGGGATCAAACAGCATAATGAAATACAAGGAACACACCAGACAGGTAAGAGATAAAGAAGAGAAGAGTAAAGCAGGGTTAGGCTATATACAAGTAACCCAAGATCTGAACATCTCATGGAGTACTGTTCAATCCATGATCTAAAAATGGAAGGAGTATAGCACAACTGAAAACTTATCAAGGCATGGCCGTCTACCTAAACTGACATACCAAGCAAGGAGAGCCAATAGGTTCATGGCCACTCTGGAAGAATTGCAGAGATCCACAGGACAACAGTTAGTTGTATATTCAACAAATCTGGCCTTTATGGAAGAGTGGCAGGAAGAAAGACATTTTTTTTTAAAGCCATAAGAACTCCTGTTTTCAGTTGCAAATTGCCATGTAGCAGATACAAAAAGCATGTGGAAGAAGGTGCTCTGATCAGATGAGACCAAAGTAGAACTTTTTTTGACTAAATGCAAAATGCTTTGAGTGGCAGAAAACTAATATTGCACATCATCCTGAAAACACCATCCCTACTGTCACACATGGTGGTGGCAGCATCATGCTGTGGGAGACTTTTCTTCAGTAGGGAGAGGGAAGCTAGTCAGAGTTGATGGAAATATGGATGGAGCTAAATACAGGACAATCCTGGAGCAAAACCTGTTATAGGCTGCAAAAGACTTGAGACTGGTGCATAGGACAGCAGGACAAAGACCTTAAACATACCGTCAGAGCTACAATGGAGGGTTTAGATCAAGACTTATACATGTGTGTGAACGGCCCAGTCACAGTCCAGATCTAAATCCCATTGGTACTTAAAAGTTGCTGATCACAGATGTCTCCATCCAATCTCACTGAGTGAGAGCGAGTGTGCAAAGAAGAACGGCCAAAAATGTCACCTCTAGATGTGCAAAGCTGGAAGAGACAGACCCCAAAAGACTGCAGCAGTAATTACAGCGAAAAGTGATCCTACAAAGTATTGACTAAGGGGGGCTCAATACAAATGCACCCCGCAATTTTCAGATTTATATTTTTAAAATATTTAGAATACTTTGTATAATTTCCTTTATAATTCCTTGCTACTTTCTATTGACATCACATAAAATAACAATAAAAAACATGTAAGTTTATGGATGTAATGTTAAAAAATGGGGAAAGTTCACGAGGTTTGAATACTTTATCAAGAGATTGAATATTACAACTTTTCTTATGTTCATTTGTACAATTGATTTAAGCAAAGTTTGCTAAAAGTACAGTTCCCGTTTGAGAGAAGTTTTTCTCTATTTTACCTATGTGCTGACTGTGATACCCAAGGTTTCATTACCAGAACCTAAAGGTGTATTCTGAGATATTACTCATTATGGTTGCAACCGAACCTGTGACTCACAGGAGCACATACTACATCATCACTTACAGTGAATAAAAGCAAATGTTCGAATAAAGGAATCTCTCTGACACTTCTGGTAAATATTCACATCAGTTATTCCGCCTGGAAATGTAGCATTGACCGCTTGCTAATCATTCTTTTGCTCATTGTCTTTTATTATACGTTGCATTTGGTCATTGGAAGTGCAGGGATTCCTCACTTGTTTGTGTTTTTATTAATTCAGCATTTTTATTACTTTTTCGTATTTTGTTCCTTTTGAAAAATGTAAAATGTTCAGATGTGTGCTATGATACAACTTGAATATATCCTAACTAGTGATGAGCAAGTATGCTCGATGCTTGGGTTTTCCTGAGCATGCTCGGGTGACCTCAAAGTATTTTGGCATGCTTGGAGATTTAGTTTTTGTTGACGCAGCTACATGATTTCCGGTTACTAGACAGCCTGAATACATGTGGGGATTGCCTATTTGTTAGACAACCCCCACCCACATGTATTCAGGCTGTCTAGAAGAAATCATGCAGCTGCGTCAACAAAAACTAAATCTCCAAGCATGCCAAAATACTTTGAGGTCACCCGAGCATGCTCAGGAAAACCCAAGCATCGAGCATACTTGCTCATCACTAATCCTAACCTGACGGGGGAAAATGAAAAATGGAGCTGCCTCCCATAATCATCCATGCGATCAGTACTGATTGAGGTTCTTGACTGGTTAAACTAAATTTTCCCACTTTTCTCTGACCCTGACTTTATGCGCTGGTGTGTGGTTGTACTTTCAACAAAATTTCCATGGTGTACATTGAAGCAATGCTACAGGAGTCACCTCCCACTGATGACATTTGTGTACGTGACGTTACATTAAGTAATTAATCTGCTTATTGATAAACCTTATATGGTTATACCCATCTTCATAGATGATATTTTCGCACAGTGCTGGCAAAAACAAGCATTTTTGCAGTTTAATGCTTTTTGTAATGTTTAATGGTTTCCTCTCAATTATGGCTATATGTATTGAATAAAGCTATTTCACTAATCAAAGACTCAATAGGTGATCCATATCTACCTACTCTTTACGTTGGATATTCCACGCGTCTATGAACTTTTTGATACTGAGCACCACAATCCAAATATTACAAGCCAACAACCACTAATACTCTACATGAAGTTGATGATGTAACAAAGGTACTTCCAATTAATTTTTCACATAGGCTGTTACTTACAGAAGAGGACCAAGGAAATCTTCTTCTCTTTGATATTCCCAATCCAGGTCAACAAGGACTCCCCCAGAGGTTCATAAAATCTCATTTCCATCCAACTATCACCAACTGGGAAATACACAAAAATCCATGAGAAGTGCACTGAATAGCCAATAAGCTCAGAGCATGTTCTGTGAAATGGTTCTTACTTTTGCTATACTGAAGTCTTCTATTTTCTACTTTCACAGCTTTTTTTGTCCTGCAATGGTGTAGCAATAAATGCACTGTAATATGCGCCACATAAAATTCAGATGAAGAAAAATCGAAATAGTTTGAAATTCTCTATACATTGCACACAAATTTAAGGTAATATTACTCACAGTGGGGTGATTAATATGTCATAGACAAGAATAAATCATGCACATGTATAGAAAAATCTTCATGAAAATCAAGGATTTCTTTGTGGACTGCACTGCGATTCCTTTATTTATGGCCTCAGCAGTTTTTTTTTAAAACTTTGTGGCTCTACACTTTTTCTACAAAAGTGGCACCGCCGTGGGGTCTTTTCTAGTGCAACCAATGGAAACCACTGTAAAGAGTTACCTATAACAGAGCAGAGGCATCATCAGAGCAAGCTTTAGTTCTCACTGTCTTGACCAGTGAAATAAATTAGGACAAATAGCTTGCATAAGGCTGGTTCGACATTGGCACCACTGCTGTCGTTGTTAAGTTTTTTGTTTATTAACAGGTACATTGTGTCTGTCTACAAACTATGTGTCTCTTACCAGATGCCATCAGTGATTGTCACCTCCAAATTATTAACAGTAAATTGCATTTCACTTGGAAACAACACTTCACTTTCAGGTGCATTGGTGGCAATAGCAGCAAGTTTCCATGTACCAGCAATCTGAGAAAATACAGCAGAAATATTAACAATAATATTCAACTTCAGAAAATTCAATGCAATCAAAGTTATATGAGAAACTATCTGGATGACATCACTGTTGTGAGTTCATTTTCTGGTCTACCAGCTGTGAGTTCTCCTACCAGGCTCCCTCTGGTGGTAACAGGAGGTAGTGAGGCTGATTTAATCATTAGAGATCTGCCACCTGATAATGAGGATGACGATTGGACCTCAGGAATCTCAGATTGGATTTAAGACAGCCGACGCCCTACTCTGGTGCTGGTGATTCCTTCTGCTTGTCAGGTCTTGGTTCTCAGCTCTGTTCCAGTCAGCTCAAGCTAAGTTTTTTTGCTAATGTTCACACTTGATTTTGTTGTCCTATTCAGTTTTTTGTGTGGTCAGTCAGCCCCGGCTGGGGCTGTGCTGAATTTCCACTCTTAGTTATCTGTATTTGCCAATTTGCTTTTTGTCCCTTATTAGATTGGCCTCTTTTTGCTCTGTCTCAGAATATTTCAGAGTACTGATATAGTGGGAGAAGTCTAGTGACTTCAGGGTTAATTTTGTTATCAGAAGTGTTAGACATTATTTTGTAGGGTTTTGGGCAGATTGCAGACAGTGTCTTTCCTTTCCACTCCTTTCTAGTTAGTTTGGGCCCCATCGTTTGCTCAGCCTATTTTCCTGCCTGTGTTTGTGTTTTCATCTTGTTTCACCGTCAATACATGTGTGTGGGCTGTCTTTCCTTTGGGGTCTGCTCTGGGGCAGTTAGTTTTCCCCTTTTCTTGCTTAAGGCTTATTTAGTCCTCTGCCGTGACAAGGCGTCTAGGTTCATCGTAGGTACGCTCCATGGCTGCTGCTAGTTGTGTGGTTAGGATCAGGAATCTGCAATCTGCATAGTTACCAACCTCTCTGGTTTTTCTGGGGCTTAGCTTGTTTTAGGTTTTTTCCTCCTCGGTGACCCATTCATAACAGAATCACCAGCCATACCGCAGATTCTAGGGTACTCAAAAGCAGGGAAAAGTTGTTAAAAAAAAAGTGTCAGAATTTTTTTTTTTTTTAATGTATTTTTTCCTCTTTTTCTCTGGGGCCGTAGGAGGATTTTTTTTTTTCCTAATTGAGATTAAGCAATTGTCTGATCGTGTGGAGCAACTTGCTGTTGAAGTGCAGGGAATTTCCACCTACTTCATTCAGTCACATGCTGCTGAACCTAAGATCCCTACTCCTAATGTGTTTTCTGGGGATCGGTCTAAATTTCAGAATTTTAAAAATAATTGTAAATTATTTCTTGCCTTGAAGCCTAACTCATCGGGGAGCCCTGCGCAGCAGGTTAAAATTGTCATCTCCTTACTGCGCTGCGATCCCCAGGATTGGGCTTTTTCTCTGACACCTGAAAATCCTATTCTGACTAATGTGGATGTATTTTTTCAAGCCTTTGGGGTTGTTGTATGATGAACCTAATGCTGTTGATCAAGCTGAGAGAACCCTGTTGGCATTAAACCAGGGTCAGGATTCTGACTGTCAAAAATTCCGAAAGTGGGCGGTCCTTACTACATGGAATGATAGTGCTTTGGCAGCTCTCTTTCGGAAGGGTTTATCAGAGACCGAAAAAGATGTTATGGTGGGATTTCCTGTTCCCCCTGGTCTGGATGATTCTATGTCATTGGTCATTCAAATTGATCGGTGTTTACGTGAACGTAAAACTACACGGGAGGCGCTACCACCTTTTGAACAAACGTCTGAACCTATGCAATGTGATGGGGTTTTGTCTAGGGCGCAACGTTAGGAGTTTAGAAGGCGTAATAAGCTGTGTTTTTTCTGTGGAGACCCCTCTCATACTATTTCTGTCTGCCCTAAATGACAGAAACGTTTTGCACACACATTTGCTGTGGGTGGCGTACAACCTAAGTTCCTTTTGGCAGTTACTCTGATCTGCTCCTTATCTATGTTTTCCACTAAGGCTTTTGTGGATTCAGGAGCAGCGTTGAATCTGATGGATTTGGACTTTGCTAAACGTTGTGGATTTCCGATGACACCTCTGCGGACGCCTATCCCTTTGAGGGGGATTGATGCTACTCCTTTGGCGAAAAATAAACCTCAGTTTTGGACCCAGGTGGTAATGCGGGTCGCTCCAGACCATCAAGAAAATTGCAGATTTTTGGTGTTGCATAATTTGCATACCATTGTTCTGGGGTTTCCCTGGTTGCAAATTCATAATCCAGTTTTGGATTGGAAATCTGTGTCTGTGGTGAGTTGGGGTTGTCGGTGTGCCCTTAGTGAGGCTCCGGTTTTTTCCACCTCTCCTCAGTCGCATGATGTTCCTGACTATTTGGTGGACTTTTATGATGTATTTAGTGAGAATGAGTCTGCGTCTTTGCCTCCTCATAGGAGTTATGACTGTGCAATTGAACTGAGCACGGGGTGTAAATTTCCCAAGGGTCGGCTCTTCAATTTATCTGTACCCGAGAACGAGGCTATGCGATCCTATATTAAGGAGCCGTTGGAGAAGGGTCATATTAGACCATCCTCTTCACCCTTAGGTGCCGGGTTTTTTTTCGTGGCCAAAAAGGATGGTTCATTAAGGTCTTGTATTGATTATCGTGCCCTCAACAAAATTACTTTTAAATATCAGTATCCATTACCCCTGATTTCGGATCTATTCTCCAGAGTTAAAGGTGCTTGCTGGCCTCAGGGGGGCGTATAATCTTATCCGCATTAAGCATGGGGATGAATGGAAGACGGCGTTTAATACTCCGGAGGGACATTTTGAGTACCTGGTGATGCCTTTTGGGCTCACTAATGCCCCTTCTGTCTTCCAGTGCTTCATGAACGACATTTTCCGGGACTTTGTGGATACATTTTTGATTATCTATCTGGATGATATTTTGATCTTCTCCAAGGATTGGGATTCTCATGTGGAACATGTTCGGACTGTGTTCCGGATCTTGAGGGAGAATTCCCTGTATGTCAAAGGATCGAAATGCCTTTTTGGGGTACAGAGGATTTCATTTTTGGGATTTATTTTGTCTCCGTCAATTATTGAAATGGACCCGGCCAAGGTACAGGCCATTTATGATTGGGTTCAGCCCACTTCTTTGAAGGCCCTCCAGAAGTTTTTAGGTTTTGCTAATTTTTATCGGAAATTTATAGCAAAATTTTCTAGTATTGCCAAGCCATTGACTGATCTGACTAAGAAGGGTGCTGATGTGTTGAATTGGCCTCCGGAGGCTGTTTCTTCCTTTCAGGAGCTGAAGCGAAGATTCACTTCTGCCCCGGTTTTGCGGCAACCTGATGTCTCACTCCCGTTCCAGGTAGAGGTGGACGCTTCTGAGATTGGTGCAGGAGCTGTTTTGTCCCAAAAGGATCCTGTAACATCTAAAATGAATCCCTGTGCTTTCTTTTCCCGAAAGTTCTCTCCATCTGAACGTAACTATGATGTGGGGAATCGGGAACTGTTAGCCATGAAATGGGCATTTGAGGAGTGGAGACACTGGTTGGAGGGAGCTAAACATCAAGTCGTGGTCCTCACTGACCACAAGAATTTGATTTACCTGGAGTCAGCCAAACGCTTGAACCCTAGACAGGCTAGGTGGGCCTTGTTTTTTACATGTTTTGATTTTGTGGTCTCTTTTCTTCCTGGCACTAGGAATGTCAAGGCTGACGCTCTCTCTAGGAGCTTCTTTGCTGATTCTCCTGTGGTGACCAAGCCTGCTACCATCTTAGGCGAAGGGGTAGTTCTTTCTGCCATCTCGCCCGATTTGAGACGTGCTCTGGAAGAGTTCCAGGAGGACAAACTTGAGCGTTGTCCCAGTGGAAAGTTGTATGTTCCTGACCAGTGGAAGAAGAGAGTGATGTCTGAAGTTCATTGCTCTGCATTGGCTGGTCATCCAGGTATTTTTGGTACTAGAGATCTGGTGAGTCGGTCTTTTTGGTGGCCCGCCTTGTCTTTTGATGTCAGGAATTTTGTGCAGTCCTGTGGGACTTGCTCCCGGTCTAAACCTTGTTCTCGCTCTAGTGGGTTGTTGATGCCTTTGCCGGTCCCCAGGAGGCCATGGACCCATATTTCAATGGATTTCATCTCTGATATGCCTGTCTCTCAGATAATGACTGTTATTTGGGTGAATTGTGATAGGTTCTCTAAGATGGTTCATCTTGTACCACTCCCTAAGTTGCCATCTTCCTCTGAGTTGGTGCCCCTGTTTTTGCAACAGGTGGTTCGCTTGCACGGGATTCCTGAGAACATTGTATCTGACAGAGGAGTTCAGTTTGTGTCTAGATTTTGGAGGACTTTCTGTTCCAAGCTGGGAATTCAGTTGTCCTTCTCCTCTGCTTTTCACCCTCAGACCAATGGGCAGACGGAGAGAACAAACCAGACCTTGGAGTCGTATTTGAGATATTTTATTTCCTCTGATCAGGATGATTGGGTTTCATTTTTGCCCTTGGCCGAATTTGCTTTAAATAATAGAGCTAGTTCTGCCACTTTGATGTCACCTTTTTTTTGTAACTTTGGGTTTCATCCTCGATTTTCTTCAGGGCAGGTGGAGCCTTCTGCCTGCCCAGGTGTTGACACTGTGGTGGAGAGAATGCGCCAGATCTGGGACCAAGTGGTGGATAAGTTATCTCTCTCCCAGGAAAAGGCCCAGCGGTTTTCCAACCGACATAGGACCATTGGTCCCCAGTTTAAGGTTGGTGATATGGTTTGGTTATCATCAAAAAATATCGCTATGAAGGTGGCTTCTCCTAAGTTTAAGCCTAGATTTATTGGACCTTACAAGATTTTGGAGATTATTAATCCGGTCTCTTTTCGTTTGGCTCTTCCTGTCACATTTAAAATCCATAATGTGTTTCATAAGTCCTTGTTGAAGAGGTTTGTTGAACCAGTTTTTCCTGGGGTGGCACCTCCGGACCCTGTATTGGTTGAAGGTAACATGGAATATGAGGTAGAGAAGATACTGGATTCCCGTCTGGCTAGACGGAGACTCCAGTATTTGGTTAAGTGGAAGGGTTATGGTCCGGATGATTATTCCTGGGTCTCTGCCTCTGATATTCATGCCAAAAGATTGGTGTGTGCCTTTCATCGGGCTCACCCTGATCGCCCTGGTGGCGTGGATGAGGGTTCGGTGACCCCTCCTCAAGGGGGAGGTACTGTTGTGAGTTCATTTTCCCCTTCACCATTGAGGTCTGATGAACTCCCTCTTCTGGTGAAGGAAGGTAGTGTTTCTGTTTTTGCCTCCTACGGTGACTCATTCATAACAGTGGACACTGTGGTTGAGAGAATGCAGCAGATATGGGACCAAGTGGTGGATAAGTTGTCACTCTCTCAGGAAAAGGCCCAGCGATTTTCCAACCGGCATAGGACCATTGGTCCCCAGTTTAAAGTGGGTGATATGGTTTGGTTGTCGTCTAAGAATATTCCCATAAAGGTTGCATCTCCAAAATTTAAGCCAAGATTTATTGGACCTTATAAGATTTTGGAGATTCTTAATCCTGTTTCTTTACGATTGGCTCTTCCAGTTACGTTCAAGATCCATAACGTATTTCACAAATCTCTGTTGAAGAGGTTTGTTGAGCCAGTGGTTCCTATGGCAGCACCTCCTGACCCTGTGTTGGTTGAAGGCAATGTGGAATATGAGGTAAAGAAAATATTGGATTCTCGTTTGGTTAGATGGAGACTCCAGTATTTGGTCAAATGGAAGGGTTATGGCCAGGAGGATAATTCTTGGGTCTCTGCCTCTGATATTCATGCCAATAGATTGGTTCGTGCTTTTCACCGGGCCCATCCTGATCGGCCTGGTGGCGTGGATGAGGGTTCGGTGACCCCTTCTCAAGGGGGGGTACTGTTGTGAGTTCATTTTCCGGTCTACCAGTTGTGAGTTCTCCTTCCAGGCTCCCTCTGGTGGTAACAGGAGGTAGTGAGGCTGATTTAATCAGTAGAGATCTGCCACCTGATAATGAGGATGACGATTGGACCTCAGGAATCTCAGATTGGATTTAAGACAGTCGACGCCCTACTCTGGTGCTGGTGATTCCTTCTGCTTGTCAGGTCTTTGGTTCTCAGCTCTGTTCCAGTCAGCTCAAGCTAAGTTTTTCTGCTAATGTTCACACTTGATTTTGTTGTTCTATTCAGTTTTTTGTGTGGTCAGCCAGCCCCGGCTGGGGCTGTGCTGAATTTCCACTCTTAGTTATCTGTATTTGCCAATTTGCTTTTTGTCCCTTATTAGATTGGCCTCTTTTTGCTCTGTCTCAGAATATTTCAGAGTACTGATATAGTGGGAGAAGTCTAGTGACTTCAGGGTTAATTTTGTTATCAGAAGTGTTGAACATTATTTTGTAGGGTTTTGGGCAGATTGCAGACAGTGTCTTTCCTTTCCTCTCCTTTCTAGTTAGTTTGGGCCCCATCATTTGCTCAGCCTATTTTCCTGCCTGTGTTTGTGTTTTCATCTTGTTTCACCGTCAATACATGTGTGGGGGCTGTCTTTCCTTTGGGGTCTGCTCTGGGGCAGTTAATTTTCCCCTTTTCTTGCTTTAGGCTTATTTAGTCCTCCTGCCGTGACGAGGCGTCTAGGTTCATCGTAGGTACGCTCCACGGCTGCTGCTAGTTGTGTGGTTAGGATCAGGGATCTGCAATCTGCACAGTTACCAACCTCTCTGGTTTTTCTGGGGCTTAGCTTGTTTTAGGTTTTTTTCCTCCTTGGTGACCCATTCATAACACATCACTGAGCTACAATTCATAATATTGTCTTAACTTTGATACGAAAAATTTGTAGTATGGGGGAAATTTTGATCTGTCTGGCAAATTTCTGATGGTGATCACTCTTTATAATGAAGCGAATATCCAAGAGACAGAGAAAGGCTTTATGTGACCAGATGGCAGAAACATTACCCTCATGAAAGCTAACATGGCTACTTCTTGACTTAAACTTCTAGATAGAAGAGGTATGGAGCACGTAGATTAGATAAACTGGATGCAATCAACCATATAATGAATTAAGACCCCAACCTTGTTCATTTTGGTTAAAAATATACATTTTATGTCCTAGTTTTATATCAATGAGCAAAGTCAATGTCATTGTGACAAGAGCCCTATATTGTGTTGCCTGGGCAATTTCCTCGGTTCGTTGGAATGGACCGAAGCCCACAACAAACAAGTTTATAACTTCATTATAAAGATATTACCTTTTGTACATCTAGAGTATGAACTTCAGCAGGCATCTCTGAACATAAAAACGCTAAAAAATAAAACAACAGCAAATTATAAAATCTAACTTGGGCTAAGACTCAGAAGTTGATGATATGGTTAGTTAACTGTTAGGCCATAGATCAAACAACTGATGTAATTCCAGTAGAAAAGGGTAGGCTTAATAGATAAACAAAATAACCTCTTATTCCTAACAGTTCTTTTGTGGTAGTTTACGCTTATGACCCTTGGGCTGTATCTCCAGTCTGAATTTGCTTATGTAAGAGTTCCTATGCTAAATGAAAGTTCACACTGTCCACAGAGAAGTTGCATGGGACAACATATTTTAAGCCCACTCACTTCATGGTTGTCACACAATCTAAGCTAATAGTCTTTGGCTATTTCTAACTGTGCTGTTAGCTAATCTTTTGCAAAGACATTCAGCCATTATAGGACATTACAGTGGGGAAAAAAAGTATTTAGTCAGTCAGCAATAGTGCAAGTTCCACCACTTAAAAAGATGAGAGGCGTCTGTAATTTACATCATAGGTAGACCTCAACTATGGGAGACAAACTGAGAAAAAAAAATCCAGAAAATCACATTGTCTGTTTTTTTTTCATTTTATTTGCATATTATGGTGGAAAATAAGTATTTGGTCAGAAACAAGCAATCAAGATTTCTGGCTCTCACAGACCTGTAACTTCTTCTTTAAGAGTCTCCTCTTTCCTCCAATCATTACCTGTAGTAATGGCACCTGTTTAAACTTGTTATCAGTATAAAAAGACACCTGTGCACACCCTCAAACAGTCTGACTCCAAACTCCACTATGGTGAAGACCAAAGAGCTGTCAAAGGACACCAGAAACAAAATTGTAGCCCTGCACCAGGCTGGGAAGACTGAATCTGCAATAGCCAACCAGCTTGGAGTGAAGAAATCAACTGTGGGAGCAATAATTAGAAAATGGAAGACATACAAGACCACTGATAATCTCCCTCGATCTGGTGCTCCACGCAAAATCCCACCCCGTGGGGTCAGAATGATCACAAGAACGGTGAGCAAAAATCCCAGAACCACGCGGGGGGACCTAGTGAATGAACTGCAGAGAGCTGGGACCAATGTAACAAGGCCTACCATAAGTAACACACTACGCCACCATGGACTCAGATCCTGCAGTGCCAGACGTGTCCCACTGCTTAAGCCTGTACATGTCCGGGCCCGTCTGAAGTTTGCTAGAGAGCATTTGGATGATCCAGAGGAGTTTTGGGAGAATGTCCTATGGTCTGATGAAACCAAACTGGAACTGTTTGGAAGAAACACAACTTGTCGTGTTTGGAGGAAAAAGAATACTGAGTTGCATCCATCAAACACCATACCTACTGTAAAGCATGGTGGTGGAAACATCATGCTTTGGGGCTGTTTCTCGTCAAAGGGGCCAGGACGACTGATCCGGGTACATGAAAGAATGAATGGGGCCATGTATCGTGAGATTTTGAGTGCAAACCTCCTTCCATCAGCAAGGGCATTGAAGATGAAACGTGGCTGGGTCTTTCAACATGACAATGATCCAAAGCACACCGCCAGGGCAACGAAGGAGTGGCTTCGTAAGAAGCATTTCAAGGTTCTGGAGTGGCCTAGCCAGTCTCGAGATCTCAACCCTATAGAAAACCTTTGGAGGGAGTTGAAAGTCCGTGTTGCCAAGCGAAAAGCCAAAAACATCACTGCTCTAGAGGAGATCTGCATGGAGGAATGGGCCAACATACCAACAACAGTGTGTGGCAACCTTGTGAAGACTTACAGAAAACGTTTGACCTCTGTCATTGCCAACAAAGGATATATCACAAAGTATTGAGATGAAATTTTGTTTCTGACCAAATACTTATTTTCCACCATAATATGCAAATAAAATGAAAAAAAAACAGACAATGTGATTTTCTGGATTTTTTTTTCTCAGTTTGTCTCCCATAGTTGAGGTCTACCTATGATGTAAATTACAGACGCCTCTCATCTTTTTAAGTGGTGGAACTTGCACTATTGCTGACTGACTAAATACTTTTTTTCCCCACTGTATCTGATGTACTTGGTTTAATTCTATGTGTTGTATTTGTGTACTTTGCTGCCATCTACTGGCCGTTGTTATATTATGTTATTCAAGTATTATTACTGGGCTTTACCCATAATACCTTTCTTTCTGCAACTCCTACCATCTTTATCTCATTTCCTTCTCCTTGGTCAGTGCCATCTTGGACAACACATGCTTCATGACTGGAGAGAGGATTCTCTTGTTATCTTCATGCTTCTAGCTTGCAATACTAACTCCTACCTCATCTCCATCCCTTCATCATCCCTGGTATCTCACCTCATCAAGGTACTGTGAATAAAACCTGTGGAATTCATGACTGCATCATCCTTCTGGACTAATCCCGTGCAGCGCATCAGGATTAGAGGCACAAGTTAGTAAGTTATCGCTATCTGCTATTGCTTATACAGAGAACCGTGTTCACATCCCTCAGACACATCTCACACACGTACATCGGTGGCAGAATACTAACAGTCCAATACTCACAGGCAGGTTGACGAATCAAAATTTTGTTAAAGTTTCGACAAGTCGCGTATTTCAGAAACTGACTGATTTCACCCATGGGTGAAAAGTGGTCTGCGCGACCTATGTTGAAAAGATACATAAAAAAGAGAGAGGATGAATGGCAGAATACTGAATGACCATTGTGTATCTCAAGGTGGGTGGCCTTGAGATGGAGACTTATGTGTGTGTTGATCAGCAGTGATACTGCTGAGGAGCTGTTTCAATGTGTCAGGGAGAAGACTACAGGTAGCTGGTGAGACGGGCAGAAATAGTTACCTACAAATCCACCCAGGGGTGTGGTTAAGAACGATATTGTAAAGAGTGTGAGAATGGTTCAAGGACCTGTGATGAGGTATTAGCCATGTGACCCGGTGGGCGTGTCTACGGACCATATAAGGTGGCCAGGGTAGGTAGGTCACATGGGTGAATGCTTGGACCCGGTTGGTCCGTTGTGGAAGGTCCTGCTGGGAAGATGGGGTTTCCTGCCTGATAACTGTGAATGCTGTGAGTAATGGCTGCACGTGCCTGAGAATTTCCAGAGGAGGGAATGAATGTCTGCAGAGAGAAACAGCCATGAGGTAACCCTGACAGCAAGGGGATATAACTGTGGTGAGGCTTGAGAGCCTGCGCACTGAACAGTGCACAACCTGTGTGACCACAGGGTTTACAGAGTGAAGCTCTGTCATGGACGCTATGCTGCTGATATGAACTTTATGTTTCCGCTGTGGGTTTATGATGCCTAATAAACCGCATGGAGGTATGATTTTGTGGAAAACCCGTGTCGGACGTGATAATTTGGCTGCCAAGCGAGTGATCCCCTATGTGAATGACAGCGCTACCTTACACTACGTAGAAGAATATAACTACTATAATACTGCCCCTATGTACAAGAATATAACTACTATAATACTGTCCCTACATACAAGAATATAACTACTATAATAATGCTGCCATGTACAAAAATATAACTACTATAATACTGCCCTCTATGTACAAGAATATAACTACTATAATACTGATCCTATGTACAAGAATATGACTACTATAATACTGCTCCCTATATACTAGAATATAACTACTATCATACTGCCCCTATGTACAAGAATATACAGTGGGGAAAAAAAGTATTTAGTCAGTCAGCAATAGTGCAAGTTCCACCACTTAAAAAGATGAGAGGCGTCTGTAATTTACATCATAGGTAGACCTCAACTATGGGAGACAAACTGAGAAAAAAAAATCCAGAAAATCACATTGTCTGTTTTTTTTTTCATTTTATTTGCATATTATGGTGGAAAAAAAGTATTTGGTCAGAAACAAAATTTCATCTCAATACTTTGTGATATATCCTTTGTTGGCAATGACAGAGGTCAAACGTTTTCTGTAAGTCTTCACAAGGTTGCCATACACTGTTGTTGGTATGTTGGCCCATTCCTCCATGCAGATCTCCTCTAGAGCAGTGATGTTTTTGGCTTTTCGCTTGGCAACACGGACTTTCAACTCCCTCCAAAGGTTTTCTATAGGGTTGAGATCTGGAGACTGGCTAGGCCACTCCAGGACCTTGAAATGCTTCTTACGAAGCCACTCCTTCATTGCCCTGGCGGTGTGCTTTGGATCATTGTCATGTTGAAAGACCCAGCCACGTTTCATCTTCAATGCCCTTGCTGATGGAAGGAGGTTTGCACTCAAAATCTCACGATACATGGCCCCATTCATTCTTTCATGTACCCGGATCAGTCGTCCTGGCCCCTTTGCAGAGAAACAGCCCCAAAGCATGATGTTTCCACCACCATGCTTTACAGTAGGTATGGTGTTTGATGGATGCAACTCAGTATTCTTTTTCCTCCAAACACGACAAGTTGTGTTTCTACCAAACAGTTCCAGTTTGGTTTCATCAGACCATAGGACATTCTCCCAAAACTCCTCTGGATCATCCAAATGCTCTCCAGCAAACTTCAGACGGGCCCGGACATGTACAGGCTTAAGCAGTGGGACACGTCTGGCACTGCAGGATCTGAGTCCATGGTGGCGTAGTGTGTTACTTATGGTAGGCCTTGTTACATTGGTCCCAGCTCTCTGCAGTTCATTCACTAGGTCCCCCCGCGTGGTTCTGGGATTTTTGCTCACCGTTCTTGTGATCATTCTGACCCCACGGGGTGGGATTTTGCGTGGAGCACCAGATCGAGGGAGATTATCAGTGGTCTTGTATGTCTTCCATTTTCTAATTATTGCTCCCACAGTTGATTTCTTCACTCCAAGCTGGTTGGCTATTGCAGATTCAGTCTTCCCAGCCTGGTGCAGGGCTACAATTTTGTTTCTGGTGTCCTTTGACAGCTCTTTGGTCTTCACCATAGTGGAGTTTGGAGTCAGACTGTTTGAGGGTGTGCACAGGTGTCTTTTTATACTGATAACAAGTTTAAACAGGTGCCATTACTACAGGTAATGAGTGGAGGAAAGAGGAGACTCTTAAAGAAGAAGTTACAGGTCTGTGAGAGCCAGAAATCTTGATTGCTTGTTTCTGACCAAATACTTATTTTCCACCATAATATGCAAATAAAATGAAAAAAAAACAGACAATGTGATTTTCTGGATTTTTTTTTCTCAGTTTGTCTCCCATAGTTGAGGTCTACCTATGATGTAAATTACAGACGCCTCTAATCTTTTTAAGTGGTGGAACTTGCACTATTGCTGACTGACTAAATACTTTTTTTCCCCACTGTAACTACTATAATACTGTCCCTACATACAAGAATATAACTACTATAATAATGCTGCCATGTACAAAAATATAACTACTATAATACTGCCCTCTATGTACAAGAATATAACTACTATAATACTGATCCTATGTACAAGAATATGACTACTATAATACTGCTCCCTATATACTAGAATATAACTACTATCATACTGCTCCTATGTACAAGTATATAGCTACTATAATACTGTCCCCTATATACAAGAATATAACCACTATAATACTGCCCCTATATTTAAGAACATAACTACTATAATACTGCTCCACATGTACAAGAATATGACTCCTATAATACTGCCCCTATGTACAAGAATATAGCTACTATTATACTGCTCCTATGTACTAGAATATAACTATTATAATACTGCCCCCTATGTATAAGAATATAACTACTATAATACTGTCCCTACATACAAGAATATAACTACTATAATACTGCTTCCATGTACAAAAATATAACTACTATAATACTGCCCCCTATGTAGAAGAATATAACTACTATAATACTGCTCCTATGTACAATAATATGACTACTATAATACTGCTCCCTATATACTAGAATATAACTACTATCATACTGCTCCTATGTACAAGTATATGGCTACTATAATACTGTCCCCTATATACAAGAATATAACTACTATAATACTGCTCCTATGTGCAAGTATATGGCTACTATAATACTGCCCCCTATATACAAGAATATAACCACTATAATACTGCCCCTATATTTAAGAATATAACTACTATAATACTGCTCCTATGTACAAGAATATAACTACTATAATACTGCCCCTACAGTTGTGGCCAAAAGTATTGACACCCCTGCAATTTTGTCAGATAATAATCAGTTTCTTCCTGAAAATGATTGCAAACACAAATTCTTTGGTATTATTATCTTCATTTAATTTGTCTTAAATGAAAAAAAACACAAAAGAGAATGAAGCAAAAAGCAAAACATTGATCGTTTCACACAAAACTCCAAAACTGGGCCAGACAAAAGTATTGGCACCCTCAGCCTAATACTTGGTTGCACAACCTTTAGCCAAAATAACTGCGACCAACCGTTTCCGGTAACCATCAATGAGTTTCTTACAATGCTCTGCTGGAATTTTAGACCATTCTTCTTTGGCAAACTGCTCCAGGTCCCTGATATTTGAAGGGTGCCTTCTCCAAACTGCCATTTTTAGATCTCTCCACAGGTGTTCTATGGGATTCAGGTCTGGACTCATTGCTGGCCACCTTAGAAGTCTCCAGTGCTTTCTCTCAAACCATTTTCTAGTGCTTTTTGAAGTGTGTTTTGGGTCATTGTCCTGCTGGAAGACCCATGACCTCTGAGGGAGACCCAGCTTTCTCACACTGGGCCCTACATTATGCTGCAAAATTTGTTGGTAGTCTTCAGACTTCATAATGCCATGCACACGGTCAAGCAGTCCAGTGCCAGAGGCAGCAAAGCAACCCCAAAACATCAGGGAACCTTCGCCATGTTTGACTGTAGGGACCGTGTTTTTTTCTTTCAATGCCTCTTTTTTTCTCCTGTAAACTCTATGTTGATGCCTTTGCCCAAAAAGCTCTACTTTTGTCTCATCTGACCAGAGAACATTCTTCCAAAACGTTTTAGGCTTTTTCAGGTAAGTTTTGTCAAACTCCAGCCTGGCTTTTTTATGTCTCGGGGTAAGAAGTGGGGTCTTCCTGGGTCTCCTACCATACAGTCCCTTTTCATTCAGATGCCGACAGATAGTACGGGTTGACACTGTTGTACCCTCGGACTGCAGGGCAGGTTGAACTTGTTTGGATGTTAGTCGAGGTTCTTTATCCAACATCCGCACAATCTTGCGTTGAAATCTCTTGTCAATTTTTCTTTTCCGTCCACATCTAGGGAGGTTAGCCACAGTGCCATGGGCTTTAAACTTCTTGATGACACTGCGCATGGTAGACACAGGAACATTCAGGTCCTTGGAGATGGACTTGTAGCCTTGAGATTGCTCATGCTTCCTCACAATTTGGTTTCTCAAATCCTCAGACAGTTCTTTGGTCTTCTTTCTTTTCTCCATGCTCAATTTGGTACACACAACGACACAGGACAGAGGCTGAGTCAACTTTAGTCCATGTCAACTGGCTGCAAGTGTGATTTAGTTATTGCCAACACTTGTTAGGTGCCACAGGTAAGCTACAGGTGCTGTTAATTACACAAATTAGAGAAGCATCACGTGATTTTTCAAACAGTGCCAATACTTTTGTCCACCCTCTTTTTTATGTTTGGTGTGGAATTATATCCAGTTTGGCTTTAGGACAATTCTTTTTGTGTTTTTTCATTTAAGACAAATTAAATGAAGATAATAATAACAAAGAATTTGTGTTTGCAATCATTTTCAGGAAGAAACTGAGTATTATCTGTCAAAATTGCAGGGGTGTCAATACTTTTGGCCACAACTGTATATACAAGAATATACTGTAACTTCTATAATACTGCTCCACATGTACCAGAATATAACTCCTATAATACTGCCCCTATGTACAAGAATATAACTACTATTATACTGCTCCTGTGTACTAGAATATAACTATTATAATACTGCCCCTATGTACAAGAATTTAACTACTATAATACTGCTCCCTATGTACAAGAATATAACTATTATAATACTGCCCCCTATGTATAAGAATATAACTACTATAATACTGCCCCCTATGTATACGAATTTAACTACTATAATACTGCTCCCTATGTACAAGAATATAACTATTATAATACTGCTCCCTATGTATAAGAATATAACTACTATAATACTGCCCCCTATGTATAAGAATATAACTACTATAATACTGCTCCTATGTACAAGAATTTACTATAATACTGCTCCCTATGTACAAGAATATAACTACTAGAATTCTGCCCCTATGTACAAGAATGTAGCTACTATAATACTGCTCCCTATGTACAAGAATGTAGCTATTATAATACTGCCCCCTATGTGTAAGAATATAACTACTATAATACTGCCCCCTATGTACAAGAATATAACTACTATAATACTGCCCCTATGTACAAGAATTTAACTACTATAATACTGCTCCCTATGTACAAGAATATAACTACTATAATTCTGCCCCATGTACAAGAATGTAGCTACTATAATACTGCCCCTATGTACAAGAATGTAACTACTATAATACTGCCCCCTATGTACAAGAATATAACTACAATAATACTGTTCCCTATGTACAAGAAGATAACTACTATAATGCTGCCCCCCTATATACAAGAATATAGCTACTATAATACTGCTCCACATGTACAGGAATATAACTCCTATAATACTGCCTCTATGTATAAGAATATAACTACTATAATACTGTCCCTATGTACAAGAATATAACTACTATAATACTGCCCACCATGTATAATAATATAACTACTATAATACTGCTCCCTATATACAAGAATATAACTACTATAATACTGCCCCTATGTACAAGAATATAACTACTATAATACTGCTCCCTATGTACAAGAATATAACTACTATAATACTGCCCCCTATGTCCAAGAATATAACTACTATAATACTGCCCCCTATGTCCAAGAATATAACTACTATAATACTGCTCCTATGTACAAGAATATAACTACTATTATACTGCCCCCTATATACAAGAATATAGCTACTATAATACTGCTCCACATGTACAGGAATATAACTCCTATAATACTGCCTCTATGTATAAGAATATAACTACTATAATACTGTCCCTATGTACAAGAATATAACTACTATAATACTGCCCACCATGTATAATAATATAACTACTATAATACTGCTCCCTATATACAAGAATATAACTACTATAATACTGCCCCCTATGTACAAGAATATAACTACTATAATACTGCTCCCTATGTACAAGAATATAACTACTATAATACTGCCCCCTATGTCCAAGAATATAACTACTATAATACTGCCCCCTATGTCCAAGAATATAACTACTATAATACTGCTCCTATGTACAAGAATATAACTACTATTATACTGCCCCCTATATACAAGAATATAACTACTATAATACTGCTCCACATGTACAAGAATATAACTCCTATAATACTTATAATACTGCCCCTATGTATAAGAATATAGCTACTATAATACTGCCCCTATGTACAAGAATATAACTACTATAATACTGATCCTATGTACAAGAATATAACTACTATAATACTGCCCCTATGTACAAGAATATAACTACTATAATGCTGCCCCCTATGTACAAGGATGTAACTACTATAATGCTGCCCCCTATATACAAGACTATAACTACAATATCTGTGTAGCAGATAGTTGGATGGATACATACAGTTAAGGAAGAGGAGTGGTCCCTCAGGTGAGAAGAGGATGCAGTTGGCACTCACACTATGGATGGAGGCTGTGGTCATAGTTGGAGAATCTACAGAAAGAAAGTTCATTTTATCAGCATGTCATGTGTTGTTTGGTTTATGTGCTTTCAACCATGTAGTAAAAGTAAAAGACAGATAATATGAATGACGTCACTTCCATTTGCTGTGGAACCTGACCGAACTGTAATACAAATGCTAAACTTTTTAAGAAGTTCTTAAAATAGTGAATTTACTTAGCTGAGTAATTACTGATCTCACAAGACTATGATCTTTAGGATAACTGATCTTTGAGGGTCTTGAATGTCAGGCATTAATGTCCTGTGTTACTCTTTTAGCACCTACCACAATTCTCACATAAGCATGGTGACTATTTTGGGGAGTTACCTTTATATATAATGTGGCCAGTGCTTTCCTCCACTTCTACATCATTCAGAGTGTTGATCGTGCCATCACTGTAAATGAAACACTAAATTAATGTATAATAAGTGATTAGTCATTTATGGGGTCACACAAAGTCAGTGGGACTGAGCTGCAATATTAGACACGGCCAATGGACAGGAGTGGCCTGATACACTCTTTCACATTCACCCCCAATTTTATATTTTTCCATCTCTTCTTGTTACCCCCCAATTTTGAAATCTTTTTGCAATTTCATATGGGCAGCTCCTCCACTATGGCCACTTTTCAGATCTCAGGAAACAATCGTTATGAGCTATACAGAAACCTGTCCATTCTAGCAATGGGTGGAAGTCCATCTTCTGGAACCCTTCTGACCAGACCTAGCTGAAATGCCATCACTGCATATCAATTTAGGCATTTTTACCATCACTGGAAACTTTCCAACTCAATGTCATTACACAAAAAATCTAGGAAGCTGAGATATAGTCTTGTACTGTAGTTCTGCTATATATTATATTTATATTATATATATTTTTTCTAATTTAAGATATTACTGTTTCTGCTGGGTCAAAGGAAATCCATTAAGAGTAAGTACGGCTTGTAATGGATTCGGTGTTTTGTCTGTCATATTAAGTCCAAAAGCTTCTATAAGCCAGAAACTACTAACCTGGAAAGGGACAATAATTACAAAGCATGTCCTCAATTTGAGACAAGACATATTCAATGTAATCAGAAGAGGCAGCATCATTCCTGTACGACATCCAGATGGTAACATGAATCCAGTGCCTCCAGTATTGCCTGAAGATTGTCGCACATCTTTGGTATGACCATCAGCTAGCTACTGCTCACTGCAGTAGACCTGAGTTGCCTCCTGGTGGCCAAACTAGAGGTATGCTACCTCATGCTGGTCACAGTAGAGACTTACTCTATCCTGATCTGCCTCCTATCGTCTGGTCACATGGAACAAATGCTACCCACAATAGCGTAATCTAACCCAGCAGGAGGTAGGACACCTCTAATGAGACCAGCAGGAGGTAGCACACCTCCAGTATGACCACCAGGAGGTTGTGCACCTCTACTGTGATCAGCAGAAGGTACCACACCTCTAGTCTGACATGCAGGAGGCAGCACAACTCTACTGCAACCAGCAGAAGGTAGAACACTTCTAGTGTGACCAGCAGGAGGTAGCACACCTCTAGTGTGATTATCAGGATGTTGCACAACTCTACTGTGACCAGCAGAAGGTAGAACACCTCTAGTTTGACCAGCAGGGGGTAGCACACCTTTAATGTGACCAGAAGGAGGTAGCACTGTAGGATCGTGTGCTGACTGGGGAGGTGTGGTCCCATCAGCACGCTTCCGTCGTTACCAAAGACAAGAGTCCGTAGCCCGTAGTTGTATCAACAGGTTTTTCTCTATTCGGTTCCTTTCTTCAGTAACAGCAATTTCAGACAGCTCATACACACCTGCCTGGGTACCCGTAAACACGCCTCTTCCTACTTGGCCCGTCCACCCGCTGCCACACCAACTGCCCGTCCACCCGCTGCCACACCAACTTCGCTTCAGTGCCTAGCTCTCCAGCAGTTCACTACCCCAGGCTCTCTGTCCCTTCCGCTGTCTTCCGGGGCCACCCCCTTTCTTTGCTCTCTTTCTGTTTCCTCTTCTCTGTCTCTACCAGAGCTCTTCTTCCCTCTGTCTCCTCCTGAGCTCTTCTTCCCTCCCTATGTCGTGGAACCTCCCCCTTTTATCCCTTCAGCCTGGAAATCCCCTTCTCCTGTTCCACTAGCTCCGCCCACCATGACTTGGCTTTTCCTAGCATTAGCTGCTGTTAAGGCCTTTTCTCTCTCTGTACTGTATCTCCCCCTAGTGGCTAAGCTCTGTACTCCATTGTCTCTAACTAATCCCTTCTTCATCCTACACGTACGTATATATGTTACAGTAAAACATGTTACACCGCACATATGCATTTGTCCCTTTACACCCAGACTGGTTCACGTATTAGTCCACCCTCCTACAGCACAATGCTACTGTGACCAGCAGTAGATTAAAAACACATGAGCCATGCACAGAAGTGAACAAGTCGGTAGGACAGTGATCACACCACCCAGACTGGTCCACGTATTAGTCCACCCTCCTACATCCTTCCTTTGACCATTGTCATCCCTGATAATCCTGTAACTTTCTTTTTTTAGTACTTCCCCACTTTGCTTTTGTCTGTGTTGCCAGTTGCCGAGCAGAGCCCGGAGCACTTTAAAGGCCCCGTATCACATAGCGAGATCGCTGATGCGTCACCGATTTTGTGATGCAACAGCGATCTCGCTACATGTGACACATAGCGGCGACCGACCCCCCCGCTGGATATTGCTGATATCGGGCTCAAATGTCCTGGGCCATCTTTTCATCGTCGGTGTCCCGCTGGCCAGCATGCATCGCTGTGTTTGATGCCGACGAGTGACCTCATTGGCGACACAGAACTCAGGGACGCAGGCTGGAATCGTTCAGAGTAGCTGCTGTGTGACAACGCAACAGCGATCGTTACCAGGTTGCATCGTTGTTAGGATCGCTGGTGCGTCGTTGAAGAGATCTGCCTGTGTGACGTAGGTGGAGTGGCTTAGCATACATTTTTTGCAAAAAACGTATCAACTAAATACCCTGTTTTTGTTATCATCTTTTTTACTAGCACTTGCTGTTTACTGTTATATATATATATTTTACAGAAGAGTATTTTTACTCATTTGTTATACTGTGTTTTTTCTGTGTTTCAGTCTTTGGTTGGTGTGAACATTGTCCTACCGACTTGTTCACTTTTGTGCATGGCTCATGTGTTTTTAATCTATTGGTTTCTTGCTTATGCAAGTTTTGGGAGATCCTCGCCCCTCTCTTCTGAGTCATGCACATAAAAAGCCATCTTGCACAGCATATCCACATCAGGCATTACCTTTATTAATCCTGCTCATATAGGTACTGTTCACATGATCAGGTTTTAAATACATTAGATAGGACTGCTCTGATGGGTATACCTTGACGTTGGTGGAGTGACTTAGCATACATTTTTTGCTAAAAACTTATCAACTAAATACCCTGTTTTTGTTATCATCTTTTTACTAGCACTTGCTGTTTACTGTTATATATATTTTTTACAGCAGAGTATTTTCACACGTTTGTTATACTGTGTTTTTTTTGTGTGACCAGCAGTAGGTAGAACACCTTTACTGTGACCAGCAGGAGGTAGCACACCTCTAGTGTGACTAGCTGGTGCCAGTATGAAATAGAATATCAGGTTGACCTAACCCTAACCAACTGCCATGTCTCCAATTGCCTCATGTCAGCACTGAGATCTTTCTTCCAAACAACAGACACATGGTGGATGTTGAGGACAAGGGTAAAACATTCTAACTTATGATCTATGTATCTGACTAATCTAAGATGTTTTCTCTGGTCTGGACAACCTGACTGCTGATGTTCACAGTCCTAATTCACTACCGTCTTAGATACTACTACTCCCAGTAGGTCATACTCACTCTATGGAAGTGTGGGTTAAGTGCACAGTATCATTTACAACCACAATGTCGGTTTCTCCATAAGAAGATAAAGCATCCTTCAGAGCCGTTGTGGTGTCTTTATGGGCTGAGACTACCAGGATCCATTTACCTATAGACTTTAGAAAAGTCAATGAAATTATATTAAAAATGCAAAATTTCTACAAATATTTGTGGTGCACTTGCATCCTAGGCTAAAGGATCATCACCCTCTGTCATACAGTACATTCTTTGAGGACTATGATATTCTGTCAGTCCCCCCCGTAATAAAGCATCAGCATAAAGGGGGGGTCCCATGGTCACACAGACCGTAATTCCACTCATTTATATGTATTTTGGCGGTTTTTGTGTTCACCTCAGGTAAAGGTCAAAGTGAGGTCAAGGTTTTTTGCCTGGAGATAAGCAAAATGATGTTGATTGGTTATTTACATTCACTTTGGCGACGTTTTAACGGTCCATGATTGGTAGATGGTTTGGTGGCAGTGTAATTTGTGAGTATTTCAACCATTGCAGAGCGGTTTTCTCCTCAGTGAAGAAATTGTATATGAAGAAAAGAAGATTCTCCCACCCTCCCTCCTTCTTTTTTCTGTCAATTGTCGTGATGTTTATTGTGGGAAAATCGCCCGCTAAGGGGCGGATTGTGTCTTTGATATGGTTTAATGGGTATTTATATGGAATTATTTATTAATGGATTTGGTTTAATTATTATTTTAAACCCAAAATAAACTCACGGCCACTTTTTATCCACTAGAAACGGTGTTGTGTCAGTTATTTTAATGTATTAAATCGGTTTTGTGGGACCATGTCAGTCCCCCCCCGTAATAAAGCATCAGCATAAAGGGGGGTCCCATGGTCACATAGACCGTAATTCCACTCATTTATATGTATTTTGGCGTTTTTTGTGTTCACCTCAGGTAAAGGTCAAAGTGAGGTCAAGGTTTTTTGCCTGGAGATAAGCAAAATGATGCTGATTGGTTATTTACATTCTCTTTGGCGCCGTTTTAACGGGCCATGATTGGTGGATGGTTTGGTGGCAGTGTAATTTATGAGTATTTAAACCACTGCAGAGCGGTATTCTCCTCAGTGAAGAAATTGTATATGAAGAAAAGAAGATTCATGCTCCATCTCTTGTTGTCAGTTTTCCCACCAAAGATATTAGAAGATGCCTCCAGATTTAGGACAGAAACAGAGCAAGAAAACAGGAAAAATGTGCAGGAACATTGCACAGACAGTATACACTTACTTCTCGGAAATTGATGGGCACTCTTTTCTCTAGTTGATCAGCACAAGCTTCATCTCCTAAAATAAACACAATATTTGTGAAGCTAGAAGTAAGTGAAGCCACTTTACTTCAATATGAGTTGTGTTAACTTCCCTCCACAGTTAGCAGTGCTCACAGCTGGCACAGATAGTACTGTCTATCTCTGTAAATGAAGTGGATAAATTGCGCTTCCTTAATGTCTACATGTAAATGCTCTAACCACAGATAATGCTGCACCCTTGCTTCTCCCACAAATAGTTCTGTATTCTTGCTTTTCATCGTAAATTATGTAATAAGAAAGTGCTGCACCCTAGTCTCTTCCTGTAAATAATTTATAGATAATACTTGTAATGTCCACATGGTATAAGGAATTCAACAGAGAATGCTTTAACTGTACTTTATTCTTCTCGTTCTTCCTCCAGCACACAGCATCACATTTCCCTCATCAGGCTAAACTGAAACTCTCCCAACCCACTTCCTGTCTATAACCTTCCAGTCACAAGATTTCCTTTCTTAAAGAGACAGGTCTTTACATTACATCATCCCTTTTTTTTTTTTTTTTATATATTAACAACCTCAAAAAAAATATTGACAAGGCAACAACGCAAAAAGAAGAAGAAAAGAGAGAAAAAGAACAAACAAAGAAGAACATCCAAGAAAAGACATATGTCTATATTGTCTTATTTGTTCATTTCAAATCAGGCATTTTGATTACATCTCTTCAATAAGTCTTGATGGAGCCCTTCTTTCTCGTGTAGGGTAATGTTTGGGTTCATTGGGGGAGTCCATTGCTGACGGGTCAACTACACCCTGTTGGCCCTCTCCACCGTCGGGTACCAACTCTTCTACCGGTTGGAGTTCATTACCATTGTCCGGCAGTATAATTTTAAAATGTGAGGAATTTCGGGTTATAGAGTGTCCATCTCGCTCAGCTGTGACCATGTTGCCTCTTCTCTCAGTAACATTATATTTTGCCGGACCATATACAGCTGAGGTTTTGTTGGTTGATCTTTGACTCAGAACAACGACATCACCTCTTTTGATGGCACTTGGCTGTGCCCTTTTCCTTCTGTTGGCATAATGTTTCATGGCTTGCTTGTTAGAGAAATCTGTTGATCGCACTGAAGAGTCACTTGGTAGGGGATGGCTGGTCACATCAGGGATCCGTATACGAAGAGTTCTGCTGAAAATTAGATGAGATGGAGCAGCATTAGTGGTGGAATATTGCGATAATTGCGCAAGAATTTGTATAGTGACTGTTTCAGTGGGGTGTGCTCCAGACTAGCTGCCTTGATTCTTTTCTCCATAGTGCGCATGAAACGTTCTACAATTCCATTGGCTTGTGGCCAGCAAGGTGTGATTTTCCTGTGGCTGAACCCTAAGTATTCAGAAAACTGTGTAAATATATGTCCATTGAATGGAGGTCCATTGTCTGGTTTAACCACTCTTGGAATGCCATATGCAGAGAATATGTTGTCCAGTTCTGGAATGACATTATTAGCAGATGTTGAAGAGATGAAAAAAATAACAGGGTATCTAGAATATTCATCAATTATTACTAGAATGTATTGGCTATTTGGTAATGGTCCATATATGTCGACGGCCACAGTGGGTAACGGAGACATTTGTAGTGGCTCTAACCTTGATGATGGCATAATTAATTGACAAGTGGAGCAGTGTCTAATCTTCTCTTCCACCAATTGATCCATATTTGGGAACCACACTTTCTCTCTGAGTAACTTTTTTGTACCAACAATTCCTAGATGACCTTCGTGTGCTATCTGTATGCCTAAGTTGTGCAAGGCCTTAGGTACAACCAGTTTGGTACCTTGAAGGATGAGGTGCTCTTCAGTGACTGACAATTCCTCACGTACATTTGAAAATAGTTTTAATTACTTCAGATCAATCCCAGAATCAGGAAATTTTTCCTTTTTTAATTTCATGCCACCTTCGATTTTGGATGATTTGTATTAAGGCACAGAGTGTCTTGACACTTGTTGTTGTATTCAGAAACTGATCAACAGAGAGTGCTTTTGGCACGGCGTGAGCTGCAACAAATCGTATGTATTCTTCCATGGAGGAATGCCCAGGTATATCATCATTCACAGGATGTCTTGAGAGATAATCAGCTGGATTGCTATATTTTCCAGGTTTGTGAACAATGTTATAATTGTAGTCCTGTAGACGTAGACCCCATCGTTCGATCCGTGCAGGCATTTTAGCTCTGGGATTTCCAAAAATTGTAAGGAGAGCTTGATTATCCGAGACAATAGTGAAGAGAGCTCCATAGAGAAATAAGTGAAAGTGTTCACATCCCCAGAGAACTGCCAAGCTTTCTTTTTCAGGTTGTGAATATTTTCTTTCAATGTTTGTTAGGCTTTTGGTTGCATAGGAAATGATGTGGGGAGTTTGTCATCCTTGTATTGCGCTAAAATAGCACCCAGTCCCACAGGACTGGCATTCACAATCATAGTAACATAGTAACATAGTTTTGAAGGCTGAAGGAAGACCTTATGTCCATCTAGTTCAGCCTATTTTTAGTGCAGCTGTTCTGCATTGTTGATCCTGGGGAAGGCAAAAAACCCACAGAGTAGAAGCCAATTTTCTCCATAGGGAATAAAATTCCTTCCCCTAAGCTGGGTCAATCATCTACCTATAATATTCTGTTATTCGTAACCTTCTATACTGTTACTCACAAGAAAAGCATCCATTCCTTTCTTAAATTCATTCAGTGAGTTGGCCATCACCACTTCCTCAGGAAGAGAATTCCAGAGCCTCACTGCTCTTACCATGAAGAACCCTCTTCTATGCTGGTGCAGAAATTGTCTTTCCTCCAAACGAAGAGAATGCCCCCTTGTTCTTGTCACAGTCCTTGGTACAAACAGTTCATTGGAGAGATCTCTGTATTGCCCTCTGATATACTTGTAGATATATATTAAGTCTCCCCTAAGCCTTCTCTTTTCTAGAGTAAATAGACCTAATTTTGATAACCTTTCTGGGTATTGTAGTGAATCAACTCCATTTATCATTTTAGCAGCCCGCCTTTGAACCCTTTCAAGTTCAGTAATGTCTTTCTTGAGCACCGGCATCCAAAATTGCACACAATACTCCAAGTGTGGTCTGACGAGTGATTTGAGCAGAGGGAGAATAATGTTTTCATCTCGTGTCCCCAGACCTCTTCTAATGCATCCCATGACCCTATTTGCTTTGGTGGCAGCTGCCTGACACTGGGCACTCCAATTTAGCTTCTAATTGACTAAGATGCCTAAGTCTTTTTCCATGTCTGATTGATTTCCCCAACAGTTTCCCATTTAGTAAGTAATTGTAGCATCTGTTTCTCCTTCCCATGTGCATAACCTTACACTTATCTGTGTTAAACCTCATTTGCCATTTTTCAGCCCAATTCTCCAATTTACTCAAATCTGTCTGTAGTTGCAAACTGTCCTCCTTTGTGTTAACTACCTTACATAGTTTTGTATCATCTGCAAATACTGTTATTTTACTGTGTTAGGCCTCTTTCACACATCAGGTTTTCTGCTTCAGGCGCGATCCGGCGCTTTTGACTAAAACCGGATCCGTCGAAATGCAATGCCGGATCCGGTTTCCCCCCCATTGACTTGCATTAGAGCCGGATCGAGCCGGATGGCCATGCGTTTCATCCGATTTTCGCCGGATCCGGCAATGTGACGCGATCCGGCGTCTGGAAAAAACGGTGACTGTAACGTTTTTTGTATCGGTCAAAAAAGCCGGACACGCCGAATCCGGCGTGTCCGGCTTTTTCATACAATGAAAGCCTATGAGCGCCGCAATGCGCCGGATCCGTTTTTTTTGGTCTGAGCATGCTCAGTAGCTCTGCCCACAGGACATATATAAAAGCAAGACAATGGGACCCTCAGCCACACCCAACATGCCACCCAAGCCAAGAACCAGGAGCAGGAGAAGGCAGCAGACATCTGCAGCAGCAGCACCATCAGCACCACCCCAAATGGAGCAGCATGCTGAACAACGGGAGGGGAGTCCAGCAGCAGATGAGAGACGGTAATTATCAAATCCCCCATTCCTCCAAACTAGGGCTATGGAATATCAAGATATTCATTGGCCCTTTGTTTCTCTTTATTCAACAGCCGCCCAATAGATGCAGCAGCAGCAGCAGCAGCAGCAGCAATGGCAGCAGCAGAAACACCACCCACAGCCATGGAGTCTGGCCATGAGGAAGACAGCACATCTTCTGGGAGCCCTCCCTCGCATCGTCAGCGTTTGACGGTAAGTTTTTATTTCCAAAATCCATCATCTCTGTAATATATGTCTATTCATTGCCTTTTATTTCAAAACAGGAATCACAAGATGAAGAGGAGCTCCCAGAAGAAGAAGGAAGGGGTGGACAGACACTTGGAGTGGGCTCACAATTGGTAAGTTTTTTGCATCAAACGCAGAAACACAACATCACACTACACACAACACATAGAAAACAATGTTCTGCAGACCACACACAGCAAAGAAATGCCTACATCCAAAGACATAACATTTTTTGTTTTCTTCTCTAGTCTTCCCAATCTGGTGCTCGGCCAAGAGGTCCTCGCAGTGCCTCCCAGGGTCGTCGGCGACAGCAACGCGGCGGTCACCAGCGTGTAAGTATAAATATTTTTGCTTTGTTTTTTTTGCACTTTTTATTTCATTTCTTTTGTGGAGGCTAATTATGTTATTTTTGTCTTTTTCTTTAACAGCCTTCACAGCATGCTCCCGACTCTGACGGTGAGGATGGAGGGATTGATGTCGACCGCCTCATCGATCTCGTCAGAGAAAGGGAGCCGCTCTGGAATATGGCTGACCGACGCCACGCTGACCTGATCGTTACCCGACGACTCTGGGAGGAAATCTGTTCGCTCCTTGTGGACCGCTGGGAGGACCTCGAAGCTCGGGCCCAGATTAAAGAGCGTAAGTATATACAGTACCGGTTGCTTGATTTAAACCTGTGTTTCCCGAACTCCAGTCCTCGTGGTCCCCACGGATCATGTGTTCAGGATTTCTATTTACTTTGGAAATCCTGAAAACATGACCCCTGGGGACCATGAGGACTGGAGTTTGGGAAACACTGATGTTGTATACTAACCACTTTGTCCTTTCTCGTTTCAGGGGAGAGAATTGTGAAGCGGTGGCGGTCTGTGAGGGATCGTTTCAAGAAGGAGTTCAATAAAGAGATGCGGGCCCCGAGTGGATCTGGAGGACGCAGGAGCAAGTACAAGTACGCACGAGCCCTGTCGTTCCTCCGGGAGACAATGCTCACCAGAAGGTAAATATTACACACCACATGTGACAAAAAAATGTTTAGATGTAACTTTTTTTTTTCAGCCAGGGCCATACCATGTCACTATTTTAATTGTTTTTTTTCTCTCTTTATTCCACAGCACGGTGAGCAGCACTCGGGAGCCTGCACGATTGGACCCTTCTGAGGCGATCCCTGAGGAGACCGGCACCGAGGGAGACTTCGACCGCCCCGGTACATCTGCACCTTCCCAGCCTTCCCACACATTCGACCCATCAGTCCCATCCACCAGCACAGGAGCATCGTGGCCGCCTACATTACATGAAGCTGCTGGTGAGGAGATCGCTTTCCCTTTACCCCACCCTTCTGCCCCTGCCACCTCTAGTACACCTGCGGGTACTGGGCGGCAGCGGCAGAGGGGTCAGGAAAAGACTTATGCGCCAGAGTTCTTGCATCTGAATGCATCTTTCCAGAACTGTCTAAAAGTCTTGTCAGAGCAAATCTCCGCAGGCTATCAGCAGATCAACTCCAGCATTCTGGAGGTGAAGACACTTCTGCAAACCATGCATTCAGAAGCAAGATCTTCGCCAAACCACACCTTTTTCAGGTCTGTTGTGGAGCACATGGAAACGCTCTCTCCTGCCCAGCAGATGCATGTAATGCATTCATGCCACGCTGCTCTCCAGCAAGTTACCTCCCAACCTCCTCCTCCCACCACAGTAGTTCCTCCACCTGCACCCCTTCCAGCCACTTTCCATCCTCCCCCTCCTATTACATCTACACCCCCTCCAGCCACTTTCCATCCTCCCCCTCCTATTACATCTACACCCCCTCCAGCCACTTTCCATCCTCCCCCTCCTATTACATACCATCCACCTCCCCAGCACCATCCACCTCCCCAGCACCATCCACCTCCCCAGCACCATCAACCTCCACAGCACCAGCAACCTCCCCAGTACCAGCAACCTCCCCAGTACCAGCAACCTCCCCAGTACCAGCAACCTCCCCAGTACCTGCAAACTCCCCAGTACCAGCAACCTCCCCAGTACCAGACATCTCCCCACTTCCAGCAACCTGCCCCGTACCAGACATCTCCCCACTTCCAGCAACCTGCCCCGTACCAGACATCTCCCCACTTCCAGCAACCTGCCCCGTACCAGACATCTCCCCACTTCCAGCAACCTGCCCCGTACCAAACTCCTTCCCCATACAACTTGCCATCAACATCATCTGCTCCTACAGTCCCTGCCCAACCCTCCACTCCACCACCCACCACCTCTTCTGCTTCCCACATGTCCACCCATTCTGTAGTTTTTTCCACACCTTCACCTCTAACTGTTCCTTCCCCACCACGATCCCAGTCCTCTCTCCACACTCCCAGTGTCGAAGTGTCCCGCAGCCCCTACAGCAGTATTTCCACCACACACTACACAGATTTATAATGTGTGTATTTAAATAAAAATGACCAGTTTTATGGTTTCAGTTTTATAGTTTCAAAGCTTTATTAAACAAGTTTATTAAAATTTTAAAAAAGTTTACTAAAAAAAACATTTTTCAATAAAAGTTAAATTATTTTACACTGGTTGTCTGTCATTTCTTTCTGCGGCGAAAAAGGTTAAATACAGGGTATTTAAAAGGTGAAATGGTATTCAAAACTAGGTATATAACTGTGGGTAAATTTTAGCTTTTTGCCACAGTTGTGTTCCTGGTTGTGTTTGAAGCAAAGTATTTCACCTAAAAAGTTGTGTTTATTGTTGGTGATTTCCTAACAATGTACACAACTTTTGTTAAAAGGTGAAATACTTTGCATAAAACACAACCAGGTACACACCTGTGGCCTAAAGCTAAAAATAGAGACCATGACAAGATAGCCAACTTTGGTTGGCAAAGGTATATACTGTTGGTACAGAAGGTACACAAGTTTGGTTGGGCACAAATCTTTCACACTCTGTCATCCTGCCAGTGTACTCTGCCTTGAGGTGACATAAAGTATAGTGCAAAATTGTCCCTCATTACTGAAACCGTCACAGAACTTCTAGTGGTAATGTCATGGTAATCTTGCAAGGTGGTTTCTTCAGAGGTGTCCTCAATGGAAATGGGTTCCTTGCAGATAACAAAATTGTGGAGTACCACGCACGCTTTGATCACCTCGTCCACAGTTTCTGTCTTGAGGTTGATCGCAGTCAATAGGACCCGCCATTTGGCAGTCAGAATACCAAAGGTACATTCAACCATTCTTCTTGCTCTTGTGAGGCGGTAATTAAAAATGCGTTTTGGTCTTGTCAATCCTCTGCTAGAGTACGGTTTCAAAAGGTGTTCTGACAGCTGGAAGGCTTCATCCCCTACACAGACAAATGGCATAGGTGGACCAGATGTTTGCGGCAGCGGTCTAGGTGGTGGGAACTGGAAGGTGTTTCCATACAGTTTACGCCCCATGGCAGACAGTTTGAAAACTTGAGAGTCATTGGAGCGGCCATAGGCCCCAATATCAACCGCAATAAATTTGTATTCCGCGTCAGCGATGGCCATGAGGACAATTGAAAAATATTTCTTGTAATTGAAATATTCCGATCCCGATCCAGCTGGCTTTACAATGCGGATATGTTTCCCGTCCACAGCGCCCAAGCAGTTGGGAAACTGACATATCTGTTGAAACTTGTCAGCAATTTCAATCCACCTCTCTGTTGTGGGCTCTGGTAAAAACTCTTCAGCTAAGGAGTCCCACAGTGCACGGCATGTGTACTTCACTATTCCAGATATGGTGGAAATCCCGAGTCTGTACTGGAAATGCAGTGACGAAAGGGATTCTCCAGTTGCAAGAAATCTGTGGGGAATTAAAAAACAATAAATTAGTTTTAAATCACAGCATTACATACCAAAACTGAGCTATAACACTTGGAGATACAAACTACCACCAACAAGATTGCAGTGAAAGTGTGCTCTGATGCGATCACATCCAATAAATGTGGCTTACCTTAAAGTCACCATCAGACGCTCTGTGGGTGAAACAGAGAAGCGGCAATAGGTGTCCGCTTTTCTTATGAGGTGTGCAATGCGCTCCACCAAGTAATTAAAATTCTCCATTTTCATCCTAACATATCCAAAAAATGTATCCGGGCTTCGTCGAAGGTCCATGCAGAGTGTAGAATAGACCCCACGCGTCATTCTCTTGGCTGTGATGGGGTGGATCCACAAACGTCGTCTACGATGCCTGATGCGCTGCTGTCTCGCTCTCTCCTTCTCCAGAACAATCACCCTCAAATGATTCGCCTCCGCTATAAAATCCGCCAAATTCTTCAAAATATTTCCAATGACAACATCCATCTTCGCCAATAACTTGCTCTTCTCTCCAACCTGCACTTTCTCCTCTACAACCTGTCAAAGAAGGGCTGTAGGAACATGCTATATATAGTTTTCCAGTAGCCAATCCCGTTCGGAAGGCCACAAGGGTCAATTTTAAAAACCAGATCCGGCGTAATCCGTCGAAAAACGGATAGAAAAACGGATGAACCGGATGAGACGGATCCGGTTTTGTCTGTCAAGAAAAAGACGGATCCGGCAGAAAAACGGATCCGTCACATCCGGTTTTACTAAACATTTGCCGGATCCGGCGTTCCGGCACGACGCCGGATCGCGCCTGACGCCGAAAACCTGAAGTGTGAAAGTAGCCTAAGCCATCCACTAGATCATTAATAAATATATTAAATAGTAGGGGGCCCAATACAGAACCCTGTGGTACCCCACTAGTAACCCTGGCCCAATCTGAGTATGCACCATTAATAACCACTCTTTGCTTTCTATCACTAAGCCAGCTACCTACCCATCTACACACATTTTCCCCTAGCCCAATCTTTCTCATCTTACTTACCAATCTTTTATGTGGGACAGTGTCAAATGCTTTAGAGAAGTCGAGATAAATGACATCCAATGATTCTCCTTTGTCCATTTGAGAGCTTACATCCTCATAGAAGCTGATCAGGTTAGTTTGACAGGAGCGATCCTTCATAAATCCATGTTGATATGGAGTTAAACATTTATTAACATTGAGATATTCCATAATGGTATCCCTTAGAAACTCTTCCAAAATTTTACCCACAACAGATGTTAAACTTACCGGCCTATAGTTTCCAGGTTCCCTTTTACACCCCTTTTTGAATATTGGTACCACATTTGCTTACCGCCAATCAAAAGGAACAAACCCTGTTTCTATAGAGTCTTTAAATATAAGGAATAGAGGCCTGTCTATCACATTACTTAACTCCCTTAATACCCGAGGGTGAATGCCATCAGGGTCTGGTGATTTGTCAATTTTAATCTTACTAAGGCGGTTCTGCACTTCTTCCAGGGTTAGGCAGGTAATACTTATTGGGGAGTTTACATTATCACTCTGCATTTCCCCTGGCAAATCCTTTTCCTGTGTGAACACTGTTGAGAAAAAAGTATTTAACCCCTTAATGTCCAATGACGGACACAGTCCGTCATCAGACATTTCCCCTGCTTTGATGAGGGCTCCGGCGCTGAGCCCGCATCAAAGCCGGGACATGTCAGCTGTTATGAACAGCTGACATGTGCCCGCAATAGGCGCGAGCAGAATCGCCGTCCGCCCGCGCCTATTAACTAGTTAAATGCCGCTGTCAAAGCTGACAGCGTGCATTTAAATAGCATTTCCGGCCGCCGGGCCGGAAATGACGTCACCGCCGACCGCCGTCACGTGATCGGGGGTCAGCGTCATGTTGCCTGGACAACCAGAGGTCTCTATGAGACCTCTATGGTTGTTCCAGGCATATGGCTTTCAGCGCCACCCGGTGGTCGGCGCTGAAAGCACAGCAGTAAATCTGCCACATATGGGCGATCTGCTCATCGCCCATATCTAGCAGAGCCGATCGGGTTGCGCAAGCTTCTAGCCTCCTATGGAGGCTATTGAAGCATGCCAAAAGTAAAAAAAAATGTTTAAAAATAAAAAAAATTAAAAAAACCTAAAAGTTTTCGCCCCAATCAAAATAAAACAGTAAAAAAAAAATCCCACATACACATATTAGGTATCGCCGCGTTCAGAATCGCCCGATCTATCAATAAAAAAAAAGCATTAACCCGATCGCTAAACGGCGTAGCGAGAAAAAAATTAAAAACGCCAGAATTACGTTTTTTTGGTCACCAAGACATTGCATTAAAATGCAATAACGGGCGATCAAAAGAACGTATCTGCACAAGAGTGGTATCATTAAAAACATCAGTCCGGCACAGAAAAAATAAGCCCTCACCCGACCCCAGATCATGAAAAATGGAGACGCTACGGGTTTTTTTTTAAGAAACTTTGGAATTTTTTTTCACCACTTAGATAAAAGAGGACATAGACATGTTTGGTGTCTATGAACTCGTAATGACCTGGAGAATCATAATGGCAGGTGAGATTTAGCATCTAGTGAACCTAACAAAAAAGCCAAGCAAAAAACAAGTGTGGGATTGCACTTTTTTTGCAATTTCACCGCACTTGGAATTTTTTTCCCGTTTTCGAGTACACGATATGGTAAAACCAATGATGTCATTTAAAAGTACAACTCGTCCCGCAAAAAATAAGCCCTCACATGGCCAGATAAACGGAAAAATAAATAAGTTATGGCTCTGGAAAGAAGGGGAGGGAAAAATGAAAATGTAAAACAAAAAATACCCCTGGTCATTAAGGGGTTAAAACATTTGCTTTTCCCACATCACTCTCTATGATTTCACCCTCATTGTTCTTTAAAGGGCCAACACCATCAATTTTAATCATTTTACTGTTTATATAATTAAAGAATAGTTTGGGGTTTGTTTTACTTTCCTTAGCAATGAGTCTCTCAGTTTCCACTTTTGTTAAATGTATTTGTTTTTTACACATTTTATTTTTTTCTCTATAACTTTTTAATGCTTCTTCATTGCCTTCTTGTTTTAGCTTCTTAAATGCCTTGTTCTTGTTATTTATTGCCCTTTTTACATCCTTATTTAGCCACATTGGTGTTCTCCTGTTCCTAGCCCTTTTATTTCTGTACAGTATGGCTAGCTCGCAGTGGGTGTGTAAAACTGATTTAAATATTTCCCATTTATTTTCTGTGCTCCTATTTTTGAGGACATTGTCCCAATCAATCCGGCGAAGGTCCTCTCTAAGATGATCAAACTTTGCTTTCCTGAAATTCAGCGTTTTTGTAACCCCCTTCCAGGGCACCTTACTGAAGGACAAGTGGAATTGTATTATATTGTGGTCACTGTTCCCTAGGTGCCCATCGACTCGTACTTCTCTTATTCTATCTGGCCTGTTGCTTAAAATTAAGTCCAGAAGGGCTGTCCCTCTAGTTGGGCCCTGCACAAGTTGTGACAGATAATTATCCTTGATCACTGACAGAAATTGGTTTCCTTTCTGAGATACGCAGGTTTCAGTTTCCCAGTCTATGTCGGGGTAGTTGAAGTCCCCCATAATAATCACCTCATTGTGATTTGCTGCTTTGCCTATTTGTTTCAATAATAGATTTTCAGTGTCTTCTGTTATATTTGGTGGCTTATAACAAACCCCTATGACTTTTCCCTCCTTGTATCTACACCCATAGAGACTCCACCTCTTCGTTTCCCTCTTGTATATCTTCTCTTAGTGTGGGCTTTAAAGTGGACTTTATATATAGACAGACTCCACCCCTTTCCTTTTTTTACGATCCCTCCTAAACAAATCATATACTTGCGAGTTAGCCGTCCAGTCATAGCTGTCGTCTAACCATGTCTCAGTTATTCCTACTATGTCGTATTTTTCCTCATACATTACCAACTCCAGATCTTCAATATTATTGGTCAGGCTCCTTGCGCTGGTCAGCATGCAGGAAAGAAGTTTTGCTTCCTTTTTCTTAGCTTCCTTCTGAGTACCCTGTCTTGGGTCCTCTGTACCCCATCTAGTATCCTTGATTAGTTTGTCCTTCTGCTGCATGTTCTTGTCTGCTGTTTTTCCTCCCATCCCCTCTTCTTCTAGTTTAAAGCCCTCCTGATGAGTGTGGCAAGTCTTCTGGAGAATGTGTGTTTCCCAGGTTTTGTGAGGTGTATCCCATCTCTTGCGAGAAGTCCATCGTAGAGGTAATTCATGCCATGGTCCAAGAGTCCAAATCCTTGCTGCCTGCACCACCGTCGTAGCCAGTTGTTCAACTCTAGTATCCTATTCCATCTTCTGATGCCATGACCATCGACTGGGAGGATTGATGAGAAAACAACCTGTATGTTCCATTCCTTTATTTTCTTCCCCAGAATTTCAAAGTCTTCGCAGATAGTTGGTAGGTCATTTCTTGCCGTGTCGTTTGTGCCTACATGTATCAGTAGGAAAGGGTAGTCGTCCTTGGATTTGAGGATAGTTGGTATCCTGTTGGCCAATCAGTTCAGTTCGAAGAGCTGGATCAAAATAGGTCATGGTGGTTGTTGAGCAGAGTTCATTTTTAATTGTGTCAAAAGAGACCTGACAGTCCTGGGACCATTGAAAGACACAACTTTGTTTTGTAAGTTCTCTTAATGGAGTGCTGATTGTTGAAAAATTTGGAATGTATCTAGCACAGTAGCTGGCCATCTCAAGAAAAGAGCGCACTTCACTGGCATTCTGTGGAATTGAGGCTGCTCTGATGGATTCCACTTTCTTGGGATCAGGTCGTACTCCTTCCGCCGAGAAGATGTGACCATAGAACTCCAATGAACTTTTATCAAATTCACATTTCTCTTTGTTCAAAGTAAGTCCAGCAGAGAGCAGGCATTCGAAGATAGCATATAGAGCACGATTGTGTTCAGCTTGAGTTTTCCCAAAAACCAGTATGTCATCACTATAATTAAAGGCATTTGGAATGTGTTGAATGACGCTCCTTATCGTGTCTTGAAAAATTTCCGCTGCTGAGCAGACCCCAAAAGTCAATCTTTTATATCTTCGGAGACCTACATGGGTGGAAAATGTCGTTAAGTATCTGGATTCAGGATTCAGTTCTAATTGATGATAGCCCTTATTGAGGTCAAGTCTTGAAAAAACGGTTGCTCTATTTAATAAATGAATGATGTCATCAATTGTAGGTGAGATATGTCTTTCTCTCTGAATAGCAGTGGAGAGACCCACGGAGTGGGACCAGTAACAGTTTCAATAATGTCCTCATCCATGGGCAATTGGAGTTCCTTTTCTACCTTCTTTCTCAGGTGAAATGGAATACACCTGTGAGCCTGGGCTACTGGACGAACACTGTCATCCACATGAAGATGCACTTGAGAGTTCTTTAGTTTTCCCAAACCACTAAATAGGGAGGGAAAGCTGTTCACCATGGCCTGTACATCCAGATCCGCTGGGTCAGTTATAGTATGAATAATCTGGATGAGTCCTAGCTTCAGGGCAGTGTGATAGCTGAGAAGACAGCCTCCCGATCCTTGTAATGTGTGAAAAGTGGTTTTCTGCCTATTTTCATTATAGCTAAGTTCAGCGTCAAATTGTCCCATTGTAATTAGAGGTGTTTTAGATCCATATGGAAAGATTTTATTATGCACTTGCTGTAAGACTGGCTTTGTTTTCAATTGTTCATATGCATTGCTGTCTATGATATCCACTGAAGCTCTGGTATCTATTATAAAGGTCATATCCATGTCGCAGATGGTGAGCGTTATGCAGGGAGACTGCACTGAGCCAGTGACAGAGGTAGTGAACACATAGTTCTCAGCCACAGACATTTCTTCTGTATCCTGATTTACCATTTTTATATTTGCGGGCTTTGTCATAGACAGAGGAGACTTGTTGTGCACTGACTTGCAGACAGCTGCAAAATGGTTCCCTTTTCCACATTTACTGCATGTTTGTTCTATAGCTGGACATTTTTTCAGGTGGTGAGGGAAATCTTGTCAACATCTATAGCATTTCTTCTGTTTCGTGGCTTGTTTGTCTTGTGCACTTTTATGTTTGAGATTATGCACATGTAAATTATCCCCATTCTCCATTGCGGTGGCCTGATGATCTGCTATCTCTATAGCACAGGCCATCTTGAGCAAATCAAGTAGAGAGATCCAGCTTCAGAGCCTTGCGCCTTATGTTATTAGACGAGCAGGTGACAATTACTTGAGTTAGGATTTCATCATCTACATCCGTACATGCACATCCATGTGCTAGCTCTTTTAGCCTTGTGACATAGGTGTCTATGGATTCTTCTGGAAGCTGCTTAGCAATCCTGAACTTGTATCTCTCTTATCTGATGTTCTGTTTGGGGTTGAAGTAGTCAGTGAGAGCTTTGGTGCAGTTGTTGTACGTGTCTGTCTCTGCTGCAGGTAACGTGCTGTATATGTCATAGACTCCTGTGCCTGCGCAGTGCAGGAGCACGGCTTCCTTTCTTTTCTCCTCTTTTATGCCCAAAGCTTCCAGGAAATTCTCAAACCGGTTTAGCCATTTTCTCCAGTTATGAGAGAGATTAATGACATCAGTCATATCAAACTGGGGGAACGTGTGCAAGTAGTCAGCCATGAAGGAGTCTCTCAGTGGCGCTGGCATGTGAAGCGGTAAAGCAGGGGTTAGTACTCACAGCAGCAGGTGATTATATCCCATCCTCGTCGCCAGTTGTAATGTCCACATGGTATAAGGAATGCAAGAGAGAACGCTTTAACTGTACTTTATTCTTCTCCTTCTTCCTTCAGCACACAGCATCACATTTCCCTCATCAGGCTAAACTGAAACTGAAATTCTGCCAACCCACTTCCTGTCTATAGCCTTCCAGTCACAAGATTTCCTTTCTTAAAGAGACAGGTCAAATCATTATACATTACATCACTCTCTTCCTATTTCTTCCTGTTAATCATATAATCACAGAAATTATGAACTTCTTGTTCCTCCTTGTAAACAATGTAATCACAGATAATACTGCACCCTGGTCTCTTCCTATGAATAATTTGAACATTGATAGAACTGCCTTTCTGTCACTTCCTGATAATAATGTAGTGACAGAAAGTACTGTCTTTATCTCCTCACTCACCCTTTCCTGCATTTCCCTGTAAACTGCGTAATCACAGATCATATGGCACATCAAATTTCTCCCTGTGACTTATGGAGCTGCAGATAGTACTGTCTGCCAGTTATTCTCTGTAAATGATATAGGGACAGATAATATTACCTCCTCTATCTTACTGTAAATGATGCAGGTACAGATAGTACAGTCTCCTTGTCTCTTGCTTTATGTGATGTAGACACAGATTTCTCCACCTTCCTGTATTTCACTGTAAATAACTTGATCACTGACCCTTCCGGCCACCCAATCCCTCCCTAAGATTTATGTAGATGTAGACAGTACTGCCTTCTTGTCTCTCCCTGTAAATGTTAGCGGCACAGAAAGTACAGTCTCCCTGTCTCTTGCTGAGTATGATATACACACAGACTGCACTGCCTTCCTGTATCTCCCTGTAAAGGCCCCGTCTCACTAAGCAATCTCGGTAGCGAGATCGCTGCTGAGTCACAACTTTTGTGACACAACAGCGATCTCACCAGCGAGATTGCTGTGTGTGACAGCGATCAGCGAGCGGCCCCCCTGCCGGTATCGCTGATCGCTGCAAGAAACCTCTGGACATTTCTTTGGTCGCTGGTCCAGCGATCAGGTGTAAAAAAATAATAAAAAAAATAAAAAATATAGTTATTCTCATCTTCCGATGTCCCGTTCAGCCATCCTGCCTCTCTCCACGCTCCGGTCCCAGTGATCCTTTGCACGAATGACCGCGAGACTTTGTTATCCCTCGAGACCGTGACATCTCGCGGTCATTCGTGCAAAGGATCACTGGGACCGGAGCGTGGAGAGAGGCAGGATGGCTGAACGCGATGTCGGAAGGTGAGAATAACTATATTTTTTATTTTGATTCTATTTTTTACAGGATGGCAAGCGATGCCGGGCGGTCGGCATCGCTGTGCTGATCGCTGGTGAAGCTGTCTGTGTGACAGCTCATCAGCGATCACATAGCGACTTACTAGCGATCCTGACACCTTAATATCGGTGTCGGGATCGCTGGTATGTCGCTTAGTGAGACGGGGCCTTTAATGTTAGAGGCACAGATAGTACAGTCTCCCTGTCTCTTGCTGAGTATGATATACACACAGACTGCACTGCCTTCCTGTATCTCCCTGTAAATGTTAGAGGCACAGATAGTACAGTCTCCCTGTCTCTTGCTGAGTATGATATACACACAGACTGCACTGCCTTCCTGTATCTCCCTGTAAATGTTAGAGGCACAGATAGTACAGTCTCCCTGTCTCTTGCTGAGTATGATATACACACAGACTGCACTGCCTTCCTGTATCTCCCTGTAAATGTTAGAGGCACAGATAGTACAGTCTCCCTGTCTCTTGCTGAGTATGATATACACACAGACTGCACTGCCTTCCTGTATCTCCCTGTAAATGTTAGAGGCACAGATCGTACAGTCTCCCTGTCTATTGTACATCATGTAGATACAGACTGCACTGCCTTCCTGTATCTCACTGTAATTTCTGTCCCTCTCTTTGAATGATATTGGCACAGATAGTACTGCTAATGTAGAAAAAACTTGGCACTCCGGCACAGAACTGGTTCTGTGGAATAGATGCAGAGTTTCTTCTCCTCAGCGACGCCGATCACATGCTGGCCTGTACGGGTTCCCTTCTGGCATCCAGGCAATGTGAACTCTCTTAAGAGTGTCATTAGACAACAGGATATCCATATTGGAATATAGAAACTCTGCATCTATTCCACAGAACCAGTTCTGACGAAGGTCCTTTGTGTGGACCGAAAACGTTTATCCTTATTGTTGAATGCACAATAAATGGAACCTTTTTTTCTCACGCTAAACTGCTCCCCGAGGGCCAAGTTTTGTCTACATTAGAGACTACGGGTTGGACACCCTACTTGAGCACCACTATATCTTCATTGTATGAGTGCCGTGTTTATTGTGACATACCACAGATAGTACTGCATTTGACTACCTATAAATAAATGAATAGATAATACTGTCTCCTTTGAAATGATAATGGTAGTGAAAGTGTTGCCATCCTGGTTTTTCTCTTTAAATGATATAGGCACAGATAGTACTTCTTCCTGGTTTCTCCCTATTGCAGAAAGTAAGTGGATTCAAAAATAAATGACAGCAATCATACCAGCATGTATCTTTTTTATCTGTCGATTCTTACCATCATCGTCATCCCTGACACTCCCGGGTATGAAGTAATTATAGCTAGTTTCAAAGCAAAGTGCCTGGGCCTTGAATTTCTTGATGTCAGACAGGCTTACCATTGGGGTTTTGGCTACAAGACATAAAAAAGAATTTTCAGCTATTGCCTTGATCTGGTGATCAAGAATGCGACCAGTTTGGATATACAGATCACATCCACTATTCATTGCCTTTGACTGATCTCACTTGATACAGTATCAGCTTTTTCTTCAGCTCGTGTAAATACCACATGCATTGTGAACGGATGCTGCATAAAACCACACACGACCATGACCCAGAAAAAAAAATATTAATGTGAGTGCGGGTTTCAAATGAAAAAACTACATTTTTTCTATGGTTATACCTTTATAGAGAAGGAAAAATGAAAAAAAAAGATAAAAAGCAAAAATAAAATCAAAGTACCCACTAGTATTAATGTACAATCCTGGATAGGTAAGAAGGGCATTTGCCCTAGGACTCTGCCACTTTCTTGAGAAGCTTAATGTTATAATATTTGATTATATGATTTATTTATCCCAAATCATGCTCTCGGCTCCAAAAACTGGCTCCAAAGCACCTGCCACTAGGTGGCTCCCTTCTGCCTGACTTGCTGTCCACTGCCTATTGTAAAGTGCCATCTGTGTGTAGCAGCAGTGATGTTGAGACTGATTACAGGGCCTTTTTTCGCTACAGGAAATTGGGATGGGGGTGGTGAATCTGTCTAGAGCTTCTGCTCCTCTGTCTGAGCATATAGGTCTAATCAAGATGAGGGATTTCAGTTCAGGTCACACCAGCCAGTGGATGTTTGCAGTAGTAATGCTCACTAAGAAGTGGCAGAATAATAGTAAAGATGAATCATCCTCTCCGAATGACTACATCGCAAGTTTTAGTGCAGTTTCTGGACATACAAGACTGGTATATGTATCAAAATCATCTTGTTGGACAGCAAAAGCATGCTTTTACTCTAGTTTTGGGTGAAATGGCTTACCGTATATACTCGACTATAAGCCGAGATTTTCAGCTCATTTTTTTGGGCTGAAAGTCCCCCCTCTCAGCTTATACTCAAGTCACATACGCCAGGGGGTTGGCAGGGGAGGTGGGGTGGGGGTGTCAGGTCATACTTACCCCCTCCTGATGCTTCTCTGCAGCCCCCCCCGCTTCTCCACGGTCTCCCTTCCTTCCTTCAGCGGTCACATGGTACCGCTCATTACTCATGAATATTGGCATATTCATGAGATTAATGAGCGGTACCACGTGACTGCTGAAGGCAGGAAGGGACACCGTGGAGAAGCGAGGGGGCTGCAGAGAAGCATCAGGAGGGGGTAAGTATGACCTGACACCCCCGCCCCACCTCCCCCACCGTGGGAGAATTGGGCTTCAGAGATCGCACCAGGAGGAGGTAAGTATAGACTATATTCACCTGTCCCTGGTCCATCGCTGCTTGCTGCTGTCTGCTGCATCCTCTGTCAGTGACATTCAGACAGCAGAGGGCACGGTGACGTGGTTAGTGCACTCCGTGCCCTCTGCTGCCGGAATGTCACTGACAGATGACACAGCAGACAGTGGCGAGCAGCGATGGACCGGGGAGAGGTGAATATCTCAGGTGCCGAGGCCTGAACCAGCAGTGACACCGGCACCTGGCCCCCAGCGACGGAGAGGTGAGTATGTCATTTTTTATTTTTATTTGCAGCAGCAGTGGCAGCATATGGGGGCATAATGTATGGAGCATCTTATGGGAGCAGCATATGGGGGCATAATCTATGGAGCATCTTATGGGAGCAGCATATGGGGGCATAAAATATGGAGCAGCATATGGGGGCATAATATATGGAGCAGCATATGGGGGCATAATCTATGGAGCAGCATATGGGGGCATAAAATATGGAGCAGCATATGGGGGCATAATATATGTAGCAACATATGGGGGCATAATCTATGGAGCAGCATATGGGGCATAATATATGGAGCAGCATATGGGGGCAGCATATGGGGGCATGATATATGGAGCATCTTATAGTGGCAGCATATGTGGGCATAATCTATTGAGCAGCATATGGGGGCATAATCTATGGAGCAGCATAAAGTTGCATAATCTATGGAGCAGCATATGGGGGCATAATCTATGGAGAATGTTATGGGGGCAGTATATGGGGGCATAATCTATGGAGCAGCATATGGGGGCATAATCTATGGAGCAGCATATGGGGGATAATCTATGGAGCAGCATATGGGGCATAATCCATGGAGCAGCATATGGGGTCATAATCTATGGAGCATCTTATGGGGCCATTATTAACCTTTGTTCAGCATTATATGGAGCATCTTATGGGGCCATCATGAACTATATGGAGCATTATATGGGGCTCCTGATTCAATATGGATATTCAAAAACATTTAACCTACTGATGTCTCAATTAATTTTACTTTTATTGGTATCTATTTTTATTTTTGAAATTTACCAGTAGCTGCTGCATTTTCCACCCTAGGCTTATATTCGAGTCAATAAGTTTTCCCAGTTTTTTGTGGCAAAATTAGGGGGGTCGGCTTATACACGGGTCGGCTTATACTCGAGTATATACAGTAACTGCACATTTTCATAATTTCTTCTGCATTCAGGCAAATTAAGAAAATGCATTTAAATGTGGGCTTTATACAAAATAAATAGTAATTTATAACATATATTTTATTTTTTTATTTAATTGACACAGCTTTGCACTGAGGGCCACTCTAAAACATATTTTTTTAAGAGCACACCTTGTGGTCATGCATGGTATTGCGCCTAAATCTCGAATTACAGCTGATGGCAGGGCGTTCCCAGCAAACAGGTGTAGTCCAGCTCTCATTGGTTGAGACTTTCAATCATTCTCAGCATGGAAATGCCACTCCTGCCCCTTGTGATCAAGATTGCATTACAAATAAAAAAAAAAATTCCAGCCGATCCTTGATTAAAATATTCCATATTGTTAAAATTGGCATTCACAAAAAATTCTAGCATGATTTAGTTTCCTACATGTTTTAAACTAAAAAAATTAAGGACTTTTTAAAAGTCTGAAACTACATCATGCTTGGATTTATTGTGAGTGCCAATTTTGTTAAAATATTTTAATCAAGAATTGTCTAAAAAAAAATTCTATTTGTTATGCATTACCAACAGTCAACCTGGGATCCAATGGATTGTCCCCCAATTTTCTTTGGAACTTTGTAATTTTGGATTTTTATTTATACTGCCAACAACGTCCCCCATCACAAATGGAGTTATAATTCTATGGTAAAATGTTATCTGCCTGCACTCACTACTAGGGGACGTCAACTCTGTACATATGTATACAGTTCCCAAATACATATATCACTAGCTCATCCTAGTGGTGGCAGACGGCAGCCTTTGAAGGAGATTTCCCTGCTGGGCCAGTCATATTTCAGCAGAGTAGTATGCCATAATGGATTGTATCTTGATCACAATGTGAAGTTGCCAGTGATAAGTAAAAAACCCTATATATGTATATATAGCCTGTAAATTATTTCACCATCATATACTCACAAGCAAGATATAAAGTTCTTTCAGTTGTAGTTCGTACCCCTAAAAGCAGCAAACCCTTCTCAGTTTTGAAGCTCATGACCGCAACGCCATCTAGTATGAAAATGATGAAAGAATTAAAGGCATGGAGGTCTAAGTATGGGATCGGCAGGCATCAGATCCATATCTACTGGTATATTGGATTTTTTTTTTCTTCGGCTATACCTTGAGCTGACTTGCCAAACTTCAGCTCTAGGAGATTGGAGTCAATAGGTCTAGGGAAGAAAGTAGAGAGAACTTTTTTGTAAGAAGAGACTTCGCAGTTTGAGATATTTCCACATTTTCTTTTCTGTTGTACTTTTAGATATCGTCTCTTTGTTATTTTTATATATGTTTGTGTTTTTCATGGATGTATTTATAACAAAATGAGATGACAATAGTGTGAGTTAACATCACCACGTGGACTTGTATGTGGATGTTCTCACCTTGGTGTCGGTAGGAACTGATGGCCGTAGCGATTAGCATTCACAAAGTTGGCAAAAAACAAAATTGCCAACTTTTGGAAGATTTATTTCAAAAGTTATAAAGTTGCATTGTCCATAGCCATGGCGTTTATAGAGGTTATTCCGTGATATGTCTGGTTTCCTACTCCCCAAATGTTCTCTTCGGTGTTAGGGATCCATCTAATGACAGAACGTCTTGGAATGAAGACTAAGAAACCTGGAAGAGCTGCTTTCCAGGAGGCTTTGGGGAGATTTTGGTGGTGATTTTGGAGTTGTCCTGTTTTTTTACATTCTGGGACATTTGGCATGTGTGACAAACATGTTAGCTGTATAGCAATTGATAATGAGTAGGACTTATTGTCACGGCCCACGTCTCGCCCGTCTACTCACCTGCTCGCTCCTGCGCTGCAGCCTCTCTCCTCCCGTCAGCCGCGGCGTCTTCCTCTGACTGGTCCACGGTGGCCGACGTCACTGCATGCTTTGCGCATGCGCCATAGGCCGCGTCTCCCTCCACCTCCTTATGCTCCGGCGGTGCCCTGACCCGGAAGCACCACCGGACCAATGGAAGGCTGTCCTGGGGTATTTCAGGCCGCCTTCCTGTAATGGAGGTGCCTGATCGTCGTGTTTAACCTGCACGCTAGGCCTTCCCCTGTGCCCTGTGCTCATCTCCCTCCTGTGCTTTCTTCCTTGCAGTCCCTGCTCCGTCCTGCTGCCCGTGCCTGTTTCCTGCCATCCTACTCCAGTCCTGTGCCCTTGCTTCGTCCTGCTGCCCGTGCCTGTTTCCTGCCGTCCTACTCCGGTCCTGTGCCCTTGCTCCGTCCTGCTGTCCGTGACTGTTTACTGCCGTCCTACTCCGGTCGTGTGCCCTTGCTCCGTCCTCCTGTCCGTGCCTGTTTCCTGACGCCCTACTCCGGTCCTGTGCCCTTGCTCCGTCCTGCTGTCCGTGCCTGTTTACTTCCGTCCTACTCCGGTCCTGTGCCCTTGCTCCGTCCTGCTGTCTGTGCCTGTTTCCTGCCGCACCACTCCGGTCCTGTGCCCTTGCTCCGTTCCGCTGCCCATGTCTATCTCCTGCTGTCCTACTCCGGTCTCGCCACCCGAGTCCTACTCTGTCCTGGTGCTCATGGTACCTCGCACTTAGTCTTACTCCAGTCCATCCCGAGCCGCCACTCTTGGTACTGGCTGCCATGGTATTCAAACTCCTGGACCTGCTCCTAACGATCCCTGTATAGGAGTCGGCTCCACCTGGTTGCTCGCCCAGGGACCCCTCGGTGCCACCGTCCAGAGGGTCCACTCCTGGAGTCTTGCCTTGCCAAACTAGGACGCTAACAGTACGATCAGAGCATGGATCCCACTGGTACCTCTGCTGCCGCCCAAAAAGAGTTGCTCTTTTTGCGGGAGAACCAGGGGCGCATAATGTCCGTAATGAAGTCCATGGACTCTTGTCTGTCAGCTCTACAGGCTGCCGAACCAGGAAATGCAATCCAGCTGGCCAGTCTCCAGCAGGAGCTGTGCCAGCAGCGTGACACTCAGGCCTATATTTTAACCTATATGGCCTCTGTCAACAAACGTTTGGTAGCACTCCAGTCCGCCTCCGCGGCATCAACTTCATCTCCTGGCCCCGTTTCTTTCCCATCCCCTCGCCACCCCGGTTTAGTGGCGACCCCAAACTCTGCAGAGGGTTCTTAAATCAGTGTAGCCTTCACTTTTAATTGCTACCTCAACAATATCCCTCCGATAGGGCCAAAGTGGCCTCCATTATGTCCCATCTAGGTGTTAATGATTCCTCTCAACCTCTTACGATGTCTGTTCTTTCGGTTTCGGGGCAGAGACGTGGCTCCGAGATGGCCTACGTGGATTCGGGCTCAGTAGGTAACTTCATCCGGCGTGAAGAGGTGGACAAGTACCAGATTTCCGTGGTCACCCTAAAGAATCCTCGGCTAATTGCTTCAGCGGATGGCAGATCGCTACAGGAATCCGTCACTATGGTCACCGAGGAGGTAGAGTTGCAAGTCGGCGCCTTACACCGTGAAAAAATGGCCTTCTACGTGCTGCCTAATCTTTTCCATGCGATTCTACTTGGACTTCCGTGGCTACGGACGCACCAGCCGGTCCTCCACTGGTCTTCTGGGGAGGTACTTCGCTGGGGACACTCGTGCCATGACCGGTGCCTGAACCCTATTTGTCTTGTTGCCCCCTCACGGCCACCTTCTGATCTCTCGGGGCTTCCCTCAGCCTACTGGTCCTACACAGACGTCTTTGATAAGAAGGAAGCGGAGATCCTTCCAGCACCAGCCTTTTGACTGTCCGATTGAACTAATCCCCTTTTCCACCCCTCCTAGGGGTAGGATCTACCACTATCTCCCGCAGAAACCTTAGCCATGTCCGAGTACGTCTGGGAGAACCTAAGGTTTCATGTGGAAATCCTCCTCTCCTGCAGGAGCTGTTTTTTTCTTCGTAAAAAAAAGATGGTTCTCTGCGGCCGTGCATTGACTATAGGGGCTTGAACGACATCACCATAAAGAAAAGGTACCCCCTTCCACTCATTCCGGAGTTGTTTGATTGCCTCAGAGGGGCTCGGATTTTCTCCAAGTTAGACCTCAGAGGAGCCTGCAATTTGATCCGTATTCGCGCAGGCGATGAGTGGAAGACCGCCTTTAACACTTGAGACGGCCACTATGAGTACCTAGTCATGCCCTTTGGTCTGTGCAATGCCCCGCCGTATTTCAAGAATTCATCAATGAGATCTTCCGGGGCCTCTTGTACTCCTGTGTACTTGGACGACATTCTTGTATTCTCGCCAGACCTTTCGTCCCATAGAAGGAGGGTCCGCCTGGTTCTTCAGCGTCTTCGAGAGAATCGTTTGTACGTTAAGATTGAGAAATGTCTGTTTGAACAGACTTCGTTGCCGTTTCTGGGCTACATCATCTCCGACGCTGGATTGAAGATGGATCCTGAGAAACTGTCCGCCATTCTCAAATGGCCCCGTCCCGTCGGAGTAAGGGCTATCCAACGGTTTCTCGGATTTGCCAATTACTACAGGCAATTTATTCCTCATTTTTCTTCAATCACCAAGTCTATTTCCGCCCTCACCCGAAAGGGGACGAGTCCCAATTCTTGGACCACGGAAGCTGAAGAGGCCTTTCTGACACTAAAACGGGCATTTTCCATGGCTCCAGTGTTGTCCCGTCCCGAGAGCAGCAGACCCTTCGTGCTTGAGGTGGATACCTCCTCAACAGGAGCCGGGGCAGTACTGTACCAGAAAACCATCTCCGGTCGACTGCGCCCCTGTGGATTCTTTTCCTAGGCCTTTTCTCCATCCTAGTGCAAATACTCGATCAGCGACCGTGAAGTGTTAGCCATAAAATTGGCCTTGGAGGAGTGGCGTCATCTTCTAGAGGGTGCTGTCCACCCCTTTGTGATTTACTCAGACCACAAAAACTTGGCCTATCTCCAGTCCACCCAGAGACTCAACCCTCGACAGGCTAGGTGGTCCTTGTTTTTCGCTCACTTCGATTTTGAGCTCCATTTTCGCCCTGGTGACAAGAACACCAAAGCCGATGCCTTATCCAGAGTCTTCCAGCTGTCCAAGATAGGGGAGGAACCCTCTCACATTATCGAACCCACTAAAATTATCACCGTGGCTCCCGTGAATCTGCTTTCTCCACCCCCAGGCAAGACTCTCATGCCCGAGGATGCCAAAAGAAAAGTCCTACTTTGGGGTCATTCCTCCACACTGACGGGCCATGCCAGAGCTAAGAAGACTCTCGCTCTCATTTCTCGGCACTACTGGTGGCCGACTCTCCGCCAAGACGTGGCTGATTTCGTTGCCTCTTGTCCTTCCTGCGCAAAAAACAAAGTACCACAACGGCCTCCGTCCGGCTTGCTGCTTCCACTGCCGGTTCCTACGGTACCCTGGGAACACATCGCCATGGATTTTATCACTGACTTACCCCGTTCATCCGGTTGTACAGTGGTTCTGATGGTAGTGGATCGCTTTTCCAAAATGGCACATTTTATCCCTCTGACCGGACTCCCCTCAGCTCCCAAACTAAGCAAAGTCTTCATCCATCAGATTTTCAGACTTCATGGTCTACCTCGACGTATTGTGTCTGACCGAGGAGTCCAGTTTACTTACAGGTTTTGGAGGACACTTTGTAAACTCATGTATACATCCCTGGATTTTTCATCTGCCTATCATTTGCAGACAAACGGGCAAGTGGAGCGAACTAACCAGACGTTGACTGGGTATCTACGTCATTTTTCCAACGTCCACCAAAACGAGTGGGTTGACCTACTCCCCTGGGCGAAGTTCGCCTACAACAATCATACCGGTGAATCCTCAACCAAGTCTTTGTTTTTTGTGGTGTTTGGCAGACATCCCGGTGTTCCTCACCCTGTAGCCCCTGGTTCCGAGGTACCTGCGGCCAACTCCTTGTCCTTGGAATTTTCCGAGATCTGGGCCGAAACCAACACGGCACTCAAGAGAGCCAGTGAGCGGATGAAGAATCACGCTGACAAGAGGAGATTGGATCCTCCACCGTATCGCATCGGGGATAAAGTCTGTCTCTCATCCAAGTATATCCGGCTAAAATTACGGTCCTTTTGAGATCCTTGAACGTGTCAATGAAGTCACCTACAAGTTGAGGTTGCCTGCTTCGCTCCGAGTCCCGAACAACTTCCACGTCTCTCCTGAAACCTATGGTACTAAATCAGTTTCACTCCTCACCCTGTTCCGTTCCTCGCGGCCGGTTGGTACCGACAATACCTTTGAGGTATTGTCCCGGCCCCCGTCTTGCCCTGTCTACTCATCTGCTCCCTCCCGCGCCGCAGCCTCTCTCCTCCCATCAGCCGCGGTGTCCACCTCTGACTGGTCCGCGACCGACGACGTCACTGCATGCTTTGCGCATGCGCTGTAAGCCGCAGCCACGTCTCCCTCCACCTCCTTGTGCTCCAGCGGTGCCCTGACCCAGAAGCACTGCCGGACCAATGGGAGGCTGTCCTGGGGTATTTAAGGCCACCCTCCTGTAATGGAGGCATCTGATCGTCGTGTTTAACCTGCACGCTAGGCCTTCTCCCGTACTCTGTGCCCTGTGCTCATCTCCCTCCTGTGCTTTCTTCCCTGCAGTCCCTGCTCCATCCTGCTGCCCGTGCCTGTTTCCTGCTGCCCATGCCTGTTTCCTGCCGTCCTACTCCGGTCCTGTGCCCTTGCTCCGTCCTGCTGTCCGTGCCTGTTTCCTGTCATCCTACTCCGGTCCTGTGCCCTTGCTCCGTCCTGCTGTCCGTGCCTGTTTCCTGCCGTCCTACTCCAGTCCTGTGCCATTGCTCCCTCCTGCTGTCCGTGCCTGTTTCCTGCCGCCCTACTCCGGTCCTGTGCCCTTGCTCCGTCCTGCTGTCCGTGTCTACCTCCTGCCGTCTTACTCCGGTCCTATGCCCCTGCTCCATCCTGCTGCCCGTGTCTATCTCCTGCTGTTCTACTCCGGTCTCGCCACCCGAGTCCTACTCTGTCCTGGTGCTCGTGGTACCTCGCACTTAGTCCTACTCCAATCCATCCTGAGCTGCCCCTCTTGCTACCGGCTGCCATGGTGTTCGAACCTATGGACCTGCTCCTAACGATCCCTCTATAGGAGTCAGCTCCACCTGGTTGCTCGCCCAGGGACCCTTCGGTGCCATGATCCAGAGGGTCCACTCCTGGAGTCATGCCTAACAAAGCTAGGACGCTAACACTTATAAACTTATACATAGGTTTACTGTAGGTGATTAGATGTGGCCTAGAAGATGGGGATAAAGGAAGAAAAATTAAGGACTATAGAAAAAGAAATTTTGAAGTGGAAAAAAAGAATGTGGAGAAAGCCAACACAGTTATTGGGGGTTAGTTACTATTAGGGGAGGACATACGCGGTGATGATCTCTTTCAAAGTATAGTCTCCTTCTTTATTACTGATCTCCAGCCGAGCAGTGTAGAGGATTCTCACGTTATAACGGAGGTCCATAGAACTAGAAGACTTAGCCATCAGATGCCAAGAAGTAAAGTTCTCCTACAGAAGTGGAGAGAGCAAGAATGAAAGTCAATATTGTCTATGTGGTCTAAGTTATGGTAATATACAGGATGTTAAAGGAGTATTCTGACAATTATGTTTCATTTCTATGGGGTCTAACCTATGGGGCATCCATAAATTAATACAACGGAGATGTTCATTATTAGTTTCAACCTGGGGCAGAAGAGGGAGAAAGGAACATTCTAGTACAAGCCAGGCAAGATGGCTCTTTTCATTGCTCCTTACTTCTACAATGGACCTCTGCTTTATTTTTGCCCTGGACTTAAACTTAGGTTGGGACCCTCACCATTGAAAGAACTATAGCATGTCCCATGGATACCGGAATCCTATCTTTAAATCCTAAATCCACTTAAAACATCAATTTAGATCCCATGTAAAAATCACGAGAGTCCATGAAGCTGAGCTAGGTGGAGCTTGGATTCTTCATTTGCCATTATGTAAATATTGTCAATAAGTTAAGTTTGGCATAAACCGCATCAGCTTTGGAATCAAGCCATGGATTATTGGGTGGTGGACTATGTTTTTTAAACACAAACCTCAGTTTTCTCCAAAAAATCTTCTTGTTTGAAAAGTCCGTAACATTTCTGTGCTAAAGAGAAGAAGGGCCGTTATAGTAAAGCAGAATAATCAATAATATATTAGTATACAGTATATACCGGTACTTACTGTATATAAATCAGGAGTGGATCTATCAAAGAGTAAAAAGTCCACCTTTGACTTTGGTTTAAAAAAATCCCACCAAATACTGTATTTAAGATGATGGTTATGAAGGTCTCTTTATGGACACACACGGCCACATCATGTCCTATCCTGCTCCCACCTTCTAATGCTGTGTCTACTACTCCTCATTGTTGGCGACGTATCCCCAAATCCTGGCCCTCCTCAACACATCCCCACACTAATTTCTAACATCCTGCCACGATCCTCTACACTTTTTCGCAACCATGACAACCTCATACCTATTCATCTAGCCCCCACTCCCCCAGTCCCCCTACCTGGAGCTCTATGGAACGCACGCTCTGTCTGCAACAAGCTATCGATTATCAATGAGCTCTTTATCACCAACAAACTCTCCTTCCTTGCCATCACTGAAACCTGGCTCACTCCCTCTGACACAGCCTCTCCAGCCGCGCTTTCCTATGGCGGATTCCATCTCTCTCACACCCCTCGCCCCAGCAACAAACGTGGTGGAGGAGTTGGCTTGCTCCTGTCTGATACCTGCTCCTTTACCCCAATTCCTCTGCCACCCTCCGCTACTCTTCCTTCGTTCGAGGTGCACTCCGTCCGCATCTATTCCCCTCCAACCTCCAACTGTCTGTCATCTACCGCCCCCCAGTACTAGCCATCTCCACCTTTATCGATCACTTCACCACCTGGCTACTCCATTTCCTTTCTGCTGACATCCCCAACATCATTATGGGCTACTTCAACATCCCTATTGACACTTCCTCCCCAGCTGCCTCTAAACTTCTATCGCTCACAGCTTCCCTTGGCCTCACTCAATGGTCCTCTGCGGCCACTCACAAAGATGGTCACACGCTGGACCTTATCTTCACCCGTCTCTGTTCCCTCACTAATCTCAATAACTCACCCCTCCCCCTGTCTGACCACAACCTACTGACATTCTCTTCCCTCTCCTCTTCTACTGCGCAACTCCCACTCCATAAACTCGCTCACCCTCGCAGGAATCTCAAACACCTCAATTTACAATCACTCTCTGAGTCCCTTTTCCCTCTTACAGACATAGCTTCCCTTCATGACACAGATGCTGCAGCCACTTTTTATAACACCACAATAACAGCAACACTTGATTCGGCTGCTCCCCCTCACGCAGAGCAAAACTCATACAATCAACAGGCAGCCCTGGCTGACCAGCCTGACCAAAGAACTGAGACGTGTTTCCAGGGCTGCTGAGCGGAGATGGAAGAGAACCCATTCTACTGAGCACTTCAGCGCATACAAGCAGTCCCTTGCCAGCTTTAAGTCCACGCTCTCTGCCGCTAAACAAACTTACTTTGCATCTCTCATATCCTCCCTGCCTCACAACCCTAAACAACTCTTCAACACTTTCAATTCTCTACTCCATCCCACAGCACCTCCTCCCCCTCCTCTCATTTCTGCTGAAGACTTTGCCTCCTTCTTTAAGCAGAAGATCGACATGATCAGACAAAACTTTGGCCCGCAGCCCCCAATGCCCCTCTTAGCTGCTCAGCCCTGTTCTGCAAAAGCCAGCTTCTCCACCATGACAGAAGATCAGCTCTCCACCCTTCTGTCAAGATCACACCTCACCACTTGTGCCCTCGACCCACTCCCGTCTCACCTCATCCCTAACTTGGCCACAGTCTTCATCCCATCTCTAACACACCTCTTCAACCTTTCACTTACAAATGGTGTCTTTCCCTCATCCTTCAAACATGCCTCAATCACACGCATCCTCAAAAAGCCCTCCCTTGATCCATCCTCTGTGTCTAACTATCGCCCGATATCTCTTCTCCCTTACGCCTCAAAACTACTGGAACAGCATGCATATCTTGAACTGTCCTCCCACCTCTCCTCCTGTTCCCTCTTTGACCGGTTACAATCTGGCTTCTGACCTCATCACTCAACTGAAACTGCCCTAACTAAAGTCACTAACGACCTACTAACCGCCAAGAGCAAGCGACACTACTCTGTCCTCCTTCTCCTGGACCTGTCCTCTGCCTTCGACACCGTAGACCATTCCCTCCTGCTACAGACTCTCTCATCTCTTGGCATCACAGACTTGGCCCTATCCTAGATCTCATCATACCTAACAGACCGAACATTTAGTGTCTCCTTCTCACACACCACCTCCTCACTTCGCCCCCCTGTCTGTTGGTGTTCCTCAAGGCTCTCTCCTAGGACCCCTACTATTCTCCATCTACACCTTTGGCTTGGGACAGCTCATAGAATCCTACGGTTTGCAGTATCACCTCTATGCCGATGACACGCAGATCTACCTATCTGGACTAGAGTTGAGCGACTTTTGTTTTTTTAGGGTCGCGTTTCGTTTCGTGAAACCCGACTTTTCCAAAAGTCGGGTCGAGCAAGATCGTCCGATTATAGGGAAAAGTCGGGGTCGTCCCGAAACACGAAACCCAATGTAAGTCAATGGGGAATAAAAGTCGGCAGTGAGAGGAGGACAGGAAACACACCTACAGTGCCCATTTGAATGCCAAAAGCATCAATTCTTCTTACTTAAGCTTGTCAACCTTAATTAACTTCATAATACAAGTTACGCACTAAAAAATGGGGGTTATTTGGCTAAAGTTGTGGGGGGGAGGGCTGGCTGCAGGTTTTCATGTGCCCTGGGCGAAAGAGCGCCCCTTTAACACATACCACAACTCATCATGCTCCGATACGGCAGAGAAATAGCGGTATAGTACAATGAAAAATACCTCACTTTTTACATCTCATGACGAGGCCCATCTATTTCTCCATACAGAATCATTGGTCCCATATAATGTTTGAAACAGTATATGATGAGCTCCACATAATGCTACAGTATATGTTGGTCCCCATGGATGAAGCTCCACTGTCTTATGGGCCCAAATAATGCTCCAAACATAATGGGCCCCATTTCTAATGCTCTAGTGTATAATGGGCCCTGTAAATGCTGCTCCAGTGTCTGATGTCCACTTTTGGAATGTTCCAGTGTATGGTGGGCCCCATCTATCATTCTCCAGAGTATAGTGCTCCCCAAAAATTGCTGTCCCAACATTGAAAACAATCAAATAAGTCTCCTCGCTAGGGAATCCCTGTACTTGTCTGGACTCCTTGTCGTCCCCATCTTCCATCTCACTGCACAGTATTTCAACTTTGCAAGTGCTGTGATCCTGAGCAAGCAGGGTAGGCCCACTCGTTGGCGACGGCACTGGCACAGGGCCCCTGATAGTACGGTGGTGTGTCTGATGGCGGGTGGGCCGAACCTGCACTTTCATCTGCAGCTTCCTCTTTGTCACCGTGTAAGATGGAACTGTATATGGGAAGGGTAACCTGAGTTTCATCAGGGTCAGATTCAGGTCGTGTAGCGTGCGAGGGGAATGTAGTGGTCTGGGTCAATGTACCAGCAGATTCATCGAGCAGTGGCTGGGCATCAGTGCACTTGTGTCGCCCCCAGGAGTACGGTCGCCACAGTGGCATTACCTTCTTCCTAGGGAGTGTGATGTCATGCTTGGGAGCAACGAAGGATCTCTCTAGCAGGTTAACTGATTGGGCGGAGTTATTCCCACGAGTCATGACCCTCCAAACAGCGTTCATGAAGGCAAAGTGTTTGTTTTACGTGGGCAGTATGGTTGCAAAGCTGAACCTTAAAGGAATGTCCAGAAGGGCACCACCAGGAGTGGAGCCTACGGTTAAATTCGACTCCACCTGGGAAACCTCAACCATGCCAGCTACAGAACAGATGCACACATTGCAAGCTTAATTCCGTTAACGAACGAGACTCCGTCATGCCCCGCGGTCCGAGTCCGGCTTACTAGAGGGACACGTGAGGCTCTGGCACATGAGATTGGCCAATAACTGGTGTGTCATGCCCTTACATGTCCGTGGCTGCATGTGCGCTACACTGAAAAGGCCAGCGTTTGCCGCTTACAGGTGCAGATAACCCGCTGAACAACGTTAGTGATGGGGATCACTGATTACAATTATTACCCGCGAACAATGATTTCCCAGTAAGTGCAGGTCAACCGCAGTTCCGGAATTAGGCCTAACCGTCATTCCTGAAAAAATGAAAAACTTACGTGTGCAAACCACAGGTGCTATAGCTTGCTTAACAGCTCACCAGCCGTTCTCACGCCCAGTATGGATTACACGTGATTGCACAAAGGTGAGAAAGGGTACCGTATCCCCAGATAACATGTATGGATAGCGTACACATTCAAAATATATGTCTCAGGAGGCAGGCTCAGACGGTGTTAGGCCCAGTATGGATTGCACGTGATTGCACAAAGGTTAGAAAGGGTATCGTATCCCCGGATAACATGTATGGATAGCGTACACATTCAAAATATATGTCTATACATCAGGAGGCAGGCTCAGACGGTGTCAGGCACAGTATGGATTGCACGTGATTGCACAAAGGTTAGAGAGGGTACCGTTTCCCCAGATAACATGTATGGATAGCGTACACATTCAAAATATATGTCTCAGGAGGCAGGCTCAGACGGTGTTAGGCCCAGTATGGATTGCACGTGATTGCACAAAGGTTAGAAAGGGTACCGTATCCCCGGATAACATGTATGGATAGCGTACACGTTCAAAATATATGTCTCAGGAGGCAGGCTCAGACGGTGTCAGGCCCAGTATGGATTGCACGTGATTGCACAAAGGTTAGAAAGGGTACCGTATCCCCGGGTAACATGTATGGATAGCGTACACATTCAAAATATATGTCTCAGGAGGCAGGCTCAGACGGTGTTAGGCCCAGTATGGATTGCACGTGATTGCACAAAGGTTAGAAAGGGTACCGTATCCCCAGATAACATGTATGGATAGCGTACACATTCAAAATATATGTCTCAGGAGGCAGGCTCAGACGGTGTCAGGCCCAGTATGGATTGCACGTGATTGCACAAAGGTTAGAAAGGGTACCGTATCCCCAGATAACATGTATGGATAGCGTACACATTCAAAATATATGTCTCAGGAGGCAGGCTCAGACGGTGTCAGGCACAGTATGGATTGCACGTGATTGCACAAAGGTTAGAAAGGGTACCGTTTCCCCAGATAACATGTATGGATAGCGTACACATTCAAAATATATGTCTATACATCAGGAGGCAGGCTCAGACGGTGTCAGGCACAGTATGGATTGCACGTGATTGCACAAAGGTTAGAAAGGGTACCGTTTGCCCAGATAACATGTATGGATAGCGTACACATTCAAAATATATGTCTCAGGAGGCAGGCTCAGACGGTGTTAGGCCCAGTATGGATTGCACGTGATTGCACAAAGGTTAGAAAGGGTACCGTATCCCCAGATAACATGTATGGATATCGTACACATTCAAAATATATGTCTCAGGAGGCAGGCTCAGACGGTGTTAGGCCCAGTATGGATTGCACGTGATTGCACAAAGGTTAGAAAAGGTACCGTATCCCCAGATAACATGTATGGATAGCGTACACATTCAAAATATATGTCTCAGGAGGCAGGCTCAGACGGTGTCAGGCCCAGTATGGATTGCACGTGATTGCACAAAGGTTAGAAAGGGTACCGTATCCCCGGATAACATGTATGGATAGCGTACACATTCAAAATATATGTCTATACATCAGGAGGCAGGCTCAGATGGTGTCAGGCACAGTATGGATTGCACGTGATTGCACAAAGGTTAGAAAGGGTACCGTTTCCCCAGATAACATGTATGGATAGCGTACACATTCAAAATATATGTCTCAGGAGGCAGGCTCAGACGGTGTTAGGCCCAGTATGGATTGCACGTGATTGCACAAAGGTTAGAAAGGGTACCGTATCCCCAGATAACATGTATGGATAGCGTACACATTCAAAATATATGTCTCAGGAGGCAGGCTCAGACAGTGTCAGGCCCAGTATGGATTGCACGTGATTGCACAAAGGTTAGAAAGGGTACCGTATCCCCAGATAACATGTATGGATAGCGTACACATTCAAAATATATGTCTCAGGAGGCAGGCTCAGACGGTGTCAGGCCCAGTAAGGATTGCACGTGATTGCACAAAGGTTAGAAAGGGTACCGTATCCCCGGATAACATGTATGGATAGCGTACACATTCAAAATATATGTCTATACATCAGGAGGCAGGCTCAGACTGTGTCAGGCACAGTATGGATTGCACGTGATTGCACAAAGGTTAGAAAGGGTACCGTTTCCCCAGATAACATGTATGGATAGCGTACACATTCAAAATATATGTCTCAGGAGGCAGGCTCAGACGGTGTTAGGCCCAGTATGGATTGCACGTGATTGCACAAAGGTTAGAAAGGGTACCGTATCCCCGGATAACATGTATGGATAGCGTACACATTCAAAATATATGTCTATACATCAGGAGGCAGGCTCAGACGGTGTCAGGCACAGTATGGATTGCACGTGATTGCACAAAGGTTAGAAAGGGTACCGTTTCCCCAGATAACATGTATGGATAGCGTATACATTCAAAATATATGTCTCAGGAGGCAGGCTCAGACGGTGTTAGGCCCAGTATGGATTGCACGTGATTGCACAAAGGTTAGAAAGGGTACCGTATGCCCAGATAACATGTATGGATATCGTACACATTCAAAATATATGTCTCAGGAGGCAGGCTCAGACGGTGTCAGGCCCAGTATGGATTGCATGTGATTGCACAAAGGTTAGAAAGGGTACCGTATCCCCGGATAACATGTATGGATAGCGTACACATTCAAAATATATGTCTATACATCAGGAGGCAGGCTCAGACGGTGTCAGGCACAGTATGGATTGCACGTGATTGCACAAAGGTTAGAAAGGGTACCGTTTCCCCAGATAACATGTATGGATAGCGTACACATTCAAAATATATGTCTCAGGAGGCAGGCTCAGACGGTGTTAGGCCCAGTATGGATTGCACGTGATTGCACAAAGGTTAGAAAGGGTACCGTATCCCCGGATAACATGTATGGATAGCGTACACATTCAAAATATATGTCTCAGGAGGCAGGCTCAGACGGTGTTAGGCCCAGTATGGATTGCACGTGATTGCACAAAGGTTAGAAAGGGTACCGTATCCCCGGATAACATGTATGGATAGCGTACACATTCAAAATATATGTCTATACATCAGGAGGCAGGCTCAGACGGTGTCAGGCACAGTATGGATTTGACGGCCCAGATTACACAGCGGAGGAGCAGGGAGAGGTAAAGATTGCAAATGCTGGGGCCCTGCCCAAGCAAGGGGGGCCCACTCGTGGGCGTCGGTACTGGCACTGGGCCCCTCATAGTACAGCGGTGTGTCTGATGGCGGGTGTGCACCACCACCGTCAGAGACACTTGATTGCACTATGAGGGACCCTGTGCCAGTGCCCGCGCCCAAGAGTCGGCCTACCCACCTGTCCAGGGCAACGGCACTCGCACGGTGTCGTGCGCTAGGTGGTGACCCCGGCCATGGGGGGGGAGGCAGCACAGTTAGGGAGTTTTAGAAAGTGGCATATGTTGATGTTGGACATTCAGCTGATGCAAAAGGCGAAATAGGTGAAGTCCCAGGAAGAGGTGGACCAAAGCAAGCCATTTTTCTGTCACCCTATGTGTCATCAGGGGAAGGTGGGACAAAATCCTTGGAAACCCATGCGTGGTTCATTTTAATGAAGGTTAGATCATCCACATTTTGGGTTGACAGACGGGTCCTTTTTTCTGTCAGGATTGATCCAGCTGCACTGAAGACTCTTTCCGATAGCACACTTGCAGCTGGGCAAGCGAGCTCCTGTAAGGCATATTGGGCCAATTCAGGCCAGGTGTCCAGTTTAGCGGCCCAATAGTCAAAGGGGAATGACCTGTGTGGGAGAACATCGATATGGGAGGAAAAGTAGTTTGTAACCATAGTTGACAACTGCTGTCTCCTGTCACTTTCCATCGATGCAGTATTACCAGTTGTGTGAGCGGTATTTGAAAAATCAGTCCACAACATTGTCATGAAACCCCTGTCTCCAACGCCACTTCTGCTGTGTACACCACGAACACCTCTGCCAAGTTGCCCCCGGCCCGTACGGCTCGTGTGAGAACCATCACCGCTGCTGTGTGCTGGGAATGCCTCAAGCAACCGATTTACCAGAGTTGCTTGTTTATTAGCCAATATTAGGTCAAGGTTCTCCTGTGGCATGATGTTTTGTAATTTGCCTTTATAGCGTGGATCCAGGATGCTGGCCAACCAGTAGTCGTCATCGTTCATCATTTTGGCAATGCGGGGGTCCCTTTTTAGGATCCGCAAGGCATAATCTGACATGTGGGCCAATGTTCCCGGTGTCAATGATGCACTGCGAGTGCTGGGTGGAGGAGCACTTTCTGTCAAATCCACATCCCTCCAGTCACGCACAAACCCTGTACCAGACCTTGCCACGCCAACATTTTCACTTGCCCCACGAGATGCATCCTCCTCCCCTAAGTAATCATCCCCATCATCATCCTCCTCCTCCTCTTCTTCCTCCACCTCGTCCAGGAGAGGTCCCTGAGCAGACAATGGCTGAATGTCATCAAGGATTCCCTCCTCCTCTTCCTCCTCATCAACATTGGCTGCAGACGCCTGCTCCTTAAGGTGCGTCAAAGTTTGCATGAGCAGACGCATAAGTGGGATGCTCATGCTTAGGATGGCGTCGTCTGCGCTTACCAGCTGTGTGCATTCCTCAAAACACTGAAGGACTTTACAGAGGTCTTTCAGCTTCGATAACTGCACACCTGTCAACTCCATGTCTGCTCTCAAAGTGCCTGGCCGTGTATCCTCCCACAAATGCATTATGGCCTGCCTCTGCTCGCACAGCCGCTCCACCATGTGCAGGGTGGAGTTCCACCTTGTTGCAATGTCGATAATGAGGCGGTGGTTGGGAAGGTGGAGCAATCGCTGCAGCTTCTGCATACGAACGGAGTGTACAGGCGACCGGCGGATGTGCGCGCACAGTCTTCGCACCTTCTGGAGCAGGGCTGTTAACTCCGGATAATTTTCGAGGAAGCACTGCACCACCAGGTTCAAGGTGTGAGCCAAGCAAGGTATGTGGCTGAGTTTTGAAAGGGCTATAGCTGCCACAAAATTACGGCCGTTATCACTAACTACCTTGCCTGCCTCAACATGTACACTGCCCAGCCATGACTCAGTTTGTCGCTTCAAGTACTCAGCCAGCACCTCGGCAGTGTGTCTGTCGCCCAAACACATCATCTGCAACACAGCCTGCTGACGCTTTCCACTAGCTGCTCGATAGGGGGACACATCGTGTGCAACAGTGGCAGCTGCAGATGGAGTGCTCGTACGACTGCGCTCTGTGGACGAGCTTTCGCTTCTGGAGGAGGAGGAGGAGGAGGAGGGTCGAACGCCTACAGCCAACTGTTTCCTATACCGTGGGCTAGGCAGCACTGTCCCACCACCGCTGTCCCCTGTGGACCCTGCATCCACCACATTAACCCAGTGCGCAGTGATGGACACGTAACGGCCCTGGCCATGCCGACTGGACCATGCATCAGTTGTGAGGTGCACCTTTCCGCTCACTGACTGCTTGAGTGCATGGACAATGCGGTCTTTCACATGATGGTGGAGGGCTGGGATGGCTTTGCGAGAGAAGAAGTGGCGACTGGGTAGGTCATAGCGTGGTACTGCATAGGCCATGAGTTCGCGGAAAGCTGTGCTTTCCACCAACCGAAAGGGCATCATCTCAAACGAGATTAGTTTGGCAATGTGGGCGTTCAAACCCAGTGTACGCGGATGAGAGACTGAGTACTTTCTTGACCTACTCATAGTGTCTGGGAGGGTGAGCTGGACTTGAGAGCTGCATATGGTGGAAGTAGCGGTGGACAGGGCGGACTGAGAAAGGGTTGATGATGGTGATGGAGTTGGTGTTCTTTCTGATGGCCTAGAATCAGTCTTTCGTTGATATAACAGTGGGATTCCCTGACTGCTGTGGCCTTGCAACGACACCTCAACATTTGCTGCTGTGCTAACCGGTGGGCTTACAGTGGGGGAAACAATGTAGCGTTGCTGACTACCTTCGTTGTGATCAGTTGCACATGTGGCACTTGAGGTTTGGTGTTGTGTCCACGCTTGCAAGTGCATGCTGGTTAAATGTCTAAGCATGCAACTGGTATTCAAATTTTTCAGATTTTTCCCTCGGCTAAAGGTCTTTGCGCACTTCTTACAGATAACCTTGGCCTGATCATGAGGATTTTGGTCAAAAAAGTGCCACACTGCACTCTTCCTACTTTGGCAGACATTTTGCGGCCTAGCACGCTGTGATCTTTTGACCCTCTGGACAAGCTGTCCAGCAACTCTTTTGATGTTTGGAACCTGTCTTTGGAGTGCTCCGGGCCTGCCAGATAACAGCTGTTGCGATGTCGATGTCTGCTGTGGATGCTCCTCATCTGAGCTATTGGAAGCAGCACCCTCTTCCCCCAATGGATGCCAATCTGGGTCAACAACTGGGTCATCCATCACCTCCTCTTCTATGTCATGTGCACCTTCCTCTGTGTCACCGTGTATGGTGGTATAGTGTGCGGGAAGGGGCACCTGAGTCTCATCAGGGTCAGAATCTGGCTCTGTACACTGCGAGGACAATGTAGTGCTCTGAGTGAATGTACCAGCAGAATCATCCATCAGCGGCTGTGCATCAGTGCACTCCATGTCAGATTCATCTTGGCCTGGGTAATTCACCATTTCACTTGATAATCCAGGCATGGTATGTGAAAACAGCTCCATGGAGTAATCAGTAGTATGGCCTGCGTCATCCTTCAATCTTGGTTGGGGTGAAGGACACAAGGAAAGGTGTGGTTCATGAACATGAGCCTCCAATGACGACTCAGTGCTTTTACTTTTTACAACTGAAGAAGAGGAGGCGATAGAGCTGGAGGCTGAGTCAGCAATGTAAGACAAAACTTTTTCCTGAAGCTCTGGCTTTAAAAGCGGTTTGCCAACTCCTAGAAAACTAAGCGTTCGAGGCCTTATGTAGCCAGACGATGACGCAGGGTCAGCACCTCCTGCATTCGGTCCTATTTTGCTCTTGCCACTACCATCAGATCCACCACCAACACCATCATTACCAGCTGCCAACCACCGCCCAATTCCACAGCCTCTTCCACCAGCCTTCCTCATTTTTGGTAGAAATGTAGACAAAATCCAACAAACTATATAGTAATGTAAAACAAGGTACAAGGTGTCTATAGGACAGGGGAGATTTTGAATTTCTGCAGACACTTGTGGACACTGGACACTTTTGGATTGTGTGAGGCCCACTGATATCTGAGCGCTATGTGACAGGCTCGATGGCACAGCTGTGACCAAAGTGACTAGAGGATAAGGGAGATTTTGAATCTCTGCACACACTTTTGGACACTGGACACTTTTGGATTGTGTGAGGCCCACTGATATCTGAGCGCTATGTCACAGGCTCGATGGCACAGCTGTGACCAAAGTGACTAGAGGATAAGGGAGATTTTGAACCTCTGCACACACTTTTGGACACTGGACACTTTTGGATTGTGTGAGGCCCACTGATATCTGAGCGCTATGTCACAGGCTCGATGGCACAGCTGTGACAAAAGTGACTAGAGGATAAGGGAGATTGGATTGCTTTTAAAAAAGCAGTTTGCGGAGCAGTGGGTAAACAGCAATGCAGGAATGTCAGGAAGCCTTAGAAGGCAGCCCAACAACCAACACCACTGATACACCACTATATAGCCTCCCCTTGCACTGCACACACAGTGACTGGTGTGTTGTGCAGGCCAAATTGCTAGCAGCAGAAGCAGTTTTTTTTTCTTCTCAGCAGGACAAAAAAAAAAATTGGGATTGCTTTTAAAAAAGCAGTTTGCGGAGCAGTGGGTAAACAGCAATGCAGGAATGTCAGGAAGCCTTAGAAGGCAGCCCAACAACCAACACCACTGATACACCACTATATAGCCTCCCCTTGCACTGCACACACAGTGACTGGTGTGTTGTGCAGGCCAAATTGCTAGCAGCAGAAGCAGTTTTTTTTTCTTCTCAGCAGGACAAAAAAAAAAAATTGGGATTGCTTTTAAAAAAGCAGTTTGCGGAGCAGTGGGTAAAAAGCAATGCAGGAATGTCAGGAAGCCTTAGAAGGCAGCCCAACAACCAACACCACTGATACACCACTATATAGCCTCCCCTTGCACTGCACAGACAGTGACTGGTGTGTTGTGCAGGCCAAATCGCTAGCAGCAGAAGCAGTTTTTTTGTCTTCTTCCCTGCCTAACGCTCTCCTTACAGAATCAGCAGCAACCTCTCCCTATACTAAGATCGGCAGAAGTAAGATGGTGGTCGGCGTGCACGCCCTTTTATACCCCCTGTGACGCCCACCAAAGCAAGCCAATCACTTGCATGCCCTTCTGAAAGATGGTGGTGACCCGTGCCTATGTCATCACGTTGCCCACAGTGTCCGTGGATCCTGATTGGCTGAAAAAGAGCGCAAAACAAACTTTTGAAACGCGACTTTGGCGTGTAAGTCGCCGACCTCGTGGCCGACCTCATCCTAGGGTCAGGTTTCGTTTCATGAAACCCGACTTTGCCAAAAGTCGGCGACTTTTGAATTTTTTCGACCCGTTTCGCTCAACTCTAATCTGGACCCAACCTCGCCTCCTTACTGACTGAAATCCCACAATGTCTGTATGCTATCTCAGCCTTCTTCTCTGCTCGCTTTCTCAAACTGAACATGGACAAAGCAGAATTCATCATCTTTCCCCATCTCACTCTACCCCTCCACCAGACCTATCCATCAATGTCAATGGCTGCTTTCTTTCCCCAGTCCCGCACGCTCGGTGCCTTGGGGTGATCCTCGACTCTGTGCTCTCTTTCAAACCGCATATCCAAGCCCTCACCTCCTCCTGCCACCTCAAACTCAAAAATATTTCCCGGATCCGCTCAAACATCAACCACGAAACCACAAAAACACTAGTGCACGCTCTTATCATCTCCCGCCTCGACTACTGCAACCTCCTACTCTCTGGCCTCCCCTTTAGCACTCTGGCTCCGCTCCAGTCCATCCTACACTCTGCTGCCCGACTAATCCACCAATCGCCCCGCTATTTTCCAGCTTCCCCCCTATGCCATGCCCTTCACTGGCTTCCTATTGCCCAGAGGCTTCAATTTAAAACCCTAGCCATGACATACAAAGCCATCCACAACCTGTCTCCTCCATACATCTGTGACATGGTCTCTAGGTACTTACCCGCACGCAACCTTCGATCATCTCAAGATCTCCTTCTCTACTCCCCCTTATGTCATCTTCTCACAACCGCATACAAGACTTCTCCCGTGCTTCCCCCATACTCTGGAACTCTCTGCTGCAACACATAAGACTCTCACCATCAATGGAAACCTTCAAGAAGAACCTGAAGACCCACCTGTTCCGACAAGCCTACAGCCTGCAATGATCCTCGGTCTACTGAACCACCGCACAACTTGCTCTACCCTCTCCTACTGTATCCTCACCCATCCCTGTTGACTGTGAGTCCTTGCGGGCAGGGTCCCCTCTCCCTATGTACTTGTGTGTCCCTTGTCTTACACATGTTTATTATACTTGTCTATATTTCCCCTTTTCACATGTAAAGCGCCATGGAATAAATGGCGCTATATAAATGCATAATAATAATATTAATAATAATAATGGATTGCCCACAAAGTTTCCAAACCAATCTCCGGCTACCATTGTGCCAAAGGCAAAAGCGAGACTCATCAGTGAAGAGGACTGACCTCCATTCCAGCCTTCATTGCCGTCTTGCTCTGCATGGTAGCCTTTAAGAGTTGTGGCGTGAGGTCAGTGGACACCTTTACAAGGGAACATCACACCTGGTGGCATAATGTACAGTAGCCGGACCTCTCCAGTCTTCTTTCTAGGTGCACTAACAGCTCGGTATTACATTGGTTGTGGAGCCTGTGGTTCTCGTTCTCTCTCATCGACTCGTTCTTTCTCTCTGTCTTTCGTCATGAACTTGTTCCTCATCTACCTGAATTGTTTTTGTTGTCACTATACCACATTTGTAGCTATAATTGATTATTATTTTTTTTACGTATTTTGCCACACACAAATATTAGTGTTACATTTATATGAACTTGTGTATATTGCAATTTCATTTCCCCCTTTTATTATGGTAACTTTATGGTAAAATCTCCAACTTTTACTTTTCTGCATTTTTTTACGTGCTTCTAATGTATTGGATATAGTGTAAATTTCAGGGCATTATGTTTGTAACAAAGAATTCTCCATACTGTTTTAGGCAGAGAAAAATTCTCTTATACTCACTGTCTTGCTCTAAGAGCTTGCTCACACTAGCGTATAAAAAAATCCGTCCCATTCTCATCCAGGACAATGGGGAGATTTTGTTTCACTTGTCACCCGTGTGCTGCCTGTTTTTTTTTTTTACTCAGCAGCTATTAAACATTTACTGGACCATTTACAGTTTCCTATGCTACAGAATTGTAAAGTATCTGTAAAAGCCGGATGCCATTCTGATGGTCCGTATGGCATGCGATTTTTTTCTCACACTGTCCGATTTCAGAATGAAATCGTAGCCTGCCGAATGCAGCTGAGAAAAAATACGCAGATCTGCATGGTCTCATTGAATAACATTGATCCGATTTTCTATTGGATTGAACTCATCCGATTTATACGCAAGTGTGAGAGAGCCCTTAGTTTTTCTGCCTTCTGTGGCGCCTCTGAGGGTTCAGTTGCCACAGAGGTATTGCACCTCCTCCTGAGGTGTGGTACCCCACCATCCAGGTGAGTTGGAGGCTCCTAACCACGCTCCAACACTCACATCCGACACAACACGGTAGTTCAGCAAAGCCACATTGCGGCTCCCTGCTTGTAGTGTAGCAGACCACCTTTGGTGGCTCCCTGCTTGGAACACGAAACGTGCTGGGAGGCGGGTGGAGTTTGGAATACATAAAAGAGCGGGAAGGTGTAGGATTTCAGGTCAGTCAGTCGGTCAGTTGGAGAGTCACTCAGAGAGGAGTGAGGAAGGAAGATCCCAGAGAGAGGGATGGAGGAAGGAGTGCTGCAGCTGCCTCAGTGACCTGAGCCAGCTGGCACAGGAAAGGAAAGAAGGAGAAAGACGTTGAGCAGAAACCTGATCTTCCATAAGAAGGAAAGACTAGTACGGAACGTAGGAGTAAAAGGGAACAGAGGACATGGGTTAGAGGAAGAACCCTGCCTAGAAGTTCTAAGCGCAAGGCCGGGCCCGGTCCCCGGGGTTGTATGGACAGTACACTAATGGTTCTGCAGCAGACACCGGTGGAGTAGTGGGATGTAAATGCGCTACTCCCATCTAAGACTTGGGGGCACAACAGCAACATTGATAGTGAGCCGGGATTCAGGAGTAAGGAGTCCCTGAAGCAGGCTACAGCTGTCTGCCATACAAGTAGAGTTCTTGGGAACATCTGTCAGGAGGAACTCCAGTGTAACTCAGTACTAGGATATCTTCACACTTAAAGGTGCTATAAGAGGAGACGTTCAGAAAGGTACATGTTGGCAGAGCGTTGGAAGGGAGCATTCCATCTGGCCTGGACTCCAGATAAATCAAATTCTTGCGATCGGTGAGGACCACAACTTGATGTCTAGCTCCCTCCAACGAATGTCTACACTCCTCAAATGCCCACTTCATGGCCAACAATTACCGATTTCCCATGTCATAGTTGCGTTCAGATGGGGAGAACTTTTGAGAAAAGAAGGCACAGGGATTCATCTTAGAAGTCACAGGGTCTTTTTGGGACAAAACAGCTCCTGCACCAATCTCAGAAGCATCTACCTCCACCTGAAATGGAAGTGAGACATCAGGTTGCCGTAAAACTGGAGCTGAAGTAAATCTCTACTTAAGCTCCTGAAATGCTGAGATAGCCTCAGGAGACCAATTCAGCACATCAGCGCCCTTCTTGGTTAGATCAGTCAGTGGTTTGAAAATACCAGAAAAATTACGTATAAATTTATGATAGAAATTAGCAAACCCCAAAAACTTCTTGAGGGCCTTCAAAGAAGTAGGCTGAACCCAATCATAAATGGCCTGTACCTTGGCCGGGTCCATTTCAATAGTCGATGGAGATAAGATAAATCCCAAAAATGAAATCCTCTGTACACCAAAGAGGCATTTCGATCCCTTAACAAACAGGGAATTCTCCCTCAAAATCCGGAACACAGTCCGGATGTGTTCCACATGAGAATCCCAATCACTAGAAAAGATCAAAATATCATCCAGATAGATGATCAAAAACTTATCCACAAAGTCACGGAAAATATCATTCATAAAGGACTGGAAGACAGAAGGGGCATTAGTGAGCCCAAAAGGCATCACCAGGTACTCAAAATGTCCCTCCGGAGTATTAAATGCCGTCTTCCATTCATCCCCGTGCTTGATGCGAATAAGATTATACGCCCCCCTGAGGTCAAGCTTAGTAAACCAGCAGGCACTCTTAACTCTGTAGAATAAATCAGACATCAGAGGTAACGGGTACTGATATTTAACCGTCATCTTGTTAAGGGAACGATAATCAATACACGATCTTAATGAACCATCTTTCTCGGCCACAAAAAAAACCCCAGCACCTAAAGGTGACGAGGATGGTCTAATATGACCCTTCTCCAATGACTCCTTAATATAGGATCGCATAGCATCATATTCGGGTACTGATAAGTTGAAAAGCCGACCCTTGGGAAATTTACACCCAGGCATCAACTCAATTGCACAGTCATAACTCCTATGAGGAGGCAAAGACGCAGACTTGCTCTCACTAAATACATCAGAAAAATCAGCTAGATAATCAGGAATATCATGAGACTGAGGAGAGGTGGAGAAAACAGGAGCGTCCCTAAGAACACACTGACAACCCCAACTCACCACAGACCCAGATTTCCAATCCAAAACTGGATTATGAGTTTGCAACCAAGGAAAACCCAGAACAATAGTATCATGCAAATTATGCAGCACCAAAAATTTACAATTTTCTTGGTGGTCTGGGGCAACTCGCATTGTCACCTGGGTCCAAAACTGAGGTTTATTCTCCGCCAAAGGAGTAGCATCAATACCCCTCAAAGGAATAGGCGTCCGCAGAGGCGTCATGGAAAAACCACAATGTTTAGCAAAGTCCAAATCCATCAGATTCAACGGTGCTCCTGAATCCACAAAAGCCTTCGTGGAAAACGTGGATAAGGAGCAGATCAGAGTAATTGCCAAAAGAAACTTAGTTTACTGCCCACAGCAAATGTGTGTGCAAAACGTTTCTCTCGTTTTGGGCAGACAGAAATAGTATGAGAGACATCTCCACAGAAAAAACACAGCTTATTACGCCTTCTAAACTCCTGACGTTGCACCCTAGACAAAACCCCATCACATTGCATTGGTTCAGACGTTTGTTCAAAAGATGGCAGCGCCTCCCGTGTAGTTTTACGTTCACGTAAACGCCGATCAACTTGAATGGCTAATGACATAGAATCATCCAGACCAGAGGGAACAGGAAATCCCACCATAACATCTTTTACGGTCTCTGATAAACCCTTCTGAAAGAGCGCTGCCAATGCACTATCATTCCATGTAGTAAGGACCACCCACTTTCGGAATTTTTGACAGTATAACTCTGCAGGATCCTGACCCTGGTTTAATGCCAACAGGGTTCTCTCAGCTTGATCAACAGCATTAGGTTCATCATACAACAACCCCAAGGCTTGAAAAAATGCATCCACATTAGTCAGAATAGGATTTACAGGTGTCAGAGAAAAAGCCCAAACCTGGGGATCGCCACGCAGCAAGGAGATGACAATTCAGAAATTTAGACCGATCCCCAGAAAACACATGAGGAGTAGGGATCTTATGTTCAGCAGGATGTGACTGAATGAGGTAGGTGGAAATTCCCTGTACTTCAGCAGCCAGCTGCTCCACACGATCAGACAATTGCTTAATCTCCATTAGGAAAAAGAAAAAAAAAAACCTCCTACGGCCCCAGAGAACAAAGAGGAAAAAATACAAAAAAAAAAAAAAAAATTCTGACACTTTTTTTTTTCCTTTTTTTAACAACTTTTCCCTGCTTATGAGTACCCTAGAATCTGCGGTATGGCTTTTGATTCTGTTATCAATAGGTCACCGAGGAGGAAAAAACCTAAACATGCTAAGCCCAGAAAAACCAGAGAGGTTGGTAACTATGCAGATTGCAGATCCCTGATCCTACCACAACAACTAGCAGCAGCCGTGCCTGTCACATTGCGGTGTAATCTATACTGGGCCTAAGACAATAGTTCAGCATCCTCCAATCTACATTGAGATTCAAATTCTCACCAATACTCTATAGACCCTTTACCTTGTTTTACAGTACCATATAGCAGTTGTTATTTTGGGTACCTTTTTCAAAAAAATGAAGAGGTATGGTTGAAGAGGCCGTGGAAGTGGGCGGGGTGTTATGAATGGGTCACCGAGGAGGAAAAAACCTAAACATGCTAAGCCCAGAAAAACCAGAGCAGTTGGTAACTATGCAGATTGCAGATCCCTGATCCTACCACAACAACTAGCAGCAGCCATGGAGCGTGCCTACGATGAACCTAGACGCCTCATCACGGCCGGAGGACTAAATAAGCCTAAAGCAAGAAAAGGGAAAACTAACTGCCCCAGAGCAGACCTCAAAGGAATAGACAGCCCCCACACATGTATTGATGGTGAAATAAGATGAAAACACAAACACAGGTAGGAAAATAGGCTGAGCAAATGATGGGGCCCAAACTAACTAGATAGGAAAGGAAAGGAAAGACACTGTCTGCAATCTGCCAAAAACCCTACAAAAATAATGTCCAACACTTCTGATAGCAAAATTAACCCTGAAGTCACTAGACTTCTCCCACTATATCAGCTCTCTGAAATATTCTGAGACAGAGCAAAAAGAGGCCAATCTAATAAGGGACAAAAAGCCAATTGGCAAAATACTGATAAATAAGAGTGGAAATTCAGCACAGCCCCCAGCCGGGGCTGGCTGACCACACAAAAACCTGAATAGAACAACAAAATCAAGTGTGAATATTAGCAGAGGAACTTAGCTTGAGCTGACTGGAACAGAGCTAAGAACCAAGACCTGACAAGCAGAAGGAATCACCAGCAACTGATTAGGGCGTCGGCTGTCTTAAATCCAATCTGAGACTCCTGAGATCCAATCGTCATCCTCATTCTCAGGAGGCAGATCTCCACCGATCAAATCAGCCTCACTACCTCCTGCTACCACCAGAGGGAGTCTAGAAGGAGAACTCACAACTGGTGAACCAGAGATTGAACTCACAACAGCGGGGGTTGCCAGCTGGTCCTGATGGTGGTGTTGGTGGTGATGCTTCTGCTGGTTGTGGCAAAAGCACAATAGCACCTAAGGCAGGAGTTGGTGAGCCGGTGTCATTGTCTGGCTCCACAATGCCTCGTAGGCTCCCTTTTCTGGGAGTAGGTAAACCGCTTTTAAAGCCGGAGCTTCAGGAAAAAGTTTTGGCTTACATTGCTGACACCGCCTCCAGCTCTCTCGCCTCCTCTTCTGAAGTTTCAAAAAATAAAAGCACTGCGTCGTCAGCAGAGGCTCCTGGTCAGGAACAACACCTTTACTTGTGTCCTTCACCCCTACCAAAAGTGAAGGATGCGGCAGGCCACACTACCGATTACTCCATGGAGCTCTTTTCTCATACCATGCCTGGGTTATCAAGTCAAATCGTGAATTTCCCTGTCCAAGATGAATCTGACATGGAGTGCACTGATGCACAGCCACTGCTAGATTTATCTGCTGGTACATTCACTCAGAGCACTACATTGTCCTCGCAGTGTACTGAGGCAGAATCTGACCCTGATGAAACTCAGGTGCCCCTTCCCGCATACTATACCACCATACACGGTGACACAGAGGAAGGTGCACATGACATTGAAGAGGAGGTGATGGATGACCCAGTTGTTGACCCAGATTGGCATCCATTGGGGGAAGAGGGTGCCGCTGCCAATAGCTCAGAAGAGGAGGAGGAACATCCGCAGCAGGCATCGACATCGCAACAGCTGTTATCTGGCAGGCCCGGAGCAGTCCAAAAACGGATTACAAAAAGCAAAAGAGTTGCAGGACAGCTTGGCCAGACGGTCAAAATAGCACAGCGTGCAAGGCCTCAAAATGTCTTCCATAGTAGGAAGAGTGCAGTGTGGCACTTTTTTGAACAAAATCCTAATGATCAGGCAAAGGTTATCTGTAAGAAGTACGTAAAGACCTTTAGCCGAGGGAAAAATCTGAGAAATTTGAATACCAGTTGCATGCTTAGACATTTAACCACCATGCACTTGCAAGCGTGGACGGACTACCAAACCTCACGTACCACATGTGCAACTGCTCCCAAAGAAGGTAGTCAGAAACGCTATATTGTTTCCCCCACTGTAAGCCCACCGTTTAGCACACCACCAGCAGCAAATGTTGAGGTGTCGTCGCAAGGCCAAAGGAGTCAGGGAATCACAATGTTATATCAATAAAAGACTGAATCTAGGCCATCAGAAAGACCACCAACTCCATCACCATCATCAACTCTCTCAGTCCGCCATGTCCACCGCTAGTTCCACCATATGCAGCTCTCAAGTCCAGCTCACCTTACCAGAGACTATGAATAGGACAAGAAAGTACTCATCCTCTCATCCGCGTACACTGGGTTTGAACGCCCACATTGCCAAACTAATTTCGTTAGAGATGATGCCCTACCGGTTGGTTGAAAGCACAGCTTTCCGCGAACTCATGGCCTACGCAGTACCACGCTATGACCTACCCAATCGCCACTTCTTTTCTCGCAAAGCCATCCCAGCCCTCCATCTTCATGTGAAAGACCGGATTGTCCATGCACTCAAGCAATCAGTGAGTGGAAAGGCGCATCTCACAACTGATGCATGGTCCAGTAGGCATGGCTAGGGCCGTTACGTGTCCATCACTGCGCTCTGGGTTAATGTGGTGGATGCAGAGTCCACAGGGACAGCGGTGGTGGGACAGTGCTACCTATCCCACGGTATAGGAAACAGTTGGCTGTAGGCGTTCGACCCTCCTCCTCCTCCAGAAGCGAAAGCTCATCCACAGAGCGCAGTCGCACGAGCACTCCATCCGCAGCTGCCAGTGTTGCACACGAGGTGTCCCCCTATCGATCAGCTAGTGGAAAGTTTCAGCAGGCTGTGTTGCAGATGATGTGTTTGGGCGACAGACAGACCGCGGAGGTATTGGCCGACTACTTTCAGCGACAAACTGAGTCATGGCTGAACAGTCTACATCTTGAGGCAGGCAAGGTAGTTAGTGATAACGGCCGGAATTTTGTGGCAACCATAGACCTTTCAAAACTCAGACACATAACTTGCTTGGCTCACACATTGAATCTGGTGGTGCAGTGCTTCCTCATTAATTATCCGGAGTTAACAAGCCTGCTCCATAAGGTTCGAAGACTGTGCGCGCACATCCGCCGGTCGGCGGTACACTCCAGTCGTATGCAGAAGCTGCAGCGATTGCTCCACCTTCCCAAGCACCGCCTAATTATTGACGTTGCAACAAGGTGGAACTCCACCCTGCACATGGTTGAGTGGCTGTGCGAACAGAGGCAGGCGGTAATGCATTTGTGGGAGGATACGCGGGCAGGCACTTTGAGGGCAGACATGGAGTTGACAGGTGTGCAATGAACGAAGCTGAAAGACCTTTGTAAAGTCCTTCAGTGTTTTGAGGAATGCACACGGCTGGTAAGCGCAGATGATGCCATCATAAGCATGAGCATCCCACTTATGTGTCTGCTCATGCAAACTTTGACGCACATTAAGGAGCAGGCGTCTGCAGCCGAGGTAGATGAGGAGGAAGAGGAGGAGTGAAGCCTTGATGACAGTCAGCCATTGTCTGCTGCGGGACCTCTCCTGGACGAGGTGGAGGAAGAAGAGGAAGAGGAGGAGGATGATTATTTAGGGGAGTAGGATGCTTCTCATGAGGCAAGAGAAAATGTTGGCGTGGCAAGGTCTGGTACAGGGTTTGTGCGTGACTGGAGGGATGTGGATTTGCCAGAAAGTGCTCCTTCACCCAGCACTCGCAGTGCATCATTGACACCAGGAACATTGGCCCACATGTCAGATTATGCCTTGCAGATCCTAAAAAGGGACCCCCGCATTGCCAAAATGATGAATGATGATGACTACTGGTTGGCCAGCATCCTGGATCCACGCTATAAAGGAAAATTCCAAAACATAATGCCACAGGAGAACCTTGACCTAATATTGGCTAACAAACAAGCAACTCTGGAAACCGGTTGGTTGAGGCATTCCCAGCACACAGAATAATTGGAATCCCAGATCCCCATCACTAACGGTGTTCAGCGGGTTATCAGCACCTGTAAGCGACAAAGCTGGTCCTTTCAGTGTAGCGCGCATGCAGCCTCGGACATGTAAGGGCATGATAGACCTGTTATTGCTCGATCTCGCGTGCCAGAGCCTCGCGTATCCCTCTAGTAAGCTTGACGCGTACCGCGGGGGCATGCCGGAGTCTCGGTCGTTAACGGAATAAAGCTGAGAAATCGCTAGCACAACTACAAACGGACATACCACACCACACACAGAAACGACAAAGCTTGCAATCTGTCCATCTTTTCTGTAGCTTGTATGGTTGTGGTTTCCCGGGTGGAGTCCAATTAAGCCACAGACTCCACTCCTGGTGGTGACCTTTTGGACATTCCTTTAAGGTTCAGCTTTGCAATCATACAGCCTCCGGAAACCAAACACTTTGCCTTCATGGACGCAGTTTGGAGGTTCGTGGGAATAACGCCGCCCCATCGACAGTTGCCATAATTTATTGGTGGGCAGTCTGGCGGTATATGATCGTATTTGATTTCAGAATTTTTTTATTTTTTTTGGTTGGTATTTTACATTTTTATTCCAGCCTTTCTTGACTTCATAAGGGCATGACAAGCCTATATCTGTGTCTCCTCCACCTCCTCCTTTTACTCCTCCACCTCTTTTCTAAATGTAGTTGCCCTTTTCCATATGCTATTTTTGTCTTCTGAGCATTTTGTCTGCTTTGGGACACCTTTAAAGGTGTTTTGTAATTGTTTTCTATGTGTTTGTATGTGTTTGTGTTTGCCTGCCATTGTTTTGAATGGGGTTCGACGGTGTTCTTCGAACGTTCGACGAACATTCAACGAACTTGCCTCCTGTGCGATGAACCAAAACACTAGTGGGGTGGCTCAACACTACTCCTGATATATCGAAGTACATTGTTAATGTTTAAACTATGCTATATATACCTGGTATCTGGTGATACTGTACCCTTTCTGCCAGGATGTCCTCCTCCAACCAACACTCTAAGTGTATCATTGACACCAGGAACATTGTCCCACATGTGTGATTATTTCTTGCGGATCTTCTTGTTATATTGTGGTGTGATCCATCCTGAGCGTGTGAGTGTCTATGGGTTACTCCTGCAATTTAGATGTACATTTAAAAATTACCCCAACACTGTATACCGCTCTACGCTTGGGATACATTACCCATTTACTGCTTGTTATATTCTGGTCTAATCCAAACTGACCAAGTGAGAGTTATTTTCTGACTGTGGAAATAAATACTGAAATTGACAACAATGACACCTACACTGTGTACAGCTGTACTGTTGAGATCCATTACCGTTTTACGGCTTTTTAGATTGTGTTGTAATCCAATACTGAGCCTGAGAGTGTCTGTGTGTGCCTCCTCAAATATCTACAGAGATTTAGAATGTTTAAACTATACTATATATACCTGCTATCTGATGATACTGTACACTTTGTCTAATTTTTATATTCTTGTCTAATCCATACTGAGCCTGTGAGCGTCTCTGTGTGACTGATGGAATATATAGGGAGATTCACAATTATCCTTTGACTGAATAGAGCTGTACGCTTCTGATACAGTGCCATATATCTGATGTTATTTTGTGTCTATTTTCTGCAAAATTTTGAAGTTTGGTGGAAGAGGTTGCGGACGTGGGCGTGGGGGGGCCAGCTGGTGCTGATGGTGGTGGTGCATCTGCTGGTAGTGGCAAAAGCACAATAGCAGCTAAGGCAGGAGGTGTTGAGCCTGCGTCATGGTCTGGCTCCGGAACGCCTGGAAGGCTACCTTTTCTGGGAGTAGGTTAACCGCTTTTAAAGGCGGAGCATGAGGAACTGGTTTTGGCTTACATTGCCGAAACAGACTCCAGCAAATATGCCCTCCTCTTCTGAAGTTTCGAAAAATGCAAGCACTGAGTCGTCAAGTGCTGGCTCCTGGTTAGGAAGAACCCCTTTCCTTGTGTCCTTCACCCCCACCAAAAGTGAATGATGCAGCAGGCCACACTTCACATTAGTCCATGTAGCTCTTTCTATAATACCATGCCTGGGTTATCAAGTTAAATCGTGAAATCCCAAGTCCAAGATGAATCAGACATGGAGTGTGGGTGGCCAGCCAGGGCAGTGGGGTTAATTGGTACCGGGCCGGTGTCTCACAGGGATGTGTCACGGTGGTGGTGACCCGTTCCGCGGCCCTTGGCGTCCATGCAAAAGGGTGAATTACGTTTATAGGTGAATGATACATGACGCCACCTGTCGTTTCTGATTAGATTGACCAGCGCTGCAGTGTCGCTTCTCTGGGACAGATGTTGTGGTGCAGCTAAGATGTAGAAGCCCTGCACAGGTAGGGCCGTAGTCGCAGGGCAGATGAAAGAGTTGGTAGATGGTGTGCAGTGCAGGATGTAGCAGAGCCGTGCGCCAGGCGCAGGAGAAAGATGACAGACACAGTCATGCAGTTCCTTTACCTGTACTTGGTAAGTGCCGTCCAGGACTCAGAGTACAGATGGAGAAGGAGTTGGTCAGCCTGAAAGCCAATTTGGAATTCTCTCTCTGCAGATAGGTAGTGTGGCCTCCGTTCTAGCACTTATCTGAGGTATTCGCAGTGCTGAGTTCAATGAAGTTCCCCCTGTTGACTCTCTTTTGGAACTTTCTCGTATGGCAGGCAGCCGTAGCCTTTTCCTTCTGGCTCCCACACGTCGATGCTGGGGCCTCCGAGCCTTAGTTGGGTACAGAGCATTTACAACTGCTACTTCCTCCGGTTTCGGCTGCAGGAACGTCAGTGTCCCTACAAACTCGGAGACCGGAATCCGGACCATGCACTCCAGCTAGGAGTGAGCCTTAACTCTGCTCATCCTCCAGCTCCCCTTCTCACGTCCACACACTTCCCCTTCCCTGCACAGAGTGCCATAACTTACCTCCTCCCGACCACAGAGAGCAGCTCCTCAGCAGTCAGGTTCAGAGGTCTCCCTGCTGGCCTGGAGTGGGAAATGTGTTGTGTGATTTTTGAACTGTTGCAACGTTGAAATACTTACCTCTCCTTGCTCCACCGCCATGACGTCTTCCGCGTGTCCTGACAGTGATATTCTGATCAGAGAGCGCAATGACATCACGTCTGTACGCCCTCTGCCTAAACAGCCAAGTGCAGTGAGATGGAAGGTGGGGACGATGAGGAGTCCAGACTAGTACAGGGATTCCCTAGCAAGGAGACTTAATTAATTGTTTTCAATGATGGGACAGCAATTTTTGGGGAGCACTATACTCTGGAGAATGATATATGGGGCCCACCTTACACTGGAGCATTCCAAAGGTGGACATCAGACACTGGAGCAGCATTTACAGGGCCCATTATACACTGGAACATTAGAAATCGGGCCCATTATATATGGAGCATTATTTGGGCCCATAAGACAGTGGAGCTTCATCCATGGGGACCAACATATACTGTAGCATTATGTGGAGCTCATCATATACTGTTTCAAACATTATATGGGACCAATGATTCTGTATGGAGAAATATATGGGCCTCATTACTCTGTATAGCGCACTATGCGGTGCCCATAATACTGTATGGAGTAATATATTGTCCGTTTTTGGAGCTATTGGAGAATTGAAAATCGATATCAGTCATGAGATGTAAAAAGTTAAGTATTTTTCATTGTACTATACCACTATTTCTCTACCGTATTGGAGCATCATGAGTTGTGGTATGTGTTAAAGGGGCGCTCTTTGGCCCAGGGCACATGAAAACCTGCAGCCAGCCCTACCCCTCCACAACTTTAACCAAATAACCCCCAGTTTTCAGTGTGTAGCTATTATTATTAAGTAAATTAAGGTTGACAAGCTTCAGTAATAAAAATTGATGTTTTTGCCATTCAAATGGGCACTGTAGGTGTGTTTAATGTCCTCCACTCCCTGCCGACTTTGCTTCCCCATTGACTGGGTTTCGTGTTTCAGTCGGCCTTCGACTTTTCACGATAATCGGCCGATTTCGGTCGACCCGACTTTTGAGAAAGTCGGGTTTCATGAAACCCGACTCGACCCGAAAAAAGTCAAAGTCGCTCATCTCTAGTGCTGAGTGTTGTTGCTTCAAAAACATCCAGCAACTAGAGGGATTAACACAGTCACAGGAGACAGAGAGTGGTTAGAGGAGCCCCAGGGGGATTGTGGGGAACTTGTTTACTATTCTGGCAGCAGCCAAAGAGATGAGTGATGTGTGATCTGTCTCTCACAAAAGTTCAGGCAAGTGAACCATAGGGACACAGGATTCTATTAAAGAGTGAAGCTGGGCTATCCCCTGTACTGCTAGTTGAGAAAGTCTATCATGAGCAGGAAGATAAGGACTGGAAGGAATTGTGTCACAGGTATCATCTCCCGCAGCAACCCCCCCATCTCATTAAGCTAGAAGGAATGCTGTGTACTACTGTACCTTTGTAAAGCATGTTGATCTGTGCTGAACAGTGCTATCAAAAGATACTGTTAGTCAAAGTGCCTCTAGGAAGCAGCTGTACTGTTTATTAAGCCTGTGCTTAAGAGACTTGAATTGTGCTGAATGTGCTGTGATATTAAACTACACTGTTCATGAGGACTCTATCAATTATGTCTGTGTGAGCAAGTGGATCCATCTTGTGCCTGAGGAAGCTGCAGTAAATGTTTGCCCTGAGTAACGGTTCCCACAGAGTTCCAAAAAATTCATGAGAACTGTCTTGCCCCTATTTAAACCTAGCTGCGTGCACGTAACACTACCACAGATGATAGATATTGTCTGTCATGTTGAAAGATGTCAAAAAAAGTAGTTACACTCTATCTGTTGCCATTGCCTTCTCAAAAGAGCAAAACATTGCGAATTAAAGACTTATCACCAGGAGTCCAACGAAAATAATTTTCTTACCATAATCAGTGATGTTGAACTCCTTATGTATGTGCAGTTCTTTGCATTTGTACCATTCTTTGAAATGCTCCACCTGTAATTCTGGATATGTAGATGATCTCACTAGAGACAGAAATTGATATTACGAAATTGCCACATGGATTAGATATAAAATACTATAGTAACTCTATAATAACTCTTTCAGTGGATTGGCTAAATAAGTTGTGTATATACAGTAAGACATACACGTTGTTTCTTAATATTATTGCCTACAAATAATTCAGCCATACAATACTAATGCTTAAAGGGAATCCGTCACCCCTTTTTTGAGATATCCTATAATGATATCATTCAATTGTGTGTCACATAAGGATTCTCTTAGTACTTTTGCTTCCCCCTGACCCCGCACCTTTCATGCATAAATCTCTTTTTTATATCGGTTCAGATGTATGTAAACTGCCGCTGTCCGGTCCGCTGGGCGGGGCTTATTCAACTTCTCCCCCCTCCCTGTCTTGCTCTACACAAGAAGAAATGCGTAGAGAAAGACAGGGGGGGGAGCAGTTGAATAAGCCCTGCCCAGCGGACCAGAACGTGGCAGTTTACATACATCTGAACCGATATAAAAAAGGTATTTATGCATGAAAGGTGCGGGGTCAGGGGGAAGCAAAAGTACTAAGAGAATCCTTATGTGACACACAATTGAATGATGTCATTATATGATATCTCAAAAAAGGGGTGACAGATTCCCTTTTATGCCCAAAGAAAGCTGGTTTTCGGAGACCAAGTGATAACACTGTAAAATAAAGAAACATACAAAAACACATCAAACAAATACAGTGTGAATATAATACTGCACATAAAGCCCCCACAATACCATCATACAGTGCCAAAATAATACTGCTCGCATAATACTGCCCAAATAGTATCCTAATAAAATTACAATTCAGTTCTACAATAATACGGCCATTCACTGCTAAATAATAGATGCGGCTCATGGTTAATGATAGTCTCATTCAGTGCTGAACATAAATTGTAACAGACATTGGATTGGATTGTTTTATAACTACTCCATTCATAGAAAAAAATCATGACACACTAGGCTTTAAGCCCCAATCTACATTGTATTATTTAGTGTTCCCTTTATTTTTTTGAGCAGTATATATATATATATATATATATATATATATATATTCACATCCCATATACAATCTCTTGCCCGCTCTTGCCGCTTTCACCTAAAGAACATCTTTAGAATCCGGCCTTTTCTCACCATGGAAACACCAAAAACCCTCACTGTAGCATTGATCCACTCCCGCCTGGATTACTGCAACGCTCTGTTAATTGGCCTCCCCGTCACTCGACTATCCCCTCTCCAGTCCATACTTAATGCAGCAGCCAGGGTCGTCCATCTGGCTAATCGGTACTCGGACGTGTCCGCTCTTCGTCAGTCATTACACTGGCTGCCCATTCATTATAGGATCCAATTCAAAGTACTTGTTCTCACCCACAAAGCTCTCCATGGTGCCCCACCCCCCTACATCTCCTCCCTCATTTCTGTCTATCGGCCTAGCCGATTGCTGCGCTCTGCAAACGAATTTCGACTAACCTCTACACTAATCCCTACCTCCCACTCCCAACTCCAAGACTTCTCCCGTGCTGCTCCTATCCTCTGGAATGCTCTACCCCAAGAAATTAGGACTAACTACAATTTGCATAGTTTTAGGCGCTCCCTCAAAACACATTTGTTCAGAGCAGCTTAACACGTTCACTAATCAAAGTCATTCTATGTGTAAGTGCGTGTGTAGCCCATTCACTATCTCCATCCATCCTTCACTCCCTCAAGATGGCTGGACCTTCATTGTAAATATACAATTGTAAATACACACCTGTACTTTGTATCTCCCTCACCTCATTGTAGATTATTATTATTATTATTATTATTATTATTATTATTATTATTATTATATGCACAGGACTCACCGAATAGGATTGATGTTCTAATTAATTCATTGAATTGATGGTTTAAGATTAACACATCCGAATGGACTTGCAAAAATGTCACCAGCAACCCACGTTCTGGTTGCAAAAGAAAATAAAGACATTACAATTAGGAAATCTCCAATCAGGTTGTCATATTATTATAATGCATTCAGAGGAGTAACGTAACCCTTCCCCTGCCAAGGAATCTTAGGAGTCATCCATACAAGATGGCAACTTGGTAGGCAAGTCCTGCCTACTAGCGGCAATATCTCATCTACAGCCGCAATCCAGGTCTTATTTTAGGATTCTTAGCTTCAAAGTGAGGCTAGAATCATGACCCGCCCCCAGATATCAGAGGGTTTAAAGGGAAAACTGCATGTATATGCAGCTGTCCCTGCCAACGGTCTCTTTCATCTGTGCTCTTTTGGGCCGGGTCATGACTGCAGTGACGATTCTGGTCTCATATTGAAGCTGATAATCTCGAAATGAGCCCAAGATCAATGCTGTAGCTGCCACCCAGACTGTTAAAATGGCTTACCACCTTACAGCAGCCAATATAAAGGAAGAACAGGGTTGGTTGCAGGAACAGGAGAGAGATGATTTGTGATCTCCCCTTGTCCCTGTGTAAGTATAGCAATGTATTACTGTATACCAGCAAAGTAAAAAAAAGTGTTTTGAAAAGAAAATCATTAAAACAGATGTAAATAGCCCTTTTTTTCCTATAAATTCTTTGTTGCTGGAGAAAAAAACACCTACAGTGGGGAAAAAAAGTATTTAGTCAGTCAGCAATAGTGCAAGTTCCACCACTTAAAAAGATGAGAGGCGTCTGTAATTTACATCATAGGTAGACCTCAACTATGGGAGACAAACTGAGAAAAAAAAATCCAGAAAATCACATTGTCTGTTTTTTTTTTCATTTTATTTGCATATTATGGTGGAAAATAAGTATTTGGTCAGAAACAAAATTTCATCTCAATACTTTGTGATATATCCTTTGTTGGCAATGACAGAGGTCAAACGTTTTCTGTAAGTCTTCACAAGGTTGCCACACACTGTTGTTGGTATGTTGGCCCATTCCTCCATGCAGATCTCCTCTAGAGCAGTGATGTTTTTGGCTTTTCGCTTGGCAACACGGACTTTCAACTCCCTCCAAAGGTTCTCTATAGGGTTGAGATCTGGAGACTGGCTAGGCCACTCCAGGATCTTGAAATGCTTCTTACGAAGCCACTCCTTCGTTGCCCTGGCGGTGTGCTTTGGATCATTGTCATGTTGAAAGACCCAGCCACGCTTCATCTTCAATGCCCTTGCTGATGGAAGGAGGTTTGCACTCAAAATCTCACGATACATGGCCCCATTCATTCTTTCATGTACCCGGATCAGTCGTCCTGGCCCCTTTGCAGAGAAACAGCCCCAAAGCATGATGTTTCCACCACCATGCTTTACAGTAGGTATGGTGTTTGATGGATGCAACTCAGTATTCTTTTTCCTCCAAACACGACAAGTTGTGTTTCTACCAAACAGTTCCAGTTTGGTTTCATCAGACCATAGGACATTCTCCCAAAACTCCTCTGGATCATCCAAATGCTCTCTAGCAAACTTCAGACGGGCCCGGACATGTACAGGCTTAAGCAGTGGGACACGTCTGGCACTGCAGGATCTGAGTCCATGGTGGCGTAGTGTGTTACTTATGGTAGGCCTTGTTACATTGGTCCCAGCTCTCTGCAGTTCATTCACTAGGTCCCCCCGCGTGGTTCTGGGATTTTTGCTCACCGTTCTTGTGATCATTCTGACCCCACGGCGTGGGATTTTGCGTGGAGCACCAGATCGAGGGAGATTATCAGTGGTCTTGTATGTCTTCCATTTTCTAATTATTGCTCCCACAGTTGATTTCTTCACTCCAAGCTGGTTGGCTATTGCAGATTCAGTCTTCCCAGCCTGGTGCAGGGCTACAATTTTGTTTCTGGTGTCCTTTGACAGCTCTTTGGTCTTCACCATAGTGGAGTTTGGAGTCAGACTGTTTGAGGGTGTGCACAGGTGTCTTTTTATACTGATAACAAGTTTAAACAGGTGCCATTACTACAGGTAATGAGTGGAGGAAAGAGGAGACTCTTAAAGAAGAAGTTACAGGTCTGTGAGAGCCAGAAATCTTGATTGCTTGTTTCTGACCAAATACTTATTTTCCACCATAATATGCAAATAAAATGAAAAAAAACCAGACAATGTGATTTTCTGGATTTTTTTTTCTCAGTTTGTCTCCCATAGTTGAGGTCTACCTATGATGTAAATTACAGACGCCTCTCATCTTTTTAAGTGGTGGAACTTGCACTATTGCTGACTGACTAAATACTTTTTTGCCCCACTGTATATATAAAAACTAGTGATGAGCGAGTATACTCGTTACTCGAGATTTCCCGAGTATGCTCGGGTGGTCTCCGAGTATTTCGATGTGCTCGGAGATTTAGTTTCTGTCGCCGTAGCTGCATGATTTGTGGCTGCTAGACAGCCTGAATACATGTGGGGATTGCCTGTTTGTTAGGAAATCCCCACATGTATTCAGTCTGTCTAGCAGCTACAAATCATGAAACACCACAGAGAATGGAGTACATAAGACTATCGGACAGAAGGTAAAATCCAAAGAATTTATTAAGCACAGTTACACATATAAAATATAAGCCACAAATGTGGCACCCCTGAGGCTCAGTCGCCACAGAGGTACTGCACCTCCTCCTGAGGTGTGGTATCCCACCATCCAGGTAAGGTGGAGACTCCTGACCACGCTCCAACACCTGCACCCCACACCACAAAGTAGTGTAGCAAAGCACCTTCGGCGGCTCCCTGCTTGGAGTATAGCAAAGCACCCATTGGTGGCTCCCTGCTTGGAACACGAAACATGCTGGGAGCTGGGTGGAGTTAGATTACATTACAAGGAGCGGGAAGAGTTTAGGACAACAGTCAGTCAGTCAGTTGGTTAGCGAGTTGGAGAGAAGAAGGTCCCTGGAGAGAGGGATAGATGGATGGAAGTTCTGCAGCAGATCCCAGTGATCTGGGTCTGCTGGCACGGGAAAGGAAGAGAGAGAGCAACATAGACTGAAAGCCTGATTCTCCATAAGAAAGAAAGACTAGTACGGAACGTGAGGAGTAAAAGGGAACAGAGGATGTGGGTTAGAAGAGAACCCTTCCTAGAGGTTCCAAGCGCAAGGCCGGGACCCGGTCCCCGAGGTTGTATGGATACTAATGGTCCTGCAGCAGACACCGGAGGAATAGAAGTAGTGACCACTTTATTCCCACACAAGACTTGGGGCTCAACAGCAACTGGATAGTGAGCCGGGACTTAGTAGCAAGGAGTCCCCGAAGTAGGCTACAGCTGTCTGCCGTACAAGTAGAGTTCATAAGAACATCGGACAGGAGGAACTCCAGTGTAACTCAGTACTAGGAGTACTTCATTTAAAGGCGCTATAAGAGGAGACGTTCAGAAAGGCACATGTTGGCGGAGTTTTGGAAAGGAGTATTCCATCTGGCCTGGAGGTTGATTGAGTCCCTGACCCGGAGGACACGGCACAGAGGCTGGCACCTGTTTGGACAACAGACTGTGAGTAAAGCTTTGGAACTTCATGCCCTGGTGTCTTCCACTTATTCCTGCGCCAACCTGCCCAGCCCTGCTATATCCCTTGCGCCTGACACTGCACCATCTACGTGTCACTTCACCTACTCTGCCCTGGGACTGCAGCCCTGCCTGTGGAGGGCTATAACATCACTGCTGCACCACACCATCTGTCCCAGAGGATCTGTCTGCAGCGTCGGCTTACATCTTCATTGCCGTACACCACAGGTGGCGTCGCGACTTACACATTGACACTGAACATTTACAATGGGTGCCCAGGGCCACGGGCCGGGTTCCAGCTACCGTGACATCTCCCATTGAGGACCATCGGGCCAGGTACCGAGTACCCCACTGCCCTGGGTATAGGGCGTCCCATTTTTGCTGCTGTTGACTGCTTGCCAATCGCAGATACTCGGCTTCCCAAAGGGTGAGATTAGGACCAGTTGGGGTAATTGACAGGGCAACGGAGATGTCGACTGCCGGTGGCGTATCAGCGCTTGCCGAAGGTACCTCCGCTGCTTGTTCCTCCAGTTCCATCGGGACCTCAGCGAGCGGCATCGCGGCTTGGGGTCATCGGCAGGGGGCAATCAGACCATTCATGGTCACTGGCGCCATTCCTAGCACTAAGGTCATGCCGGGTGCGGTAATCGTACCTTGCGCTTCCCAACAAGGAGGCTCCGGTCCCGGCGTAGGTACAGGGCAGCAAACAGTGGTGGCCGCTACGCCCGTAGTCGCCTGCGGAGCGGGTTGCAGCTGGATCCGAGCAGGGGCAAGGTTGGTTTCTACTAAGGCCATCGGTAGGGGCCTGTGCGGCCGCGCCAGGTCCGGACGGGAATGCAGCCCCTGCTCTTCATTCTGCTCCGGGACCCTCATATATCTCCTCCAGGCAGGCCTCATCCAGTGGCAATATCTGCTTTGAGGTGGTGACGGGTGCTGCAGAGAGTGTCTCAGCGGTCGTACGCTCTGCAGGGGCGGCTTGGGGGTGAGTTGCCTTTCTTCCCCACATTCTTCTGGCCTGTTCCCTCCTTCCATCATGGCGTTCTCCTTCCCGCCTCGGCTCTTTTCCCGCCACGGGCATCCGCTCCTCCTTCTGGGGGCAGCGTCTCTTTCCTACTCCTCCATACCAAGCCAGTATACGAACCCCTCTGGGGGTGGGCCATGTTGCTGTCGCATAGAAGTTCAGACAGGGGAGGGCCAGGACAGTCCGCGCTCTTTTCTTAGGACCACCCATATTGTCACGGCCTTCTTCACCGCATCAGCGGCCATTTTTAACATTCATTTCACAGTCTATTAAATTGGGTCTTCTGCACATTTCCAAAAGTTTTAAGTCTTAAGCACACAGAACCCGATGGCATCGGGTCTCGTCATCCTGTTCGTGATGCCAAAAATGGGACGCCCTCACACCCAGGGCAGTGGGGTACTCAGTACCGGGTCCGATGGTCCTCAATGGGAGATGTCACGGTAGCTGGAACCCAGCCCGTGGCCCTGGGCGCCCATTGTAAATGTTCAGTGTCAATGTGTAAGTCGTGACGCCACCTGTGGTGTTCGGCAATGAAGATGTAAGCCGACGCTGCAGACAGATCCTCTGGGACAGATGGTGTGGTGCAGCAGTGACGTTATAGCCCTCCACAGGCAGGGTTGCAGTCCCAGGGGAGAGTAGGTGAAGTGACACGTAGATGGTGTAGGGTCAGGCGCAAGCGACCCAGATGTAGCAGTGCTGGGCAGGTTGGCGCAGGAATAAGTGGAGGACACCCGGGCATGTAGTTCCAAAGCTTTACTCACAGTTTATTGTACAATCAGGTGTCTGCCTCCGTGCCATGTCCTCCGGGTCAGGGACTCAGTCAACCTCCAGGCCAGATGGAGTAGTCCTTTCCAACACTCCGCCAACATGTGCTTTTCTGAACGCCTCCTCTTATAGCGCCTTTAAATGAAGTACTCCTAGTACTGAGTAACACTGGAGTTCCTACTGTCCGATGTTCTTATGAACTCTACTTGTACGGCAGACAGCTGTAGCCTGCTTCGGGGACTCCTTGCTACTAAGTCCCAGCTCACTATCCAGTTGCTGTTGTGCCCCCAAGTCTTGTGTGGGAATAAAGTGGTCACTATTTCTATTCCTTCGGTGTCTGCTGCAGGACCATTAGTATCCATACAACCTCGGGGACCGGGTCCCGGCCTTGCGCTTGGAACCTCTAGGAAGGGTTCTCTTCTAACCCACGTCCTCTGTTCCCTTTTACTCCTCGCGTTCCGTAATAGTCTTTCTTTCTTATGGAGAATCAGGCTTTCAGTCTATGTTGCTCTCTCTCTTCCTTTCCCGTGCCAGCAGACCCAGATCACTGGGATCTGCTGCAGAACTTCCATCCATCTATCCCTCTCTCCAGGGACCTTCTTCTCTCCAACACGCTGACCAACTGACTGACTGACTGTTGTCCTAAACTCTTCCCGTTCCTTGTAATGTAATCTAACTCCACCCACCTCCCAGCACGCTTCGTGTTCCAAGCAGGGAGCCACAAATGGGTGCTTTGCTATACTCCAAGCAGGGAGCTGCCGAAGGTGCTTTGCTACACTACTTTGTGGTGTGGGGTGCAGGTGTTGGAGCGTGGTCAGGAGTCTCCACCTTACCTGGATGGTGGGATACCACACCTCAGGAGGAGGTGCAGTACCTCTGTGGCGACTGAGCCTGAGGGGCGCCACACAAATACTGGCACACAGGAGGGGAAAAGTGAAGAGACATGCTGGTGCAACAACGGAGAGTACAGAGACATAAAAGTGGCCAGGGGTAAGTCAGATCATAACTTGTGATGGTTTAAACACATATAAATAATGAGAGGTATAAAGACAGCCTGTGATAAATCACATAGAAAATCACCCAGCACATTTCTACCCCAGTGTTAATCATGCTCACCCATTATATCTGGCAATGTCCGAGTATCACCCGCTGCCCCCCACCCCAGCCTGGATACATGTGAGGAATGCCTGTTTGTTAGAAAATCCCCACATGTATTCAGGCTGGCTAGCAGCCGCAAATCATGCAGCTACGGTGGCAGAAACTAAATCTCCGATCACATCCAAATACTCGATCACACAAGCATGCAATCTCGAGTAACGAATATACTCGCTCATCACTAAAAAAACAAAAATTTGACATCTTCATGTCTGTAACGACCCAAAGTACAAGACTGGCTTCTTACTTGGCTTACTTTTTATGCCATAAAAAAAGAAGCCAGAATTGCTATTTTTTAGTCACTTGACATAGAAAAAAATGAATAGAAAGCCATCAAAAAGTCACGAGCCCCAGAATTACACAGGTTAAAATTACAGCTTGTCCCAAAGAAAACAACCCCTGTCGCTGAAAACATAACAGAGTTATGGCTCTTAGAATATGATGTCACACAAACATTTTTTAATGGCATTTTATTGTGAGACAGTAATAAATGATAAACTTTACATATTTGCTATCGTCGTGTCCATAATCTCTTAATATCTAAAATGAGCATGCATTTTCCTCGCCCAGTAAACACCATAAAAAAAATAAAAGCACTAGAAATGTTGACTTCTAATTTGTTTGCCTATATTCTTAAATAGTTTAATAATAATTTAACAAAAAAGCAATAAATGTCACATATGATCCAAAAGCAAAATGCCGCTGCTCCCCGCCAGAGCCATGCTGTGCACCCAAACTGTAGAATACGGCCATTTGTTTCTTGTATCTCTCCTTCCAAAAATGAAAAATTTGGGGCTAATGCTACATTTTAATGCAAAAATTTTTTTTTCATTTATTCTTTCAACTTTGCATTATTTGGTGATAAGCATCCGAAGGGTTGACACATTTTCGGAATACTATTTAAAAGAGGGTGATTTGCATATAGTTTCTAATATATTGGCCCCTTATGGGCTACCGAGAACTGAATTGTCATAAAAACTTTTTAAAAGTTTCTTGAAGATTAGAAAAATTGCTGCTAAACCTATACAAGTCCCCCACAAATAAATAGATGCTTAAAGAAGAGGGGAAGTAACAACAAACCACACAATCTGGATAGGGGGAATCTGGTAGAGCAGTTATTTGGGGTTATGTGAGGGTCTGCTTTTTCCAAAAAAAAATGGGGCGACACCCATCCATGTGTTGGGTTTCCGATTGTAGCTCAGCTCCATTGTAGAAATTGAACCTGAGCTACAATACCGTATCCAACTTGTGTCAAGGTGTGGTGCTGTTTTTAGAAGAATGCTCCCTTCTTGCTCCAATCTCAGATCAAATTTTTAAGTTGGCTGTTTTTGAACTTGGAAGGTTCCACACCCCCAAGTTATACAATATATCAGCACGCAGATATCTTACCTCTCTGAGCAATATCTCTGTAAGCCAGAGTCTCCTTCCCATCATTCACCCGCTCTAAAAAAAATGGTCCACTAACCATACTCTCCGATATTCTGTAATTATTAAGGCAAAGTTATTTAGTCAGTGCTACATGTGCTTGAATACCATTGTTTAGGGTGATTTTCATAAATCAGTCGTACACCTGAAAATAAGTAACTTTGTATTATATCCTATCTGAGAAATCTGCTACTTTCTCCTTCTGGGCTGATAATTCATTCTCAATATTCCCAATACACAGGTAAAATCTCTCTTCAGTAAGGACAGATTTTCCCATTGCTCATATAGGAAATGACAGTTGGTGCTCATAAAGTACTATGGACAGCTGTGACTGTCATGTGTTCTAGAATGTCTGCTTGCCTCTAGCTCCTCCTCTCTCCATAAATTTTAAAAGCACCAACTATCATCTTCTATCTTAGTAATGAACAATTTGTCTTCACTAAACACAGATTTTATCCTTAAACTGAAAGTTTAGTCCAGGAGGATAAAAAAGCCTATTTCTCTGATAAGAAGTATTGCAAATTTTTTTTAGTTTCATATGAGTCAAGATCATCACAGGCCAGGAAGGTCATATAGAACTACCCGCTGTGTTTTTTGTGTCGAACAGTTCTCTGCTTTCCCCTCTAGTCCTGACAATAACATGATTGGCCGACGATTAACAGAGAAGGCCACAGGCTGTCACCACTAATAGGACGGTTAGCGGGAAACTAACAGTGAGCGTATAGTATATATACCTCTGATTCCAACGCATGGGATATGTATTTACCCCCGTACTATCACTGCTAACTTCACGTTAACCCCAGACTACTCGCTGCCACACCAATCGTGCTTTATACAGTTTGATTGGAGGCCTGGGTCTGGTAGCATATGACTTTCAGGGGTGCAGTTTAGAGAACAAAAGGAACACAACTATTAAATTTTATATTTAATCCAAAGGGAGGCAGTGTTTATAAGAAAAATATACAAAAGATTTTAAAAAGGGAACAAAACAATACAGCTTATACAGTTGCAGAAAATAAAAGGAATTATCAAGAGAACTTACTACTTCGATTGAAGAAATCATTCAGTTTAGCTGAAGGAGAGCACTTTGCTTGGGGGCGTTCAGTAAAGGGATTCATGCATACACAATGTGCATCTATTTACAGGAACCCAGATCATAATTCAGCTTGATCTTTTATTAGCACCTGAGTTACACCCACACCTCCCCTTGATGACCTCACGTGGGCCGGGTTGCGGGCTATCATCAGTCCTTCAGAATTTTATGATAACCCAACTTATGCATTAACTTCTCTCTGGATGACCGTGGAAGTTTGAGAATGCCGCCATATTATTGATTGAGATTTACAGTTACCCAGACACCAAACATGACATGGCTACTGTCAGTGATTTGACCATTATGGATTTGGGACTTATAGGCAGGGGCTACAGCTATGAGAAAACATGTATATTCTTCCCCTATTAGCCCTGAGGCCAAAAATGTACAGTATGTCCTATTAATTTCAGATCCATAAAAACTTTGATAATCCATATTTTCTTTCAGTATGTCTGCAAAAAATTTGTCCCTTAAGGCCCCGTCACACACAGATTTTGTGACGCATCAGCGATCTCGCCAGCGAGATAGCTGTGTGTGATGGGGATCAGTGACTGGCCCCCTTGCCAGTTATCGCTGATCGTGTTCGATCGGCCTGGGCCACTTTTCGATCGCTGGTCTCCCGCTGGCCAGCACGCATCGCTGCGTGTGACAGCGAGAGACCAGCGATCAGCGACGCTGGACGCTGGTTTCTAAGGTAAACATCGGGTATCCAGGAGTCGCGCGGCTCTTAGATACCCGATGTTTACATTAGAAACCAGCGTCTAACGTCGCTGGTCCTGATCGCTGGAGGGGCTGTCTTGTGACAGCTCACCAGCGATCAGCCTAACGATGTCCCAGCGATCCCATCATGTTGGATCGTTGGTGGGATCGCTGGGACATCGTTATGTGCAATGAGGGCTTTACAGAGGCAAAAAGCATTTGGTCTAAATGTAGAAGAAGCAAAGGGACAATGTATTTCTTGGAGACAAAAGGGTTCTTCCACTTTTGTGTCTATGCATAAACATTTGTATGCTATTGTTGTCTGAAAAGACCTTTTGTCCATGCTAAATCTCAGTCTTTCTTACAAAAGGTTTCTTCTTTCAGTTCTTTCTTTGGGCTTTTTTAGCTAAGATTCCTCACTACACCATTTGTTAACTGAGTGCTCCTATTGTCAAAAGAGGTTGGTGGATTGTAAGCTCTTGCTTCCTTAAGGCCTCGTCACACATAGCGACTCACCAGCGATCCCAACAATGATATCAACTTGTCAGGATCGCTGGTGAGTCGCTACATGATCTCTGGTGAGCTGACAAACAGGCAGATCTCAGCAGCGATCAGCACCAGCGACGACGACGAGCGTGTCGCTGTGTAGTTTAGTTACCAGCGCGCTAGTGCAGGGAGCTGGTAACCAAGGTAAACAGCGAGTTTCTAAGTGCCGCGCAGCACTTAGAAACCCGATATTTATCTTGGTTACCAGCTCCCTGCACCAGCGCGCTGGTAACTAAGGTACACATCGGGTTTCTAAGTACCGCGCAGCACTTAGAAACCCGATGTGAACCTTGGTTACCAGCTCCCTGCACCAGCGCGCTAGTAACTAAGCTACACATCGGGTTTCTAAGTACCGCGCGGCACTTAGAAACCCGATGTGAACCTTGGTTACCAGCTCCCTGCACCAGCGCGCTAGTAACTAAGCTACACATCGGGTTTCTAAGTACCGCGCGGCACTTAGAAACCCGATGTTTACCTTGGTTACCAGCTCCTGCTCGCTGATCACTGGTCTCCCGCCTGTCACACGCAGGGATACGTGCTGGCCAGCGGGAGATCAGCGACCAAAAAAGGTCCAGAGGTTTCCACAATGATCAGCGATACCAGCAGGGGGGACGGTCGCTGATCGCTGTCACACACAGCGATCTCGCTGATGAGATCGCCGTTGCGTCACAAAACTTGAGACTCAGCAGCGATCTTGCTAGTGAGATCGCTGTGTGTGACGGGGGCTTTACTGTAACACGGTGTGAGGTGTTCCCTTTAATCCTCTCACTTCACAAAGGGCGACCTGCTTTTTAACTAGGCTGGTTCACTTCACACTGTAGGTATAGGTAACTCCTAGTCTATTCAAGGAGGCTCAGAGTGTCCGCTAATTGCCTCCTCAATGGAAATTTGTATGAGGAGGAGGGGGGAGGAGAGTGCACTACAGAGTCATAGAGATTTGTAATATTTTCGATGACAATGTGTAATATTAATTTATGAAATAAATAGTCTCTTCCTTAATATTCAGAAAGTTCTGAAGATGTGATGGTTCTTATTGAGGAGATCCAGCCGGTGTACAATGTCATACAGGAAATGTTACATGGGAAACAAGTATGCAAATTAGCTCTCCTCCAGAAGGCATAACACTGTTTCTACAGTATCACCATAATAATGTAACAACAGGTAGTGTTGGTTCCAATCAAAATATATTAATGGATACTGTTGCGTTATGAATTAGATGATCATCAATTTCCAGTACTTGAAAAGTAGAAACTTACGGATTGAAGATTTGTGTTATTGTTCCTTCCTTCTCTCCTAGAGATAGTTTGACATAAGCATAATGTAAATCTTTCAGAGCACTCAATGTGTCACGAGACACTATGGATTTTATGTTCCACAGGCCATTTATCTGTAGAGAGAGGACGTAGGAAACATAAAGGTAGATCATGCACAGAACTATTTTCTTGGTTTTCCAATTCCAGAAAGTGATTGCATATTGTTAAGACCTCTGTGTCCTCCTGACCCTGAGAATGAAGGGTTGGCAGTGTTGGTTTTAGGCTTTACTATCTGTAGGGTAGATTATTAATATTAGATTGGTGGGAGGCTGGATCACACTATTGAAGGAGCCGTGAGCAGGGGCGTAACGTTCGCGGTGACAGAGAGTGTAACCACGGCCAGGCCCATGCAGGAGAGAGGCTCGCCTATGCCTACCTCAACTGGATGCGCGTCGTTGGTCGAACATTCAGCTGAAGTGTATTGCAGTGCAGGGATCCTCCGGCTCCCAGCGCTACAATACACGCAGCCGGCCAATCTCAGGCCAGCAACTGATGTAGGCATGCCAGTCACGAGCGATGCATGGCAGTGATATCATGCACTGCGCATGTCAATCCATTAAGGTCAGCTGCTACAGAAGAGGACACCACACATCGTGGGAGCAGAGGAAGGTAAGAAGAAACTTTTTTATGTCTTAGAAAAAAAAACAGACATTATTCCAGGGAGGACCCAGAATGGGGTAGTTGACTAGTTGTACCAGACTGGGATCCAGGATGTGGGTCATTATACAAGGAATTATTATACCAGATCATTATACTAGAATGGGGTCCTGGATGGTGGTCATTATACCTGAACAGGGCTCAGAATGGGGGTCATTATGCCAGGAAGGGGCCCAGAATTCTGGACATTATACCAAAATGAGGGACACTGTTACAGGAAGGGGCCAGCATAAAGGACATTATTACAATGAGGGGCTCAGGACAGGGGAAAATATACCAGGAGGGGAGCAGAATGGGGGACATTATAACAAAAAGGGGCCCAGGATGGGGGGCATTATTACTTTAAGGAGCTCAGATTCGGGCACATTATGCCAGGAAGGGGCCCATAAGGGGGGACATTATACAAGGAAAGGGGACATTATACCAGGAAAGGGCCCAGGACAGGGGATATTATAACAGGAAGGGGCATAGGTTGAGAGACATTATAACAGGATGGGAGAAAGGACTGGGGACATTATTACAAAAAGTGGCTAAGCTGGGGGACATAATTACAGAAAGGGGAAAAAAATGAAGGACATTATTACATAAAGGGGCCCAGCATGGGGGATATTATTACAGAAAGAGGACAGGATGGGGGACATTATTACAGAAAGGTGCCATGATAGAGACACTTACATGTATGCCTTTATATGGTCTAGAATGCTGAAAAGGCCCTTACATCTGACCAACATAGACGTGGGGGGCACAGATCCAAATTTTTCACCGAGGCCAATGGAACTCTGGTTAAACCATTGGCTGGTAGATAACAGGGCAGATACATTGTGTTGTGGCACTGAATGATTCTGCAGCTCTCATTCAGAATAAGAGAGAGCCGCAGTATCACTACTGCCATTACACAATGCGCCAAACTCTGCCGCATCCTTGTGCCTCTGGATATCTCCTTTAAAGACGACCTGTCACTCACTTTATATATGTATTTTTTTCTACCTGGTGTAAATGCTGCTGTTGTCCTGAATCCGGTTAATGAATTTAATTAAACTGAGCTGCAATACCTCTCACAACCGTTGGACAAGTGTGGCGCTATTCTTGCAAGACAGCAGTGATACTTTTCTAATCCTGTGCAACAACTTAAATTGGACCTGTGTAAATTGCCCTAAATGTGTATGTTATTTATGAAATGTAAATGCCGCTATTCTCCTGAATCCGGCAATGTTTATCTTGTGTTCTTCGCTGCTCCAATCCTGAGATTTAGCCTCTTCTTTCTTGCATGTAATTTTAGTCTTTTTAGCTAAGTGGGTGTGGTTTTCAATTCTTCCTTGTGGACGTATTCTTTAGAACTACACCTATTTGGCTACAAAGACTAGATTTATACACATATAAGAGGGGGTAAAATCTCAGGAACTGAAAGGCGTAGGAACAAAAGAAAAACAGCACCAGATTCAGGAGAACAGCAGCTTTCACACAAGTTAAAGCAAATTACATATCTTTGGCAAGTGATAGGTCCTCTTTAGTCCCAGGTAAAACATTTAAGCATAATTTTCCCAAACAAAATCACTGGTTTATGTGGATGCCTGGGGAAAAACCTGGGGCAATCAGCTGATCATCTCAGTGACCACATTTTAAAAGTTGTCTGTAAAGAAAACAACCCCTTTAAACCTAGTGGAGAGCATAACACAGGGATTTATGGAACCCCATAGAGGAAATTCTGTATTTTTCTCTTCCATTTTGGGATCTTGTATGCAGAGTAACAGGTAAGTTGAGTAGAGGGAACCCTTTTATATCGTAAGGCGGCAGAACCTTGGAAAATACCATATTACTATCCAGTAATTCTAGTAAAAGGAATGCAGAGTTGTTTTGAAAATTAATAGATAAAAAAGTACAAAAGACCAAACTGGATAAAGCAACATAATAAGGATCCTAAAGTAATGGAGAATTAAAAAAATAAAAATAAAATAAATAGATACACAGCATAGAAAAGGCATCTGAAGAAATTCAGAAGAAGGTAAAGACAATTTAAAAGTCTTCTGTCCTGACTACTTACCTGGGTGAAATCGATGGGTAGTGTCTTAATTTCTGGGCAAGAATCTGAGGAGCTCACCCAGGTTACATGAAGGAGAGAAATAAGAATCAGTCGGAGCATGGTAGAGATCTTCATGGTTGACGAGACGAGTGAAAGGAGACCTGGCTTTCTGTATTCCAGGCGCAAACTATGAAATAACCCTGAAATTACTCAGCAGAACAAAAAAAAGTAAAAAGCGCCAGTATCCTGCACTAGGGGTCAATGATTAGAGGTGAGGAAACAAGCTAAATATTGACTCAGATCATGCAATGAGGAAAACAGAATATTTAACCCTTGGCTTACCCAGCTCTCAACCTTTTACTCATAGATTATTTTTCCGATTTTGCAAAGAAAAAACCATACATTTGGATATGCCATACATGTAGAGGAAAGGTGGTCTCATAGGCAAGAGAACAAGAAGTCCACCTTCCTGGTGTTGGTTCTCATCATCGCCCCCCATTTAAAGGAAAGCACCACTTGGTACAACCAATGGTTGTTTTCTCCTCCTTACTTCCTTCACTACATGGAGAAAACTATCAGGTACACACGTCTTAATCATCAAATTCAGTTTTTTCCTTTCGCCTTAGTCCATCTTATTTGCTGATAGGCAAAGTGGTACTAAGGTAGTCCCTATCATGAAGACCTCCATGGGAGCCAGTGAGGCACCAGAACTTATGTCTTCTATGAGGTCTGTGGGGAAAGAATGGCATTGTTAGCAAGCACAGGGATGTGGAATTTGACCAAGGGTCAAGAAAATGTTGTAAGAAGGGGACCAACACAATTTCCTTGAGTTCTAGGTGGCCAAACTCATCTCTGTTAATGGTGGCCCCATTTAGATGACTACTATGAAGCCTCTTTTAGAGTATATAGTCTACTGCCAACTATGGTAGAGATCCAGTGATGTGACTCAACTCTTCCAGTGGTGGCTCATCTCACCCATGCTTGTTTAGTATGGGAATGATTGGCCACAGTTAAGTAGTTTTTTCTTTTAAAGACATTTTTGAACATCCATTATGTATGGAATCTTTCCTGAAAGATACTAACATTTTTGTGTTACGTTAAAAAAAGAGTTCCAAAAAGGCACACTAACGCTAATAGTTTCCAGTATGGTTAGGGTTGCAAAGTGTAAAGAAGCACCTAACAGAATATTTCTAAAATGAAATAACATGTAAGAACTTAAGAGTTTTGGGACCAATTAAACCTAATATTGGATTCTGATAAAAAGTCTAAAAATCAATAATAACATAAGAAAGATTACTCTAAGAAACTCCCAGTCTTCTTGCCTTGAGGAATACATTATTCCCAAATTGGTTGTTTAGTTTATCCTTAAGTAACCTGAGCAGACATTTCATACTGTAACCAGCTATTTCTGAACACAAATGCACTTAAATATCAATAATTACAGATAAGTTTATAGATTCAATACAAATTGAAGTTGTGCCATTTTTTTGGGGATTTTGCTCAACTTGGTGAATGTAAAGAATTTGCTATTCACACATTTTACACATTGCGGAAATTTGCATGACCCAGAGACAGCTCACATGTCCTCAGGGGCAGCCAAGTGGGCTGCCCATAATGCCATGCATCAATCACATTTCATGATATAGCACAGCTAATCAGGTTGAACCATCATAGCCAGTATAAAAGCTGAGGCAGGGAAAGCAACAGCCTGCCGTTTTATTGTGAATCTGGATAGTGAAAGGACGTCACAACTCAGTAACAGAGATAGGGAGAGAAAGCCATAAAACATTGATGAAACTGGACAAATAGTGTGCAACAACATTGTAGTTAAGAACAATTACCATCTGTTTACCATAAATGTATGTGTTGAGGTCACTTTGAGGTTACTAACACTGTGTTTGTGTTAAAGTGATTGAAAAGGGTTGAATACAGTCCTAGAAGGCTTCAAAATCTTACACAAATGTTTTCAGGACAATATGAAAGTGTGGCTGAATTGAGATTTGCCATAAATAAAAGATTTTTAAAAATATTGGTGAAGACGGTGAACTTGAATTTCAAAAGCTTCGCTTGTCTCTATCGATAATGAGTTTGTCCACAATACTATGCCTCAATCTAGGGTGTAGTTCTGTACGTGACTTGTTCTGAGACCGGGATCATCACAGACCCGGTGTTACCAGCTCTGAGCTCACAAAGTGCACACAGCAGTATTTGCAGAACTTCATGTCCAGACCTTCTGTTTATTGAGATCATGTCGAAATTCTTCTTCCATATGTGCCAGAGAATATAGGAAATCCATCCACACCACAGTAAATCTCAGTGTTTGCATTACTTATTTTCTTTTTAGCACAATAGTATTCTATGTAGCCAGTTACCTAGTGGATATGTGGATACAGTCAACAAGCTGTTGTGAATGGATCTTTCTTTTATTCTGTGCCTTGACCTCAACTTAACCTTAATACCTATGCAGTCATACATATTATCCTGTTGCGACATTTTGATGTACATGTCAGTCACAAGAGGGAGGTTATCATTAATCTTGCCTATACAGAGGCTCGGTCTGGCCTGGCGGGGTACCGGGTAAATGCCCGGTGGGCCCCGAGGGTCGCGGGGGTCCTTTAAAATTGCTGCCCCTTTAAAGATGATGGCCCTTTAAGAGCTTCAGTGTCGCGCCACGCGCGTGCACATACCTTAGCGCGGCGCGGTCGGGCGGCGACACCCTGGCTGGCTCCAGCCGCCGGCGGCTTCTGGCTGTGATGACTCATCGGCTCCCCAGCGCCGCTGCGTGACCATCAGCGGCCTGCTCTTGATGGGCGGTGACAACCGCCCCGCACGACTGAGTTCCCGTTCTGTAGCTGGCTGCTGTTGCCTGGCTAATAGCAGCGCCAGCACACAGACAAGAGGAGGAGGCCGCTGCGCTCTGCAGTGCACTGTGTTCACCCTGCTGCTCCCGCTCTCTCTGCGCCTCAGTGTGTGTGTAAACACAGCCCTCCGGGTCCGGTGTAGTAGAGGCCTGATTATACCCCTGGGCCCTGTATAAGGATCTAGTGACGCAGTGTAGACTGTTATCAGCATTGCTGTTTCCTCAGATTGTCAGCTCTTGTGATCAGGCCCCGACTCCTCGCTCCGGTCTCTCCTGAACAGTGAGGCCTCATTATACACCTGTATAAGGATGTAGTGACGCAGTGTAGACTGTTATCAGCATTGCTGCTTCCTCAGATTGTCAGCTCTTGTGATCAGGCCCCGACTCCTCGCTCCGGTCTCTCCTGAATAGTGAGGCCTCATTATACACCTGTATAAGGATGTAGTGACGCAGTGTAGACTGTTATTCAGCATTGCTGTTTCCTCAGATTGTCAGCTCTTGTGATCAGGCCCCGACTCCTCGCTCCGGTCTCTCCTGAATAGTGAGGCCTCATTATACACCTGTATAAAGATGTAGTGACGCAGTGTAGACTGTTATTCAGCATTGCTGCTTCATCAGATTGTCAGCTCTTGTGATCAGGCCCCGGCTCCTCGCTCAGGTCTCTCCTGTACAGTGAGGCCTAATTATACCCCTGTATAAGGATCTAGTGACGCAGTGTAGACTGTTATTCTGCATTGCTGCTTCCTCAGATTGTCAGCTCTTGTGATCAGGCCTCTGCTCCTCGCTCCGGTCTCTCCTGTGCAGTGAGGCCTCATTATACCCCTGGGCACTGTGTAAGGATCTAGTGATGCAGTGTAGACTGTTATCAGCATTGCTGTTTCCTCAGATTGTCAGCTCTTGTGACCAGGCCCCGGCTCCTCGCTCCGGTCTCTCCTGTACAGTGAGGCCTCATTATACACCTGTATAAGGATCTAGTGATGCAGTGTAGACTGTTATTCAGCATTGTTGTGTCCTCAGATTGTCAGCTCTTGTGATCAGGCCCCTGCTCCTCGCTCCGGTCTCTCCTGTACAGTGAGGCCACATTATACACCTGTATAGGGATCTGGTGACGCAGTGTAGACTGTTATTCAGCATTGCCGTTTCCTCAGATTGTCAGCTCTTGTGATCAGGCCCTGGCTCCACGCTCCGGTCTCTCCTGTACAGTGAAGCCTCATTATACCCCTGTATAAGGATCTAGTTACACAGTGTGTACCATGTGGGGCTGTGCTGTATACCATGGTGCTGTGCTGTATACCATGTGAGGCTGTGCTATATACCATGTGGGGCTGTGTTATATACCATGTGGTGCTGTGCTGTATACCATGTGGTGCTGTGCTATATATCGTGTGGTGCTGTGCTATATACCGTGTGGTGCTGTGTTATATACCATGTGGTGCTGTATTATATACTATGTGGGCTGTGGTATATACTATGTGGCTGTGTTATATGCCATGGGGGGTACATTATACATTATATTCTATGGGGGAGGCTGTGTTATATAATATGGGGGGCTACGTTATATTCTATGGGGCGGTGGGCTGTATTATATTCTATTCGGGGTTACATTATATTCTATGAGGGGCTGTATTATCTTTATTATATTCTATGGGGGGTGATCGCATCATACTCTATGAAGGGGCTACATTATATGATATGAGGAGGCTACATTGTATTCTATGGGGGGATGCATTATATTGTATCGGAACTTTATTTTACTTTTTGAGGGGGCTACATTATATTCTATTTGGGCTGCATTATACTATGAGGAGGGCTACATTGTATTCTATTGAGGGGCTACATTATACTGTATAAGGGGCTGCCATATATTCTATGGAGGGGCTGCATTATACTATATGAGGGGGGCTGCATTATATTCTATGGGGGTTACATTATATTCTGTGGGGTGGCTACATTATGCTCTAAGGGGTGGCTGCATTATACTATAAGAGGGGGGCTGCATTATAATCTATGGAGGTTACATTATATTGTATGGCGGGGCTGCATTATACTCTGTGGGGTGGCTGCATTATGCTCTATGGGGTGGCTGCATTATACTGTATCGAGGACTATGGGGAATACATTATACTATATGAAGAACTATGGGGTGCATTACACTATGGGAAGTGAATTGTACTACATGGATGACTGGCAGTGTATTATACTATATGGAGCACTTTGAGGAATGTATTATAGTATATGGAGGACTGAGCAGTAGAGTTGAGCGACTTTGCCTTTTTTTGGGTCGAGTCGGGTTTCATGAAACCCGACTTTCGCAAAAGTCGGGTTGAACGAAATCGGCCGATTTTTGTGAAAAGTCAAAGGCCGACTGAAACACGAAACCCAATGCATGCCAATGGGGAAGCAAAGTCGGCAGGGAGTGGAGAGCAGGAAACACACCTACAGTGCCCTTTTGATTGCCAAAACATCAAATCTTATTACTGAAGCTTTTCAACCTTAATTTACTTCATAATACTAGTTACGCACTGAAAAATGGGGGTTATTTGGCTAAATTTGTGGGGGGTAGGGCTGGCTCCAGGTTTTCATGTGCCCTGGGCCAAAGAGCGCCCCTTTAACACATACCACAACTCATGATGCTCTGATACGGCAGAGAAATAGCAGTATAGTACAATGAAAAATACTTCACTTTTAACATCTCATGACTGATATCCATTTTAAATTCTCCAATAGCTCCAAAAACAGACAGTATCTTACTCCATACAGTATTATGGCCACCGCATAGTGCGCTATACAGAGTAATGAGGCCCATATATTTCACCATACAGAATCATTGGTCCCATATAATGTTTGAAACAGTATATAATGCTCCACATAATGCTACAGTATATGTTGGTCAACATGGATGAAGCTGCACTGTCTTATGGGCCCAAATAAAGCTCTATATATAATGGGCTCCATTTCTAATGCTCTAGTGTATAATGGGCCCTGTAAATGCTGCTCCAGTGTCTGATGTCCACCTTTGGAATGCTCTAGTGTATGGTGGGCCCCATATATCATTCTCCAGAGTATAGTGCACCCCAAAAATTGCTGTCCCAACATTGAAAACAATTAAATAAGTCTCCTCAAATAAGTCTCCTCGCTAGGGAATCCCTGTACTAGTCTGGGAGTACAGACGTGATGTCATTGCGCTCTCTGATCAGAATATCACTGTCAGGAAACGTCATGGTGGTGGAGCAGGGAGAGGTAAGTATTTCAACTTTGCAAGTGCTGTGATCCAGAGCAAGCAGGGGGGGCCCACTCGTTGGTGACGGCTCTGGCACAGGGCCCCTCATAGTACGGCGGTGTGTCTGATGGCGGGTGGGCCGAACCTGCACTTTCAGCTGCACCTTAATTTTTGTCACCATGTAAGGTGGTACAGTATATGGGAAGGGTAACCTGAGTTTCATCTGGGTCACATTCAGACTGTGTAGAGTGCGAGGGGAATGTAGTGGTCTGGGTCAATGTACCAGCAGAATCATCCAGCAGTGGCTGGGCCTCAGTGCACTTGTGGCGCCCCCAGGAGTACGGTCGCCACAGTGGCATTACCTTCCTCCTAGGGAGTGTGATGTCATGCTTGGGAGCAGCGAAGGATCTTTCTAGCAGTTAAACCAACACACAACACATTTCCCACTCCAGGCCAGCAAGGAGACCTCTGAACCTGACTGCTGAGGAGCTGCTGTCTGTGGTCAGGAGGTGGTAAGTTAGGGTAGTCTGTGAAGGGAAGGGGAAGTGTGTGGACGTGAGAAGGGGAGCTGGAGGATGAGCAGAGTTAAGGCTCACTCCTAGCTTGAGCGCATGATCCGGATTCCAGTCTCCGAGTTTGTAGGGACACTGACATTCCTGCAGCAGAAACCGGAGGAAGTAGCAGCTGTAAATGCTCTGTACCCAACTAAGGCTCGGAGGCCCCAGCAGCGATGTGTGGGAGCCAGAAGGAAAAGGCTACTGCTGCCTGCCATACGAGAAAGTTCCAAGAGAGAGTCAAGAGGGGGAACTTCATTGAACTCAGCACTGCGAATACCTCAGATAAGCGCTAGAACGGAGGCCACACTACCTATCTGCAGAGAGAGAATTCCAAATTGGCTTTCAGGCTGACCAACTCCTTCTCCATCTGTACTCTGGGTCCTGGACGGCACTAACCAAGTACAGGTAAAGGAACTGCACGACTGTGTCTGTCCTCTTTCTCCTGCACCTGGCACACGGCTCTGCTACATCCTGCACTGCACACCATCTACCAACTCTTTCATGTGCCCTGCGACAATGGCCATACCTGTGCAGGGCTTCTACATCTTAGCTGCACCACAACTTCTGTCCCAGAGAAACGCCACTGCAGCGCTGGTCAATCTACTCAGAAACCACAGGAGGCGTCACGTATCATTCACCTATAAACGTAATTCACCCCTTTGCATGGACGCCCAGGGCCACGGAACGGGTCACCACCACTGTGACACATCCCAGGGAGACATCGTCCCGGTACCGATTAACCCCACTGCCCTGCCTGGCCACCCACACTCCATGTCAGATTCATCTTGGACTGTGGAATTCACGATTTGACTTGATAACCCATGCATGGTATGATAGAAAGAGCTACATGGACTAATGTGAAGTGTGGCCTGCTGCATCATTCACTTTGGGTGGGGGTGCAGGAGACAAGGAAAGGGGTTCTTCCTGACCAGGAGCCAGCACTTGACGACTCAGTGCTTGCATTTTTTGAAACTTCAGAAGAGGAGGGCATATTTGCTGGAGTCTGTTTCGGCAATGTAAGCCCAAACCAGTTCCTAATGCTCCGGCTTTAAAAACGGTTAACCTACTCCCAGAAAAAGTAGCCTTCCAGGCGTTCCGTAGACAGACCATGACGCAGGCTCAACACCTCCTGCCTTAGCTGCTATTGTGCTTTTGCCACTACCAGCATATGCACCACCACCATCAGCACCAGCTGGCCCCCCCACGCCCACGTCCGTGGCCTCTTCCACCAAACTTCCAAATTTAGCACAAAATAGACACAAAATAACATCACATATATGGTACTGTATCAGAAGCGTACAGCTCTATTCAGTCAAAGGATAATTGTCAATCTCCATATATATTCCATTAGTCACACAGAGACACTCCCAGGCTCAGTATGGATTAGACAAGAATATAAAAAGTAGACAAAGTGTACAGTATCATCAGATAGCAGGTATATATAGCATAGTTTAAACATTAACAATGTACATCTATATATCATGAGTAGTGTTGAGCCACCCCGCTAGTGTTTTGGTTCGTCGCACAGGAGGCAAGTTCGTCGAATGTTCGTCGAACCACACTGAAAACAATGGCAGGCAAACACAAACACATACTAACACATACAAAACAATTACAAAACACCTTAAAAGGTGTCCCAAAGCCGACAAAATGCTCAGAAGCCAAAAATAACATATGGAAAAGGGCAACTACATTTACAAAAGAGGTGGAGGAGTAAAAGGAGGAGGTGGAGGAGACACAGATCAAGGCTCGTCATGCCCTTATGAAGTCAAGAAAGTCTGGATTAAAAATGTAAAAACCAAGCCCAAAAAACCAAAATCTGAAAACGAACACGATCATATACCGTCGTTCCTCCCACCAATAAATTATGGCAACTGGCGATCGGGCGGCGTTATTCCCATGAACCTCCAAACAGCGTCCATGAAGCCAAAGTGTTTGCTTTCCGGGGGCAGTATGATTGCACAGCTGAACCTTTAAGGAATGTCCAAAAGGGCACCACCAGGAGTGGAGCCTGCGGCTTAATTGGACTCCACCCGGGAAACCACAACCATGCCACCTCAAAAAAAGATGCACACATTGAAAGCTTTGTCGATTGTGTGTGTGTGGTGTGATATGTCCGTTTGTAGTTGTGCTAGCGATTTGTCAGCTTTATTCCGTTAACGAACGAGACTCAGGCATGCCCCTGCGGTACGCGTAAAGCTTACTATAGGGATACGCGAGGCTCTGGCACGCGCTCGAGCAATAACAGGGCTATCATGGCCTTCCATGTCCGGGGCTACATGCGCGCTACACTGAAAGGACCATCTTTTGTCGCTTACAGGTGCAGATAACCCGCTGAACACCGTTAGTGATGGGGATCTGGGATTCCAATAATTCGCCGTGAACGATGATTTTCCAGTAAGTGCAGGTCAACAGCAATTCCTGATTTCGGCCTAACCGCCATTCCAGAAAAAATGCAAAACATTACGTGTCCAAACCACAGGTGCTGTAGCTTGCTTAACAGCTCTGCAGCCGTTCTCAGGCCCAGTATGGATTCTACAAGATTCGTGAAAGTTGATAAAGGGTACAGTTTCACCGGATAACATGTATATATGTTGCATAGTTTACACATTAAAAACCTATGTGTATCGATCAGGAGGCAGGCTCAGACGGTCTTAGGCCCAGTATGGATTAGTTCTCTGCATAGATTACACAACAATCTAAAAACTAGAAAAAAGGAAATGTATTTCAAGAGTACACCATGATACACTTTTGGTGGTATTTTTAAATCTTCATTTATATTTCTGTCTCAGTAAGACAGCCCAGACTCTCTGCAATAGGAAATTAGATGCATACAATTATTTACCTAAAGTCTAGTGATTGCAGAAATCTACAAATTACTATTCACGGGAACAACTTCCGTCACAATTCTCAGAGGCGATGCTGACCCTCAATTAATTAGTGTGTGGACACAGCAAAAACCTTTCTTTGTGAAGAAAGTGTTGCTGTATCGCAGAACCGTTGATCCCATCGCCGTTACTCATATCCATCCAATTTTGATCACAGGGAGAGATGTAAACATGGTGCTCACTGCCTATCATGATCTGTCACGTAACTTTGGAGTGCAATACACAGAAGCCACAGGCCATAGGCGATTCAATTGGATTGGCATGAGAGGGAGGACACATTTAAAAATGTGCGCTGGAATGTCACACGCCTGTGGGTAGGAAAACTGTTAAAGCTGATGAGAAACCACCACTGCATCTCATTGTGAGTCGACGTCCATAAGAAATGGAAGCCATTGATCATCTGAAGCTGGATCCCGGCCAGCGGGACAGGGCATAGCTATGTCTTAACCATCATCTTCTATCAGTTCACCAAATTTGAAGTGCCAGTCCCAGTGATGGATTTGACAGCCCAGACTACACAGCGGAGGAGCAGGGAGAGGTAAACATTGCAAATGCTGGGGCCCTGCCCAAGCAAGTGGGGCCCACTCGTGGGCGTCGGCACTGGCACTGGGCCCCTCATAGTACGGCGGTGTGTCTGATGGCAGGTGTGCACCACCACCGTCAGAGACACTTGATTGCACTATGAGGGACCCTGTGCCAGTGCCCGCACCCATGAGTCGGCCCACCCACCTGTCCAGGGCAATGGCACTCGCACGGTTGCGTGCGCTCGGTGGTGACCCTGGCCATTGGGGGGAGGAGGCTGCCCAGTTAGGGAGGTTTACAAAATGGCATATGTTGATGTGGGACATTCACCTGCTGCTAAAGGCGAAATTGGTCAAGTCCCAGGAACAGGCGGACCAAAGAAAACAATTTTTCTGGCAACCTATGTGACATCAGGGTAAGGTGGGACAAAATCCTTGGAAACCCATGCATGGTTCATTTTAATGAAGGTTAGATCATCCACATTTTGGGTCGCAGATGGGTCCTTTTTTCTGTCAGTATTGATCCAGCAGCACTGAAGACTCTTTCCGATAGCACACTTGCAGCTGGGCATGCGAGCTCCTGTAAGGCATATTGTGCCAATTCAGGCCAGGTGTCCAGTTTAGCTGCCCAATAGTCAAATGGAAATGACCTGTGAGGGAGAACATCGATATGGGAGGAAAAGTAGTTTGCAACCATACTTGACAAGTGCTGTCTCCTGTCACTTTCAATCGATGCAGTATTACCAGTCGTGTGAGCGGGACTTGAAAAATCAGTCCACAACATGGTCATGAAACCCCTGTCTCCAACGCCACTTCTGATGTGTCCACCACCAACACCGATTCCAAGTTGCCCCCTGGCCCCTACGGCTCGTGTGAGAACCATCACCGCTGCTGTGTGCTGGGAATGCCTCAACCAACCGGTTTACCAGAGTAGCTTGTTTGTTAGCCAATATTAGGTCAAGGTTCTCCTGTGGCATGATGTTTTGGAATTTGCCTTTATAGCGTGGATCCAGGATGCTGGCCAACCAGTAGTCATCATCGTTCATCATTTTGGCAATGCGGGGGTCCCTTTTTATGATCTGCAAGGCATAATCTGACATGTGGGCCAATGTTCCCGGTGTCAATGATGCACTGCGAGTGCTGGGTGGAGGAGCACTTTCTGGCAAATCCACATCCCTCTAGTCACGCACAAACCCTGTACCAGACCTTGCAAAGCCAACATTTTCTCTTGCCCCACGAGAAGCATCCTCCTCCCCTAAATAATCATCCCCATCATCATCCTCCTCCTCTTCCTCTTCTTCCTCCACCTCGTCCACGACAGTTCCCTGACCAGACAATGGCTGACTGTCATCAAGGCTTCCCTCCTCCTCTTCCTCCTCATCAACCTCGGCTGCAGACGCCTGCTCCTTAATGTGCGTCAAAGTTTGCATGAGCAGACGCATAAGTGGGATGCTCATGCTTATGATGGCGTCGTCAACGCTTACCAGCTGTGTGCATTCCTCAAAACACTGAAGGACTTTACAGAGGTCTTTCAGCTTCGACCACTGCACACCTGTCAACTCCATGTCTGCCCTCAAAGTGCCTGCCCGTGTATCCTCCCACAAATGCATTACGGCGTGCCTTTGTTCGCACAGCCGCTCAACCATGTGCAGGGTGGAGTTCCACCTTGTTGCAACGTCAATAATTAGGCGGTGCTTGGGAAGGTGGAGCAATCGCTGCAGCTTCTGCATACGACTGGAGTGTACCGGCGACCGGCGGATGTGCGAGCACAGTCTTCGTACCTTAAGGAGCAGGCCTGTTAAATCCGGATAATTAGTGAGGAAGCACTGCACCACCAGGTTCAAGGTGTGAGCCAAGCAAGGTATGTGTCTGAGATTTGAAAGGGCTATGGCTGCCACAAAATTCCAGCCGTTATCACTATCTACCTTGCCTGCCTCAAGATGTAGACTGCCCAGCCGTGACTCAGATTGTTGCTGAAAGTAGTCGGCCAGTACCTCTGCGGTGTGTCTGTTGCCCAAACACATCATCTACAACACAGCCTGCTGACGTTTTCCACTAGCTGATCGATAGGGGGACACCTCGTTTGCAACACTGTCAACTGCGGATGCAGTGCTCGTGCGACTGCGCTCTGTGGACCAGCTTTCGCTTCTGGAGAAGGAGGGTCGAACGCCTACAGCCAACTGTTTCCTATACCGTGGGCTAGGCAGCACTGTGCCACCACCGCTGTCCCCTGTGGACCCTGCGTCCACCAAATTAACCCAGTGCGCAGTGATGGACACGTAACGGCCCTAGCCATGCCTACTGGACCATGCATCTGTTGTGAGGTGCACCTTTTCACTCACTGACAGCTTGAGTGCATGGACAATGCGGTCTTTCACATGAAGGTGGAGGGCTGGGATGACTTTGCGAGAAAAGAAGTGGCGACTGGGTAGTTCATAGCGTGGAACTGCGTAGGCCATTAGTTCGCGGAAAGCTGCGCTTTCAACCAACCGATAGGGCATCATCTCTAACGAGATTAGTTTGGCAATGTGGGTGTTCAAAGCCAGTGTACGCGGATGAGAGGATGAGTACTTTTTTGTCATACTCATAGTCTCTGGTAGGGTGAGCTGGACTTGAGAGCTGGATATGGTGGAAGTAGCGGTGGACATGGTGGACTGAGAGAGGGTTGATGATGGTGATGGAGTTGGTGTTCTTTCTGATGGCCTAGATTCAGTCTTTCATTGCAATAACAGTGTGATTCCCTGAATGATTTGCCCTTGCGACGACAACTCAACATTTGCTGCTGGTGGTGTGCTAACCGGTGGACTTACAGTGGGGGAAACAATGTTGCATTGCTGACTACCTTCTTTGGGAGCAGTTGCACATGTGGTACGTGAGTTTTGGTAGTCCATCCACGCTTGCAAGTGCATGGTGGTTAAATGTCTTAGCATGCAACTGGTATTCAAATTTCTCAGATTTTTCCCTCGACTAAAGGTCTTTGCGCACTTCTTACAGATTACCTTTGCCTGATCATTAGGATTATGCTCAAAAAAGTGCCACACTGAACTCTTCCTACTAGGGAAGACAGTTTGAGGCCGTGCACACTGTGCTTTTTTGACCGTCTGGCCAAGCTGTCCTGCAATTTTTTGTTTTTTTTTAACCCGTCTTTGGACTGCTCCGGGCCTGCCAGATAACAACTGTTGCGATGTCGATGCCCGCTGCGGATGCTCCTCCTCCTCTTCTGAGCTATTGGCAGCGGCACACTCTACCCCCAATGGATGCCAATCTGGGTCAACAACTGGGTCATCCATCACCTCCTCTTCAATGTCATGTGCACCTTCCTCTGTGTCACCGTGTATGGTGGTATAGTATGCGGGAAGGGGCAACTGAGTTTCATCAGGATCAGATTCTGGCTCAGTACACTGCGAGGACAATGTAGTGCTCTGAGTGAATGTACCAGCGGATAAATATAGCAGTGGCTGTGCATCAGTGCACTCCATGTCAGATTCATCTTGGCCTGGGTAATTCACGATTTGACTTGATAACCCAGGCATGGTATGTGAAAACAGCTCCATGGAGTAATCTGTAGTGTTGCCTACCGCATCCTTCAATTTTGGTAGGGATGAAGGACACAAGGAAAGGTGTGGTTCATGACCATGAGCCTCCAATGATGACTCAGTGCTTTTATTTTTTAAAACTTTAGAAGAGGAGGCGATAGAGCTGGAGGCTGAGTCAGCAATGTAAGCCAAAACTTGTTCTTGAAGCACCGGCTTTAGAAGCAGTTTACCTACTCCTTCGAGGCCTTGTGGAGCCAGACGATGACACAGCCTCATCACTTCCAGTATTAGGTGCTATTTTGCTTTCGCCACTACCAGCATATCCACCACCCACACCAACACCATCATTACCAGCTGCCAACCCCCGCCCACTTCCACTGACTCTTCCACCACACATTTTTTGGAAAAATTTACCCAAATTTACACCAACTCTCTGGTACTGTAAAACAAGGTACAAGGTGTATATAGTACTGTGTAGAATTGGAATGTCTCTACACTTCAGGACACTGTGGGATTCAGTCAGGCCCTGTTTATTTAACACCGCAATATGACAGGCAGATTCTCTATACTGTTAGAAGGGTGTATAGAGGACTGTGGAGAATTGGAATGTCTCTACACTTCAGGACACTGTAGGATTCAGTCAGGCCCTGTTTATTTAACAACGCAATATGACAGGCAGAATCTCTATGCTGTTAGAAAGGTGTATAGAGGACTGTGTAGTATTGGAATGTCTCTACACTTCAGGAAACTGTGGGATTTAGTCAGGCCCTGTTTATTTAACACAGCAATATGACAGGCAGATTCTCTATGCTGTTAGAAGGGTGTATAGAGGACTGTGTAGAATTGGAATGTCTCTACACTTCAGGACACTGTGGGATTCAGTCAGGCCCTGTTTGTTTAACACCGCAATATGACAGGCAGATTCTCTATGCTGTTAGAAGGGTGTATAGAGGACTGTGGAGAATTGTAATGTCTCTACACTTCAGGAGACTGTGGGATTCAGTCAGGCCCTGTTTATTTAACACCGCAATGTGACCGGCAGAAATTGCCTAGTGTATGACAAACTACAAGGTGTATATAGAATTGGGCAGAACTGGAATCTCCCTACAGTGTAGGTCTAAGAACGGAACAACTCCTCGACTTATCCTTACAGAGTCACACACAGATAGCTTCACTGTGGCCGTGATAACAGCTGTTGCACAGTACTGAGAGAGGAGCGTGCACGTACACCGCTGTCCAGTGGATGTAAAATTGTCAAGCTCCGTGTTTTAGTATACGGACTGACACATGCTGTCTCTCTATAGTTTTGAATGTAATCAAACAGCAAATATACTAAACTGTTTGAAAACCAGACAAAACTATAAGGTGGAGGTCTGTAAGAACGGAACAACTCTTCGACTTATCCTTACAGGGTCACACACAGATAGCTTCACTGCGGCCGTGATCACAGCCGTTACACGGTACTGAGAGGAGCGTGCACGTACACCGCTATCCAGTGTATGTAAAATTGTCAAGCTCCGTGTTTTAGTATACGGACTGACACATGCTGTCTCTCTATAGTTTTGAAAGTAATCAAACAGCAAATATACTAAACTGTTTGAAAACCAGACAAAACTATATGGTGGAGGTCTGTAAGAACGGAACAACTCCTCGACTTATCCTTACAGAGTCACACACAGATAGCTTCACTGTGGCCGTGATAACAGCCGTTACACGGTACTGAGAGAGGAGCGTACACCGCTGTACGGTGTGTGAAAAATGAACGCTCAGTAACTCACAAGGACAAAACAATAAAATCTGCATTGCTTTGAAAAAAGCAGTTTGCTCAGCAGTGGGCACACAGCAATGCAGCTACCAGGTAGCCTTAAAAGGCAGCCTAATAACCAACAGAGCTGATGCACCAAAATATAGCCTCCCCTTGCACTGCACAGTGACTGGTGTATTGTACAGGCAAAATCGCTAGCAGCAGAATCAGTTTTTGGTATCTTCTTCCCTGCCTAACACTCTCCCTACAAAATCAGCAGCAGCTCTCCCTATTCTGAGATCAGCATGAGTAACATGGCGGTTGGCGTCCCCGCCCTTTTATACCCCCTGTGACTCCCCACAAAGCAAGCCAATCACTTGCATGCCCTTCTCCAAGATGGTGGTGACCGCTGCCTATGTCATCACGTTGCCCACAGTGTCCGTTCTTCCTGATTGGCTGCAAAAAGGCGCTCAAGCATCTTTTGAAACGCGACTTTGGCGCTAAAGTCGCCGACCTCGTGGCCGACCTCACAATAAGGTCGAGTTTCGTTTCATGAAACCCAACTTTGGCGAAAGTCGGCGACTTTTCAATTTTTTCGACCCGTTTCGCTCAACTCTAGTCTTGACCATGTCTGGGTCTTCTGTTGCATAGTTGAGCAACCATTCACTCCTGCCCCCTTTTTGTCACTATAGACTGAAAAGACAATAATTACACCACTTTTACAGTACTATACATTGGTGGTAGATATACTTTAGATACTGCTGTAATGTACCTTTTGTTGGACTACTTGGCAGTAGGAACATAAAATAAATAGTACACAATTTACTATTTTATCTTGTACGAATAACGAATATGTCAGTAGAAATTGTTATTTTCTATATTTCATATGAATTTTTACACATTTTCTTTTAGGACTGATGACCTCCTCTAACCAGACTTTGGTGATATACTTCATTTTATCTGGGATTTCTATTATCCCAGAGCTGCAGCTTCCAGTATTGCCTTGTTCTTCTTATGTATCTCATCACCCATGTTAGTAACATGACTATTTTTTTCTTGTCTGTTTGGATCATTACGTCTGCACGCCCATGTATTTCTTCTCTGCAATTTGTCCATTCTGGACATGTCCTCCTCCACCGTCACAGGGTGTTTTCCAGCTTCACTACTAGAGACACCACCATCTCTTTCTTTGCTTGCATGGCCCAAATATTTTGCATTGTTAACTAGCGATGAGCTTCTACTTTTGACACTAATGAGTTATGACCGGTGTGTGGCAATCTGCTGCTCCTTATGCTACCACACTATGATGTGTCTTAAGTTCTTCAGCAGACTGACTGCTACCTGTTGAGTAGTTAGGTTCCTACAGGTGTTGTCCCTTGTTGTCAAGCTCTCAAACATCACTTGCTTTAAGACCGTTCAGATCATTTACTTCTTATATGATATCATGCCCCTTATAACACTTCCTTGCAATAACACCTTCAGTTTTGAACTTTACAACTTCATCAATGGACTAATCTTGGCCGTATTTCCATTCTTCCTCGCGTTCATCCCTTTCATATTTGTTGTTAATGCCACTCTAAAAATTAGTTCTTCTAGATGGAGACATAAAAATTTCCACACTTGCTCCTCACAACCCATGGTCATTAACCTCCTATATACTTCTTTGGTTTGCCAGTATCTCCAAACAGATTCAACAGCTAGCAAAGAGTCCAGTAAACTTTACTCTCTTTTTAAAACCACAGCTATTCCCTTACTCAACCCCCTGATATACAGCTTAAAAAATAAACAAGTTAAGGCAGCTTTGTTTGTTTGTGATTATGAAGATGTATCCCCGGAACTTAAAGGGATCCTACAAAAACACTATAGCAACATTTCCATAAAAGTAATGCTGGAATGAGAAATAATAATGGATCCTTTTGGCCAAAATTGGGAGCCTTGGTGTTTTTTAATAATGGATGGATAGTGATGATCTGGGAGGTAAAAATATTATAACTGATATAGATCTAACTAAACAACATTAAGAATTTTTTCTTTCAATGAACCCTACTTTGATTTTTAACCACATCAAACATGAGCTGAACTTTGGTGTGGTCATAAATCAGCTGCACAGACTTCAGGAAAGGAAAGATAAGACATTGGGCTCATTTACATTTGAGTGCTATTTTTTCACAGATAGCACTTGTACCTATGATAGTCTATCTGTCACAAATCATTAAGGGATTCGTGGCAGCACTGGCTCTTCTGAAACTTAAATGTTTTTTTTCTTTTGGTCCAGCAAGATTTAACTTCAGTCTCTTGTTGGAAGTTGTCTTTTAGTCTCATCAGCTGATGTTGGTTGTAACCATTCCCTCCTACATTTAAATAGTCATATGACCCATCAACTGATTGTTGGTTATAGAGTTTACTTCTACGCAGACCAGCTAGGTGTGTGGAGCTCGCGTGTGATGATGGAGGCCACACCATGGCTTGCACAGAATGCACAGATACAAAGAACTTAATGTATGTATTGTATACCAACTTAAACCAAGCTTATTTTTTTGTGTTTTTCCTTTGTATTTTTGCATTCTGTGCAAGCTGGGGTGTGGCCTCCCTCCCTTGAGCTGGAAATTACATTTAAAAGCTTCCCTAGACTGGTGTCCACAGGTCTGGACCCAGTCCTTTTTCTGACCTTATTCACACACTGAGGTCAACTCTGACACATGGTAAGGTTTTTAATACTAGACAGCGTAGAACCATCCCAATCAGGGTCTCCTTGTCGTGGTGGGATGGCTTGTATGCTATTTTTGATCAAGAATAATATTATTAAGAACTCTGTGTTATTTAAATGCACTTTTGCTTTTTACTTATTTAGTTACAGCAGGGCTTATGTTTATTTTGCTTCTTGTAGGTTTTGTATGATTAGTGTTGAGCGATACCTTCCAATATCGGGAAATATCGGGTTGGATTGGATCGGACCGATACCCCACAAATATCAGATATCGCCGATTCCGATACCGGAAACCAACGCAAGTCAATGGGACACAAATAACGGAATGAAAATAAACCCTTACTTTCCTTGTAGGTTAATTCTACATGAAGGAAAACAACTAAGAATAATGTAGAATGTATTGGGGGAGGTGGAGGAGACATTAAAGGCATAGAGGTTTAGCCCAATCAAATGCAATAGCAGGAATTAATTTTTTTTTTAAGTCGTTCGGAGTTACAAAGATATTGACTATGTTAAGCTTTTTTATATTTTGTCAGATATTTATGTTTCACTACTTCCATGCTCTTCACCTTCTTTTTTACTTCTCCCACACTTTCTCCTTCATCATCCTCAGCAGCAGCATCTTTTTCATCAACATCTTCTTCACCTTATTCATCTTCTTTTTCTTCACCTTCTTCCTATTATTCTTTTTTTTACATTCTTCATATTCAACTATTATTCTTCTTCATATTCTACTTCTTCATCTTCTTCATATTTTTCTTCTTCATCATATTATTATTTGTGACAGGCATTCCTGTAGTTGTTATCTAAAAAAGTTTGAAGATTACTCCTTCCGTTCTGCCCGTCACAAAAGATTTACAACAGGATTTGTCCGCGTTCAGTTTTGCCTGCAGCAGCAGGTATTTTCCAGGGGCACCACGAGGAGGAACGGACTCACCCCCATACACTGCTTAGTCTTCTTCTGCTTATAATTTAGATAATATCTTTTGCTCTGATTTTTAGTCTTATGCTTAATGTTCTTCTGCTTTTTATTCTGCAGCTTCTTGTTCTTCTGCTTCTTGGTCTTCTGTCTCTTGTTCTTCTGTATCTTGGTGGTTATCTTCTTGTTCTTTGTCCTCTTGGTCATCTTCTTCAGGGTCAACTTCTTGGTCTTCGGGGTGGTCTTCAGGGTCGTCGTCTCCAGGGTCGTCATCTTCTTCGAGGTGGTCTTCAGGGTCGTCGTCTCAAGGGTTGTCGTTTTCGGGGTCGTCGTCTTCTTCGGGGTGGTCTTCAGGGTTGTCGTCTCCAGGGTCGTCGTTTTCGGGGTCGTCGTCTTCTTCGGGGTGGTCTTCAGGGTTGTCGTCTTTAGGGTCGTCATCAGGGATATCCAGAGTGATTACCAAAAACCAGTTCAAAAATCTTGAACTTGGAAATGCAGCAGAAGGTACTAGAAGGCTGAGGAACTGCTGAGAACCAGTGATGGTACTGGAACCTGGACGGGTAGCCGAAGGTACAAGAGCCAATGGAACTACCGAGGACCAGCTGATGGTACTGGAACCTGTTTACTAAGCAGGAGGTACCTGTGCCAGAAAGCACTACCAAGGACCAGCAGACATTGGTGGAACTCGGATACCGAGAAGGAGGCACCTAAGCCAAAGGCTCTGCCTGGAACCAGCTGACGTTACTGGAACCCAGGGGGACATATTCAAGATTGACTTCCAAAGAACCAGCTAATGGTACTGGAACTCAGATAGGCAGCAAAAGGTACACATGAAAAAAAAAAGTTGCAAGGCCGTGAGCCGACCGGAGATACCGAAACCCACAGTCCTACAGGGGGAGTTTGTCCTATTGGCACTACGGAACCAGCCTTCATTGCCAGATCCCGCAGCCCACATAGGAAGCACCTAAACTGCAGGCACCATAGAGTCAGCTAACCCGACCGCAACATGACAGGACAACGTATTGGAGGCAAAGTGACATTGACACTACCCGGAAACAGCTGGCGTGCTGGAACCAGGCTGGGCAGGAGGGAGTACCCATGCCAAAGACACTTCTGAGCAGCAACTGGCGGTGTTGGAGCCCAGGGATTACAGTAGAAACAGAGTGTAGCCAGAGGCCTATTTGGAGCAAGTTTAATATCTGTAGTAGTGTGAATGTGGACAGAGCAGGCGAAATTGCCAGACACACAGCAGGAGATCAGCTGACGTTACTGAACCCCAATAACACAGGAGCAAGTGTTGACTGTGCAGACGGCACTTCTCAGCAGCAACTGGCGGTGTTGGAGCCCAGGGATTACAGTAGAAACAGAGTGTACCCAGAGGCCTATTTGGAGCAAGTTTAATATCTGTAGTAGCGTGAATGTGGACAGAGTAGGCGAAATTGCCGGACACACAGCAGGGGATAAGATGACGTTACTGAACCCCAATAACACAGGAGCAAGTGTTGACTGTGCAGACGGCACTTCTGAGCAGCAACTGGCGGTGTTGGAGCCCAGGGATTACAGTTCAGGTGGTAGAAACATGAACACAACAGGAGACCTGGATACTGTTGCCAACCAATTATTTAATCTGGAAGAGGACTGGCAAATTCCTGCGAGATCCAGGCCTTGGTTCATTTTCAGAAAAGTAAGCCAGTCAACGTTATCGGAGGATAGTCGCATGCGACGGTCTGTTAGTACACCACCTGCGGCACTAAAGACGCGTTCCGATAATAGCAGCAGGGCAAGCCAGCACCTCCAATGCATACTGGCTAAGCTCTGGCCATGTATCCAGCTTAGAGACCCAAAACGTGAAGGGGTAAGTGCCGTGTGGGAGAACACTGAGAGGGCAAGACATGTAATCTGTCACCATCTGACGGAAACGTTGCCTCCTGCTGACTGGAGCTGTCTGTGATGGTGTAGACATTTGTGGCGGGGATACAAAACTTTGCCACATTTGGGCTATACTGGTCTTGCCTTGTGCTGAGGCGCTGCTTCTGCTCCCTCTTTGTGCAGAGCTTCCTCCACTGCCTCGATGCACTGAGCCGCTTTGTAAAGCACTAGCAGCACTGCTTTTTGGTGGAATGGAGAACATGATGGAATGCACCAGTGTGTCTTGGTACTCCCTCATTTTACGCTCCCGGTTCAACGGTGTTATGAGGCTTTGTAAGTTGTCCCGGTAGCGAGGATCTAGGAGGGTGTACACCCAATAATCAGCCGTGTTGAGAATGTGGGTGATGCGGTGGTCGTTTCTCAGGCACTGCAGTATGAAATCAACCATGTGCTGCAGACTGCCAACTGGCCAAGAAACGCTGTCCCCTGCTTGAGACGTCATCTCTGCCTGCTCTGCATCACCCCACCCTCACTCTACATACTGACTACTAGAGCATTGTGTACCTCCCTCCTCTGGAGAGATGTCTTCCTCCTCCCTTGACTCCTCCTCATACTCCTCACAAAGTGTCCCCTGCCTAGGTCTTTGTGAGGAGCCACGTTGCGCAGACTGGCCAGAAGCAGATGGCATTTGTGGCTCCTCATCCTCCACCTCTTCCACAACCTCCTCCCTTAGTGCTTGCAGTGTTTTTTAAAGCAGGCAGATAAGGGGGATAGTCATGCTGACTAGTGCATCATCTGCAATCGCCATCCGCGTGGAATCATCGAAGGCACGCAAAACGTGGCAGTTGTCCTTCATAGGCCCACTCAGTGGTGGTGAAGTGTGAACGGCGCGCAGTGCGACTTGTTTGCGCCTGATGCAGCTGGTACTCCATTACTGCTGCCTGCTGCTCACACAACCTCTCCAACATATGTAATGTTGAATTCCACCTGGTGGGTAGGTCACATATGATGCGATGTTCTGGAAGGTGTAATCGGCGCTGCAGAGCAGCAAGGCACGATCTTGCCGTGCTGGAACGCCGCAAGTGAGCGCACTCTATGCGGACCTTGTGCAGCAGTGCATCCAGATCCGGATAGTCCCTCAAAAAACTCTGCACGACCAAGTTGAGCACATGTGCCAGAGATGGGATGTGAGTGAGGTTGCCTAGGCCCAGAGCTGCCACCAGATTTCGGCCATTGTCACACACTGCCATGCCTGGCTGGAGATTCGCTGGCACAAACCACACGTCACTCTCCTGCTTGAAGGCATTCCAGAGCTCCTGCGCTGTGTGGCTTCGATTCCCTAAAGAAATTAATTTCAGTATGGCCTGTTGACGTTTGGCCACGGCTGTGCTCGTATCAGTCATAACAGGTAAGCGTTCACGGGTCCATGTGGAGGTAGACTGTGACGGCTCCTGCAGCGCTGATTCAGAGGAACTGGAATATGAGGAGGAGGCAATGTGTACAGACTGGATTCCTGCAATCCTTGGAGTTGGCAGAAAACGTACAGCGCCACTCTCAAGATCTGTACCCGGCGCCACAACATTTACCCAATGGGCAGTGAGGGAAAGATATCGTCCCTATCCATGGTTACTGGTCCACGCATCGGTGGTCAGGTGGACCTTGCTACTGACGGCGTTTAGTAGCGAATGTTTAATTTTTCCCTCCAAATGCTTTTGCAGGGCAGGGACGGCTTGCCTGCTGAAATAAAAGTGGCTGGGCACGTTGTATTGTGGGACTGCCAATGCCATGAAGTTAGGGAAGGTGTCAGTCTCCACCAGCCTGAATGAGAGCATTTGAAGGGACAGTAGTTTTGCAATGCCAGCATTCAGAGCTTGTGTTCGGGGGTGGTTTCTAAGTATGGGCGCCTTTTCTCCCATGCCTGTGCTACCGATGGCTGTAGACTGGCCTGGGAGTGTGAGGATGACAGGGAACGTGGTGCTGTGGGTGGAATGACACTGTGTCTCTGTATAACAGTGTCAGAGGTTCTTCCATGTGATCCTGTGAGGAAGCCGAACCAGCTGTGTGTGAGCTGGAGGAAGAGGCTACAACAAGAGCTGAAGAGGTGGTAGGTGGCGCTGTAGGTTGGCCTTGGTCTTCAGTGTGTCTTTGTAACTCCACCACGTGCTTGGTCCGCACATGTTTCCACATATTTGTGGCATTGAGATTGCTGACACTTTTCCCTCTTTTCACTTTCTGATTACATAGCTTGCATTTGACAAAGCAAATGTCATCTGCAACTGTGTCAAAAAAGGACCAGGCACTGCAAGTCTTGGGAGCGCCCGTTTTGAGTTTTGGAAGAGGCATGCTCCTAATGGGTGCCGAAGTGGAGGCTACATGCAACCGAGTCTGCCCCCTCCCTCTCCCTCCTTTTTTGGCTGTTCGGGGAATCTCTTCCTCACAGCTGCTCCCATCATCTTCCTGTACCTCACGCCATGATGAGTCAAGGACCTCATCATCTACACTACCCTCTTCAAACGACTGCTTCTCCTGGGTAGTCTCGACAGCACAGTACACACCAGAAAGTGGCACCTGAGTCTCATCATCAGATGCGTACTGAGGTGTGCTGACCATAGGCACTGGCCCACCCGCCTCTTCAGATTCAGAGAGACAAAGCTGTTGCGCATCACTGCATACTACCTCTTCTTCAAATTCTCGCATGCTGCTTGGCTGTCCCCCTCTTTCCAAGCCAACAGATTCAGAGAACAGAAGTAGAGATGGCTCCTGTCCAGGGCTCTCTGACTGCCTGAGCAATTTGGCAGATGGTGAAGAGACAGATGGGTGCTCTTCAGTGCTCTGGACCTGAGAGGATCTGGAACTAATTGAAGTCAATGCGTTAGCTGCCATCCATCTGACAATGGCTTCAATTTGTTCGTCCCGCAGCAGTGGGGTACGGCGAGCTCCTACAAAGCTGCGCATAAAGGACTGTTCCCTGGTAAAATTGGGGGATGCTGAGTCACTGGTGCCCGCAGCAGGCACCGAATCCCCACATCCTCTCCCTGCAGAAACTCCACGCCCATGACCACGTGCCTTACTCCCTGCCTTCTTCATCTTGGTAGACTGATAAAGATAGGCAGAAAAGTACTAAGGGCTTAGTGTGCTTATTGCTGAACAGCTGCTAACAGGTATAAGAAACACTAATTTTATAAAGTGTGGACTAGACTTTAATATGAGCTAATGTGGCCTACAGAACTGTAAAGTGGAGTGTTTTGTGAACTTTATTAACTTTCTTTTTTCACAAAAAGACACTGGATATGCCCAAAGATGTAAAACCGATAGTATCACTAACTTTTTGCAGCTACTACAATGCAGGAAGGTAACCTACAAGGCAATAGATGAGGCTCCAAAAAATAGGCTAATACTAATCTGGCTGGGGCTGCAGGGCACAAGCCAGCAGAAAGGCTATCTACTCCTATATAGTGTTTTCAAGCAATCTAGCTGGAAATGGATGGAACCACACTAATAGGAGAAATCAGGAAAAATGAGCTGCACTAATGCAAAAAAGAACAATATATGAGGCAGTGACGCACGCTGAGCGGACTACAACCGGAGGTGGCTGCACAACACCCTACAGCGTGAGCTGCACTCACACACAGAGACCTCGCAGACAGCCGTGAACAGTGCTGCAAGGCAAAAGAAAGCTTCTCACACAGCGGTTGCTAAAGTATCCTGGGTAAAGCACAATAAAGCAAATTGCTAGCTCAAACTGTCCCTCAGAGTCAGAACAGCAGCGTCTAGTCCCTAAGTAAATTCACAGCAGAGTGAACCCAAAATGGCGGCGGTGGCTTTTATAGTGCATCATGACATAATTTCAGCAGCCAATCACAGCATGCCATTAGTTAACATGCCTAACATGCATAACAGGATGTGCCCACACTTCTTAGGATTCCTCATTGGCTGAATAAAATCAAACTGGCTCATTGCATTATGGGAACTTCTGATTCCAGTATTCGATATTCTAAAAGTATCGGAACTCAGTATTGGAACTCCGATACTGCGAATATCGGACGATACCCGATATTGCAGTATCAGAATGCTCAACACTATGTATGATCACAAAAGGGGCACATGTGCTCAGCTAAATGCTCTGCCTCTTGACTCCTCTCGCTAATCCTTGGAGAATGGAGTGAATGGTGCACAGAGTTATGGAAAGTCAATAAGCCAGTGCACTGCTCACTTGGCTCTCTTTGAGCTGAGCTCAACAGAAGAAATGGGTGGCAGCTCTCAAACAAGCACGTCTGGCCCTTTGTTCTAAAATGTCAGTTACACTTCATACTTAATACTTACATACATTTTTCAAAAAATCCAAAATTTTACAAAAATTAGTCTTTGTTGTTCTGACTTTGTCAGAACATGTTATAGGAAATTCAGTTAATCAGCTGAGCTTCAATTGTGTGTGACCCAAGTAAACAGTTGGCATGTCGTGAAACTTTTGACATCCTGTAGACTATGAAACCGTAAACAATTTCCCAATATCCATCTGCACCCACTGGCAACACAAAAGTTTGATGGGAATTGTGGTCACTACAACTGAGGACAGCTGAGTATAGCATAGCTATAGTTTAGTGACGGCGAACCTTTTAGAAATCGAGTGCCCAAACTGCAATCCAAAACCCACTTATTTTTCGCAAATTGTCCTGACTGCTGAGTTTTAGGTTAGAAAGACAACTCATACAATAGCACGCTATAGTCAATATCAAAGACCTGGTAAGCGCTGCACCCCAAGCCTAAAGGCCCCGACACACAATTTTTGTGACACAACAGTGAGATCGCTGTGTGTGACAGCGATCAGCGAACGCCCCCCCTGCCGGTATCGCTGATTGCTGCAGGAAAGGCCAGGACTTTTTTTTGGTCGCTGGTCTCCCGCTGGCCACCACGCATCGCTGCGTGTGACAGGCGGGAGACCAGCGATCTGCTGGTAACTAATGTACACATCGGGTATCTAAGGGACGTGGGTCCCTTAGATACCTGATGTGTACGTTAGTTACCAGCGCGCTGATGCAGGGAGCTGGTAACTAACGTACACATCGGGTATCTAGGGACGCACGTCCCTTGGATACCCGATGTGTACATTAGTTACCAGCTTCCTGCATCAGCGCGCTGGTTACTAACGTGCACAGCGACGCCGGGAGCTGGGCGTCGCTGTGCTGATCGCTGGTGAAGCTGTCTGTTTGACAGCTCACCAGCGATCACATAGAGATTCACCAGTGATCCTGACACATTGATATCGTTGTCAGGATCGCTGGTGAGTCGCTATGTGTGACTCCAGCCTAAGATACTAGCCACCAATTGTAGTGAAGATCTGTTCTTGAGAATGGAGAGGATTTTTAATCAAAAGTAAAATTGCAAAGTTGTTTGTTTTCACAACCTCTTTGCAGTTGTAACCCTTTATCATGATGAGAACAAACCCTTTAAGGCAGGGATATCAAACTCAAATACACAGAGGGCCAAAGTTAAAAACTTGCAGAAAGTTGCAGGCCAACCTTGATATTTGTTAAAAAAATGTCTACAACTGAGGAAGTTTTCCTTATCAAATACAACGATTAACTTTTGGAATTATAGTGGAATAATATAATATGTTATGGAACAGCATTAAAAGCATATGGATCAACGTCCTAATTTACATATGTAATAACAAAGGATAAAAAAAACTTGAATAAAGCAGATAATAAAGTATGGTGCAAACAAAAGTGCCCCCAAACAGAGTATGATATCCCCAAAGTGAACTCCTCCACACACGCACAGTATGATGACCGTACTGTACCCCCTTCCCACAGTTCCCCCAACAAATAACGGTTACCCCATCACAGTATGATTCTCCAACTGTCATCCCCACACAGCCCTCCATACAGTATAACGGGCACATAGAATCATAGAATCGTAGAGTTGGAAGGGACCTCCTCGGCCATCTGGTCCAACCCCCTGCTCAAAGCAGGATTCGCTAAATCAACCCAGACAGATGTCTGTCCAGCCTCTGTTTGAAGACTTCCATTGAAGGAGAACTCACCACTTCTCGTGGCAGCCTGTTGCACTCATTGATCACTCTAACTGTTAAAAAGTTTCTTCTAATATCTAATCTGTGTCTCCTCATAAAGTCCTCCATACAGTACAATGGCTCCACATAGATCTCTATAAAGTATAATTGCTCCACATAGTCCTCCATATAGTGTAATGGCCCCCACATAGTCCTGCATAAAGTGTAATGGGCCCCACATAGTGCTCCATGCTTTATAATGGCCCCACATGAAGCTCCATACTATAAAATGGCCCCACATAGTGCTCCATACTGTATAATGGGCCCATAGGATGCTCCATACTGTATAATGGCCCCACACGATTCTCCATACTGTATAATGACCCTACACAATGCTCCATACTGTATAATGGCCCCACATTGTGTTTCATGCTGTATAATGTGCTCACATAGTGCTCCATACAGTATATTGGCCTCATATAAAAAAAATACTATATATACTCATGTATAAGCCAGGAAAACTTATTGACTTGAGTATAAGCCGGGTATGTACTGTCCCCTAATCTCTATTCTGGTATGCATGGTTCCTCATCCCCATCCTTGTCTGCATGGCTCCTTATCCCCATCCTTGTCTGCATGGTTCCTTAACACCATCCTTCTCTGCATGGCTCCTTATTCCCATCCTTGTCTGCATGGCTCCTTATCCCTATCCTGGTATGCATGGCTCTGCATCCCTATCCTTGTAGGCATGGCTTCTTTTCAAAATCCTTGCATGCATGGCTCCTCATCCCTGTCCTGGTATACATAGTTCCTCATCCCCATCTTTGTATGTATGGCCCCCATGAGAAAAGTATTAAAAAAAATCCTACTTACCTTCACTGCGCTCCCTCGCAGCATCATGTTCCTGTGCCAGCAGCATCTGTGGCTGAGCGATCACATGTCCCCACTCATTAAGGTAATGAATATTCACTTCTCTCCACGCCTATGGGAATGTACAGAGGTTAATATTCATTACCTTAATGAACAGGCACCCGTGATATTCCAGCAGCTGCTGGAAGTTGGCGGTTGCTGCTGAAACTGCGTGATTTAACCTCTTAGTGATGGAGCCAATTTTTAAAATTCTAACCAATATCACTTTATGTGGTGATAACTCTGGAACGCTTCAAGAAATCCCATTGGTGTTGAGATTATTTTTTCGTCGCACATTATAATTTATGAAAATGGTAAATTTAGGTTGATATGTTTTGTGTTTATTTATAAAAAATATCAGAAACTTGACAAAAATGTAAAAAAATTGCAATTTTCAAACTTTGAATGATTATCCGTTTAAACCAGATAGTCATACCACACAAAATCATTAATAAATAACATTTCCCACATGTCTGCCTTACATCAGCATCATTTTTAAATTGCTAGTTTATTTTGATAGGCTTTTAGAAGGTTTAAAAATGTAGCAGTAATTTTTCATTTTTTCAAGGAAAGCTACAAAATTTATTTTTTGAGGGACCTATCCAGGTTTAAAGTGACTTTGGGGGTGCTATATATTGGAAAACCCCAAAAAGTGATACCATTTTAAAAACAGCAACCCCTGACATATTGAAAACTTCTGTCAGGTAGTTTATTAACCCTTCAGGCAATTTTCAGGAATTAATGCAAAGTGGTATAGCAGGAATGAAAAAGTGTTTGTTTACCACCTAAATGTCGCTAACTTCTGCACTGACCACTAAATCCGGGAGACTCTAAGGCTGCTATTTGGCCATGAACTGCTATGGCAAACATCAGGACCACACCACAATAATCTCGGTGTGTCAATTAGATTAAAGCGGATGCCCCCACAATTTTTTAACCATTTTTCCAATGTAGTCACTTTTGACAGCAGCAACTAAGGGGTTAAACAGATATAGACAGTGCCAACACTGATCGTTTGTGATACAGCAAGTTGTCAGCTTCTGGATTGTCACCTGTGTGGGGATAATATTCTCTTATATCGCAGGTCAGTAAAAAGACGTATCGGCTGTCATTAAGGGGTTAAGAGATGTTAATACTCACTGACAGTTCAGAGAATATTCATTTCTCTTTAGCAGCGGGCACAGGAGTTAGCCGCAGCAGCCAGCTTCTGCCTCCTGTGACCCGCTGCTCCGCCGCTCCCCCTCCCCCGCCGTCTTCTATTCCTGAGGAGATGATGCGCGTGCCCACCGGGATGGCTCTATGTGCCCCCTCTGGCACACGTGACAGGTTTGCCGCCACTGCTACAGGTTATATAGGACATATAAGAGGGTACAAGCATTTTAGATGGTACATGTTAGGTAGGAAACAAGTTACAGCTTTGTTTTGGGGTCTTGAATTTTCAAGTTATGTTTCTGGATGAATTGCCACAAAGTGCCAAACTATTTGATAATAAGTTGAAACTTTAAAGTAGTTTAATTGTTTGTTCAGAAACTGAGTTGTGAAGTTCTCTGGAGACACTGGAAGCTTGAGAGTCAAAGACATAAATACTGAACGTGCTGAAGCACAAAGGAGAGAATGACATCCAGGAAATCATTGTTCTGACTTATCTGAAGTTGGTCGAACATTTGGTAGGCTCAAGATAAAAAAGTAAATTTTAAAGGTTAAGCAACATTATTAATTTTCTGCCTTATGATGTAGAAACCTACAGTGGTGAAACGGACCGAAGATGAAGATACAATTGGAAGGTGACTTGAAGACCATGTGGCAATTGAATATAAAGAGTCCTCCATTGACCTTATTTTTCAAGTACTTCTTGACAATTCCGTAATACAATAGAGGTACTTCATTTTCTACTTATCGTTACCGTATATAGTTACTTCATACCCTACCATTCTCTGACCTTGAAGGAAGGTTAGTCCTGTTTCTCACCACATTTTGGGGTCCACTTGACGTATCAATTCGTATTGTAAAAAAAGGTGTCAAAATGTACGTGTTTGTATCTACATAGAATATAATTGGAAAAATGGATGTCAAATTTGTTTCTGTCTGACACGCTTGTGCACATATCTGTTTCGATAAGTTTTTTTCTTTCATAGGATGCAAAAAGCACTTTTTATACTTAAAAAAATTAACAAACAAAAATCATCCATTTTTTATAACACTGCAGTCTGTGGAATACGGATACAAACATGGTCACACATCTGCATCTAATTTTTTATTTCATGTTTCTATCATCCAGAAAACAAGTCACACAATCTCCTGACACTCCTTATCTGTGAATAAGAAAAATGAATCTGTTTATTAAAAAAAAAAAGTGGTATAAGTATACATTTGTTATAAAATGCATTCGGTTGCATGAATTTTACCAAATGAATACTTTTTTCCAATATAAAAGCATGAGGATGTTAAAAATTGCAAAAGGTTGGTGTGAAACAGGCTTTTAAGGGCTTGTCCAGCTGCCAAACAAAATGTACGAGTGGTAGGGTTAGCTTTAAAATAATAACGTCAGACATTTACTCATCTGCTGTGACCCCTGCGGATACAGCTCAGGCCGTTCCAATGGCCAGCACCACGGGAACTGACAAAATGCGGTTGTATAGTGCTGAGCGATACCACCCGATATTGAAAAATATTGGATCGGCCGATATCAAAAAAGTATCGGGTATCGCCGATTCCGATCCCGGAAGTCCCATTCAAGTCAATGGAACAGAAATATCGGAATTAAGAAAAAACCCTTTCTTTCTTTGTAGGTTAAATCTACATGAAGAAAAACAACTAATAATAATGTAGAATGTATTGTGGGAGGTGTAGGAGACATTAAAGCCATAGAGGTTTAGCCCAATTAAATGGAATAGCAGGAATTAAATTTTTTTTTTTTTTAAAGACGTTCAGAGTTACAAAGATATTGACTATGTTAACCTCTTTTATATTTTGTCAGATATGTATGTTTCTCTACTTCCATGATCTTCACCTTCTTTTTTATTTCTCCCACACTTTCTCCTTCATCATCCTCAGCAGCAGCAGCAGCAGCATCTTTTTCATCAACTTCTTCTTCACCTTATTCATCTTCTTCTTCTTCACCTTCTTCCTATTATTCTTTTTTTTACATTCTTCTTATTCAACTATTATTCTTCTTCATATTCTACTTCTTCATCTTCTTCCTATTCTTCTTCTTCATCATATTCTTATTTGTGACAGGCATTCCTGTAGTTGTTATCTATAAAAGTTTGAAGATTACACCTTTCGTTCTGCCTGTCACAAAAGATTTACAACAGGATTTGTCCGCGTTCAGTTTGGCCTGCAGCAGCAGCCATTTTCCAGGGGCACCACGAGGAGGAACGGACTCACCCCCATACACTGCTTAGTCTTCTTCTGCTTATAATTTAGATAATATTTTTTGCTCTGATTTTTAGTCTTATGCTTAATGTTCTTCTGCTTTTTGTTCTTCTGCTTCTTCGTCTTCTGTCTCTTGTTGTTCTGCATCTTGGTGGTTGTCTTCATGTTCTTTGTCCTCTTGGTCATCTTCATGGTCATCTTTTTGGTCTTCTTCGGTGTGGTCTTCAGGGTCGTGGTCTTTAGGGTCATCATCAGGGAGATCCAGAGTGAGAACCAAAAACCATTTCCACAAGCTTGAACTTGGAAAAGTAGCAGAAGGTACAAGAAGGCTGAGGAACTGCCGAGAACCAGCTGACGATACTGGAACCCGGATGGGTAGCAGAAGGAACAAGAGCAAATGGAACTAGAAAGGACCAGCTGACGGTGCTGGAACCCGGAGGGGCAGCAGAAGGAACAAGAGCCAATGGCACAACCGTGGACCAGCTGACCATAATAAACAAAGTTGCAAGGCCGCGAGCAGGACGCAGTTACCGAAACCCACAGTCCAACAGGGGGTGCTTGTCCTATTGGCACTACGGAACCAGCCTTTATTACCAGAACCCGCAGTCCACATAGGAAGCACCGAAACTGCAGGCACCATAGACTCGGCTAACCCGACCGCAACACGACAGGACAACGTATTGGTGGCAAAGTGACGTTGACAGTCCCCGGAAACAGCAGGCGTGCTGGAACCAGGCTGGGCAGGAGGGCGTACCCGTGCCAAAGACACTGCCGAGAACCAGCTGACGGTGCTGGAACCCGGATGGGTAGCAGAAGCTACAAGAGACAATGGAATTAGCGAGAACCAGCTGACGGTGCTGAAACCCGGAGGGGCAGCTGAAGGAATAAGAGCCAATGGCACCACCGTGGACCAGTTGATGGTGCTGGAACACGGTTAAAAGGCAGGAGGTACCTGTGCTACAAAGCACTACCAAGGACCAGCTGACGGTGCTGGAACCCGGATGGGTAGCACAAGGTACCCATAATAAACAAAGTTGCAAGGCCGCGAGCAGGACGCAGTTACCGAAACCCACAGTCCAACAGGGGGTGCTTGTCCTATTGGCACTACAGAACCAGCCTTTATTACCAGAACCCGCAGTCCACATAGGAAGCACCGAAACTGCAGGCACCATAGACTCGGCTATCCCGACCACAACACGACAGGACAACGTATTGGTGGCAAAGTGACGTTGACAATCCCCGGAAACAGCAGGCGTGCTGGAACCAGGCTGGGCAGGAGGGAGTACTGTTGTGAGTTCATTTTCCCCTTCGTCACTGAGGTCTGGTGAACTCCCTATTCTGGTGAAGGAAGGTAGTGAGCCTGATTATCAGGCACCTGGGACTAATGAGGATGACTGGCTGAGTGGAGTCACTGACTGGATATAAGACTGCCGACGCCCTTCTGCCTTGCGGGTGATTTCTCTGTGGACTCCTAGGACACCAGTCTGATTCCTGCTTCCCTAAAGCTAAGTTTTCTGCTTTGCCTTTTGCATTTATGTTTTGTTTTTGTTTTCCTTGCTTTTCTGGATTCTGCCATTCCCTGCTGGGGTGAGCTGAATCTCCTTTTGCCTGTTGCTCTGTCTTCAGAATATTCCTGAGTACTGACATTGCTTTTTTGAAGCCTAGCGTCTTCAGGGCCTTTTTCACTGTCAGTCTGTTGGCTCTTATTTTCATAGGGTTTTTCACGGATTGCAGACAGCAGCCTTCCTGTCCTTTCCTATCTAGGAAGTTTGGGCCCTGTCTTTGCTCAGTCTATCTTTCTGTCTGTGTTAGTGTTTTCATCTTGCTTCACCGTCATTATATGTTGGGGGCTGCCTATTGCTTTGGGGTCTGCTCTGGGGCAGTTTAGATTTCCCCTTTCTTTCTGTAGGCCTATTTAATTCTCCGGCTGTGATCGAGGGGTCTAGGACATCGTAGGAACTCCCCACGGCTACTGTTAGTTGTTGTGATAGGATCAGGGGTCTGCAATCCGATAGCTGCCAACTGCTCTGGTTTTCTGGACTTAGCTAGCATTTCTGTTTTTGCCTCCTACGGTGACTCAATCATAACAGAGTACCCATGCCAAGGACACTTCTGAGCAGCAACTGGCGATGTTGGAGCCCAGGGTCAATCATGCAGCAGGCTGAGGCCTACTTGGAGCGAGTAGTAAATAAGATGTAGTGTGATTTTGGAGGCAGCAGGAGACTTTGTCGTCCACACAGCAGGGGAGCAGCTGGCGTTACTGAACCTCATTACCACTGGAGCATGTGTTTTTCTCTGTGCAGACGGCACTTCCGAGCAACAACTGGCTGTGTTGAAGCCCAGGATCAATCATGGAGCAGGCTGAGGCCTACTTGAAGCAAGTTTTATATCGGTTGTACACTACTACTGATTGTAACCGTGTGTCCGGTAATGTCTCCTGCTCTGTCTACATTCCCACTACTAGTAATGGGAATGTGGACAGAGCAGGAGACATTACCGGAAACACATCAGGGGATCAACTGATGTGACTGAGCCCCAGTAACACAGGAACAAGTGTGGATTGTGCAGACGCCACTTCAGAGCAGCAACTGGCGGGGTTGGAGGCCAGGGGAAATACTAGAGACAGTGAAGCCAGAGGCCTAAGTGGAGCATGGTTAAAAATCAGTAGTAGTTCGATTGTGGAGGGAGCAAGAGACTTTGCCGTCCACACAGCAGGGGAGCAGGTGGCGTTACTGAACCCCACTAACACAGGAGCTAGTGTTTTTCTCTGTGCAGACTGCACTTCTGAGTGACAACTGGCTGTGTTGAAGCCCAGGGATTACAGTTCAGGTGGTAGAAACATGAACACAACAGGAGACCTGGATACTGTTGCCAACCAATTATTTATTCTGGTAGAGGACTGGCAAATTCTGGCGAGATTCAGGCCTTGTTCATTTTCAGAAAAGTAAGCCGGTCAACGTTATCGGAGGATAGTCGCGTGCGACGGTCTGTAAGTACACCACCTGTGGCGTTAAAGACACGTTCCGATAATACACTGGCAGCAGGGCAAGCCAGCACCTCCAATGCATACTGGCTAAGCTCTGGCCATGTATCCAGCTTAGAGACCCAAAACTTGAAGGGGGAAGAGCCATCTGGGAGTACACTGACAGGGCAAGACATGTAGTCTGTCACCATCTGACGGAAACGTTGCCTCCTGCTGACTGGAGCCGTCTGTGATGGTGTAGACATTTGTGGCGGACACACAAAACTTTGCCACATTTGGGCCATAGTGGTTTTGCCTTGTGCTGAGGCGCTGCCTCTGCTCCCTCTTTGTGCCAAGCTTCCTCCACTGCCTCGACGCAGAGCTGCTTTGTAAAGCACTAGCAGCACTGCTGTCGGGTGGAATGGAGAACATGATGGAATGCACCAGTGTGTCTTGGTACTCCCGCAGTTTACGTTCCCGGTTCAACGGTGGTATGAGGCTTTGTAAGTTGTCCCGGTAGCGAGGATCTAGGAGGGTGTACACCCAATAATCAGTCGTGTTGAGAATGTGCGCGATGCGGCGGTCGTTTCTCAGGCACTGCAGCATGAAATCAACCATGTGCTGCAGACTCCCACATGCCAAAGAAACGATGTCCCCTGCTTGAGTCGTCATCTCTGCCTATTCTGCATCACCCCACCATCGCTGTACATACTAACTAGAGCATTGTGTACCTCCCTCCTCTGGAGAGATGTCTTCCTCCTCCAATGACTCCTCCTCATCCTCCTCACAAAGTGTCCACTGCCTAGGCCTTTGTGAGGAACCACGTAGCGCAGACTGTCCAGAAGCAGATGGCATTTGTGACTCCTCATCCTCCACCTCTTCCAAAACCTCCTCCCTTAGTGCTTGCAGTGTTTTTGAAGCAGGCAGATAAGGGGGACAGTCATGCTGACTAGTGCATCATCTGCACTCGCCATCCGTGTGGAATCATCGAAGGCACGCAAAACGAGGCAGATGTCCTTCAGAGGCCCACTCAGTGGTGCTGAAGTGTGACCGGCGCACAGTGCGACTTGTTTGCGCCTGATGCAGCTGGTACTCCATGACTGCTGCCTGCTGCTCACTCAACCGCTCCAACATATGTAACATTGAATTCCACCTGGTTGGTAGGTCACATATGATGCAATGTTCTGGAAGGCGTAATCGGGGCTGCAGAGCAGCAAGGCGCGATCTTGCCATGTTGGAACGCCGCAAGTGAGCGCACTCTATGCGGACCTTGTGCAGCAGTGCATCAAGATCCGGATAGTCCCTCAGAAAGCTCTGCACGACCAAGTTCAGCACATGTGCCAGACATGGGATGTGAGTGAGTTTGCCTAGGCCCAGAGCTGCCACCAGATTTCAGCCATTGTCACACACTACCAAGCCCGGCTGGAGATTTGCTGGCACAAACCACACGTCGCTCTCCTGCTTGATGGCATTTCAGAGCTCCTGCGCTGTGTGGCTTCGATTCCCCAAAGAAATTAATTTGAGTACGGCCTGTTGACGTTTCGCCACGGCTGTGCTCATATCGGTCATAACAGGCTCCTGCAGCGCTGTTTCTGAGGAACTTGAGTAGGAGGAGGAGTCAATGTTTAGAGACTGGATTCCTGCAATCTGTGGAGTTGGCAGAACACGTACAGCGCCACTCTCCAGATCTGTACCCGGCTCCACAACATTGACCCAAAGGGCAGTGAGGGAAAGGTATCGTCCCTGTCCATGGTTACTGGTCCACGCATCGGTGGTCAGGTGGACCTTGCTACTGACGGCGTTTAGTAGCGCGTGTTTTATTTTTCCCTCCACATGTTTTTGCAGGGCAGGGACGGCTTGGCTGCTGAAATAAAAGCAGCTGGGCACGGTGTATTGTGGGACTGCCAATGCCATGAAGTTCCAGAAGGTGTCAGTCTCCACCAGCCTGAATGAGAGCATTTCAAGGGCCAGTAGTTTGGCAATGCCAGCATTCAGAGCCTGTGCTCGGGGATGGTTTGCCGAGTATGGCCGCCTTTTATCCCATGCCTGTGCTACCGATGGCTGTAGAGTGGCCTGGGAGTGTGAGGATGACTGGGAACGTGGTGCTGTGGGTGGAATGTCACTGGGTCTCCGGACAACAGTGCCAGAGGTTCTTCCTTGGCGATCTTGTGAGGAAGCCGAACCAGCTGTGTGTGAGCTGGAGGAAGAGGCCCCAACACGAGCTGAAGAGGTGGTAGGTGGTGCTGTACGTTGGCCTACGTCTTCAGTGTGTCTGTGTAACTCCACCTCGTGCTTGGTCCGCACATGTTTCCACATATTTGTGGTATTGTGGTTGCTGACATTTTTCCCTCTTTTGACATTCTGATGACACAGCTTGCATTTGACAAAGCAAATGTCATCTGCAACTGTGTCAAAAAAGGACCACGCACTGCAAGTCTTGGGAGCGCCCGTTTTGGCTTTTGAAAGAGGAATGCTCCTAACGGGTGCCGAAGTGGAGGCTACAGGCAACCAAGTCTGCCCCCTCCCTCTCCCTCCTGTTTTGGCCGTTCGGGGAATCTCTTCCTCAGAGCTGCTTCCACCACCTTCCTGTTCCTCACGCCATGATGGGTCAAGGACCTCATCATCTACACTCCCCTCTTCAAACACCTGCTTCTCCTGGGTTGTCTCGCCAGCACCGTACGCACCAGAAAGTGGCACCTGAGTCTCGTCATCATCTGATGCGTACTGAGGTGGGCTGACCATAGGCACTGGCCAACCCACCTCTTCAGATTCAGAGGGACAAAGAAGTTGCGCATCACTGCATACTCCCTCTTCTTCACATTCTTGAATGCTGCTTGGCTGTCCCCCTCTTTCCAAGCCAACAGATTCAGAGAACAGAAGTAGAGACTGTGATGGCTCCTGTCCAGGGCTCTCTGACTGCCTGGGCACTTTGGCAGGTGGTGAAGAGACAGATGGTTGCTCTTCAGTGCTCTGGCCCTGAGAGGACGTGGAAGTCATTGAAGTCTATGCGTTAACTGCCATCCATCCGACAACGGCTTCAATTTGTTCCTCCCGCAGCAGTGGGGTACGACGAGGTCCTACAAAGCTACGCATAAAGGACTGTTGCCTGCTAAAACTGGGGGATGCTGACTCACTGGTGCCCGCAGCAGGCACAGAATCCCCACGTCCTCTCCCTGCAGAATCCCCACGTCCTCTCCCTGCTGAAACTCCACGCCCACGTGCCTTACTCCCTGCCTTCTTCATCTTGGTAGACTGATAAAGATAGGCAGAAAAGTACAAAGGGGGGGCTTAGTGTGCTTATTCCTGAACAGCTGGTAACAGGTATAAGAAACACTGATTTTATGAAGTGTGTGTGGACTACACTTTAATAGGAGCTAATGTGGCCTACACAACTGTCAAATGGAGTGTTTGGTGAACTTTATTTTGTTTTTTGTTTTGAAAAAAACTAAAAGAATGTGACCAAAGATTTGAAAGCGATAGTATCACAAACTTTTTGGAGCTATTACAATGCAGGAAGGTAACCTACAATGCAAAAGATGAGACTCCAAAAAATAGGGTAATACTAATCTGGCTGCAGCTGAAGGGCACAAGCCAGAAAAAAGGCTCCTCTATCTACTCCTATATAGTGTTTGCAACCAACCAATGTACATGGATACGGATGGATGCACACTAATAGGAGAATAAAAAATGAGCTTCAATAAAAGAAAAATATGTGTGAGGCAGTGACGCACGCTGAGCGGCCTACAACCAGACGTAGCTGCAGGACACACTACTCAGCGTGAGCGTCATTCACACACAGTCAGAGACCTCTCAGACAGCCGTGAACAGTGCAGATAAGTGGGCACTAGCACAGAAAGGCTGCAGAGAGGGTCCGCTGTCTACTCCTATAGTGTTTGCAACCACGGTATAAGGATACGGATGGATGCACACTAATAGGAGAATAAAAAATGAGCTGCAATGCAAGAAAAATATGTGTGAGGCAGTGACGCACGCTGAGCGGTCTACGACCAGACGTAACTGAAGGATACACTACTCAGCGTGAGCTGCACTCACACACAGAGACCTCTCAGACAGCCGTGAACAGTGCAGCAAACTGGGCACTAGCACTGAAAGGCTGCAGAGAGGCTCCGCTGTCTACTCCTATAGTGTTTGCAACCAACATATATGGATACGGATGGATGCACAGTGCACACTAATAGGAGAATGAAAAATGTGCAGCAAAAAAAGAAAAATATGTATGAGGCAGTGACACGCGCTGAGCGGCCTACAACCAGACGTGGCTGCAGGACACACTACTCAGCATGAGCTGCACTCACACAGACCTTGCAGACAGCTGTGAACACTGCTGCAAGGCAAAAGAAAGCTACAGTGGTGGATTAAGTAGCCTGGGTAAAGCACACTATGATTGTGAAAATCGCTATCTCTAACTGTCCCTCACAGTCTTGAACAGCAGCCTGTCCCTAACTGAATTCACAGCAGAGTGAACCCGAAATGGCGGCGGCTTTTATAGTGCATCATGACATCATTTCAGCAGCCAATCACAGCCATGCCATTAGTTAACATGCCTACATGCCTAACCGGATGTGCCTACACTTCTGAGGATTGTCATTGGCTGAATCAAATCAAACTGGCTCATAGCATTATGGGAACTTCCGATTCCGGTATTCGATATGCTAAAAGTATCGGAACTCAGTATCGGAATTCCGATACAGTGAATATCGGCCGATACCCGATACTTGCGGTATCGGAATGCTCAACACTACTGTTGTATTTACCCGACAGCTGAGGCCATTGATTGGCTGCAGCAGTCAGATGATTATTAGAATGTTTCTCTGATGTGCTTTTTCAGTCACCTATTGATTGGTTGCAGCAGTCAGGTGACTGGAATGTTTCTCTCTAATGTGCATTTTCAGTCTCCTGATAGCTGAAGCCAATCACAGACTTTAGTGGTCAGACTTCATCATTTTCTCTCCTGCCGGAGACCACCAGAGCAGCCCCTACTGGATGAAAGTAGGTTAAAGTATATAAGTCGCATAACTTCATTTATTTGAGGCCGTCTCCGCTATTTGTCAATTTGGCTTAGAGGCTGGACTCTTAGGCTGTGTGCACACGCTGCGGATTCTGCTGCGGTTCCGCCGCGGATTTGGCCGCTGCGGACCCGCAGTAGTTTTGGCTTGCGGTGTACAGTACCATTGAAATGAATGGAAAAAAAAACGCTGTGTAGACGGTGCGGATTTTTCCGCGCGGTTTCCTGCGGTTTTGAAATCGCAGAAAGAATTGACATGTCAATTCTTTCTGCGGAATCTGCAGCGGTTTCCTATCTCCACCATTGTGGAGATGGTGAGACCGCAGGGAAAAACCGCAGGCTAATCCGCAGATAAACCATAGGTCTTTTGACCTGCGGATTTTGCAAAATCCGCGCGGATGTATCCGCAGCGGATTCCTCAGCATGTGCACATACCCTTAATGCCTTTAATGAAGAAGTTAAAAGGGTTTTAATTTTCAGACCTACCTGTGTTGAAAAAAATAATAGAAACAGCCGGTACTCCTTTCTGTGCTGTTTTTCGGCTGCTGCTCCAGTGATTCCGAACTGCCTGCAGTGGTGATATCACATCAACAGCAATGCAGCCAATCACTGGGCTCGGTGACTCTTGCCATCGACAATGCTGACTTGACATCACCGCTGCAGCCATAAAACAATCCCTGCTATGGCAGAGAAAACAGACAAAACATGAGAAATCTAGCTCAACAAACTAGTGAAAAAACTTCTTCTTTATTCACCAAAAAGTGCTCAGCAGAGGGTAAAGCAACATCAGCGTTGACACTTACATGATATGCAACATGTCACATATCATGTAACTGTCAACGCTAATGTTGTTTTACCCTCTGCTGAGCACTTTTTGGTGAATAGAGAAGAAGTTTTTTCACTAGTTTGTTGAGCTAGATTTCTCATGTTTTGATTGCTCCACGCCTTGACACACAGCGTTCCCTGTGATTCGAACACCTAAGGATGTCTACTACGGTGAGCTGGCCTTTTTTTACCAGGTAAAACAGCGCTAAACCTGGGGAAGAAGTACCAGCTGTTTCTATTATTTTTAACATGGGCCTTTAAGGCGGCCAGGGTAATAGTCGTGGCAACGGGCTGTACGGTTCCCACACCCTGGCCCCCCACAGATAAAATACAATGTTCCTTCAGCTGCATGTGCAGTGTGCGCAGCAGTGCATTCATGATTACTGTCAGAGTCCCCTCGGCTCTGAATTCCTGAGCTTCACAAACCATCTTAGAGACATTACTCTTTTCCAACAGTTTAACTTTACTGAGCAGTAGGGTATTCATCACACATGCAGCACAGTGTATGCAGAGGAGCATCTCTCTAGCTTTCCCTGCCTTCCAGGCAGCATTTATTCTTCCGGATAATTCTATCTTCCTTCTGGCAATTCCTGCCTCGCTTCTGGACAATCCCATCCGTGCCTTCAATCTCACCAGCTTCCTACCATTCTCTGGTCCGGCTTCAAGCAGTCTGTCCCTCTCACTGATGCTCCTTACTCCTTGCCCTAGGCAAGGCTGCCTGGGCTCTTCTGCCTAATCTGGAAGTGTCTGTCCTATATCCCTATGCATAACACATAGTATATTTACATTACAGTACATGACACACATCAAATACATTCGCATTAATGAATATTAGGGAACCGCACACAATTAGTAGACCAAGAGCGGAAACGCATAGGAGGGTCTATGGCAGGCAGAGTGCTAAAAGAGGAAAACGCCTTCATTGTTCATTCTTTGACAATCAACTGCTTTTACTGTAAAGAACTCTTTCCTATATGTTTACTCTATCAGTTGTGTGGACACAGCCAAACCAGGTTAGTACCACTGTGCATGTTAACAATTTTAACCCAGATAAGACCCTATTTGCGCTTTTTATCTTTTCCAGCTTTTTTCCGCTTCACTAATTATACATCTACTCAACTGCTTTAGAGCTTTTTTTTAAATCTCACATTTTTCTTAGAAAGTAGAGCCAAAAACTAAACTTTATGTCCAGCATGAGGCATAAAAGGGATTTATAGAGGCATTTCTACTTTTGGATCACATATTTCTATGTATTTTTAATCACATACCTTAAAATTATGCTTGCTTTTGCAGTTGCTGCTTGGTATTGAGAAATGCTACTTGTTTACTTGTAACCAACATATTCAAGCTCTCTCTTTCCCAGTTATTCTAAATTGTATTCCATTTAATTTATGTGCCATGCTTTTAATAAATTTGATAGTGTTTTTTACATGCATTCCCATTCTGTGATTTTGGACAAAACCCACTGCCAAAAAGTCAATGATCCAGCTTTACTATAATAATAATAATAATAATAATAATCATCTTTATTTATATAGCGCCAACATATTCCGCAGCGCTTTACAGTTGAACAGTTTCAAACACAACAGTCATAAGTAATAACGTTAACAATACAATAATTAAAGCGAAATAAGACGACCCTGCTCGTGAGAGCTTACAATCTACAATGATGTGAGGGAGATACAAAGCACAGGTTTGTATTTACAATGATGTATTTACAATGATGGTCCAGCCATCTTCAAGGGGTGGGGGATAGATGGAGATAGTGAATGGGCTACACACACACAAGCATAAAATGACTTTGATTACTGAATGTGATAGGCCGCTCTGAACAAATGTGTTTTGAGCGAGCGCCTAAAACTATGCAAATAGTGGATGGTCCTAATATCTTACTAACAAGCTGCTCTGTATATTCCAGATAATCTTTGTCTTATGTTTCAGATTTATTTGTTTTTAAACTTCTTTTTATTAGTTTTAAACAAGAAGGAAATGCAGCACATGCGACATACAATATACATTGTCCACCATAGCATCGCTTTCCTGGATCATCTTCCTGGCCAAATTACTAGTATAATTTCATTACTCACAAATATCATCTATCACATGGTTTAACAAGAAGCCGCGTTTCTTCATGGCCTTCAAGAAAAAGGCATCGCCGGTACTTTGACATACGTTTCCAGTAATATGCCTAGATTTGTCGCAGTGTAAAATAAAATTTTAACTGAAGAAACAGTAAAGAAGAAGGGAATAGTGTGGAAATCTAGAGAGAAAAAAGGGTGTGGGGGTAGGTTGCGGTGTAGAGAACAATGGGGGTAAGTGTCCAGTCATCAGTAAGTATCCCTTGTCCGCGTGAAGAGGCAACCTATTTTACCTTTCCTTATGATTGACTATCAGGTAACTTAAATACATTCTACTGTGCATTTAGAAGATTCAAATACTCATCTGATTCTCTAAAGAGTATCCAAGGCGCCCAGATCAAGTTGAATTTACTTGTTCCAAAGGTCGTGCTGGCTATTATCTCTTCAATATGATAAATTTGGTTAACTTTGTGTAGCCATTCGGCCACAGAAGGGCAGGTCTGAGACAGCCAGTATAAAGGAATTAACATTTTGGCTGCTGCCAACAAATACATTAGAAGTTTTTTGTGTTTAGATTGTGCTGTTTCACCTGACCAATTCAAAAAGATCAATCTCAGGGATGGAGGGTCTGGGAGCTGACAAAGTTTTGTCGAAATTTTAAGCAATTTACTCCAGAATGGCTGAATTTTATCGCACTGCCACCAAATATGTATATAAGATCCCTTCTCTCTAAGGCATCTCCAGCACTCCGAGGACGCCTCAGGTTGCCATTTCTTTTTTATGTCCGGAGTGGCGTACCACCTAGTAAGGACTTTGTAGGAGTTTTCTTGGATCTTTACAGATCCAGAAGAACCATGCGAGTTTTTATAAATCTTGTCAACCTCCCATTCCTGTAGCTCCACCCCAAGATCTCTTTCCCATTTTAATATGAACGCTCTTTTAACTGAGGTAGCATGGGTCAAAAGCATCTGATAAAGTTTGCCCAGCACGCCCCTCGGTTTATTTGTCTGGGCCAACAACTTTTTGAAATTAGTCAGTTCTCTAAATGGGAGTCCAGATTGTAGATATAACCTAAATGAGTTTTTGAGCCTATTATAATGAAGAAAGGTAATGTGGTAGTGCGGGAATTTCGTTTGCAAATCCTGAAGAGGGAGGATCGCTCCGTCTTCCATGAAGTCATCTAGGTTATCATTTATCTTGTGTAAAGTGTCTATGTCTCTATTGTCAGGGCGGTCTAGGTAGAGGCCGGGTAGGTCTTTTACCTTTATAAGAGGGAATGGGAGCGGCATCAGTGAGGATGAAAATGTAGACCAGGACTTAATCAAATTCCTTGTAATTGCGTTTTGGGAAGAGGCTTTTTTTAAAAATACCATGGATGAATGGAGTAAAGTGGTAATTGGAACCGACAATGACTCTTTCGCAATCTCTATCCAGGGTTTGTGGTCATTGTCTCTCTCCCAATCAATCAGAAGAGACAAAGTCGCCGCTGAGTGGTATTTTTGTGGGTCTGGAATTCCCATACCTCCTTTGTGTTTAGGCAAGGAAAGTGTGTTATAATTTATTCTGGGCTTCAAACCTCCCCATATGTATCTGCCGAAAAGAGACCTGACCCTCTGGAGGAACATGTTTGGAACTGTAATTGGTAACATTCTGGAGATATAGCTATACTTGGGTAATAGGAAACCTTTGATGAGGTTTTTTCTTCCCATCCAGGAGACATAGGGGGCCTTCCATGACTTAATGGCTCCTAGAGTGTTATCGAGAAGGGGCACGAAGTTGAGTGAGAAAAGGGAGTTCCAATGTGGGCTTAATTTAATACCTAGATATTTAATATATTTAGAGTTCCATTTAATTGGGAAAACTGCCTTCAGCTTTTGGATTATTCTAGAGCTTATATTTATTCCCATCGCCTCAGATTTCTCTAGGTTGATCTTAAAGTTCGAAAGCTTTCCAAAAGTCTTGAACCTCTCTAGCACCGCTGGGATTTCTCTCACTGGGTCCGATAGAAGCAAGAGAAGATCTGCAAACCCCGCTACTACATGTGGAGTACCCGCAATCTTAATTCCCTCTACTGCCGGATGTTGTCTGATACTCTGTATTAATGTCTCAATAGTTAAGATAAACAAAGCTGGTGAGAGGGGACATCCCTGGCGTGTGCCATTTTTGATCTCGAAAGGGGGCGAAAAGTCCCCATTTACTCTTACTTTTGCGGATGGAGATTTGTACATTTGAAAGATGGCTTCAATATCTATTGGTGGGAAACCAAACCTGTTCAGGGTCTCATGCATAAATGTCCAGTCCACTCTGTCAAAAGCCTTCTCTGCGTCGGTACCCATCAAAATTAAAGGTTTATGATGGTTATGGGCATGTTGCATCAAATACAGAACTCTCAGGGAGTTATCTCTTCCCTCCCTTCCCTTCACAAAGCCAACCTGGTCCGGAGAGACAAGTGTGTCCAGGATCTGGCTAATCCTTGTGGCCAACATTTTTGCAAATATTTTTAGATCGTTATTCAGCAGTGAGATCTGTCTGTAATTACTGCACAACTTGGGATCTCTGCCCTCTTTATGCATTAATGTAACGTGTGCTTCCAATGTTTGTCTCTCAAAAGTTTTGCCCTTCAAAACATCGTTGCACAACTTTAACAAGTGCGGGCCCAGCATCTCCCAGAAAGTCTTATAGTAGGAAGTCGGCAGTCCATCCGGGCCCGGGCTCTTGCCCATAGGACAGCATGACAGTGTGGACTGGATTTCCCCAATAGTGAAGGGAGCAGACAACTCCTGTTGCTGAGTTTCAGATAAAATTGGGAGTTTTAAGTTTTGTAGAAATTCTTGTATGCTAATTCGTCTATTTTCCAATTGTTCTACACTCTCTCCCGGTCTTAATTTATACAGGGTTGAATAATATTCTTTAAAGGTGACGGCTATTCCGTCTGGATTTGTGATTTTGACTCCATCAGAGCGTTTAACCTTGTAAATAAGGGATTTGGCTTTACGTTTTTTGATCATGGTTGTCATAAATTTTGTCATTTTATCCCCATGTGTAAATACCCTGTGTTTCCATCTGGTGTAGATTTTTATCGATTCTTTGTTTAGTAAGTCTCTAAGAGATTGTCTCCTCTGAGTGAGTAGATTTAAAGTGTTAGGATCTAAAGTCGTCTTATGGTCTCTTTCCAATGTTTGAATCTCTTTATGTAGTGTCTCAATTTTTTCTTTTCTGTTTCTGTTCCTATGCGAGGCCATAGAGATAAATTCGCCTCTGGTTGCGGCTTTGTGAGCTTCCCAGATAGTTGAAAATTTGATATTTTCACTAAGGTTGGTCTCAAAGAACTCCTTGATTTTCTTGTTAATTTTACCTCTGGAAGACTCGTCCGCAATCAGAGTTTCATTTAACCTCCAAGGATTATTTTTTGGTCTTTGGCCTATCATAAGTTTGATCAGTAATATGGAGTGATCCGAATGTACGCTCGAAACTATTTGTGAATCCCTCAGATATGCCGACATTTGGAATGGGATGAATAGATAGTCTATTCTACTGTAGGACGATTGTGCCTGCGAGAAATGTGAAAAGTCTCGTCCTGTAGGATTTAGGAATCTCCACGTGTCGATCAATTGATGTAGATGTAAGGTTGTTCGAATGCGCGTTAATGCGTTTTTTGAAATGTTAGACTTCCCGCTAGAGGAGTCTATTTGTGGCTCAAGAGGGGCATTCAGATCTCCTCCCAGATTCAAAGTGCCCTCTATAAATTGGCTTGTCTCTCTCATAATTTTAGAGAACCAGGTGTCTTGTTTTACATTAGGGGCATATAAACAACCGATCGTGACCAGTTTGTGTGCTAGAATCCCTTTTATGAAAATGTATCTGCCATCTTTGTCATGGAGCTGATCACGGTACTGAAAGGGTGTGTCTCTTGCAAGAGCAATTGCCACTCCCCTTCCCTTCCTAGAAGAGGAAAAGGAGTGAAACCATGTATTATAGTAGTGTTTTTCAAAGCTTGGGGTTTTGTCCTGGATGAAGTGGGTCTCCTGTAGAAGTGCAATGTCAGTCCCTAATTTCTTAATGTGTGACAGTACCTGTGATTTTTTAACTGGAGCGTTCAGACCTCTTACGTTGTATGACGCAATTGTTGTCTCTTGCAGTCGGTCAGCCATGTCAGGTCAATAGGTTTGCAGATGAGTTGCTGACGGACAAGGGAGAAGTTGTGAAAGGAAAGATAGTAAAAAAGCAAGAACGTTAACATGTAACTTAAAACAACAAGGGCTTGTTGCCCTAAATTAGCAACTTTTTTCGATATCAACAAAATTGCAAATGCCATTATAACGACCATCAGGGGAATGATGGAATGCAGCATAGCTAAATTATCTTATCGTTCCATATGAAGGCGGGATAGTCTCCACGGATCATCTAAGAGGTTGCATGCCTGAATAGTCCAGAAACAAGAGTTATCAATTCAGACCGTGGAGGGGTTTTGTCTCCCTGCTTGTCTCCTTCTGTGTCTTCGTTCTTTGGAGTTGTCCGCTTTTTTCCATGGTTCTTGTAATGCCAAGTCTGGAAGGCTAAACTCGGTGCGGGCAAGGCGAAGATCCGGTATCTGGTCTAGTTGAATGTCCAGCTCTGTGCACACCTTAGCAACGTCAGAGGATGACTTGACAGTAAATCCCTTGCCGTCTGCCGTGACGAAGAGGCCAAATGGGAAAAGCCAGCGAAACAGAAATTGTCTTTGTTTGAGAGCATCTGTGAACGGCTTCAGTAGGTATCTTTTGGACAGGGTTGATGGTGCCAGATCATAAAAAACCCGGATTTTAGAGCCTTCATACTCCAGGGTGCCAAGTGACCTTGTCTTTTTAAGAATCTTTTCTTTCATGCGGAAATCCAAAATTCTACAAATGACATCCCTTGGGAATTCTGATTGTTTGGGCTTGGGTTTTAACGCCCTATGTGCTCTCTCAAGGACTAGCATCTTTCCCTCCTCTGGGTCCAGCATAGGTAGGAAAAGATCATGGCGAATGGCTGGCACATCTTCCTGGTCTGATGCTTCCGGGGCACCCCGAATCCTGAGATTGTTTCTTCTGTTTCTATTTTCGATGTCTTCCATCGCAGTATAGAGGGAATTTATATGATCTTCTTGTTGCAGGAGACCAGATTTCAGGTCCCCAGTGAAGGCAGACAATTTTGATTGTCCTTCTTCCAGCTCCTCCACCCTACCCCCTATCTGCTGAATCTCTTTTTTAATTGTAGATAAGTCGTTAGCCAGAGGGGCCAGAGACGAGGATAAGATACTTTTAATGAAGCCTCTGGAGATTGGTTTATCTGAGTCCGAGAAATCAGAAGGATCTACTTGCAAATCCTCTGGCTCCTGATCGTCGTCTGCCTCTCTAGGCTGCGACGAGTCGTGCTTAGGGCCACTTTGTTTTGTGAAAATTTTTTCCATCTTTTTGGATGTTTGTGGGCCACTGTTGACACTAGCAACAGATGGTTTTCCAATCTTGACCATGGTCCCTTTATGTTAATTGATACCAGGACCACAGTGCGTTGCACCACTTAGAATTGTAGACTGAAATCAGTGCGATTAGATGTACAGTCGTGTGGCAGAATAGGGACTGGAATGAAGGAAGACCTCCCGACTGGAATTTTTCAAATGGCCACTAGATGGGGGTCACGTGCAATTCTATTCATGCTGTTTTCACTAGATCATCCAGTGGAGCATTTTTTAGAACCATATTGGAGTGGTAGAAGGAAACAGAATTATCTTGATAGCTGTTTAATTGAATTTATCAGCAGTGAGCATTCTTTTATGATATAGGGAGCATCTTCACATTATCCCTCAGGAGCTTCCTCTCTCGCAATCAACATGGAACTACTGAACATTCCCCGGTGGGCATCGTGGTTTAATTCTTAGATCATGGCAGTAAGAAGAGATTGGGCGATTCTCCCAGACAATCTCACTTATCTCAGCAATGAGAAATTATCAGTACAGGGCAAACTTCAAAGATAGTAGGAGCTTTGTGTTTGTGCTCAGGGTAGCCCCACAGAATCACCACTTCCAGACTCTTCTATTGGGGGGAGGGGGAGAGCGACTACAGGTTGCCTGGAACGTTTAACGCCCCTGGATTTTCAGGGGTTTATTTTGGGCCTGTCAGTGGCTGACCGCGGCCTTTACTTCCTACAGCCCAGTCAGAGGAGATCGTCCCCCTCCCAACTCTCCCCTCACCCACCTCCCGAGGGCTCCTTCGCTGACCTCCTCTCCTTGGGATCAACGAAGTGGCCTGTATAACTGTGCCTGTGTCCAGGGGGCGGCTTATGCTGCAGCAGTAGGGGATGAGCGCTGGGCCTTCTGGAGGGGAATCCCCACCGCGCGTCTCCCGACACCCGTCGGCCTCAGCTCACCCGATCTTCCTCTCCTCCGCTTCTCAGGGCTTCCCGTCCCCTCCCCCGCTCTTATCTCCAGCGGTCGGTGTTTTCTCCGCTGCTCCTTACTGTGAGCGGTCAGCAGCAAGCCACAGGGAGATCCAGCCTTTAGGGTCCTCTGTATGTCCCACGCTCCACCGTCTCCCTCGTGTCTCAGTTATCTCCCTTTTCCATGTGGGAGGAAGGACTTCTGGACTCAAAATAAAGACAACCTCTGATGAGGTTTGATGGACTTAGTGGCTCCGGGGCTTTTTTCTTAATTCCCGAGGCTCAGGGTGGTGGATCGCTTCAGATGAAGCAGGAGCTCCTTGTAACGTGCCCTGCTCCCTCAGCAGCCATCTTGGATCTCCTTATGTTTCAGATTTAAACTATGTATTTGATTCTTGAGAATCAAACATCCCAGGATCATTTTATAATAGTGGGGTTATGAACTGACCCTAATCTACAAGTTCCAGCATTCCTCTGGGTTTTGGTCATTTACGTCCTCACATTTGGTGGCAACCTAACCATTCTTCTGATCTCTCTGGATCATCGTCTTCACACACCCATGTACTTTTTTCTGGCCAACCTCTCTATAATTGACATGGTATCAAACTTCATTACCCTTCATAGGGCACTCATTAACTTTATTATAGGGATTAAAGCTATCCATTTTGTGGCTTGTATGATGCAAATGTATATCTTTGCAGACCTAACATGCAATGAACTTCTGATTCTGATGGTGATGAGTTATGACCGGCACGTTGCAATCTGCAATTTTTTACGTTATCATGCAGTCATGAACCAGAGGGTTTGTACGACCTTGGTTATCATGTGTTGGCTGTTGGGGTTTATACAAGTTCTTCCGATTGTTTTTGTGCTTTCAAGTTTCACCCGATATAGGTCCAATGTGGTCAAACACGTCTTCTTTGACCCTTTATCCGTGAAAAAGCTCCTCTGTGGTTATAGCTATTACCTAGAGCTTGCAATTTACGTAAAAGGAGCGTTTGATGCCACATGTCCTTTTCTACTCACGTTCCTTTCTAATGTTTTCATCATGGCCACCATGCTGAAAATTCGTAACACCACTGGAAGACGTAGGGCCTTCTATACATGTTCCTCACACCTCATGGTAATTGTCCTCCTTTACACAACTCTTGTCTTTCAATATTTAAGACCTCACTCAATGATCAATTTAGACTCCAATAAGCTCTTCTCGTTGTTCAACAAGGCTGATGTCCCAATGCTGAACCCCTTGATTTACAGCTTGAAAAATAAGGATGTGAAAGCTGCTTTAAAAAGGAGGCTCCAGAGGACGTAAAAAGAAAAAAAAAAACAATAAGATTGTGACTCAGATTGCCCAAATTACAGTGCCAGTGACAGTCACACAATAGTTCCGGTGTCTCCATAACATTGCCAGCATTGTCAGGTCATTGATGAGATCTCTTAATTGAAGGTGAGCCTAATTATGCTGTTCTCATCCTTGGAATTAAAAGCATGATCACTTACCGGGACAAGTTCATGAAGTCCCATCAGGACAAGTTACATAACAGAAGGTCACATTAGACTAGAAGGCAGCAATCGGATAGCAAAAATCATCTGTAGCAACATAACATGCCAAACAGCAACAAATTAGTGGACAAGGTGTTCCAGCATCGCATCAATGTCAACACAAGACAGCCAATCAGGCTGGAGAGGTGTAGAGTGTCACTGGGTCTCCACAGTGTTGGACTGAGGATCGTTAGGCCCAATTGAGTAAAGGACCAAGGGTATCCATTACTTCCAATGCTGGCTACATATTTTTGTGACCACTTAGGCAATAAAGTTACATTAGACCTTCCCATTCCTGTATATTATGCAACAACAATGAATGCCATGATGAGGTTTTTTTTCATAGATTTAGCCACATTTTTTGCATCATTTCCTGTCAAAGTAAAACTTTTTGGGCTACATTCAAAACGCTATGTGTGGCAGAAAACTAACACTGCACATCACCCTGAAAACACAATTCCTACTGTCAAACATGGCGGTGGAAGCATCAAGCTATGGGGAGGCTTTTCTTTAGCAGGGGCAGGAAAGCTGGTCAGAGTTGATGGGGAGATGGATGGAGCAAAATTTTAGGGCAATTCTGGAGGAAATCCTGTTAGAGGCTGGAAAAGAAAAGGCTTGCGACTGGGGCGTAAATTCACCTTCCAGCAGGACAATGACCTTAAACATACTGCCAGAGCTACAATGGAGGATTTAGATAAAAGCATATTCATGTGTGTGAATGGCCCAGTCAAAGTCCAGACCTAAATCCCATTGAGAATCTGTGGCAAAGCATGATAAGTGCCATTCACAGACATTTCCATCCAGTCTCACTGAGAGAAAGCAAGCGTGCAAAGAGGAAGGGGAAAAAAATTTCACGTAGATGTGCAAAGCTGGTAGAGACAGATCCCAACAGAAGGAAGCAGTAATTGCAGGGAAACGTGATCGTACAAAGTATTGACTCAGGGGGTTGAATATAAATACACCTTACAATTTTTCAGATTTATATTTTACATTGTTTAGAAAACCATGTGTTAGGCTACTTTCACACATCAGTTTTTTGCCATCAGGCAGGATCCGGCTATTTTTAGAAAAAACGTATCCGGCATAAATTTTGGAGAACTGTAGAAACGGATCCGTTTTTCTGCTGGATCCGTCTAGCAGGTTATATCTGTTTCCTGGGGGCTGGCCAATTGGATCTGAGCATGCGCAGACTTAAAAAAACGGATCCGGTGGCTGGATCCGTCTTTTTCTGGATCCGGCGCATTCCGGCGCCCATAGACTTTCATTGTAGCAAAAAGCCGGAAGCGTCGGATCCGCCGCTTCCGGCTTTTTCACCGGAGACAAAAAACGTTACAGTAGCCGTTTTTTCCAGACGCCGGAATGAGACAGGTAGCCGGATCCGGCAAAAAACGGATGAAACGCAATGCCACCCGGCGCGATCCGGCGCTAATGCAAGTCAATGGGGAAAAACTGGATCCGGCATTGCATTTTGCCGGATCCGGTTTTACAAAAAAAAGCCGGATCGCACCTGACGGCAAAAAACTGATGTGTGAAAGAGGCCTTAGGCAATATCTGGTACTGTGGTCCCCCATTCAGGTCCAGCCACTGCAATTGCGGCTCAGCACAGACTTCTGTCCCAGTGTCTTGCTCAGGCTCGTGGTATACGTTTGGTTACTGCCGGCTCTCCACCCATGTCTAGGGTAACCAGTGATATGCAGGTGCAACCTTGTGCTCTGGAGTCTAAGTCCAGAGATCACCTTCCTAAGCATGTCCATGATGTGGCGTCTACTCATTGGTGGTCGGACGTTAGCTGCTCTGATGATGTGGCAGTTCCGGATTGGCCCGTGGGTGATGTCTCGGCCGACTGGGCATGATTGTTTGGGGTGGAGCTAGTGTCATTTTGTTTTGGTGTTTGTGGGTGGTTACCCTATTACTCCACCTGCACGTTTGCGTTTTGTCCGTCTATGCTGCACACAGCCTAGAGAGTATCCCACATAAAGTAAATTAAAACTAAACCTTTAATGAACCATTAAAAGGACATAACACACAAAAACATTACAAAAAAGTGCTCATGTGAACCAGTGCTCAATAAAAAATGGTTTGGTCTCACCATTGGTATTAGATATAGCATTCCAGCATCAGGGCGTATCCTGCTGGAGAGACGATCCACTCATGGGGAGCCGAGACATGGGAAAATCAGTGTTAGTGTAAAGTATTCCCTTACACTCCCTGTCGAGCCCCAGCGTTACTCCTGTCCTAACAAGGACAGGCCCCAAGTGGATCCTGTAGTGGACACCCCCACTGATAAGGGGAAAAATAGACAAAAGCTCCCTACGCTTTTCTTCCCCAATGGTGGGGATTCATCAGGGGAGTCAAATAGATATAAAGCAGTAGGAAAGGATATATAGAATTAGTGTTGTCCGTTATGTCCACAGGCCCTGCAGTGGCGAGGTGCCTAACAAGCTAGTGTGACTGTCCCTGTCACTACCAAGTGGAGTCCTGGAGGGGAAAGCACATGGACTCTTGATAAAGACTCCATTATTTGTAAGCTCCACCCCCGGCATCTGACATCAGGTCACAAACTGCTACTGATATTAACCCCCTGCATTCCATCAGCTGCTACCGATATTAACCTCCTGTTTTCCAAAATGCAGGACGCATGCAAGGAAACGGCCATATTATCTATTGTTTCTAATATCATATTTCATGTGTCCAAAGTGTGAATGGTATCATAAACAGGTTAATGCAGCCTCTTCCTATATTCCAAAATACAGGACGCGTGAAACAGAAACTGCCACAGTGCACATAATTACCAGAATCGCATTTATTGCGATCAGAGTGTGAATGGTGTCCTAGAGCAATAAATACGGCTGCTACTGATATTAACCCCCTGCATTCCATTACCTGCTACCAATATTAACCTCCTGTTTTCCAAAATGCAGGACGCATGCAAGGAAACGACCATATTACCCATTGTTTCCAATATCATATTTAATGCGTCCAAAGTATTGGTGAGCATTTGGGGGATATTCGTAACCAGAGGAATACCCCCATTTCTAGACATGTAAACGGCACACATGGAGGGGATACTGGCACCATCCGCTTTATGGGTATTGATAAACTCAAGATACCTCCACGGGGAGGCGATTTTGATAAAATGCTGCTACAAAGGGAAACAAGGTGGATTTTTCTATTGAATACATGTCACCCCCTTGGTTTGAATGAGCAGTTAAATTTTGGCAGCTTTCTATAATATATTCCTTTTCTCGTCTGCTTGGTGGATCTTTTGGTCTGCGGAAAATTCTAGTACACTGTGGAAAGTTTGCTCCGGTCCCTGCGAGTTATAGAGTCAGCCTAAAAAACAGGATTGCTTAATTATCATATACTAGATGGTGGCTCGATTCTAAAGCATCGGGTATTCTAGAATATGTACAGGACTGTGCATGTGTAATGAGCGACGCAGCAGTGATGCCTTTAACGGCTGTAATGTGCCTGTACAATAAGCAATGTGGCCGTGTTGCCGCAATGACTAAGTGACTGTCCCTGATTGGTCAGAGAGGCGGGATTTCCGTTACAGACAGACAGACAGACAGACAGACAGACAGACAAAATTAGACAATAGTAGATGATATGAAGGGAGATTATCTGTCCTGCATCTTTTTGATACTCCTTTCTGTTTTATTGTATGTCCTGGTCTAAACTTAAAAATAAGAGTCTACACAAGGACAATTCTGAAGGGAGTGTACAGTGTGTCAACCATTAAATTATGTACTAATGTGGAGTTCCTCTGGGGATACTAAGTGTACATTCTGTTTACCCTTTATCTCTCCAGGAGACTGTCTACATCAGGGAGAATTTGGCGAGAGAGTTTATCAGGAAGTTAGTGTCTCCTGCTGGGGCTGGTTTCTTCTTTTTTCAAAAGAAGAATGGAGAGTTACGCCCTTACATTGACTATAGGGGTTTGAACGCCATCACTATTAAGAATAAATATCCTCTGCCATTAATCTTCGAGCTCTTCGATAGGTTGCGGGGTGCTAGGATATTCATGAAGTTGGACTTGCGTGGGGCCTATAATCTTGTTCGGATAATTGAAGGGGACAAATGGAAGACAGCCTTTAATACCCGGGACGGTCATTATGAGTACTTAGTTATGCCATTTGGTCTCTGTAATGTCCCCGCAGTCTTTCAAGACTTTGTAAATGACATCTTTCGGGAATTGTTATCCATGTCTGCGATAGTATATCTAGATGACATACTCATCTATTCCCCAGATCTTGACACTCACCGTAAAGATGTGTGTAGAGGCTTTGATCTCTTACGCGCCAATTCTCTTTTTGCCAAACTGGAGAATTGCTTGTTTGAGCAGGAGTCCCTACCATTTCTTGGGTACATTGTTTCAGCCAAGAGTTTAGCTATGGACCCAGCCAGCTGGAGTCGGTGTTGAACTGGCAGGAGCCTCATTCCTTTAAAGCTGTACAGCGCTCTATGGGTTTCATCACTTATTACCGCCAGTTCATTCCCCACTTCACCACATTAGCAGCTCAGTTGGTAGCCCTCACCAGGAAGGGAGTTAGTCCTAGCCAGTGGCCTGAGGAGGTCTCCAAGGCCTTTACCTCCCTGAAGTTACTGTAACAACCCTGCTGGCATCACTGCATGGCCTCCCATTCTCCGCACACCAACTTACTTTCTGCTTCAAGCCATGCTGTGAATTCTGTCTGTTGCCAGCTCTGTGCCTCTGCTCTCCATGTTTCCAGACTGTGTGTATAGGGGGGCGGCGCCTGAACTCTCTGGTTCTTATGCAGTCAGGGTGCACCTGTGTAATATGTCCCTTACCAATCACCTGGAGCCCTTGACTATTTAGTTTCGCCACTCCCACTGAAACATTGCCTGTGCAATGTCTAAACTCAGTTAGCTCCTTGCTGCTGAGCTAGCCAGGCCCTGTCCTATGTCTTGCCTTCTCTGAAGGCTCTTACTGCGTAATCCTGTGTCTTGGTACCTTGCCTAGCATTTCTCTGTCCGCCTGCCAGGAGGCAGAATATCCTGGCCCTTGAGTCTTGTTCCCAGTGCCTTGTCTGTTCTCTGTCCGCCTGCCAGGAGGAAGAATATCCTGGTCCTTGTGTCTTTGTCCCTAAGTCTCTGTCTGAACTCAGTCTTACCTCTGTCTGTCAGTCTCCTTGTCTGTGGTTCCTTCTCTGCTGTGTCTTTCCTTGTGTCTTCCCTATCTGTGCGTCTGCTCCCTGGCTGCTCTGTCTGCATGGCTCCCTAGCCGCTCTGTCTGCACGGCTCCCTAGCCGCTCTGTCTGCACGGCTCCCTAGCCGCTCTGTGTGCACGGCTCCCTAGCCGCTCTGTCTGCTCGGCTCTCTAGCCGCTCTGCCTGCTCGGCTCTCTAGCCGCTCGGCTCTCTAGCCGCTCTGCCTGCACGGCTCTCTAGCCGCTGTGCCTGCACGGCTCTCTAGCTGCTCTGCCTGCACGGCTCCCTAGCCGCTCTGCCTGCACGGCTCCCTAGCCGCTCTTCCTGCACGGCTCCCTAGCCGCTCTTCCTGCACGGCTCCCTAGCCGCTCTGCCTGCTCGGCTCCCTAGCCGCTCTGCCTGCCTGGCTCCCTTGGAGCCCAGCCTACTCCACACTCCTGCGGCTCTGCCTACTCCGCACTCCTGCGGTTCCGCCTACCTGCACCTCCTGTGTGAACAGGTCCAAACCTGTTCCTTCATATTCCACTCCTTCTTGCCTATATCCATACCTGCACGTCCTGTGTGAACAGGTCCAAACCTGTTCCTTCATATTCCACTCCTTCCTGCCTATATCCATACCTGCACCTCCTGTGTGAACAGGTCTAAACCTGTTCTCTCATATACCACTCCTGCTAGCCCTGCGTCTCAAGCCATCACCTACCTGCTCTGTGTCTCCAAGCCGTGCCCGCTTGCCCAGTGTCTCCAAGCCGTGCCCGCTTGCCCAGTGTCTCCAAGCCTTGCCCGCTTGCCCAGTGTCTCCAAGCCGTGCCTGCTTGCCCAGTGTCTCCAAGCCGTGCCCGCTTGCCCAGTGTCTCCAAGCCGTGCCTGCTTGCCCAGTGTCTCCAAGCCGTGTCTCCAAGCCGTGCCTGCCTGCCAGTGTACCAAGCCGTGCCTGCTTGCCCAGTGTCTCAGCCTGCCTGCTAGTCACACCTGTCCAAGTGACTTGTCCCCGAGTGGGATCAGCAGCCACAGCCAGACACCACCCTGGAGTGGCACCCGACAGCTACCTGCCGCACAAGCCTGACCTCACCATCAGAGGCTCCAGTGAAGACCGAGGTAGCTGTCGTAGTCACGCCCCTTCCAGGGTAGTCTGGTTTGTGGCACAGTGGGGCCACAACCCCCCGGCTCACGCCAGTCAGCCAAGGCGCGAGCGTGACAGTTTGCACAGGCCATGGTCCCGCTGAGTCCCATGTCCTTCCGCTCGCAGAGCATGATAAACTCTCTCCCTGCCAGTGTGAGCCACCGGAAGAGTTTGTTCCACCTTGTGTGGTTCCAATTGTTGAGACTTCTGAACCACTCAGTCTCCAAGGCCATCTATGAGCAGCTCCTGGCCTATGAAGAGCACGACCCAGCAGACCCGCCTAGGTTCTATGGGGACCCCAAAGAGTGCCAAGGGTTCCTGAAAAAGTGCCTGCACTACATCCTGCAGAATGCAGATTGTTTCCCCTCTGACCGGGTCAAGGTGGGATACATCATGTCCTACCTAGCTGGTGATGCCTTGATGTGGATCTGTCCCCTTTGGGAAGCAGGGGACCCTGTCGTCTTGAGCCTGGGGGCTTTCCTGGTGGCCTTCCGTAAAGTCTTTGATGTGCCTCGACCAGTTGCTCCTGAAAAGTCTTCCCCTCCAAGCTTCCAGAGACAGACTAGACAAGAGGAACCTGTGGGTGAAACATCTCAACCACCTATGACCATCCAGCCATCACCTGTTCCACAGTCTGCCGATGCGGCCTCTCGTGCAAGATCCAAGAGGTCTAAAAAGAAGAAGCGGGCCAAGTTGCAGCCGGAATCTGGCCTCTGCCCTGTGAAGCCTGTGCTCCAGAACCCTGGGCCAGTAGAAGAGGCTGCCCCTGGCGAGAGTACTCCCTCTCCATTAAACTCTTTAACTGTTTCTCTGCCTTCAGGGAGCTTTGGTGTATTTAAGTCGCCAGTCTTAGAGTCAGTGTGTGGTCTCTGTCATACAGCTCCCGAAGCCGGCGTGGGCGTTGTCTCGAGGTGGCCGAGCCCTATTGGAGAACAGTCTAGTCCTGCAAGGACAACTACAGCTCCAGGTCGGAGCTTTGTATATGAAGAAGTTCGTCTTCCATTGGCTGTCTGGTATGCCCATAGTTCATTCTGAACCAGAGATCCTGATGCCCATTTATGTTTGGAGACCCAGCAAGGCACCACACTTGAAACAACCAAATGACAAGAGGTGTCTGGTTCCCTTGCGTCGCATTCAGTCAGCAAGGTCGTCTTCTTCGCCTGGTTTGCTAGTTGCCTAGTCAAGGTGTGAGGATGCCTCTGAAGAGGGGGAGGCGGTCTCAGTCTCCTCACACATCCCCAGCGACTATACCAGTGTTCTGCTCCCAAGAGCACCCCTGCCTCTTGATTGTCTTCCCCAGGATAAAGGGCTGAAGATGGATCCAGAGTGTATGCCTTCAGCTCCCTTGTGGCCTAGGGGTGAAGGTCCCAAGACAGAGCTTCACTCATCATCTAACCAGGAAGATGTGGTCCAGTTTTTTCAGGGTAACAGGCTGAAGTGACTCCCTGTATGTATGCCTCCAGCTTCCATTTGGCAGGTGGGTGAAGAGGTTGGAACAGTGACCTACGTATCTCCGTTTCTCACCAACCGGGAGGAGGAGGTCCAATTTTTCTGGCATGTCGGGCTGAAGTTGGACTCAGTGAAGGTGTCTTCTGTTTCTAGCTGGTCGGCTGATGTAGGGGTCAAGTCTGTAGCTTCCAGGTCCCTGCCCTCTGCCAATCAGGAGGAAGAAGTCCTTGTACCCTCTGTGTTGGAAACTGTTAGGCACCAAGAAACTTGGCACTCGGTGATTCCAGATGGCACACGTATTCCACCCTACCTGAAGGATGTCGTGTCAACCTGGACTGTATGTGGTCCCGTACTCCTTCTTCTGGTCATTCTGGCAGGCTTGAGGAAGAGGGGCCGTAAAGGGGGGGTACTGTAACAACCCTGCTGGCATCACTGCATGGCCTCCCATTCCCCGCACACCAACTTACTTTCTGCTTCAAGCCATGCTGTGAATTCTGTCTGTTGCCAGCTCTGTGCCTCTGCTCTCCATGTTTCCAGACTGTGTGTATAGGGGGGCGGCGCCTGAACTCTCTGGTTCTTATGCAGTCAGGGTGCACCTGTGTAATATGTCCCTTACCAATCACCCGGAGCCCTTGACTATTTAGTTTCGCCACTCCCACTGAAACATTGCCTGTGCAATGTCTAAACTCAGTTAGCTCCTTGCTGCTGAGCTAGCCAGGCCCTGTCCTATGTCTTGCCTTCTCTGAAGGCTCTTACTGCGTATTCCTGTGTCTTGGTACTTTGCCTAGCATTTCTCTGTTCGCCTGCCAGGAGGCAGAATATCCTGGCCCTTGAGTCTTGTTCCCAGTGCCTTGTCTGTTCTCTGTCCGCCTGCCAGGAGGCAGAATATCCTGGCCCTTGTGTCTCTGTCTGAACTCAGTCTTACCTCTGTCTGTCAGTCTCCTTGTCTCTGGTTCCTTCTCTGCTGTGTCTTTCCTTGTGTCCTCCCCATCTGTGCGTCTGCTCCCTGGCCGCTCTGTCTGCACGGCTCCCTAGCCGCTCTGTCTGCACGACTCCCTAGCCGCTCTGTCTGCACGGCTCCCTAGCCGCTCTGTCAGCACGGCTCTCTAGCTGCTCTGTCTGCTCGGCTCTCTAGCCGCTCTGCCTGCTCGGCTCTCTAGCCGCTCTGCCTGCTCGGCTCTCTAGCCGCACGGCTCTCTAGCCGCTCTGCCTGCACGGCTCGCTAGCCACTCTGCCTGCACGGCTCTCTAGCCGCTCTGCCTGCATGGTTCTCTACCCGCTTTGCCTGCACGGCTCCCTAGCCGCTCTGCCTGCACGGCTCCCTAGCGGCTCTGCCTGCTCGGCTCCCTAGCCGCTCTGCCTGCTCGGCTCCCTAGCCCGGCTCCCTTGGAGCCCAGCCTACTCCGCACTCCTGCGGCTCCAAATACCTGCACCTCCTGTGTGAACAGGTCCAAACCTGTTCCTTCATATTCCACTCCTTCCTGCCTATATCCATACCTGCACCTCCTGTATGAACAGGTCCAAACCTGTTCCCTCATATTCCACTCCTTCCTGCCTATATCCATACCTGCACCTCCTGTGTGAACAGGTCTAAACCTGTTCTCTCATATACCACTCCTGCTAGCCCTGTGTCTCAAGCCGTCACCTACCTGCTCTGTGTCTCCAAGCCGTGCCCGCTTGCCCAGTGTCTCCAAGCTGTGCCCACTTGCCCAGTGTCTCCAAGCCGTGCCCGCTTGCCCAGTGTCTCCAAGCCGTGTCTCCAAGCCGTGCCTGCCTGCCAGTGTACCAAGCCGTGCCTGCTTGCCCAGTGTCTCAGCCTGCCTGTTAGTCACACCTGTCCAAGTGACTTGTCCCCGAGTGGGATTAGCAGCCACAGCCAGACACCACCCTGGAGTGGCACCCGACAGCTACCTGCCGCACAAGCCTGACCTCACCATCAGAGGCTCCAGTGAAGACCGAGGTAGCTGTCGTAGTCACGCCCCTTCCAGGGTAGTCTGGTTTGTGGCACAGTGGGGCTCAACCCCCTGGCTCGCGCCAGTCAGCCAAGGCGCGAGCGTGACAGTTACATTTTGCTAGGGTGCCAGTTCTGCATCGGTTCAATGTTGATAAGTCTTTCATCTTGGAGGTGGATGCCTCTTCGGTTGGTGCTGGGGCAGTCCTGTATCAAAAGGATGCTCAAGGTCGGAAGCATCCTTGTTTCTTTTTCTCTAAAACCTTCTCACCAGCGGAGAGGAATTATTCCATTGTAGAGAGGGAAGTGCTCACTATGAAATTGGCTTTTTCGGAGTGAGACATCTCCTGTAGGGAGCTCGGCATCCCTTTAAGGTCTTTACGGACCATAAAAATCTCCTATACATTCAGACTCTCCAATGGCTAAATTCTCGCCAGGCTAGGTGGTCCTTAATCTTCTACCTGTTCAATTTTACCATTAATTATTTGTCCAGGGAGAGGCACTTACGTGCCAATGCCCTCTCCCGCTCAGTAGTCTCTTCTGAGGATGGGAACGAGCCACGTCTAATACCCCCTTCGGAGAGCCTTCGAACGGTGTCACCTGTGTCTCTAGAGCAGGTACCTCCGGGAAAATCTTATGTACCACCTAATCTGCAGCCGGAGGTTCTCTCGTGGGCACACACCTCCAATTTGGGTGGTCATTTCAGCATCAAAAGGACTACTGAACCCGTGAGCTTGCTCTATCCCTTGCCTGTGGCAGATAGGCCCTGGGAGATGGTCAGGATGGACTTAATAGTGGACCTGCCTAAGGCTACTTTCACATTAGCGTTTTTTAGCGCTGCGCTTCGTGCACAGTAGTAACGCATGCAAAAAAGCGCATCATGCGTTTTGCATGTGTTTGTGGTTTTTAGGCGCATGTGTTTTAACCAGTTTCTAGCTATGTTAACTCTTAAAATGCATGCGATTTTAAATGCAGGTGTGCGCATGTCCATACCCACGCCTGCGTTCCCATAGACTGTAATGTGATTTTTTGGTGCATTCCTTGCGCAAGCGTGCGCATGCGCTTTTTTGACACAGGTTGGACGGACCAAAAATGCAACAGGTTGCGTCCGGCGCGCCTAGGCGCACACTACAAAAAGCGCATGTGCACGAAAACGCATACAATGTTAAACATAGGTGCGCATGGCGCATATGCATGGACTCGCATGATGCGCTGCGCTAAAAAACGCTTATGTGAAACCAGCCTAAGTCCCATAATAATAAGGTCATTTAGGTCATCACCGATCATTTTTCCAAAATGGTACACCTGGTTCCTCTTCCTCGTATACCATCCGCACCGACTCTGGTGGTATGGTTTATCAAGCATTTATTCCGACTTCACGGGATGCCTGACAATATTGTCAGTGACCGGAGTCCCCAGTTCGCATCTCATTTCTGGAGGGAGTTTTGTCACCTGCTCAGTATAGAGCTCAATTTGATTCTGCAGGTGAACAACTGGCTACGTTGATGGTGCCGTCAGCAACGATTTGGATTTCTGGATCACGGAGTGAACTACTTATACGATGGACTACTTGCTAGAGATGGGGTGCACCTTACGAAGACTGGAAAACATGTATTTGGAAGTCGCCTTGCTACACTTGTAAGGAGAGCTTTAAACTAGAACAACATGGGAAGGGAAGCAAAAGACCAGAAAAAGCCATACACCTGACAAATGCTATTGAGAACTCTGCTATTAGAAGTGGAAAGGAAGAACAAAGACGAAAGAATCTAATTAATAAAAATATTGGGGCAAGAGAAACCAATCACAAACTAAAATGTTTCTATACTAATGCACAAAGCATGGGCAACAAACAAGGAGAATTGGAACTACTAACACAGGAAAAGAAATATGATGTCATTGGAATCACTGAAACTTGGTGGGACAATACACATGATTGGAATACAAGACTAGAAGGATACAACTTATTTGCAAGAAACAGACTTGATAAACGAGGAGGGGGTGTCGCATTGTATGTTAGAAATGCGTATATCTGCACAGAGATTGAAGCTTCAGAGACTGGGAGTTCTGTGGAAACTGTTTGGGTAAGAATATAAGGACAGAACAATGGAAAGGACACCATTGTAGGCATTTACTACAGGCCGCCTGTGCAAGCTGGAGATATGGATGAACTCTTTATGCATCAAATGGCCAAGTTCTCCAAAAAATATGACATAGTTGTCATGGGAGATTTCAACTATCCAGACATTTGTTGGGAATCTCTCTCAGGCAAAACTAACAGGTCAAGGAAATTCTTATCCTCTCTTGCTGACAACTTTATCTTCCAAAAGGTAAAGGAGAAAACAAGGGGAACTGCTACCTTGGATCTAATCCTTATAAACAGGGAGGAAATGGTTGAGGAGGTAAAAGTGGCTGGGACCCTAGGAGGTAGCGACCATGCTATTTTAGAATTTTGGATAACTAGAGGCGGAAGACCTGTGAAGACTCAGACGTCAAGGTTAGATTTCAGAAAGGCAGATTTTAAGGGATTCAGAAAGAGAATTGGAGGGATCCAATGGCTGGATATCCTTAAAGACAAAAATGTCCAGGAAGGATGGGAAATCTTGAAAAATGAAATTCTCAAAGCACAGTTGTTAACAATTCCGAAAAGAGGGAAGAATAGGAAGCATTTAAGGAAACCAGGATGGATGAACACAGAACTTAAGCACATGCTAAAAAGGAAGAAAAAAATGTTTATAAAATGGAAAGAGGGAGGCATATCTAAAGAAGAATATAATGCTGTCTGCAGAACCTGCAGGGCACAAATCAGATTAGCTAAAGCTGAAAATGAATTGAGGCTTGCAAGAGATGTCAAAAGCAATAATAAAGGATTTTGGGGATATGTCAAAAGTAAAAGAAAAGTCAAAGATGCTATAGGATTTTTACAGGATGAAAATGATGAAATGGTAAGACAGGATGTTGAGAAGGCTGAACTTTTAAATTCCTATTTTGCATCTGTTTTCTCTCAGAAAGGAAATGTAACATCAACTGTTATTCACTGTCCTATTAAGGGAATAGAAGAATCCAGGATATCTATAAACAGAAAGATAGTGAGGAAACACTTAGCTAACCTAAATGAATTCAAGTCTCCAGGTCCAGATGAATTACACCCCAGAGTACTGAAGGAGATAGCAGAAGAAATTTTTGAACCCCTCTCCATAATCTTTGAAAATTCTTGGAGAACAGGAGAAGTGCCAGAAGACTGGAGAAGAGCAAATGTTGTTCCTATCTTCAAAAAGGGGAAGAAGGTGGACCCAGGCAACTATAGGCCGGTGAGTCTGACTTCTATACCAGGAAAGATCTTTGAACAAATTATTAAACAACATGTATGTCAATACCGGGATAAGAATGAAGTGATTAAACAGAGTCAGCATGGGTTTGTAACTAATAAGTCATGTCAGACTAATTTAATTTCCTTCTATGACGGTATTACTGATTGGGTGGATCAAGGAAATGCTGTAGATATAGTATATCTTGACTTCAGCAAAGCATTTGACAAAGTCTCTCATACAATCCTTATTGAAAAAATGACTAAGTATGGAATGGACAAGGCAACTGTTAGGTGGAGTCATAACTGGCTTAGTGATCGGACCCAAAGAGTGGTCGTAAATGGCTGCACATCCAGTTGGAAGAATGTCTCAAGTGGGGTACCACAGGGTTCTGTCCTGGGCCCTGTATTGTTCAACATCTTTATCAATGATTTAGATGAAGGAATTGAGGGTAAACTGATTAAATTTGCTGATGACACAAAGCTAGGAGGGATAGCTAATACTAGAGAAGAGAGAGAGAGGATTCAAAAAGATTTAAATAAACTGGAGAAGTGGGCAGCAACTAACAGAATGGTTTTTAACAGGGAGAAATGCAAAGTACTACATCTGGGCAATAAAAATGAAAAAAGCATATATAGAATGGGAGGAATAGGGCTAAGTGACAGCACATGTGAAAAAGACTTGGGTATACTAATAGATCACAGACTGAATATGAGTCAACAGTGTGATGCAGCAGCAAAAAAGGCAAATGCAATTCTAGGATGTATTAACAGAAGCATACAGTCTAGATCACGTGAAGTAATTATTTCCCTCTACTCCTCTTTGGTCAGACCTCATCTGGAATATTGTGTCCAATTTTGGGCACCACATTTTAAAAAAGACATCAACAAACTGGAGCAAGTTCAGAAAAGAGCGACCAGAATGGTGACCGGTCTGCAAACCCTGTCTTATGAGGAAAGGTTGCAGGATTTGGGAATGTTTAGTTTGCAAAAGAGAAGACTGAGAGGAGACTTAATAGCTGTCTACAAATATCTAAAGGGCTGTCACATTGTAGAAGGATCAACTTTATTCTCATTTGCACAAGGAAAGACTAGAAGCAATGGGATGAAGCTGAATGGGAGGAGACACAGATTAGATATTAGAAAAAACTTTTTGACAGTTAGAGTGATCAATGAGTGGAACAGGCTGCCACGAGAAGTGGTGAGTTCTCCTTCAATGGAAGTCTTCAAACAGAGGCTGGACAGACATCTAACTGGGATGATTTAGCGAATCCTGCTTTGAGCAGGGGGTTGGACCAGATGGCCCAGGAGGTCCCTTCCAACTCTACGATTCTATGATTCTATGATTCTTCTGCGTATCATCCTGAGACGAATGGGCTGGTGGAGAGGACCAATCAGACACTGGTCACTTATCTACGGCATTTTGTGTCCGCCAGGCATGACAATTGGTCGCCCCTGTTGCCATGGGCAGAGTTTGCTTTAAACAATGCCGTCTCCGAATCCACGAGGCAGACTCCTTTTCTCTTGAACTACGGTTAGCATCCGCGTGTCCCTGTGCCCCTGCTCATCTCGTCTTCCTACCTGAGGGTGGTAGACTGGGCAGTGGAGGCTTATGACATCTGGGTCCACATTCAGGATGCAATTAAGGTGTCAAAGGAGAGAATGAGGGCTTCTGCCGATGCTCACCGTCGTCCCGCTCCAGTCATTGCCCTGGGAGATTTAGTGGGGTTGTTAGCTCATAACATCAAGCTGCGTGTAGAGTCCACTAAATTTGCTCCTTGCTACTTAGGTCCTTTCAAGGTTCTTGAGCAGGTAAATCCTGTAGTTTATCGCTTCAGTCTTCCACCGCACTTGAATATACCCGACTGCTTTCATGCGTCTATTTTAAAACCCATGTATATGGCCCGGTTTTCTGGGACTCCTGACGGGGGTTCGGATACGTCCTCGGTCGATTTTGAGGTCAATGCTATTTTCAGGTCCAAGGTGGTACACGTCAAAAAAATTTTTGGGTTGAATGGAAGGGTCATGGACTACCCATGATATGCAGGTGCAGCCTTGCGCTCTGGAGTCTAAGTCCAGAGATCACCTTACTAAGCATGTCCTTGATGTGGTGTCTTCTCATTGGTGGGTGGCAGCTCCGGATTGGCCCGCGGGCGATGTCTCGGCTGACTGGTCATGAGTGTTTGGGGTGGAGCCTAGCGTATAAAAGGCTCTCAGCAGCGCATGCGGGCACACTAGTGTCATTTGGTTTTGGTGTTTGTGGGTGGTTATCATATCACTCTGCCTGCACGTTTTTGTGTGTTCGTCTATGCTCTGAGACTAAAGTATACACGTTGGCAGGCAGGTTGCACGTTTTTGCGGTTTCGTACCCATGGCTCAACACAGGGCCGGACTGGGACTAAAATTCAGCCCTGGCATTTGAAGTTACACAGGCCCATTAGTCACATGGTGACTATATAATATCTTTGTACACTTGTAGGTTACAAGAAGTGAGAGAAGATTAACACGACTATATAACATATAGTCACAGTTGTGCCCAGTATTACAGCTTAGTCCTATTTATTGCTTTTAGTTGTAGTATTCCTCCCAAAGCTCTGTCCCCTTTTGTACGCACGGTGACAGAATTCCTGGCAGAATTGCTATCCATTCGGCAACCAGACCCCTTGGTCATAGCTGCCACTATCATACATCCCAACTTTTGAAGAAGGGAAAGAGGGACAAAAACTGCTGCAAATGTTAGGCCACGCCCCGGCCACACCGATTTCACAACTAGTCACACTCATATCCACGCCCAACCGACCAATTTAGCACTGCTGATCACACTGACTCGTACTGAGGGCACAGTGCCTGGCATTATGGGCACATTTGCTGGTACTGTGGGCACACTGACTGGTACTAAGGAAGAGAGAAAACAGAGAGAGAGAGAAAAAAGAAACCAGAGAGAGAGAGAGAAAGAAAGAAAGGAGAGCAAGAGAGAAAGAAAGAACAGAGAGAGAAAGAAAGAACAGAGAGAAAGAAAGAGGGGAAAGAAAGAACAGAGAGAGACAGAGAAAGAACAGAGAGAAAGAAAGAAGTAAAGAAAGAAAGAACAGAAAGAGAGGAATGAAAGAAAAGAGAGAAAGAAAAAAGAAAGATTAGAGAGAGAAAGAACAGAGAGAGAAAGAAAACGAGGGAAAGACAGAACAGAGAATGAGAAAGAAAGAAGAGAAAGAAAGAAACAGAGAAAGAAATAAAGAAAGATTCTACAAAGATACTATAGCAGCCCGGCTCCCATTGTAGTGCCCACCTGAGCCTCCCGATGCAGGACATATCATGATCCGCTCACATGGCCGGCATCCCCGATTCCAAGGTGATCCTGCTGTCTGCGCTGTTGGAGGAGGACACGGTGATAGATCTGAAGCATTCCTAGTTCCGTCACTATTGTCTCATGAAATTATCTCATTTCCAGTCAGCTTCCAGCACATCACTTCCGGTGGAACGTCATGTGCAAGTTTTAAAATGCTCCTCGGGGCTCCACCGTGTACTCCTGTGTCCGTGGGAAAAGCCCGTTTTGTATGCCTCATACACACTTGGCTCCGCACATCCCGTACACATATGGCTCCACTCCGTACATACGGCTCCGCTCTGTACACCTCGTACAAACACGGCTCCGCTCCGTACACCTCGTACACGCACGGCTCTGCTACATCCACCCTGTAAACCCCTCCTGACCCCACACAGAAACTTCTCTTCCAGCACCATGACAATCAGCACAGCAGAGTCCTGAAACCAATGAGGCCTGTGATCATGTGACCCCTGACTCCGTCCCTCCTGTGACCTCATCACTGGTCTTGTGCGCACAGAATAGCACAGCGACGTCATTGTTGGCTGTGAGGTGGGGGGCCCACTGCTGGCACCGGGGCCACCCACCGCCTTCTCAGGGGCCCCATAGCGGTCGTGCGGCCCGAGTCCTGCATATACACACACGGAGGCTCCTGATCATGTGACCCTTGACTCCTCCCCTCTTGTGACGTCACCACAGGTCCTGTGCGCACAAAGCAGCCAACTGCAGCCTGAGAACGGAGCTGCCTGCTGGGGGGGGGTCAGAAGTGCCATGCAGCGTCTCATGCCGTCATTGCAGGGGGGGACCTCACATTTGTGTGCTTTGCCCTGGAAGCGGATCAAGCGGCCCACTACAGGCACTAGCCCTTCTGGCATTTGCCAGAAGTGCCCGATGGTCAGTCCAGCCCTGGCTCAACACCTGAGTCTCTAGCCTCCTACATGTTTAGGGTACCGTTCAGGTACAGGTTCAGTAGTATCAGGACTGGGGAACTTTACGCTTGGCTTAGCATCTGTTTCGTTCATGTGTGCGGTTAGCACAGTTCAATTACAGAGCAAGCGCAACCCCTATGCTACACTTTTCTCTGAAGTTGATGGAGTATCGTACCTATCGTAATAAGAGTTCTTTCTCTTGGCTCAGCATCCACTTCATTTATGTGTGCGGTTAGCACAGTTTACTTGCAGAGCCAACTTAATCCTCATGCTAACTTCCCTGTGATGATAACAGGGTGTAGTACTGTGCATACTTGGTGCAGTACCTCTCTGTGAAGTAACGGAGCTTTTACTCATTGTTCTGAATACACTGAGTGGCGTTAACACAGTGTGTTTTAGGTGAACGCTCATTGTTTTGTTCCATTATTGTTCACACTAGTGTACCCGCACCCGAACTACCAGCAATGCAATGGACTGCAGCAGACACACCGGGTGGCCTAGAGACAGTTTTGGCGCGGATAGGTGGCGTGCAGCAGGCTGAGAGGAGTGCTCCGTCTCCAGAGCACCGGTGCTGCGCAGGCCTGCATCCGTTAATCCCCGCCACCAATTGCGGGGACTTGAGAGAAAGAGGTGCAGGGTGCCCAGTGACTACCAGAGAGCAAGGTGCCAAATGTTCCATGTCCGTGAGTACAGCGCACATAAGAGAAACCGGGAATGGGACAGACACCTGCACCCTGATGTGCCAGTTGATAATTGCCGGTCTATGTTGGACCCGGACAGCGCTACGGCCTTAATTGGCTCAGCCGAATCAACTTATGGTCTAGGGGCTCAGCGGAAGGTACAGGAGACCGACCACTGCGACCAGAAGACAGATCCTCTTTGCCTACAGGACCTTCCTGGATAAGCACCACGCCAGCCATTGTTGGCCTATTGACTTCCCATGAGGAGTCACAGGCTGAGGAACTTCTGACACGTTAAATGGTTCACAAGAACTGCTGTTACCTGATTCATTGTTCTTTACCTCTGCATATCCTTTGCAAATTAATCCATTTATTTCCTCATTTAACTGTTTACCTCCCTGTGTGGAGTATTCCTCTGTTAAAGTAAAGTTGTTAACCCTTGCTATGCCTTCTGTTTGTCACTGCATCCTGCAACCTGCTTACAATTGGCATAGTCGGCAGGATGCAGTACACAGGCATGGAACTGACAGACCAAGTGGCTGTGGGTGCCCCAAGGGCCAGTATACCATTGGGGGTAATGTTGAGCAACCTCCCAAAGTTCACAGAGAGCAACACTTTACTATGGGACTGTTCTGAGCGGGTCAAGGGTATGTAGGCCACGTATGACTTTTGCAGAAATTGGGGAGGAAGCACGCATAAGGGAGCAGGAGCAAGGGACTGCATCCTTGGCAGGGATGGTCTGGAGCCGCAAAGTACTTACTCCGAACGAGGACGAGCAGGAGTGGTCCCGTGAACTACGGCAGGAAATGCAGAAAATGAGGGCCAAAATATGGAACCTAAAGGAAGCCCTTACTGCCACCATGGAGTCCAATCCCAGACCTTGGAGTAACTCATGGCAAGAGTTAAGAAGAATTAGAGGAGAGATACGGAGCATAAGAGAAACCCCAGCAGTAGCCCCAGAATTTAATTCCATATCCTGGGGTTAAGAGCGATTACAGAGGAGATATGCCTCTCGTGGAGGATGGCGATCCAGACTGAAGCACCCACCAGACAGGCACAGAAGTGAGTGTTGGACGTGTGGAAAAATGGGACACCTGTCCAGGAGTTGCCCTACCCGAGACAGCCAATGGCGAAGATTCACTCAGCCCTCCAAAGGTCATACTCACTGGAGAGAATGCTGCACCTGGAAGAAATGGTACAGTGAGTGGAGGGGAGCATCACCCAGAGCAAGGCAGAGCCTAGGTGTCGGACGCAGAAAATTGAGGGAGAAGGCGTCTTCTGCCTACAGTGAGATGTCGGCGTTCCTCAGGAGCATGAAGGTGAATCAGGTGAAACGCCAAATTGGATCTAATAGTCTTGCCTATGAAACTCAACCCGAAGGAGGGGAGAAAGTGCCAAGTGTCCCTGAAATGCTCACTCCCATGGTTCCTGAGAGTGATGAGGGAGAACCACTTGCTACGTTCTCTGAAATAGTTCACCGCCCGCCAGCCCCAGGGTAGTAGGTAGGTCTGAACCTCCAGGGATGGCTGCTCCATTGAGTCCGGATGTAATCCTGTCGTGTACATTCCTCAAAACACTGAAGGACTTTACAGAGGTCTTTCAGCTTTGACCACTGCACACCCGACAATTCCATGTCTGCCCTCAAACTGCCTGCCGGGGAATCCTCAAACAAATGCATAACAGCCTGCCTCTGTTCGCACAGCCTCTCAACCATGTGCATGGCGGAGTTCCATCTTGTAGCAACGTCTATGATTAGTGATTAGGCGGTGCTTGGGGAGGTTGAGTGATCACTGCAGCTTCTGCATACGACTGTAGTGGACGTTTGAGCGACGGATGTGCGAGCACAGTCTTCGCACCTTATGGAGCAGGGCTGTTAACTCAGGATAATTATGAAGCACTGCACCTCCAGGTTCAAGGTGTGAGCCAGGCAAGGTATGTGTGTGAGTTTTGAAAGGGCTATGGCTGCCACAAAATTCCGCCCATTATCACTGACTACCTTGCCTGTCTTAAGATGTAGACTGCCCAGCCATGACTCAGTTTGTCGATGCAAGTAGTCGGCCAGTACCTCCGTGGTGTGTCTACTGTCGCCCAAAGACATCATTTTTAAAACAGCCTGCTGCCGCTTACCACTAGCTGTTCGATAGTGGGACACCTCATGTGCAACACTGACAGATGTGGATGGAGTGCTCGTGCGACTGCGCTCTGTCGACAAGCTTTCGCTTCTGGAGGAGGAAGAGGGTCAAGCGCCTACAGCCAACTGTTTCCTATACCATGGGCTAGGCAGCACTGTTCCACCGCCGCTGTCCCCTTGGAGCCTGCATCCACCACATTAACCCAGTGCGCAGTGATGGACACGAAACGGCCCTGGCCATGCCTACTGGTCCATGCATTTCTTGTGAGGTGCACCTTTCCACTCACTGATTGTTTTAGTGCATGGACAATGCAGTCTTTCACATGCCGGTGGAGGGCAGGGATGGCTTTTCGAGAAAAGTGCCGACTGGGTAGGTCATAGCGTGGGACAGCGTAGGCCATGAGCTCTCGGAAAGCTTCGCTTTCTACCAAACGGAAGGGCATCATCTCTAATGAGATCAGTTTGGCAATGTAGGCGTTCAAAGCCAGTGTACGCGGATTAAAGGATGAGTACTTTCTTGTCCTACTCAGAGTGTCTGGTAGGGTGAGCTGGACTTGAGAGCTGCATATGGGGGAACTAGCATTGGACATGACGGACTGAGAAGGGGTTGGTGATGGTGAGGGTGGTGATGGCTTAGATTCAGTGTTTCCTCTCAAAAATATTGTGATTGCCTGACTGGTTTGGTCTATCGACGACACCTCAACATTTCTTGATGGTGGTGTGCTTAGCGGTGGCCTTACAGTGGGGGAAGCGATGGAGCGTTGCCGGCTAACTTCAGTCGGAGCAGGTGCACATGTGCTACCTGAGCTTTTGTAGTCCATACATGCTTGCAAGTGCATGTTGGTTAAATGTCTAAGCATGCAACTGGTTTTCAAATTTCTTAGATTTTTCCCTCTGCTAAAGGTCCTTCGGCACTTCTTACAGATAACCTTTGCGTCATCAGTAGGATTTTGTTCAAAAAAGTGCCACACTGCACTCTTCCTACTATGGTACAAATTTTCAGGGTTTGCACTCTGTGCTAATTTGGCCGAGCTGTCCTGCAACTCTTTTAGTTTTCTTGCTAAGTTTTTTGACAGCTACGGGCCTGCTGGATAACCGCTGCTGCGATACGATGACTGCTGCGGATCCTTCTCCTGTTCTGGCCTATTGTCACCAGCAACCTCTTCTCCCAATGGATGCCAATCCGGGTCAACAACTGAGTCATCCATGACCTCATCTTCAATGTCATCTGCACCTTCCTCTTTACCTTCCTCTGTGTCACCGTGTAAGGTGGTATAGTATGCGGGAAGGGGCACCTGAGTTTCATCAGGGTCTGATTCGGGCTCAGTAGACTGCGAGGGCAATGTAGTGCTGTGGGTGAATGTACCAGCAGATTCATCTAGCAGTGGCTGTGCATCAGTGCACTCCATGTCAGATTCATCTTGGACTGGAGAATTCAGGATTTGACTTGTAACCCGGGAATGGTATGTGAAAAGAGCTCCATGGAGTAATCTGAAGTGTGTGCTACAGCATCCTTCACTTTTTGTGTGGGTGAAGGACACAACGAAAGTTGTTGTTCCTGACCAGAGGCCTGCACTGACGACTCTGTGCTTGCAGTTTTTGTAACTTCAGAAGAGGAGGCAATAAAGCTGGAGGCTCCAGCTTTAAAAGCAGTTTACCCACTCCCAGAAAAGGGAACCTTAAAGGCCTTCTTGTGCCAGACGATGACGCAGGCTCAACACCTCCTGCCTTAGCTGCTATTGTGCTTTTGCCAGAACTAGCCAATGCACCATCAGTACCAGCTGCGCACCCCTGCCCACGTCCGCAGCTTCTTCCACCATACTTCCTCATGTTTGGGAAAATGTACCAAAAATACCAGAAGATATATGGTACTGTATGAGGCCGCATACAGCTGTGTAAGGTGTATTAAAAAAATTAAATCTCTGTATATATTTTGTTAGTCACAGACGCTCTACCAGTATGTATTTGACCGTAATCCAACAAGCAGATATACGGTACTGTATCAGAAGTGTACAGCTGTATACGTTTTTAGTGAAACTAACAATCTCTGTATATGTATTTACGGAGTGTCACACACACACGCTGACTCTGTATAGATGTGACTGTAATGCGAACAGCAGATATTCAATACTGTTTGAGAATTGGACAGCTCAATACGGTGTATGGAGAAATGGAAATGTCCCTATTTGTATTTACGGAGTGTCACACACACACGCTCTGTATAGATGTGACCGTAATGTGAACGGCAGATATACAATACTGTTTGAGAATTGGACAGCTCTATACGGTGTCTGTATGGAAAATTGTAAATCTCCGTCTATTTTAATACGGAGTGACACACGATATATGATACTGTTTGAAAAGCGGACAACTCTATACGGTGTAGGTCTGGAAAAATGGAAAATCCCCTTTTTTTTTCCAGAGTCACACACACGCTGTCTCTGTATAGATTTCACCGTAATCAAACAGCAGATATACGATACTGTTTGAAAAGCGGACAGCTCTATACGGTGTAGGTCTGGAAAAATGGAAAATCTCCTTTTTTTTTCCAGAGTCACACACAGATACCGTATCTTCACTGTTTGAAAAGCGGACAACTCTATATGGTGTAGGTCTGGAAAAATGGAAAATCTCTTTTTTATTTTCCAGAGTCACACACAGATAGCTTCACTGTTTGAAAAGCGGACAGCTCTATATGGTTTAGGTCTGGAAAAATGGAAAATCTCTTCTTTTTTTTCCAGATTCACACACAGATAGCTTCACTGTTTGAAAAGCGGACAGCTCTATACGGTGTAGGTCTGGAAAAATGGAAAAATCTCTTTTTTTTTTCCAGAGTCACACACACAGCTTGTATTTGTCCGTGATACCAGCCGGTACACGGTAGTGTGTGAGGAGCGTACACCGCTATACGGTGTGTGAAAAAAGGAACGCTCGGTAACTGAGAAGAACAAAATAACAAAAGATGGAGTGCTTTGAAAAAAGCAATTTGAACAGCAGTGTGCACACAGCAATGCAGCTATCAGGTAGTCTTAAAAGGCAGCCTAATCACCACCAGCGCTGCTGCACACAACAAAAATCCTCCCCTTTCACTGCACACTAACTGTACAGTGAAAAGCGCTGAAGCTATTTTTTTTTCTTCTTCCCTGCCTATCACTCTCCCTATTCACAATCAGCAGCAGCACCTCTCCCTATTCTAAGATCGGCAGAAGTAAGATGGCGGTCAAGGCCTTTTATAGGCACTGTGACACCACACAAAGCAAGTCAATCACTTGCATGCCCTTCTCTAACATGGTGGGGGCCACTGCCGACGTAATCGCGTTGCCCACAGTGTGCGTCCTTGATGATTGGCAGAGAAAAGGCGCTGGAAGCATTATTTGAAACACGACTTTGGCGCTCAATTCGGCGACCTCATGGCTGACCTCACGCTATGGTCGGGTTTCGATCAGCGAAACCCGACTTTAGCAAAAGTCGGCGGATTCTGAATTTGGTCAACCCATTTCACTCAACTCTAGTTATGACCAAGACTAGTTTATTTGGCAGAGTATGGTGCGAGAAATGGAAGATTGAACGTCTGATGAAGGAACTCTTGGGGTGGAATTGCAAGCTAAAGGAGAGGGGGAGTGAAAGGGAGAAGACTGGGCTGCGGGTACCTGCTTACCGGGACCAGAACTGTTGAGGCTGCATCCCCTGTTGCCTAGGGGAAGGAATTGGAGACCGGACAGGCCCCATGACCCAGGAAGAGGGGGCATGTTAAGTCAGAGAACGCGGCCAGAAGCTGAAGTAGAAAGCGTGTGAAGCTGAAGAGAGTCCCCCGCCATCAGCGTGCGAGCAGCAGGGAAGGCAGCGCGCTCCACACCCGAACCGCCGGCGCTGACACAGACTGCAGCAGACAGACCTGGTGGCCTAGTGACAGTTTTGGCGCAGGCAGGCAGTATGCAGCACCCTGAGAGGAGTACTCCATCCTCAGAGCACCGATGCTGCGCAGGTCTGTGTCCGTTAACCCCCACCGCCAACCGCAAGGACTTGAGAGAGAGAGGTTCACGGTCCCTGTGACTACCAGAGAGCAAGGTTCCGCACGTTCTGTGTCCGTGAGTACAGCGCACATGACACATAAGAGAAACCGTGTTCGGGACAGATACTTGCACCCAAATGTGTCAGTTGATACTTGCCAGTCGATGTTGGACTCGGACAGCGCTGCGGCCTTAATTGACTCGGCCGCATCTACTTATGGACTAGGTGCTCAGTGGGAGGTACCAGAGACCGACTGCTGCAGGCCAGAAGACAGATCCTCGTTGCCTACATGACCTTCTTGGATAAGCACAGCGCCAGCCGTTGTTGGTGCTATTGACTTTTTTCAAGACATCAATACTCGGATTCCTAATTTAACATTTACAATTTATAAGGATCAACACAGTATTAATTTCTTGGATACCATGATTACAGATATGGACAATGGTCAGTTTGACATTGATTTATACACAATACCCACTGACAAGAACAGTTTATTACACTTTTCTAGCTGTCACCCATCCTATGTCAAAAAGTGACTTCCGAGATCACAAATGCAATGCGTGAATCGCATTCTGATCGTATTCGTAGGGACAAGCGCATTCTTGAAATGTGGAGTAAGTTTGTTACTCGAGGTTACCCCTCCAAAATACTTGAGATGTCAACACATGTTACTCCACCTAAAATTGATAAACCTAAAAGGTTTGCCTTTATTACTACATACCATCCATATATGAATTTTTTTGAAAAACTGCATCCTAGAACATTGGCCACTTCTACATAAGGCTTACCCGTCTATCCCAGAATTTGGTATCCCCCCTCTAATTTGCCACAAGAAACCACAAAATATTAGAAGTTTATTGGTTAAGGCGGACTTTGGCTCTAATAAACAAATACAACGTCAATCGACATTGATGACCCAAAAACAGGGAACATTTCCCTGCCTACATCGCCCCCAAGGTTCGAATATTACTAAAGGTGACACTTTCGCTCATCCTAGGTCGGGTAAATGATTCCCTATCAAGGGTTGCTTTACATGTGATTCCACATATGTGGTTTACTTTATCAAATGTCCCTGTGGTCTCGGATATGTTGGCGAAACTACCCAACGTATCCGGGACCGCATATCCCAACACAAGTCTACGATCCACTGCAAGCGTACGTTGTTACCAATCCCTTCACATTTCATCACAGTGGGCAGGGCTGCTATTAGGGCATTACTGCCCTCACTGGCGTATGGGGCCCGATCAGCTGAGGGGGCCCACATCGGGCCCCGTCACCTCTATACATCGGGACCCGATGCCCCATCCCCAGCGGCAGGATTCTGCCGATCAAGTAACTGAACCTGGGCCCGCATGGTAATAGTTAAAGCTGCTAGCCAATCGGAGGCTGGCAGCTGATGTCAGCATGGACGCGCATTGTTGGGGGTGAAGATCACTCGCCGCTGGAGCGTGGCAAGGTAAGGAGAAAGGTGTTTCCTTTTTTTTTAAAATTAGTATTGAAAGCGGCAAGACGGGCCCAGCAGGATGGAGACGGGGCAGGATGAAGACGGGGCAGGATGGAAACGGAGCAGGATGGAAGCGGGGCAGGATGGAGACGGGGCAGGATTGGGGGCAGGATGGAGATGGGGCAGGATTGGGGGCAGGATGGAGACGGGCAGGATGGAGACGGGGCAGGATTGGGGGCAGGATGGAGACGGGGCAGGATTGGAGGCAGGATGGAGATGGGGCAGGATGGAGACGGGGCAGCATGGAGACGGGGCAGGATTGGGGGCAGGATGGAGATGGGGCAGGATTGGGGGCAATATGGAGATGGGAGCAGGATGGAGACGGGGCAGGATGGAGATGGGGCAGGATTGGGGGCAGGATGGAGTTGGGGCAGGATTGGAGACACGGAGGGCATGGTTGGAGACATGGAGGGCATGATTAGAGACACGGAGGACATGATTGGAGACACGAGGGCAGGATTGGAGACACGAGGGCAGGATTGGAGACACGGGGGCATGGTTGGAGATACAGGGGGCATGACTGGAGACACGGAGGGCGTGATTGGAGACACGGAGGCAGGATTGGAGACACAGGGGGCATGATTGGAGACACAGGGGGCATGATTGGAGACACAGGGGGCATGATTGGAGACACAGGGGCAGGATTGGAGACACGGGGCCCACTGCCCCGTCCCCAGCGGCAGGATTCTGCTGATCAGTAACTGAACCTGAGTTCAGAACGCAGGTTCAATTACTCTATAGCCGTGTGGGCCCGCACGGCAATAGTTAAAGCTGCCAGCCAATTGGAGGCTGGCAGCTGATGTCAGCACGCACACGCTTTGTTGGGGTGAAGATCGCTCACTGCTGGAGCATGGCAAGGTAAGGAGAAAGGTGGTTTTTTTTAAATTAGTATTGCAAGCGGCAAGCTGGGCCCGGCAGGATGGAGATGGGGCAGGATGGAGATGGGGGCAGGATAGAGACGGGGGCAGGATGGAGACAGGGCAGGATTGGGAGCAGGATGGAGATGGGCAGGATGGAGATGGGGCAGGATGGAGACGGGGTAGGATGGAGATGGGGCAGGATGCAGACAGGGCAGGATTGGGAGCAGGATGGAGATGGGGCAGGATTGGGGGCAGGTTGGAGACAGGTCAGGATGGGGCAGGATTGGGGGCAGGATGGAGACAGGGCAGGATTGGAGGCAGGATGGAGGTGAGGCAGGGTTGGGGGCAGGATTGGTGGCAGGATGGTGACGGGGCATGATTGGGAACAGGATGGAGACAGGGCAGGATTGGGGGCAGGATGGAGACGGGGCAGGATTGGGGCCAGGATGGAGATGGGGCGGTATTAGGGGAAGGATGGAGATGGGGCAGGATGGAGACGGGGCAGGATGGAGACAGGGCAGGATTGGGGCAGGATGGAGATGGGGCAGGATGAAGACGGGGCAGGACGGGGGGCAGAATGGAGATGGGGCAGGAATGGGGGCAGGTTTGAGATGGGCAGGATGGAGACGAGGCAGGATTGGGGTAGGATGGAGACGGGGCACGATTGGAAGCAGGATGGAGACGGGGCAGGCTGGAGACACAGCAGGATGGAGACGGGGCAGGATGGAGACGGGGCAGGATTGCGGGTAGGATGGAGACAGGGCAGCATTGGGGGCAGGATGAAGATGGGGCAGGATGGAGACGGGGCATGATTGGGGGCAGAATGGAGATGGGGCAGGAATGGGGGCAGGTTGGAGACGGGCAGGTTGGTGACGGGGCAGGATTGGGGTAGGATGGAGACGGGGCACGATTGGAAGCAGGATGGAGACGGGGCAGGCTGGAGACACAGCAGGATGGAGACGGGGCAGGATGGAGACGGGGCAGGATTGGGGCCAGGATGGAGATGGGGCGGTATTAGGGGAAGGATGGAGATGGGGCAGGATGGAGACGGGGCAGGATGGAGACAGGGCAGGATTGGGGCAGGATGGAGATGGGGCAGGATGAAGACGGGGCAGGACGGGGGGCAGAATGGAGATGGGGCAGGAATGGGGGCAGGTTTGAGATGGGCAGGATGGAGACGAGGCAGGATTGGGGTAGGATGGAGACGGGGCACGATTGGAAGCAGGATGGAGACGGGGCAGGCTGGAGACACAGCAGGATGGAGACGGGGCAGGATGGAGACGGGGCAGGATTGCGGGTAGGATGGAGACAGGGCAGCATTGGGGGCAGGATGAAGATGGGGCAGGATGGAGACGGGGCATGATTGGGGGCAGAATGGAGATGGGGCAGGAATGGGGGCAGGTTGGAGACGGGCAGGTTGGTGACGGGGCAGGATTGGGGTAGGATGGAGACGGGGCAGGATTGGAGGCAGGATGGAGACGGGGGCATGATTGGAGGCAGGATGGAGACGGGGCAGGATGGAGACGGGGCAGGATTGGGGGCAGAATGGAGACGAGGCAGGATTGGGGGCAGGATGAAGACGGGGCAGGATGGAGACGGGGCATGATTGGGGGCAGAATGGAGATGGGGCAGGAATGGGGGCAGGTTGGAGACGGGCAGGTTGGTGACGGGGCAGGATTGGGGTAGGATGGAGACGGGGCAGGATTGGAGGCAGGATGGAGACGGGGCAGGATTGGGGGCAGAATGGAGACAGGGCAGGATTGGAGGCAGGATGGAGGTGAGGCAGGGTTGGGGGCAGGATGGTGACGGGGCATGATTGGGAACAGGATGGAGACAGGGCAGGATTGGGGGCAGGATGGAGACGGGGCAGGATTGGGGCCAGGATGGAGATGGGGCGGTATTAGGGGAAGGATGGAGATGGGGCAGGATGGAGACGGGGCAGGATGGAGACAGGGCAGGATTGGGGCAGGATGGAGATGGGGCAGGATGAAGACGGGGCAGGACGGGGGGCAGAATGGAGATGGGGGCAGGTTTGAGATGGGCAGGATGGAGACGAGGCAGGATTGGGGTAGGATGGAGACGGGGCACGATTGGAAGCAGGATGGAGACGGGGCAGGCTGGAGACACAGCAGGATGGAGACGGGGCAGGATGGAGACGGGGCAGGATTGCGGGTAGGATGGAGACAGGGCAGCATTGGGGGCAGGATGAAGACGGGGCAGGATGGAGACGGGGCATGATTGGGGGCAGAATGGAGATGGGGCAGGAATGGGGGCAGGTTGGTGACGGGGCAGGATTGGGGTAGGATGGAGACGGGGCAGGATTGGAGGCAGGATGGAGACGGGGGCATGATTGGAGGCAGGATGGAGACGGGGCAGGATGGAGACGGGGCAGGATTGGGGGCAGAATGGAGACGGGGCAGGATTGGGGGCAGGATGGAGATGGGGCAGGATTGGGGGCAAGATGGAGATGGGAGCAGGATGGAGACGGGCAGGATGGAGTTGGGGCAGGATGGAGATGGGGCAGGATTGGAGACACGGAGGCATGGTTGGAGATACAGGGGGCATGACTGGAGACACGGAGGGCATGATTAGAGACACGGGGGGCAGGATTGGAGACATGAGGGCATGGTTGGAGATACAGGGGAAATGACTGGAGACACGGGGGCAGGATTGGAGACATGCGGTCAGGATTGGAGACACAGGGGGCATGATTGGAGACACAGGGGGCATGATTGGAGACACAGGGGGCATGATTGGAGACACGAGGCCCACTGCCTCGTCCCCAGCGGCAGGATTCTGCCGATCAAGTAACTGAATCTGCATTCAGAATGCAGGTTCAATTACTCTATTGCCGTGTGGGCCTGCACGGCAATAGTTAAAGCTGCCAGCCAATCGGAGGCTGGCAGCTGACGTCAGCACGCACACGCTTTGCTGGGAAGAAGATCGCTCGCCGCTGGGGCATGGCAAGGTAAGGAGAAAGGTGTTTTTTTTTAAAATTAGTATTGAAAGTGGCAAGCCGGGCCCGGCAGGACGGAGACGGGGGCAGGATGGAGACGGGGGCAGGATGGAGATGGGGGCAGGATGGAGACGGGGCAGGATTTGGGGCAGGATGGAGACGGGGCAGGATTGGGGGCAGGTTGGAGACAGGGCAGGATTGGGAGCAGGATGGAGATGGGCAGGATGGAGATAGGTAGGATTGGGGCAGGATGGAGATGGGGCAGGATTGGAGGCAGTGTTATGAATGAGTCACCGGAGGAGGAGAAAACAAAAATACAAGCTAAGTCCAGAAAACCGGAGAGGTTGGTAGCTATCGGATTGCAGACCCCTGATACTATTCACCACAACTAACAGTAGCCGTGGGGGGGTTCCTACGGTGCCCTAGACCCCTTGTCACAGCCGGAGAACTGCATAAGCCTAAAGAAAGAAAGGGGAAATCTAAACTGCCCCAGAGCAGACCCCAAAGCAATAGACAGCCCCCAACATGTATTGTCGGCGAAAAACAGATGAAAACACAAACACAGACAGAAAGACAGGCTGAGCAAACGATGGGGCCCAACCAACTAGATAGGACAGAAAAGATGCTGGCTGCAATCCGCAAAAAACCCTACAAAAATGTCCCAACCGTCTGATAGGAAAAAAGGCCCTGAAGTCGCTAGACTTCAAAATCACTATATCAGCACTCACGTATATTCTGAAAACAGAGCAAAGAGATCAACTGATCAGAGACAAAAATGGAATTCAGCCAGTCCCAACCAGGACTGGTTGAATACAAACACTAAGGAAACCAGAGAAAATCTCATGGAATAATAGTAGGGCAAAAACTTAGCTTTTAGTAGACAGGAACTAGAACTGGATGCCAGAGCTCATAGCAGAAAGGATCACCAGCAAACCCTGCAGGGCGTCAGCTGCCTTATATCCACTCAGAAATTTCAGATGTCCAATCACACTCCGCCTGTTCAGATAACAGGTTCTTCCATCCCAATCAATTTCACTACCTCTCTTCACCAGCAGAGGGAGTTCATCAGACAACAAAGGTGAAGGGGAAAATGAACTCACAACAGGGCAGGATGGAGAGCGGGCAGTATTGGGGAAGGATGGAGATGGGGCAGGATTGGGGGCAGGATGGACACAGGGCAGGATTGGGGTCAGGATGGAGATGGGCAGGATGGAGATGGGAAGGATGGAGATGGGGCAGGATGAAGACAGGGCAGGATTGGGAGCAGGATTGAGATGGGGCAGGATTGGGGGCAGGACGGAGACGGGGCAGGATTGGGGGCAGAATGGAGATGGGGCAGGATTGGAGGCAGGATGGAGATGGGGCAGGATGGAGACGGGGCATGATTGGGGGCAGGATGGAGATGGGGCAGGATTGGGGGCAGGATGGAGATGGGGCAGGATGGAGACAGGGCAGGATTGGGGGCACGATGGAGATGGGGCAGGATGGAGACGGGGCAGAATTGGGAGCAGGATGGAGATGGGGCGGGATTGGGGGCAGGATGGAATTGTGGCAGGATTGGAGTGAGGATGGAGATGAGGCAGAATTGGGGGCAGGATGGAGACAGGGCAGGATTGGAGACACAGGGGCACGGTTGGAGTTACAGGCGGCATGACTGGAGGCACGGAGGGCATGATTGGAGACACGGGGGCCGGATTGGAGACACAGAGGGCATGATTGGAGACATGTGGTCAGGATGGGAGACCAAGGGGGCATGATTGGAGACCTAGGCGGCATGACTGGAGACACAGGGGCAGGATTGGAGACATGGGGCATGATTGGAGACACAGGGGGCATGATTAGAGACACAGGGGGCATGATTGTCAGCCAGACCAGCTCTATTACCAACAGCAACCAGAGGGAGGCCAAACTCAGAAGCCAGGTCAAAAGTGTTCACAACAGGTAACTTTCCAAGTTAAGCCTCAGAAAACCAGAGAAGTTGGTAACTATGCAGATTGCAGATCCCTGATCTTACCCGCACAACTAGCAGCAGTCGTGGAGCGTTCCTACGTTGGTCCTAGATGCCTCGTCACAACCGGAGAACTACATAAGCCTAAAGCAGGAAAAGAGGAAAACTAACTGTCCCAGAGCAGACCCCAAAGGAAAGACAGCCCCCCACATGTATTGACGGTGAAGCAAGATGAAAATACAAACAAAGGCAGGAAAATAGGCTGAGCAAACGATGGGGCCCGGCTAACTAAAAAGGACAGAAAAGGAAACAACCAACAAAAATAAAGTCCAACACTTCTGATAGCAAAATTAACCCTGAAGTCACTAGACTTCTAAACCTATATCAGCACTCTGAAATATTCTGAGACAGAGCAAAAAAGAGGCCAGTCTAATAAGGGACAAAAAGCAGATTGGCAAATACTGATTAATAGGAGTGGAATTGAATTTCAGCATAGCCCCAGCAGGGGCAGGCTGTTACACAAAAAACTGAATTGACCAACAAGCGCAAGTGTGAACATTAGCAAAAAACAAACTTAACTTGAGAAGACTGGAAGAGAGCTGAAGTCCAGGACCTGAGAAGCAGACTGAATCACCAGCACCCGGATAGGGCGTCGGCTGTCTTATATCCAGTCTGATACTCCAGAGATCCAATCGTTATCTTCCTCATCAGGTGGCAGATCACTACCACTTAAACCAACCGCACTACCTCCTGTCACCACCAGAGGGAGAACGGAAGGGGAACTCTCAACTGGTGGAGCAGAAAATGAGTTCATGACAGTACCCCCCCCTTGAGGAGGGGTCACCGAACCCTCTTCCATGCCACCAGGCCGATCAGGATGGGCCCGGTGAAAAGCACGAACCAATTTATTGGCATGAATATCAGAGGCAGAGACCCAAGAATTATCCTCCTGGCCATGACCCTTCCATTTGACCAAATTCTGGAGTCTCCGTCTAACCAAACGAGAATCCAATATTTTCTCTACCTCATATTCCACATTGCCTTTAACCAATACAGGATCAGGAGGTGCCACCACAGGAACTACTGGCTCCACAAACCTCTTCAACAGTGACTTGTGAAATACGTTATGGATTTTGAACGTAACTGGAAGAGCCAATCGAAAAGAAACAGGATTAAGAATCTCCAAAATCTTATAAGGTCCAATAAATCTTGGCTTAAATTTTGGAGATGCAACCTTCATAGGAATATTCTTAGACGACAGCCAAACCATATCACCCACTTTAAACCGGGGACCAATGGTCCTACGCCGGTTGGAAAAACGCTGGGCCTTTTCCTGAGAGAGCGACAACTTATCTACCACTTGGTCCCATATCTGCTGCATTCTCACAACCACAGTGTCCAGGGCAGGACGAAGATTCCACTTGCCCTGAAGAGAATCGAGGATGAAACCCAAAATTACAGAAAAAGGGTGACATCAGAGTGGCAGAACTAGCTCTATTGTTCAGCGCAAATTCGGCCAAGGGCAAAAATGAGACCCAATCATCTTGATCAGCAGATATAAAACATCTTAAATAGGACTCCAGGGTCTGGTTATTCTCTCAGTCTGCCCATTGGTCTGGGGATGAAACGTGGAGGAGAAGGATAACTGAATTCCCAGATTGGAACAAAAGGCTTTCCAGAATCTGGAAACAAACTGGACCCCTCTATCGGACACAATGTTCTCAGGAATCCCGTGTAACCGAACCACCTGTTGTAAAAACAAGGGCACCAACTCAGCGGAAGATGGCAACTTTGGGAGTGGTACAAGATGGACCATGTTTGAAAATCTATCACAAATCACCCAGATAACAGTCATTCTCTGAGAGACAGGAAGATCAGAAATAAAATCCATTGAGATATGAGTCCATGGCCTCTTGGGCACCGACAGGGGCATCAGCAACCCACTAGAACGAGAACAGGGTTTAGACCGAGAACAAGTCCCACTGGACTGTACAAAATTCCTGACATTACGAGATAAGGCAGGCCACCAAAATGACAGACTCACCAAATCTCTGGTACCAAAAATACCCAGATGACCAGCCAATGCGGAGCAATGGACTTCAGACATCACTCTCTTTCTCCACTGGTCAGGAACATACAATCTTCCCATAGGGCAATGCTCAGGTTTATCCTCCTGAAATTCCTCCAGGGTGCATCTCAAATCGGGTGAAATGGCAGAAAGAACTACCCCCTCACCTAGGATAGTAGTAGGCTCGGTCACATTAAGAGAATCAGCAAAGAAACTCCTAGAAAAGGTGTCTGCCTTAACATTCTTAGTGCACGGAAGAAAAGAGACCACAAAATTAAAACACGTGAAAAACAAGGCCCATCTAGCCTGTCTTGGATTCAAGCGTTGGGCCGACTCCAGATAAATCAGATTCTTGTGATCGGTGAGGACCACAAATTGATGTCTAGCTCCCTCCAACCACTGTCTCCACTCCTCAAATGCCCATTTCATGGCCAACAATTCCCGATTCCCCACATCATAGTTGCATTCAGATGGGGAAAACTTTCGAGAAAAGAAGGCACAGGGATTCATCTTAGAAGTCACAGGGTCCTTTTGGGACAACACAGCTCCTGCATCAATCTTAGAAGCGTTCACCTCCACATGAAATGGAAGTGAGACATCAGGTTGCCGTAAAACTGGAGCTGAAGTAAATCTCCGCTTAAGCTCCTGAAATGCTGAGACAGCCTCAGGAGACCAATTTAGCACATCAGCTCCCTTCTTGGTCAGATCAGTCAGTGGTTTGACAATACTAGAAAAATTACCTATAAATTTACGATAGAAATTAGAAAAACCCAAAAACTTCTGGAGGGCCTTCAAAGAAGTAGGCTGAACCCAATCATAAATGGCCAGTACCTTGGTCGGGTCCATTTCAATAGTCGATGGAGACAAGATAAATCCCAAAAATGAAATCCTCTGTACACCAAAGAGGCACTTCGATCCCTTAACAAACAGGGAATTCTCCCTCAAAATCCGGAACACAGTCCGGACATGTTCCACATGGGAATCCCAATCACTAGAAAAGATCAAAATATCATCCAGATAGATGATCAAAAACTTATCCACAAAGTCTCGGAAAATATCATTCATAAAGGATTGGAAGACAGAAGGGGCATTAGAGAGCCCAAAAGAGATCACCTGGTACTCAAAATGTCCCTCCGGAGTATTAAACGCCGTCTTCCATTCATCCCCGTGCTTGATGCGAATAAGATTATACACCCCCCCTGAGGTCCAGCTTAGTAAACCAGCAGGCACTCTTAACTCTGGAGAATAAATCAGTCATCAGAGGTAACGGGTACTGATATTTAACCGTCATCTTGTTAAGGGAACGATAATCAATACACGGTCTTAATGAACCATTTTTCTTGGCCACAAAAAAAACCAGCGCCTAACGGTGACGAGGATGGTCTAATATGACCCTTCTCCAACGACTCCTTAATATAGGATCGCATAGCATCATGTTCGGGTACAGATAAGTTGAAAAGCCGACCCTTGGGAAATTTACACCCAGGCATCAACTCAATTGCACAGTCATAACTCCTATGAGGAGGCAAAGACGCAGACTTACTCTCACTAAAATCATCAGAGAAATCAGCCAGATAATCAGGAATATCATGAGACTGAGGAGAGGTGGAGAAAACAGGAGCGTCCCTAAGAACACACTGACAACCCCAACTCACCACAGACACAGATCTCCAATCCAAAACTGGGTTATGAGTTTGCAACCAGGGGAACCCCAGAACAATAGTATCATGCAAATTATGCAGCACCAAAAATTTACAATTTTCTTGGTGGTCTGGGGCAACTCGCATTATCACCTGGGTCCAAAACTGAGGTTTATTCTCCGCCAAAGGCGTGGCATCAATACCCCTCAAAGGAATGGGCGTCTGCAGAGGCGTCATGGACAAACCACAACGTTTAGCAAAGTCCAAATCCATCAGATTCAGAGCTGCTCCTGAATCCACAAAAGCCTTAGTGGAAAATGTGGACAAGGAGCAGATCAGAGTAATTGCCAAAAGAAACAGGTTGTATACTGCCCACAGCAAATGTGTGTGCAAAACGTTTCTCTCGTTTAGGGCAGACAGCAATAGTATGAGAGGCGTCTCCAAAGAAAAAACACAGATTATTACACCTTCTAAACTCCCGACATTGCGCCCTAGACAAAACCCCATCACATTGCATAGGTTCAGACATTTGATCAAAAGGTAGCAGCGCCTCCCGTGTAGCTTTACGTTCATGTAAACGCCAATCAACTTGAATGGCTAATGACATAGAGCCATCCAGACCAGAGGGAACAGGAAATCCCACCATAACATCTTTTACGGTCTCTGACAAACCTTTCCGAAAGAGAGCTGCCAATGCACTATCATTCCATGTAGTAAGGACTGCCCACTTTAATTTACAATTATTCTTAAAATTCAGAAATTTAGACCGTTCCCCAGAAAAGACATCAGGAGTAGGAATCCTGGGTTCAACATCATGTGACTGAATAAGGTAGGTGGAAATTCCCTGTACTTCAGCAGCAAGCTGCTCCACACGATCAGTTGCTTAATCTCCATTAGGAAAAAAATCCTCCTACGGCCCCAGAGAAAAAGAGGAAAAAATACATATTAAAAAAAAAATTCTGACACTTTTTTTTTTTTTTCTTTCTCTAAGAATTCTTTCCTGCTTTTGCGTACCCTAGAATCTGCGGTATGGCTGGTGATTCTGTTATGAATGGGTCACCGAGGAGGAAAAAAAGACAACAAGCTAAGTCTCAGAAAACCAGAGAAGTTGGTAACTATGCAGATGGCAGATCCCTGATCTTACCTGCACAACTAGCAGCAGTCGTGGAGCATTCCTACGTTGGTCCTAGACGCCTCGTCACAACCGGAGAACTACATAAGCCTAAAGCAGGAAATGGAAAACTAACTGCCCCAGAGCAGACCCCAAAGGAAAGACAGCCCCCACATGTATTGACTGTGAAGCAAGATGAAAATACAAACAAAGGCAGGAAAATAGGCTGTAGTACTTTTCATACTTGGTGCAGTACCTCTCTGTGAAGTAACGGAGCTTGGTACTCAGTGTTCCGATTACACTGTGTGGCGTTAACACTGTTTTAGGTGAACGCTCGCTGTTTTGTTTCGTCATTGTTCACACTAGTGTACCCGCACCTGAACCGCCGGCGCTGCTGTAGGGGGTGGACTGACCTATGGACCTGTCTGATGTGGAAAGAACATGTAAAAGATGATGTGCACTATGCTATATTATATGTGTATGGATAACAGCTGGAAATAGTACAGGACGACGTAGTACCGGGTTTTGGCCACAAGATGGAGACAGAGAGCAGTGAGAAAAGGGCCCAATAACAGCCTTAGGCTATGGAAATCGCAGAGTCATGGTGGGTGGAGTCACGGGGCTGGGAAGGGGATTTCCAGAAGGTGGAGATAAAAAGGAAGGAGAGTCCCAGGGGAGGGCAGACACCCAGGAGGAGGAGAGAAGCGAGAAGAGCTCAGGAGAGGACAGAGGAAAGAAAAGCTCAGGAGAGATAGAAGAGAGAGACAGTCATTCAGAGAGGGGAGTGGTCTGGAGAGGACAGCTGCAGGACAGGACGGTAGTGACTGACAGAGGCCTGGGGTACCGGACGGCTGGACACCGAAGAGTGAGTAAGTGTTACAGTGGGCAGACTCGGTCGGGGGAAATGCTGTGGCAGTGGGTCTAACGGCAGCCACAGCGAAAGAGCCCAGAGTGTTAACGCCCGCAAGAATAGGAGGAGGTGACGGTTACCCGGGCCTGGGAGCAGCAGCTGTCGTGTTGGCTGTGGATGTCAAGAGGACACCCAGTAAAGTTGAACCTGGTTTAACAAGCTTCTATGTCTGTCATCAGTCCGTCTCGCAGCCGAAAGGGACCACCCCCCAGTCGGCACACATACTACATACATACTACTAAGTGGCGTAGTCGGCAGGATCATCACCGCCTAATACACCAACGCCAGCGGTGAGACCGCGCTGAAGTTTCAAAGGACCTGCGCTGAAAAGGTCAAAGATTTACTGGAGTGGATTACAAATTAAGACCTGAGCTGAACAGGTTGAAGATGGTGCCTAAGTGGAATATAAATTGGGACTGTGATTGGTACTATTGGGAAAGAACCTGAAAGAGGTTTTGTGCCCCTCCAGCGCTGGTGACTGTCGGAAAAGAGGAGTATGGCGTTAAATTGGACTACCAGGGGAAGCTATGTCGAGCTCTCCCCTGGGGGGAGCGGTGCACATCAAGCAACAGCCGCCCCTTCCCATTGAACGCTGTAAAATGGGTGGAGGGGCCGGCCCATGCCCCACCCAGGAAAGGGAGTGACACCACTTATCAGGCTGGGTGCAGCTATTTGGCACCACTGAGCCTCGGAAGAGCGGACACGATAAGACCTTGCAGCTGCCGTGGCCTTGGATGGGTGGAGTGGCAATGGTGGCGGGAGGTCGAGGCCTGCCGCATCACCTGTGCCTGGGAATCAAAGCTAGCATACCTGACACTTACCGAAAATGAAGATCCTTGGACCAAGCTGGGGTCGCCGACACCTGGACCTGCGGAGTGGAGGGAAGAGGCGTGCCTGCCCACAGCACCGATGGTGTCGAAGCGGCCATTGGAGAAACAGCCGCTGACGTGTCCTGCGGAACCATCGGGCCTGGAGGCCAGTCCTGCCGGATGGCGGGATGAAGAGAAGTGGACACCAAGCGATGGGACCCAGGAGGAGGAGAGAAGCGAGAAGAGCTCAGGAGAGGACAGAGGATGGAAAAGCTCAGGAGAGATAGAAGAGAGAGAGATGGTCATTCGAAGAGGGGGGTGGCCTGGAGAGGACAGCTGCAGTGTGATGGAAATATATATGTATTTCATATATATCTCACTTGCATGTATTTTCATATATACTCATAGATATAATTACAGCTAACATGAACTTTATAATCAATTGCTCAGAATGACCCAGTGACCTCATGAGCCAGCTAGCTCAAACCAGACTATCTTGTGATATTTCTCTTGACATGGGAAAACAGGAACTAGCACCAGATGTTCAAACTGATGTCTCCATCTTTGCTGAATAGGAGGAAAAGGCAACAGTAAATGATATATTGCTAAATCAGCTCTTTTGTTATATCTTAACTAGAATCCTCCATGTACTCAAATAGCCAATAGCATTGAAGCTCAGCCTTATGTTAATTAACTAACCACTCCTTTCTATACGTAATTATAAAACCATGTATGTGCAATAAACCTTCAGAGTTCTGATGGAATGTCATGTTGCTACTATCAGTGTATAGTGTCATCATTCCTTTGAGCGCTCAAAAAGACTCTATTTTAATTGGGAGCAGGTGCAGCACACACAGGGATAGATTTATCCTAACCAAATTTCCACAGGACAGGACGGTAGTGACTAACGGAGGCCTGGGGTACCGGACGGCTGGACACCAAAGAGTGAGTGTTACAGCAGGCAGATTCGGTCGGGGGAAGCGCTGTGGCCATGGGCCTAATGACAGCCACGGTGAAAGAACCCAGAGGGTTAGTGCCCACAAACGTAGGAGGAGGTGACAGGTACCTGGACCTGGGAGCAGCAGCTGTCGTATTGGCTGTGGATGTCAAGAGGACACCCAATAAAGTTGGACCTGGTTGAATAATCTTCTGTGTCTGTCATGAGTCCGTCTCGCAGCCGAAACGGACCACCCCCCAGTCGGCACACGTACTACACTGAGATAGACTGCAGCAGACAGACCCGGTGGCCTAGAGACAGTTTTGGCATGGGTAGGTGGCATGCAGCAGGCTGAGAGGAGTGCTCCGTCCCCAGAGCCTGCGTCCGTTAACCCCCGCCGCCAACGGTGGGGACTTGAGAGAAAGAGGTGCAGGGTTTGCTGTGACTACCAGAGAGAGCAAGGTGCTGCACGTTCCATGTCCGTCAGTACAGAGCACGTGCCACATAAGAGAAACCGGGTACGGGACAGACATTTGCACCCTGATGTGCCAGTTGATACTTGTCGGACTACGTTGGACAGCGCTGCAGCCTTAATTGACTCGGTCGCATCAACTTATGGACTAGGGGCTCTGCGGAAGGTACCGGAGTCCGACTGCTGCCGCCAGAAGACAGATCCTCGTTGCCTACAACACCTTCCTGGATAAGCACCATGCCAGGCGTTGTTGGCGCTATTGACTTCCCAGCAGGAGTCACAGTCTGAGGCACTTCTGACATGTTAAGTGGTTCACAAGAACGGCCATTACCTGATTCATTGTTCCTTAACTCTACATATCCTTTGCAAATTGATCTGTTTATTTCCTAATTTAACTGTTTACCTCCCTGCGTGGAGTATTCCTCTGTTAAAGTAAAGTTGTTAACCCTTGCTCTGCCTTCTGTCTGTCACTGCATCCCGCAACCTGCTTACACTAGCCGCAGGTTACATCTCAGCACGGTGGACCTGGGGTTGCGATTGCACTTTATTTTTAAATTTTATTTAGTGCAATCCGCCAACCCTAACACCATGTACCATTTCCTTTACACTTCACAAATGCTTGCTACTTAGTGTTGGTATCACTTAAGATCCATTGTAGTTTGTGGGTGTAATGTGAAAACATGTGAGAAAGTTTACGGGGTATAAATAATTATTAGTGATGAGCGAGCAGACTCGGTAATGATTGTTACTCGCCCGAGTATCGCTGTACTCACGGTACTCGACGAGCGCCGAGCATTTCCGGGATTATACGGAGGGAGCTCGGATCTCCGCCCTGCAATCAACATGCAGGGATTGTCTGTCACGCACTGTAATGCTGCAGCCATCTTTGTTGTGGTATTACAGTGATTGGCTGGCCGCACACCGTCATCAGGTCTATAACAGACCTGCCGCCGCCCTGCTCGTCACAGTCACGTCAAGAAACAGTGTAGGGAGAGCTGCTGCTGAGATAGGTCAGATTTGGGGGTTTATAAGTTAGTGTGCGTATACTTAATAGAAAACACCATGTGCACAACTGAAGGGGTACCGAGGTAGGTTCCCAAACCATGTATATAGCAAATGAAAACCTGGCACTCAACTTAGTGCTGTGAAGATAATTTATTGTAGTACCAAATCAAATGTTTCGGTCAGTTAGACCTTCATCAGTTACGTGCTAAAGGTAGTTTTTATATATAGTTTATGAAGGAATGGAGGGCGCTTTAGTAATGTCCCGTGTCAGACAGCCAGTATTAGTAAGATGCTCAAAGGCAAAATGTATAAGGCTCTATCTCCATGGATAGCGGGGAGAAAGCGCAAGCCTGGTCCTCCTGGACACGATATGGTATGACACAAAACGGTGGATATCATTTGGTACTGCAATAAATTATCTTCACAGCACTAAGTTGAGTGACAGGTTTTCATTTGCTAGTGTGAGTATGCCATTATAGAATACACAAATCCAGCTAAGCCAACAATCCTTCTAAGGCCTAATTACGGGGTATATAGATTGCAGTGCTAGGCAGGCAGGGGAGTGTATGTGGCTATATACCGTACATCTCAGTGCAAGGCATGCAGGCACTGTATGTGGGTATATAGAAATCATTGCATACATCAAGAGGGTCTATTCCATTATTGCCTGCTGCTGCTGCCCTTATTTCATATATTGACTGTATATGCCTAGCCCCAGGTATCATTGGCTAGGAGCAACAGTGATCCCATAAATGAAGCAATGGTGTGGAGATAAGGAATAACCCCACTCCAACACCATACACATAAGCTCAATAACTGTTAGACGAACCAGGAGAAACAAAAGAGCATACAATCAAATAATTATAAAAAATATATCAAAAATTCTTTATTAAATAGTAACATTCTAAATTACAATGAAGTGCTCATGAATAAGCGTGAACAATAAATCCCAAGGGTTAACCCCTCAACCACCCCAAGATGGAAAACCCGGCAAGTAATAATATACAGGGTAGCACAAATACTATCATATGTCCTAATCTGTCAATAATCAGAAACCGAATCATTATAAGTCAGTGGCTAGATAGCAATCTAGTGCTGCCTGTTAGAGTAGCGTAATGGCGGTACATCACAAAAAATTCCCAAAAGAGGGGGACCATGTGGTAGCTTACCAGGGAGGGAAGGTAGAGGAGAGCCCAGCAGTGGGACCCCCGACGCGCGTTTCGCGGCGTCCCCCGCCGCTTTCTCAAGGAGGAGATGGCACTAAGTGTCCCAGTAGGGCCTTGAAATAGCCCCTGACCCCGGTCATGTGACCGGAATCCACCAATCGCATTGGCAATATCGGCGCATGCGCCATGACATCCGCAGGTCCTGCATTGTAGCCTGGCGTCTAACACAGCGCATGTGCGCCGGAGACCATGTAAACAGACGCCGGCCACAGCGTGGAATCGCAGAGAACATGGCGATGCGCACTGCCATGAAAAAAGTGGATTGTAAAAACAAATATATATGGCATAACATAGGGAAGGGGTCAGAACAGTATATTAAATAACCATCTATCACAAGAAATTTTATACATGAAAATGAGCCACCCCGGTTAAAGTGACATAGTATATGAATTAACCCTCCATCACCATATGTACCAATATATAAGGAATAAAAACTACCACAATACAAATAATACAACAAAATATGCAGTATAATCATTAGTGAGGTACCAGCTTCATAGGCATATAATAATAGAATGGTAATGCGCCAATAAGAATATCTATGGATGTAAAAAACATCCGAGATATAGGTACATCCCTACTGAAAGAGCCGATAACCCCATATTCAAATAAAATATAAATAAAGCATATTATGAATAGACAATGTAAATGGACGACTCCATAAGATATTTGATTGTAGTAGAAGATATATCGAATCCACCATATGGAGCCATTTCGGAACCAAGCTGGGACACACAAAAAAAGGCACTATAAAAAAGAAGAATTACAGGAAAAATAATTAAAACATGAGAAAGTAAAATAAAATAAAAGCAACCACTGCTAGGCAGCATGGGAAGTATAAGGTCATGCAGGGACAATAAGAAGGAAAAAACAGAAGGCTCATTCAAAGAATACGAACAAGAATATATCTCTTTATATCAATTCCGGGCATGAGTGAAAATTTCACAAAGGCACAGGTAAAAAAGGGGGAAAAAAAGAAGAAAGGAAAAGGAATGAATCCAATACCAGGTTGCAAAATGGGTTACAGGAATGGGGTGAAACTTAAAAATTCGTTAAGGCCTTTCGGGCTCATGGTGTCCAACTGGACAATCCATCTGACCTCCATTTGTCCGAGGACCTTTTTATAGTCACCCCCCCTTATTCCCATATGCAACACATCGATACCCCTAACCTTTAACAATCCTGCATCGCAATTGTGATATGTCCGGAAATGTCGAGGAATAGTCTTAAGCTCGGAGGGATCAAGAGCAGTCCTAGCTGCGCCAATGTCCCGCACATGTTCACGAACTCGCACCCTCAGCTCCCTGGTGGTGAGACCAATATAGATCTTAGGACACGGACATGTAGCATAGTATATGACATTACTCGTGCCACATGAAATCCGTTGCTTAAAATTAAATTTCCTCACACCATCCGAGGAGCTGAAGGCGGAGCAGCGCAGGACATTGGCGCCAGCCAGGCAGTGGCCACATGAAAAAGAATCACCTATTGGGCCACTAGACCCAAAAAAGTTTTGAGGAATAGGTACATAGTGGCTTCGCACCAAGAGGTCGCCCAAATTCTTTGAGCGACGTGGCGTCATGGAAGGGGAGCGACCCAGGACGGATCTCAGGGATGAATCCGTCTCCAGAATAGGCCAATGCTTTTGTAAGATGGCGCGCATATTGCGCCATTCGTGATTGTAAGTAGAGATGAACCGTATAGGTCCATCTCTATTAGGTATACCAGACTTCTTAGTTGGTTGTAAAAGGCCACTGCGTGGAGTATATCTCGCCCTATTGTAACCCATCTTGATACATCTGCGGCTATAGCCCCTTTTAAGAAAACGATCACTCAGATCGTGGGCTTGTCTCTCAAACCGATCATCGGTGGAGCAGATGCGTCGCATGCGAAGAAACTGTCCGACCGGGATGGCCCTCACTGTGGCCGGATCATGGGCTGATGCTGCATGTAGTAAGGCATTGACAGAGGTGGGTTTCCTGAAGATGTCCGTCTGGATGCGTCGATGTGAGTCGACCTCCAGACGGACATCCAGGAAATCCACACTCCTATCACTATACCTATATGTCAAGTGAATGTTGTAACTATTATCATTCAGAGACCTCATGAAAGGGGCATCCTATTGTGTCGGGGATTGGGGGCATATGTGAACCCATATGTCGATTTATCGACTTTTATCTGAAACCACTAGTGGAAACTTTGCCATCCTATATTCGTGACACAACGGACGTCCTGATGCGGGTTGACGGCATCCTTGTGGAGCCCTCTACCCTTCTTGTCACTGCGGACGTAGAAAGTCTCTACACATGTATCGATCATTCGGTGGGGTTGGATGCTGTTCGCTTGTTTCTAGGGGCCTCCGACCTGGGTGGCCCTCTATGTGAGCTCGTCCTGGAGCTGGTCGACTTTATCCTAACCCACAATTTTTTTGTACTTAAGGATTATTTCTATTTACAGAGGTGGGGCACGGCCATGGGGGCGGCCTGTGCACCCTCGTATGCCAACCTGTTCCTTGGTGCTTGGGAGAGGAGCTTGTTTGGCGACGGGTCCCGCGGGACGTCTCCCGTGTGCTGTGCTGGTACCGCTATATAGATGATATTTTGTTTTTGTGGGATGGCACTGTCGACCAGCTCGGGGCTTTCATGAGGTCTCTGAATGATAATAGTTACAACATTCACTTGACATATAGGTATAGTGATAGGAGTGTGGATTTCCTGGATGTCCGTCTGGAGGTCGACTCACATCGACGCATCCAGACGGATTCATATACTATGTCACTTTAACCGGGGTGGCTCATTTTCATGTATAAAATTTCTTGTGATAGATGGTTATTTAATATACTGTTCTGACCCCTTCCCTATGTTATGCCATATATATTTGTTTTTACAATCCACTTTTTTCATGGCAGTGCGCATCGCCATGTTCTCTGCGATTCCACGCTGTGGCCGGCGTCTGTTTACATGGTCTCCGGCGCACATGCGCTGTGTTAGACGCCAGGCTGCAATGCAGGACCTGCGGATGTCATGGCGCATGCGCCGATATTGCCAATGCGATTGGTGGATTCTGGTCATATGACCGGGGTCAGGGGCTATTTCAAGGCCCTACTGGGACACTTAGTGCCATCTCCTCCTTGAGAAAGCGGCGGGGGACGCCGCGAAACGCGCGTCGGGGTCCCACTGCTGGGCTCTCCTCTACCTTCCCTCCCTGGTAAGCTACCACATGGTCCCCCTCTTTTGGGAACTTTTTGTGATGTACCGCCATTACGCTACTCTAACAGGCAGCACTAGATTGCTATCTAGCCACTGACTTATAATGATCCGGTTTCTGATTATTGACAGATTATGACATATGATAGTATTTGTGCTACCCTGTATATTATTACTTGCCGGGTTTTCCATCTTGGGGTGGTTGAGGGGTTAACCCTTGGGATTTATTGTTCACGCTTATTCATGAGCACTTCATTGTGATTTATAATGTTACTATTTAATAAAGAATTGTTGATATATTTTTTTATAATTATTTGATTGTATGCTCTTTTGTTTATCATTGGCTAGGAATACATTTTTTTTGCATCTTAATCCTGATTATTTTATTCCAAAGCAATCCATAGCCCCCTTTTTGTCTCCATTTGCTTGTTGACACTGCAGAATATAGCTAGATCCTTGTCATAGTCCAGTGTGAAAATCCAGCTATTTTAAAAGGGGTTTTCCCATCCCAGCCATCACATTTGAGTGCGCAGATAATTCTATTATTTTTCTGGTACTGTAAACATTTTTGGACTGTCTTATATAATTTCTTGACCCCATTTTTCTGGTAAAAAAATATTTAGATGGAAAAAAATATTTAGCTACAGGACAGATATTTTACACCTGGTTTTGTCCGCCACACGGATTGTATATCATTGCGCTCAAAATTTTGCCATTTCAGGCCTCCATAGAATTTTTTGTTGTTGTGTCATAGCCTACTTATTGGCACAATTTTGCCTGCCAAAAAAAATAAATAAGGGGCAAATATCTGAAAGTGGGCTATCTCCGTCAGACGCCTCTATAGACTATTTTGGGGTAAAAAAAGAAAAAAATAAAGGCCACATATTGAACAGTGTGGTATCTCCGTCAGACGCCTGATCTATCTGTGGGCTACAAATTCTTGCATTTCAGGCCTACATTCAACTTTTTTTTGCTGTGTCTTACCCTAGTTCTATAGACAATTTTGGGGTAAAAAATAAAATACAGGCCACATATTGAACAGTGTGGTATCTCCGTCTGACGACTGATCTATCTGTGGGCTACAAATTGTGGCATCTTAGGCCTAAATCCCCCTTTATTGCTGTGTCTTACCCTAGTTCTATAGACTATTTTGGGGTAAAAAAAAGCAAAAAATACAGGCCACATATTTAACAGTGTGGAATCTCCGTCTGATTCCTCATCTATCTGTGGGCTACCTACAAATGGTGGCAATTGAGACCTCCATTCAACTGTTTTGGCTGTCTGTTACCCTAGTTCTTAAAACTGTTTTCCTGTAAAAAAAAAAAAAAAAAAATACAAGCCACATATTGAACAGTGTGGTATCTCCGTCAGATGCCTGATTTATCTGTGGGCTACAAATTATGACATTTCAGGCCTCCATTCCACTTTATTTGCTGTGTCTTACCCTAGTTATTGACACCAGTTTGATAACAAAAGGTAAATTTTTACCTACATTCCAGATATTTGTGGGTTTCCCGCACATGGATCACATACAAGTTCGCTCCCCATTCAGCCATTTGTAGTGAACGTGGAAAATGTTGTAGTCCATTTAAAATGGGCAAGGTGCGTGGCAAGGGATGGGGAAGTGGATGTGATGGTGATGGTGCATGCAGAGGCCAAGGCCGTGGGCAACCTGAAATTGTCCAAGAACAAACACAGACATCTTCAAGCATGACCTTCCTGTCCAAATTCATAGGGGACTGCAGAACAGCACTATTGATATCAGATCGGTGTCAAAAGGTAGTTGGTTGGATGGCGGATAATGTTCCCACTCACTTTTCCACCTCCACCAGCACCCTGTCTTCCACACGGTCAAGTCTGAGTAGCCATGAGTGTGGACCGCATATTCCTCATCCTGATCCTCCTTCCTCCCGCCATGCCAACTGCCTGGAGACAACTTATCCCACACTAGGACACTCCGAAGAGCTGTTCACTTTTCCATTTATAGATTCGGGCCTCTCGCCCGGTCCACTTGAAGTGGGGCAAGATGAGATTGCATGTAGCGATGCCCAAATAGTTGAGCAGCCACTTTCACATGAAGGCGACAGTGGGAACATTTCACAACAGGTGGACTATGATGAGACACAAGTGCCAGAAAGTCAGGAGGTGGACCAGGGTGCTGAAGTGGAAGCCAAAGTGGTGGATGATATAGTAACTGGTGGATGATATAGTAACTGACCCAACCTGGCAGGAGGACATGCAGAGCGAGGACAGCAGCACACAGGGGGAGGGAGGTGTAGCACCCCAACAGGCAGGAAGAAGCAGTGTGATGTTTGCAGACAGAAGGCGGGCAACAGTTCCTCGTAACAACAGCATGACAGAAATTGGCAGTACAACTTTTAGGTATTCCCTAGTCTGGTTGTTTTTTAAAGACTGCCAATAACCCCAAACAGGACATTTTCCCAACCTGCCATGCAGGGGTGGCAAATCTACCAGCCTGTCCACCAACAGCATGATCAGGCATATGGCAGCAAATCACCTGACTTTGTGGGCTGAACACCAGGCTCCAGGAACAGTGTATGTGGGTGAAAACACTGTTTCTTCCACTATTGTCCATGCAAGCCATTGCCCTGTCCACGTTGCATGCGAAAGATGCCTTCTATCCTGCACCTGTCGTTGCTAACTCTCAACTACCACCATCATCAAGCACGTCCACGTCCTGGTCCCAGCGCAGCCTTCAGTTGTCCATACTCCAGTCATTGGAACACAAGCGTAAATATGCAGCTAACGCCCCACAGGCCACAGTACTAATTTCATACATTTCTCATCTGCTTGCGCTCGAAATGTTGCATTTTAGGCTCGTGGATACGGAAGCTTTCCATAACCTGATGGCGGCGGCCATCCCAAGGTACTCGGTCCTCAGCCACCACTATTTCTCCTGGTGTGCTGTCCCAGCATTACACAAGCACGTGTCCCACAACATTACCCGTGCCCAGAACAATGGTGTTACTGGAAAAGTCCATCTAACCACGGATAGGTGGACAAGTGCTTGGGGGCAGGGATGCTACATCTCAGTGACGGCACACTGGGTTAACATAGTGGAAGCCAGGACCCAGAAGGACCTTGGGATGAAAAGAGTTCTCCCGACGCCGAGGATTAAGGCCCTGCATCAATCAGAGTTGCCCACAAAATCTACAGTTCTTGCACCTCATCCTCCTCCTCCTAATATTCAGCCTCCATCACCGAAATGACCTCATTAGTCACAAGCTGTAAGCACTGCAGCACTGCCTTGGCCAATCGTCAACAGGCTGTACTGAAGCTAATATGCTTAGATGACAAACCGCACAATGCTGAAGAGTTGTGGACAGCTCTGAAAGAGCAGGCAAATGTGTGGCTGACACCGCTGAACCTACAGCCAGGCATGGTCATGTATAGCAATGGCCGAAACCTGGTGGTGGCTCTGAGGCGAGGCGAGCTCACACACGTACTATGCCTGGCCCATGTGCTTAACCTCTTTGATCAACGGTTTTTCAAAACCAACCCAGAGCTTCTGGATCTGCTTGTCAAAGTACGCTGCCTGTGTGCCCATTTTAGAAAGTCAGCTCCAGCTTCCGGCACCCTTGCCGTGCTTCTGGCTCACCGAAGGGAGTATGATGTCCCCACTAGAGTTGAGCGACTTTGGTTGGATCGGGTTTCGTGAAACCCGAATGAAACAAAATTTGTTTCGGTCGGATGAAACTGGTCCGACTAGGGCAAAAAAAGTCGGAGTTTCGTCTGAAACCTGACCCCAATGCAAGTCAATGGGAAATAAAAGTCGGCATTGAGCGGATGACATTCATCCACTCAATGCCGACTTTTATTCCCCATTGACTTGCATTGGGGTCGGGTTTCAGATGAAACTCCGACTTTTTTTTGCCCTAGTCGGACCAGTTTCATCTGAAACAAATTTTGTTTCATTCGGGTTAAACCCGATCCAACCAAAGTCGCTCAACTCTAGTCCCCACACATTGGAACTCGACACTGCACATGTTGGAAAGGATTTCTGAGCAGAAGAGAGCAGTTGTTGACTACCAACATCAACAATGCCGTCGGTGTTCAGTTCAGACTCTACACATAAGACCTCAGGAATGGACATGGATGTCAGACATATGTACCATCCTACAAAACTTTGAGAAGTCCACCAAGATGGTCAGCGGCTATGACGCCATAACTAGCATCACCATCCCGCTTCTCTGTTTTCTGAAGCGATCTCTGCTCACAATCAAAGAGATGGCATTGCAGGCTGAGCAAGATGAGATGGAACAAGGAAGCATACAGAGTGATTACACACAGTCCAGCCTCATGTCATCCCAACGTGGATTGGTTGACAATGAAGAAGAGGAGGAGGAAGAACAGGGGCTACTTTCATGCGGTATAGACGGTACTACAAGCACAACTGTCATACCGTCTGTTCAGCGTGGATGGCCTGAGGACAGGGAGGAGGAGGAGGTGAGCATGGTCAGTCATCCTCTTGGTGAGGACATGGAAGTCTTGCCTGTTAGCAGTCTGCTACGCATGGCTGACTTTATGTTGCACTGCCTTTCCTGTGACCCTCGTATTATCAAAATTTTGGCTGACAGTCATTACTGGTTAGTGACAATTGTAGACCCACGCAGAAGGAAAGCTTTCAATCTCTTCTTCCAGAGGCAGACAGGTGTACTAAAATGTTGCAGTACAAGAAGGCCCTTGTTGCTCAATTATTAAAAAAATTTCCATCTGAAGCACAGTAGGTTGATGTGTACCCCCCAGGGGGAAATGTTTGTCAGCCCATACACTTGGTGTATGGGCATTACAAGTATAGGAGACCCGCTCCTTTAAACTGGAAAAACATTTTGCGGAGGCCATCCTCCACATTTCTTCCTTGGGGTTTTGGAGTGTGTGCAAATATTGGGCAGACCTTGTATTCACTTCATGGGCAAACTTTAGATGACTTAAAAAAAATCAGAATGAATAATGTGAACTTGGTTTTCCTGTGGCCAACCACTACATCGGTTCAAAGGCTTATTTTGGAGCATGTAACTTTGGTGCAGGGCAGGCCTTGCATTCAATGCATAAGCAAACAGTATGGGAGTACCAAATGAATACTTGGAACTTTGGTTGCATGTGGTCATCCATGATGTCTGTTCAATGGGTTGTTGGGGTCCGTCCAAATTTTGGGCAGCCCTGCCACACACTGCATATGCAAAAACAGTATAAGGGACCTAATAATGGGAACAGTAAAGCATAGCTGGCTGATGGCTCTCTAAGAATAGTGAGGGACGATTGCTGGCCCTATTAAAATAGACTTTGAGACATTCAAAGTTTCTCCTTCGTAAATGAAACAGGATGCGTCTGATGATATGTCACACACCACATGGCCAAACAAGATTGTAAACTGTTAAAGTGACATTTCCCAGTGAATGCATTTGTCTTGGTTGAACGCAATGGTAAAGTTGAAAAACACATCAGAAACGCTACGTGTGATCATAGCCAAATTGGTGGAGGAACATTTTTGTTTTGGGTTATTCATTTTGCCTTATATAAATATCATTACCATGGAAAGGATGTTCCTTAACATATTCCCTAGGAAAATCCATTTTGGTTTTGTTTTTGTATGTTTTATTGTGCACCTGTAAAAATGGCGTAAGACTAGGGCAACATTGTTCACAGCTGTGACCTGGAGTCAGAAATGCTTCCAGGGGTCTTCACCATGATATTCCCATGTCAATTGAGCACTGTTTCCATCATTTTCAGATGTTTTTAGACTCTAAAAGGTCTCCGGAGGGGTGGGTGGCGGTAAAAAAGTCCTTTAGAACGAAACGTGTCGCTGTATGCTGCATGTGCACTCTCATTATTGAGGAATTTGGTGAATTCATCTATTTTATGGATCAATAAAGAATTTGCAATTTTAAGGAGCTGGTCATATACTCTTCATTTTCTTGGATGCTGCAAGTCTTGTCCAGACGGGGCTTCGAGCTCCATGGCTTGTCGGTGAGCTGTCTGGGGCTTATCGCCCAATTTTTTTTTTCTTTTTGCATGTCTCATCTACTCTGCCTGTCTTGAGCTCCTCATCTATTCTGCCTGTCCAGAGTGTCTCATCTAGTCTGACAGTCCAGAGCTCGTCACCTACTCTCCCTGTCCAGAGCGCCTCATCTACTTTGCCTGTCCAGAGCGCCTCATCTACTCTGCCAGTCCAGTGCGCCTCATCTATCATCTACTCTACCTGTCCAGTGCACCTCATCTACTCTGCCTGTCCAGAGCGCCTTGTCTATTCTCCCTGTCCAGAGTACCTCATCTTCTCTGCCTGTCCAGCGCGCCTCATCTACTTTGCCTGTCCAGCATGCGTCATCTACTCTACCCGTCCAAGGCGCCTCATCTACTCTGCCTATCCAGAGTTCCTCATCTATTCTGCCTGTCCAGAGCGTCTCATCTAATCTGCCTGTCCAGAGCGTCTCACCTACTCTCCCTACTCTCCAGTAAAGTGACTCCTTCTCTTGTATACTTCCTTCTAGAAATGTATAAAGACCTACTTGATTCCTTCATAGCCTCTAGATGTGCTCCTCCATTTCAAAGTGACTCCAGGAGCTCCATAAGGTATGCTAAATTTTGCATTGCTTTAACTCCAAGCTCTTTCATCCAATCGAGACCAACCTGCTATGATTGTTGATTGTTTTTTAATTTGATAAGCAATTTAACAATAAAAAAAATCAGAGCAAATGTGTCAATAGTAGAGTTGAGCGATACCGTCCGATACTTCAAAGTATCGTATCGGATGGTATCGGCCGATCTTTAAAAAAAGTATCGGTATCGCCGATTCCGATACCGGAAGTCCCATTCAAGTCTATGGGACTTCCGGTATCGGAATAAGAAAAACCCTTTCCTGCCCTTGTACAGCCTCTCTGGGGTCTGTACGGGCCTTTCGGGGGGCTGTGCCGGCCTGCCAGGGGGTCTGTGCAGGCTCCGGTGGTCTGTGCCGGCCTGCCGGTGGTCTGTGCAGGCTCCGGGGGGCTGTGCCGGCCTGCCGGGGGGCTGTGCCGGCCTGCCGGGGGGCTGTGCAGGCTCCGGGGGGCTGTGCCGGCCTGCCGGGGGGCTGTGCCGGCCTGCCGGGGGGCTGTGCCGGCTCCGGGGGGCTGTGCCGGCCTGCCGGGGGGCTGTGCCGGCCTGCCGGTGGTCTGTGCAGGCTCCGGGGGTCTGTGCAGGCATCGTCCGATGGGACTACAAGTCCCATCGGGCGATGCCTACTACCATGACAGTGATTGACACATTAGCCAATGATGGGACAGTAGTAGTCCCATCATCCGGCTAATGTGTTAAATGTAAAAAAAAAAAAAAAAATTACATGCTACATACATACAACATGCATACTACATACATGCTACATTCATACTACATACTACATACATGCTACATTCATACTACATAAATACTACATGCAACATACATACTACATATATACTACATGCATGCTACATACATACTGCATGCTACATACATACCACATATATACTACATACATACTACATGCATGCTACATACATACTACATGCTACATACTACATGCATGCTACATACATACTACATGCTACATACTACATATATACTACATGCATGCTACATACATACTACATACATACTACATATATACTACATGCATGCTACATACTACATGCTACATACATACTACATATATACTACATTCATACTACATACTACATATATACTACATACATACTACATACATACTACATGCATGCTACATACATACTACATGCATGCTACATACATACCACATACATACTACATGCTACATACATACCACATATATACTACATACATACAATACATTCATACAATACATACATAGACATACAGTACATATAACATAGAGTAACATACTTACCAATACTTGTCACATTGTTCCCCGAAGCCATTGTCTATTCCGGGATAAATATTAACATAACAAACCACAAAAATACTCACCCACGATCCGAAGCAGTCCACGAGTGTGTCCCACGACGATCTTGGGTAGAGAACTGCAGCATCAGATGATGCTGCCGTTCTCTACGGGCTGCAGGAATCCAATGACGGAAGGTAGGTATCCTTCCGCACTGTATTCCTCCGCCACTTAAAAAAAAAAAAGTCCCTAGTCTCACTTTATGCCATTGCTGTGTGGGAAATTCCCACACAGCAATGGCATAAAGTGAGACTAGGGACTTTTTTTTTTTAAGTGGCGGAGGAATACAGTGCGGAAGGATACCTACCTTCCGTCATTGGATTCCTACAGCCCGTAGAGAACGGCAGCATCATCTGATGCTGCAGTTCTCTACCCAAGATCGTCGTGGGACACACTCGTGGACTGCTTCGGATCGTGGGTGAGTATTTTTGTGGTTTGTTATGTTAATATTTATCCCGGAATAGACAATGGCTTCGGGGAACAATGTGACAAGTATTGGTAAGTATGTTACTCTATGTTATATGTACTGTATGTCTATGTATGTATTGTATGAATGTATTGTATGTATGTAGTATATATGTGGTATGTATGTAGCATGTAGTATGTATGTGGTATGTATGTAGCATGCATGTAGTATGTATGTAGCATGCATGTAGCATGCATGTAGTATGTATGTAGTATGTATGTAGTATGTATGTAGCATGTATGTAGCATGCAGTATGTATGTAGTATATATGTAGTATGTATGTAGTATATATGTAGTATGTAGTATGTATGTAGCATGCATGTAGTATATATGTAGTATGTATGTAGCATGCATGTAGTATGTATGTAGCATGTAGTATATATGTAGCATGCAGCATGTATGTAGTATGTATGTAGTATATATGTAGTATGCATGTAGTATGTATGTAGTATGTATGTAGCATGCAGTATGTATGTAGCATGTATGTAGTATGTATGTAGTATATATGTAGTATGTATGTAGCATGCATGTAGTATGTATGTAGTATGTATGTAGCATGCAGTATGTAGCATGTATGTAGTATGTATGTAGTATGTATGTATGTAGTATGTATGTAGCATGCAGTATGTATGTAGCATGTATGTAGTATGTATGTAGTATATATGTAGTATGTATGTAGTATGTATGTAGTATGTATGTAGCATGCAGTATGTATGTAGCATGTATGTAGTATGTATGTAGTATATATGTAGCATGCATGTAGTATGTATGTAGCATGCATGTAGTATTTTTTTTTTTTTTTTTTTTTTTTTAACATTTAACACATTAGCCGGATGATGGGACTACTACTGTCCCATCATTGGCTAATGTGTCAATCACTGTCATGGTAGCAGGCATCGCCCGATGGGACTTGTAGTCCCATCGGACGATGCTTGCACAGACCCCCGGACATCAGCACAGCCCCCCGGCAGGCCGGCACAGCCCCCCGGCAGGCCGGTACAGACCCCCACAGGGTGCACAGACCACCGGCAGGCCGGCACAGCCCCCCGGCAGGCCGGTACAGACCCCGGGCAGTCCACACAGCCCCCCGGCAGGCCGGCACAGCCCCCCGGCAGGCCGGCAGAGACCCCCGGAAGGCCCGAAATGACGGCGCATCATGATGCGCACACACCGCGCATCATGATGACGTCAGGCCGTCAATCAACTGAACTTCCGATTCCGATGCCGAATTCCGATATTGAAAAAATATCGGAAGTCGGTATCGGAATTCCGATACAGCAAGTATCGGCCGATACCCGATACTTGCGGTATCGGAATGCTCAACACTAGTCAATAGCCTTTAAGTTGACATAGATGTACCAAAGAATGCAGTGCCAAATAATGCTTGGTGGTAACTCCATCTTAATTCTAGGAAGTGGCCTCCATGTGATCTCCTACTGTAAACTCATCTATGAGATGTTACACATGTATGTTTGGCCCTCGGACGTAAATGAGAGTTATAGAAATGTGAGTGAGCAAATCCTATAGATATAAAAAACAAAAGCCACACAAGTGTGATCACCTTCCTACTCCTTGGCTAGGTAAGGTAATTGAATGGCCATCAGGGAAGTAGGTGTTGGAATCCCCTTATGTCCCAAATGTAATCCAGTACTGTATAAAAATAAGTATTGGAAAGTTAGAAAGCAAATCTATCACCAGGAGAGATTAGGAAATTGATTCAATACGAATCGAATTTGTGTAGAAATTTTCAAAATTAGCTAAATCCATCAAATTCAAAATGTATATTTGATCTGTGTAACATGCCTAAAATAAGCACCAAAAATCCACATATTGCAGAAGATTGCTTCTGCCAGAGATCTTGTGAGCACCTGATGGGGCTTCCCCATAATGCCTTGCAGTTATCCTATCAGGTGGGCTAGCACAGCCAATTAAAAGGGACTGTCATAGCATGTACAAAAAGCAAAAGCAGGAAATGCAGCAGCTATTTTGTGGTAAATTTGAATAGTGAGAGGACATCACAGCTCAGCCATAGGGAGGAGAGAAACCCATAAAACACTGAGCAAACTGTACAGATAGTGTGTGACAGCAAAGCGGTGAGGAAAATTAGTGTGCGAGGAAAAGAGTATCATAGTATCTTTTCAGAGCAATTGTACATGGAGGCTTGCTACATTCGTTTGGCCGTGAAATGATTTGCTGCAAATAAAATTTCCTGAAAAAATTAAGTGACATTGGAGAATCCAAATATCAAAAGATTCGGTCATCGCTAGTCAACACTTATTGATCACAGAGAATATCATCATATGTCTACTGAATGTGGGGGCTTTACTAGCGCCTTAATGACTAATTAAAAGTTTTACAAACCAGATGTCTACATCAATGACAAATAATCATCTCACATGGGACTGATGTTTATAGACAACATACTAATTAGTACTAATGAGCCACTGACACATACACACAATCGTGCTTACGCTTAAATAGCAGCAGTGGGAAGAGTTTACACTTTTGCGCAAAGAAGGTAAAACCCCATAATGCTGATCCCTCAGTCTTTACTGTGATTACATTCATTATTAAGTTGCAAATCAGAAAGGTGCGTCATCTACATATCTTAAAATAATTATATTTGTATTTCTGTTCATTTATGCTTGTTAGAAATATGAATTGGATAATTTTCTCTTATTTTTATTATTGTTACTCTTTACGTATGTATTTGCTGCTATTCTAATTTTATAAGTATTTTATTATTATTTATGTTATGGATTTGTTTTCTATTATCACTCTTAATATTTTGCTTTATTTTTGTTGCTATTCTTATTTTATCAAAAAAATTGATATACCAAAATGAATAAGTAAGTCATAGATGCGATCACCAGAATTATCAGAGAATGTTCAACAATATATACCTGTTTGCGTTATGCTACTGCGATGATCAGTCCTAGATGCTGTTACATCCAGTTAGCTTCGAGGGATCCTGCAGCACTATGAAGGCGAAAAGTTCTCCTGATCGTGAGAACCCATGTTGGGTTTGTGGAAGTATTCCAAGTGCCTTGAATGATGTCGCCAATAATGTACTGTGCTGGTATAGTGCAGGCCGGTCACTGGTCTACCAGCACCTGTTCAAACAAACTGCCGAATTGCAAGCGTGTGACGTCACTGTGCAGTATGGACTCTCTCTGGGAAGCAGAGTGTTCATTCATCCAAAGTATTTCTTCGGTTGTAACCGCCTTCATCAGGGTTGAAAAGAAGCCAGTATAACGAATAAATAAATAACAGAAGACTGTCTGTCACTTCCAAAACAGAAGACTAGTGCGTACAGGTACAAACTAAGAATAGCAATCGCTATACATAATGAATAAAGTTTCACTCTGCAGTGCTATAGCATATAAATGTGAAATATATAAAATATGAATAGCATTAATGGTCTAGATGGTAAGAAATAATTGAGATACTTAGCACATAATTTGGCCAATTCATGTATGCCATAAATTCAAAAATTCCTCATAAACCAGGAGATTTAAATAATGAGCTTAACTCAAATACAATACAATATCAACAAATCTCATGTGAAGACTATTAAGCAATACTGGAGATCAAATCAAATTTTTCAAGCAAAGTACATTTTTTTAATGCAATATATAACAGAGCAGAAATACTAATGCAGGTCGCAGCAAATAATAACAACAATTACACCCCAAATAGCTCATTACAACAATGGGTTAAATAAATAAATACGTCATTAGTGTCCCAGCTGTATAACAAAAAATATGAATGAGCAGCACCAAAACGTGTTAAATAATGTGCATTACCTAATATAGGCTCAATAGTATATGGCACTAAAGCACTTTACCTGCTTTTTATTAGCGGTAACACCTATATTAGGTAATGCACATTATTTTACAGGTTTTGGTGCTGCTCATTCATATTTTTTGCTATACGGCTGGGACACTAATGACGTATTTATTTAACCCATTGTTGTAATGAGCTATTTGGGGTGTAATTGTTATAATTATTTTCTGCGACCTGCATTAGTATTTATGCTCTGTTATATATTGAATTAATAAAATGTACTTTGCTTGAAAATCTCGATTTGATCTCTAGTATTGCTTAATAGTCTTCATATGAGATTTGTTGTTAATGTATGCCATAAAGTATAAAGTGAGAATTAAAATGTAACTTTTAATGTAACTGTTAAAATATCACAAAATAGCGCCACCCTAGTGAAACAAAATAGAAGTGATTATATTTCTGTCCAGAGAAGACAATTGTTGTACCAGACTAGAAAAAACGACCCCTTAGGATAAAAATAGATTCATACTGCAGTAGCTGGAGATAAATCTATATGGAACAGAGCATGCTACTGCAATGATAGTCAACTGGTACACCTAAACGGAAAACCGGCCATAAATAACGCAACACTATGACCCTGGCAAAAAATAATAGGGACCGACATTACTCTGTCAATCCCTATGGAGCTAGCAGTAGTCTATCCCCCAAACTCTCGCCCTAACAAGGCCAGTCCACAGCTATCCCTGTATTAGACATGCCTTGCACTCTCCCTTAAGTATTGTCCCAACGCATTTCTTCCACGCTGAATCCTCAGGGGACTAGCTTGTACAAAGAGATAAAGTGCTTAAGTGCTACAATACGGACATATACAGGCCCAATGCTATCTATGCTGTTCTGCATCCTTCATCTGATGTATCGTTTGCAATCAAGGATCATCTCCCCCCTCTACATGGCTAATGGAATGGGTGAGATTGTTCCATAATTTTCTAGTCTCACAATTGTATTATTGGTGATTTTTTGCCATAGATATTATTTATATATGCAATCAGGGTCATAGTGTTGCATTATTTATGGCCAGTTTTCCGTTTATGTGTACCAGTTGACTATAATCGCAATAGCATACTCTATTCCATATAGATTTACCTCCAGCTACTGCAGTATGAATCCATTTTTATCCTAAGGGGGTTGTTTTTTCTAGTCTGGTACAACAATTGACTTCTCTAGACAGAAATATAATTGCCTCCATTTTGTTTCACTAGGGTGGCGCTATTTTGTGATATTTTAAAAGTTACATTAAAAGTTAAATTTTAATTCTCACTTTATACTTTATGTTATACCTATTTGGTGAGATCTAAACGGTACATTTGGTGGCATTGTTCCATCTTTGCTTTTTTCATCAATTCATGTATGCCCAGCAGCCAACCACAAGGCAATCTCTGGTTGCCGGGAAGCTATCTTATGTGAATGCTCTCCTAGGCTAAAGCCTGAACTTATGGGTAGGTAGGTTCCTGCTGCAATTAAAACCGCCACAGTTTGGAATTGGCAGTCATTTGTATATTGGCTTTCTAAATGAACACTCCACACCCCAGCCTGTGATGGTGTTAATTGCAGCAGTTTCCTATCTACCCATAAAAATGCAGGCTTTAGCCTAGGAGAGCATTCACGTTAGGATAGGTTCCCGGTAAACGGAGATCGCCTTGTCGTTGGCTGCTGGGCATGCATGAATTGGCCAAATTATGGGCTTAGTCTCTCCATTTTTTCTTAAAATCTAAAGCAGTAATGCAATTCAATTGTCATATATGTCATATATTTGATGTTTGCATGCTATAGCGCTACAGAGTGCTACTTTATCTGTTTGTTTTGAATGATAAGTTTATCAGTCATTGGGCTACAAATGGTGTATTGATTTGTCGCAGTCGAGCTTTACTTTTTTTCAAATCACAAACAATAATGGGTGGCTTGAAGGATAGAAAATCATGGTATGTTGCTTTGCACATCTTTAACGTTTTCTTAAAGGGCATTGTAGTTTAGGATCCTAAAAATGTCTACAACAGTCAAATATCTTTATTTTTCTCACTCACCTCTACTTTAATTTTTTTCAAAGTTCTCAAACTTCACAGAATTTTTTTAAGTAGACTTACTTATCGAAATATATTTTTGGGGAATTTTTGTAATTAAAACCTTTCAATAATACAATTATTTACATACAAGATTTATCTTGTATTGTAAAATACATTTACGGCTCTGATATTTCTTTGTTTCTGTGGGTGGTTGATGAGAATTGGACACAGACCTTTATAAGATTTGTTTTTTTCTAAACGATTCCTTCCAAATAGGAAATGAAAATAATTTCACTGAGCCATTAACCAAATTCTTCACTTTGCGAAGCAGCCTATCTAGAAAATGTAATGATTATTGTCAAAAATGACATCAAAATGCTTATTTTTTTAAATAGAAGGATGCAAAGTTTAAGTTAGAAGTCAAAGGTGACAATAATATGTGAAATATTATTAGGCTAGGATTCCTTATGTCCGCCAGATGAAATGACTTGAAGGACTCAAGCTTCCTCTATGCAGAACATGCACAAATCAACTCATAATTGCATTGTAAACTCAAATAGATTATTTGTGGATGAACTAATAAAAAATAAACCTCAGCAGAAAGTGTTTGGTCCAAAGTCAGCTCCAATTGTGCTATCTCCAGCTAAGCCAGACCCATTGTTGTTTCAGAGCCAGGAACAACTGGTGAATCCTCTGGTAGAGAAAAGCCCCCCATACACATTAGACTAATTTCAGGTGTTCTCGCGAATATCAATGGGTTTGGCCTACAGTATAATGGGTATGGGGCCTCCAGACTGCTTTTAAAGAGAGATGTCAATGGAACATGTCTGATTTTGGACTGCCAATTGCCTTGTTCTTCCGGAGATAAGTTGCCATCAGGCATGTCTAGCTACAGCTCTTTTATAGAGAATGTGTAACAGGAGTGTTCGGCCAAACAAGTACTTCTGTGTATGCAACGGCCAGCCAAGATCATTGAGCCATCATTCAGCTGACACCCATCTAATGTACTGTATATGGCCAACTTAAGCCTTTTTTAGGCCAGACTGACATTGATTATAACGTCTTCTGAACATTTAACATACAGTCATGGCCAAAAGTTTTGAGAATGACACAAATATTAATTTTTACAAAGTCTACTGCTTCATTTTTTCTAATGGCAATTTGCATATATTCCAGAATGTTATAAAGAGTGATCAGCTTAACAGCAATTACTTGCAAAGTCAATAAGTCAATATTTGCCTAGAAAATGATCTTTTGAATCCCCCAAAACACATTTCAACATCATTGCAGCCCTGACTTAAAAGGACCAGCTAACATCGTTTCAGTGATTGCTCCATTAACACAGGTGTGGGTGTTGATGAGGACAGGGCTGGAAATCAATCTGTCATGATTAAGTAAGAATGACACCACTGGACACTTTAAAAGTAGGCTGGTGCTTGGCATCATTGTTTCTCTTCTGTTAACCATGATTATCTCTAAAGAAACACGTGCAGTCATCATTGCACTGCACAAAAATGGCCTAACAGGGAAGAGTATCGCAGCTAGAAAGATTGCACCTCAGTCAACAATCTATCGCATCATCAAGAACTTCAAGGAGAGAGGTTCCCTTGTTGCCAAAAAGGCTCCAGGGCGCCCAAGAAAGACCAGCTAGCGCCAGGACTACAAATATCTAAAGGGCTGTCACATTGTAGAAGGATCAACTTTATTCTCATTTGCACAAGGAAAGACTAGAAGCAATGGGATGAAACTGAATGGGAGGAGACACAGATTAGATATTAGAAAAAACTTTTTGACAGTTAGAGTGATCAATGAGTGGAACAGGCTGCCACGAGAAGTGGTGAGTTCTCCTTCAATGGAAGTCTTCAAACAGAGGCTGGACAGACATCTGACTGGGATGATTTAGCGAATCCTGCTTTGAGCAGGGGGTTGGACCAGATGGCCCAGGAGGTCCCTTCCAACTCTACGATTCTATGATTCTATGATTCTATGATTCTAGGACCGTCTCTTAAAAGTGTTTCAGCTGCGGGATCGGGCTACCAGCAGTGTAGAGCTTGCTCAGGAATGGCAGCAGGCAGGTGTGAGTGCATCTGCATGCACTGTGAGGCGGAGACTCTTGGAGCAAGGCCTGGTCTCAAGGAGGGCAGCAAAGAAGCCACTTCTCTCCAGGAAAAACATCATGGACAGACTGATATTCTGCAAGAGGTACAGGGAGTGGACTGCTGAGGACTTGGGTAAAGTCATTTTCTCTGATGAATCCCCTTTTCGATTGTCTGGGACATCTGGAAAACGGCTTATTCGGAGAAGACCAGGTGAGCGCTACCACCAGTCTTGTCTCATGCCAACTGACAAGCATCCTGAAGCCATTCATGTGTGGGGTTGCTTCTCAGCCAAGGGAATGGGCTCTCTCTCAGTCTTGGCTAAAAACACAGCCATGAATAAAGAATGGTACCTGAATGTCCTCCAAGAGCAACTTCTCCCAACCGTCCAAGAGCAGTTTGGCGATCAACAATGCCTTTTTCAACATGATGGAGCACCTTGCCATAAAGCAAAGGTGATAACTAAATGGCTCAGGGAACAAAACATAGAGATTTTGGGACCATGGCCTGGAAACTCCCCAGATCTTAATCCCATTGAGAACTTGTGGTCAATCATCAAGAGACGGGTGGACAAACAAAAACCTTCAAATTCAGACAAAATAAAAGCATTGATTTTGCAAGAATGGACTGCTATCAGGATTTGATCCAGAAGTTGATTGAGAGCATGCCAGGGAGAATTGCTGAGGTCCTGAAGAAGAAGGGTCAACACTGCAAATATTGACTTGCTGCATTAACTCATTCTAACTGTCAATATAACCTTTTGCTACTCATAATATGATTGCAATTATATTTCTGTATGTGATAAAAACATCTGACAAACACACATAAAAGCCAGAGGCCAGCAGATCATGTGAAAATATAATATTTGTGTCATTCTCAAAACTTTTGGCCATGACTGTACTAGTTCATAGTGATAGAGTATTTTATTTTATATTTTATAGAGATGCTTAGGGGGTTAATGTTCTATTGAAATTAAACTTCAACGATGAAACCAAATCCAACAGAAAATACAATAATACAGTATCTGTCCCCTTCCATTTAGATTCAGAACCAAATCCATGAATTTAAATCCTTCAAATCGGACTATGGTAGCATACTTTATTATTAAAGGAATATCAGACGTAGAAGAGCTCCAGCTTCCAATATTTCTTCTGGTTCTCTTGATATATCTTGTAACTCTTGGGGGTAATATGATTATTTTCCTCCTAGTTTGTTTTGATCATCACCTTCACAATTCCATGTACTTCTTCTTGGCCAACTTATCCATCGTGGACTTGTCTTCATCAACTATTACACTACATAAAGTTCTCCTTATTTTCATATCTGGGAATGACTTTGTTTCCTTCCATGATTGTATAACCCAAATGTACCTTTTTGCCTCTATTACGGGTCATGAGCTTTTTATTTTGGCAGCAATGAGTTATGACCGGTATGTGGCTATATGTAACCCTTTACGCTATCACTCAGTCATGACCATTCAAATTTGCCAACTTTTGGCCTCTTGCTGTTGGGTGTTGGGGTTTTTGCTGATCATTCCTCCGCTTGTTATTGTATTAGGTTTTAACTGTTATACATCTAACCACATTGACCACTTTTTCTGTGATATGATGTCCCTTGTGAGGTTGACCTGCAGTGACATTTCATTACTGGAGATCGTGATCCTCACCGAAGGACTGATTCTTTCAACCCTCTTGCCTTTTATTTTGACTTTTCTACCTTATGGTTTCATAATTTGGACCATAATGAAGATCCCAACCAGTGGTGGGAGACGGAAGGCGTTCTACACGTGTTCCTCACATCTGACAGTGGTGACAACTCTTTATATCATTCTGTCCTGTCAGTATATATTACCAACCACGGTGAACTCTGCAGATAAAAAGTTTTTCTCACTTTTCAACACAGCAGCTATTCCTATGTTAAACCCACTGATCTACAGTCTGAAGAACAAAGATGTTAAGGCTGCTCTTAGAAGATGGTTTATGAAGAGGAGAATCTAAAGAAGACATGATCTGATTTTTTGTACTATATACTGTATATGTAAAATACTATGACAGGACATATTGACAGCAGGGCTGAGGATTCTCTGTAAGTGGTGAGTTTTATGTCAAGCATGGATGGGCACCAGTCACTCTGCAGAAAACCTCTGTGGGTCCTCATGGCCAGTAGAGCATAGCTATTCCAGACCTAGTCCACAAGTACTCTCAGTAGTTCCCCAACTCCTCTGGCTGATGTGCTCATTTTGCATTGACCTTGACTATGGGGATCTTCCTTGACTTTGGTGCATCTCACGAATGCCAGATTGGGCTTATGGCTATTGACATTAGAGAACATGGAGGCTGAATATCTCTGTAGTATGTAATTATACAGCAATCATGCACTAAATATGGAGAAAATCTCCTGAAGACATGGCAGAGAAAATACCACCATGCATACAAAACCTGATGGTTGTATGGAGTCAGGCCTCATGAGTCTCCATGGTAGCTCTGATGAAATTATTAAATCTGTCGAAATTTCAGTTTTCTACATGAGCCCGAATTTCAACAGGAAATTTGATCAGTGCTTAATTTATTAGATGTGAATCAAATGTGCCTTATCATCTTCTGAGGTCTCTTCAGCCCCTCAGATAATATTGAATGTAAAAAAAATTATGCTTTTGAAGGTTCTCTTGCAGTTGCCTCCAGTCTTCTTCCATCTTTACAGTGGTCTTATGCTCTTCTACACTGACTGTCAATGACAAACCCTCATGAAATGTTATGACATCTCATGGCCTAGTCAGGGCCAAACATGCAGAGGATGGCGACCAAAATGGAAATAGAGTGAAGGCACCTAGAAGAGAACCAGGCAGGGAGCTGTGAGAAGAAGCAAGAGAGAAGTGAGCATGATATTTTTTTTAACCTTTTTACACTGTAAAATTAATTTGAAGCCAATCAAAGAAAAAATTTGGATTTATTTGTAAAATTCAAAATACATTTGATTCGCCCTATTTTGGCCAAGTGCATGCACCTTTCTACTGTAAATTCTAAATAAATGCTGTAAGGCAGCTACCGGATACATAGCTTAATTCTGCTAGAGGGCATCAATATATATTGGTCATCCTTGACTGTGCTACGTAGTACCCTGAAGCAGTTCCCCTGGGGAACTCCTAAGCAAAAAGTAAAGCCCGCAAGTTGGTCCACATTTTTTCTCAGACAGGATTACTGAGAGAGGTCTTGACCGACCAAGGAAAGCCCTTTATAAGTAAAGTGATGAGTAGAGATGAGCGAATTTCTTCGGTTCCCTGCTTATTCGGCAAGCTATAGCGCTGATCAGCTCCACAGCTGCATGTGTTGCGGCTGTGTGACAGACACAACACATGCATGGAGAACCTGTTTGTTGGGCTCTCCATGCATGTGTCATGACTGTCACACAGTCGCGACACATGCAGTTGCAAAGTCGAACAGCTGATCAGCCATCACGGTCCCCTCTGCAGTGAATTTGGTAAGTGCTATAGCTTGCCGAATAAGCAGGGACACGAAGAAGTGATGAGGGAACTGTGTAATGCCCTGAAAACTACACAATTGAAGACATTAGTATACCATCCCCAGACAGACGGCCTTGTGGAAAGATTCGATAAAATTTCCAAGGGTATGCTTAGGAAAGCCATAGAAAAGGATGGTAGAGACTGGGATCATCTGCTAAAGTGTCTGCTGTTCTCTATCCAAGAGTTTCCACAGGCCTCTACTGAATTCTCTCCATTTGAGCTTCTGTATGACCAACAACCACGGAGTCTCCTTGATATAGTGAAGGAAATGTGGAAAACCAAAGTCACACCCTACCGGAGCGTCATTGAGCACGTCGCTCAGATGCAGGAGAGGATTGCGAAGGTAATGCTCATCATAAAAGGACATTACTAAAGGCACAAGAAGCTCAAGCTAGGGTCTACAACCAGACTGCCAGAGTGAGGCAGTCCAAGTGAAAAGGAAAATTGGAACCAGCTCACGACATCCTGAGTTATTTAGAATGAGATATAAAGTACCAGTTACAAATTATCACTGTACACATCAAATTGTTGACTCCAATACTCTGTCTGAGATTGGGTGATGTGCGATCTGGCACCGACCACCTCACGTGACTGTAACAGATGCAGATGGGGAGACTGTGAGCTGCCACAACCTGTGACATGCAGGCGAGCATGCGCTGGAACAAAACATTTCATTGGCCGTGGTCTGGTCATGTGACCGGAATGGCTCCCTATATGTATCGGACAACTGACACATTGAGGCCACGCCCCCTGAAGAAGAAACATCCACGTGAAACGCGCATCGGGGTACGTGGCCACAGTCTTGGCAGGAGCTGTTACACAATGGGTAATTGACCTCATAACATTCTAATTATATTTTTATATACAACATGTAACAGAAAGATGTGCATGTTACCTGATGTTAGATGGTTTATAATAACATGTTGGTCTAGATAGTATTTTGTGTCACATTTGAACCTAGGATCACATATTGAATAACTAGAAGGAGCATTCTATCATGGTGCTATTTACTAAATCATGCTTGCAATAGAATAAACTGGTATTTCGCTACATTACTATATGATCCTGACCATAGCCTCCGGCCACTGTTTTCTTTCACCTTTTTGGATCAGAAACCCTATGTACCTGTATATTTATTAAAAAAAAACTTTTATAAAATGTATGTGTATTGTTAATACAAAAAACTTTTTCAGCATAAATAAAATTGTATATTGGTATGTATAACTCAGATCTCCATTTGTATAATATCCTGCATTATTTAGTCCAGTATGCACGGAATGACATTCTGACCAAAACGTGAAGTATAGAGACAAGTAGAAAAAATTCCTGCTTCTGGCAACAATCCATAAAAATATGAAAATCCTTTATTAAAGACACTAAAGGAAGAATGCTGTTTGCGTTTGAAACTCGTTGCTATGTTGTTTCCTGTCCCCCGCAATGTACCATGACATTTTTGGAATTTTAAAGTGTCTCTAATAAAGGATTTTCATCTTTTTGCCAGAAGCTGGAATTTTTTCAACTTGAGGCTGTCACACTTGCACCTTGGCAGGTTGGCGCGAGCGAGGGGGTTGTGGACCCACTGTGCCACAGACCAGACCACCCTGGAAGGGGCATAACCAAAGCAGCTACCTTAGTCTTCACTGGAGCCTCTGATGGTGACATCAGGTTTGTGCGGCAGGTAGCTGCCAGGTGCCATTCCAGGGTCGTGTCTGGCTGTGGCTGCTGATCCCACTGGGGAACAGAACGCTACTACAGGTGTGACTGACAGACAGGCAGGTGAGCACGGCAGGCACAGCTGGTACTGTGGCAGGCGGGCATGGCTGAGACACAGGCAAGCGGGCACGGCTGAGATGCTGACAGGCGGGCACGGCTGAGGCGCTGGCAGGTGGGCACGGCTGAGACACTGGCAGGCAGGCATGGCTGAGACACTGGCAGGTAGGCACAGCTGAGACACTGGCAGGCGGGCATGGCTGAGACACTGGCAGGCGGGCACGGCTGAGACCTGGAAGGTGGGCACGGCTGAGACACTGGCAGGAAGGAGTGGTGTATGGAATAGGTAGAGACTTGTTCACACAGGAGGTGCAGATACTGGTATGGGAAGGATGTAATTATAAATGGGTATGAAGGAACAGGTTTGGACCTGTTCACACTGGAAAAGAACCGCAAGGCTGCAGAGAGGAGCTGAAGTTAGCAGCAAGAAGTTCTGCAGCAGAAGCAGAACCGCAGGAGTGCGGAGCACAGGCAGAACCACAAGAGTATGGAGCAGTCAGAATCGCAAGAGTGCGGAGCACAGGCAGAGCCGCAAGAGTACGGAGCAGGCAGAGCCGCAAGAGTGCGGAGCACAGGCAGATGGAGATGACACAAGGATTGTCACAGCAGGGAAAGGAGAAACAGACAAGGAGACCGAGAGACAGAGGTAGAACTGAGTACAGACAAGGGAACGGTACGAGACAAGGTACAGGAACAAAGACACAGAGATCAGGATATTCTGCCTACTGGAGGGCAGCAAAGACAAGTATGAGACAAAGTCAGGAGCAATAGCACAGAGACCAGGATATTCTGCCTCCTGGAGGGTTGACGGAAAGGTACAAGACAAGGCTAGGAACAATAGCACAGGGACTAGGATATTCTGCCTCCTGGAGGGCAGACAGACAGGTACAAGGCAAAGCTAGGAACCAGAAGACCAGGATATTCTGCCTCTTGGAGTGCAGACAGACAGGTACAGATACAGGACTAGGAGTCAAGCCTCCAGAAAAGGCGAAACACAGGACAGGACCTTGCAACTCAGCAGCAAGACACTAACTGACTAAAGGCATTGCACAGGCAGCTTCCACCAGGTGGAGCTGCCCTAAATACTAGAGGCCTCTTGGTAATTGGCCAGGGACACATTAGGCAGGTGCACCCTGATTCCATAGGAACCAGAGAGTGCCGGCACCGCCCCCTTATGCACACAGCCAGGAAGCATGCAGAGAGCAGGCAGGAAGCAAAAGGCACACAGCATGGAGCTGGCAGCAGACAGATGTCACAGCATGGCCTGGAACAGTGAGTAAGTTGGTGTGTGGGGATGCCGGCAGGGTTGTTACAGTACCCCCCTTTACGCCTCTCTTCTTCAAGCCCACCAGAATAACTTGTAGAAGAAGGACAGGGGCACACAGTCAGAGACATCATTACATCCCACAGGTAGAATGAGGTAGGTGAGACATCAGAGATCCCAGATTGCCATGTCTATTTGTGTCCAGTGAGGTCTGCTCCCAACACTGAAGATACGAGGGCCAGGACCTCTTCCTCCTGGTTGGTAGAAAGCAGGGACTTGGGAGATTCTGTTTTGACTTTTATATCTACCGGCTACCTTAAAACGACACCCTCATTGGGTCCAACTTCAGTCCGTTATCCCGAGAAAACTGGGGCTCATCCTTAGAATCAGAGGGAAGCACCTCCGCCTTGGCATCTTCACCAATAGGCCACATGGAAGCTGAGGGTACCCACATGTTGGTGGAAAACAGAGATACAAAGGCTTCTGTCCCAACTTCTTCATCCACCTGTCACATGGCATCTGAAGGCATCCTCTCAGAATCCATCTTCTGCTCATGGCCCAGAGGAAAACTTTCAAGTGACAGGGATGTTCCTGGGAACTGGTCACTGGTATTGTCACAGGAGGTGTGTGGAGAGGGCGCCACTTCTTCCTTTTCTTCAGTGACGTCAGCACATCATGACATATTAGCCAGCAGATCAGGTGGAGAAGGTGACAAGACAGTAGACTGTCCTAGATGTATTGGAACTAGACACCTCTGGTGACTTGGTAGTTCCAAACGCAGCACCACTCTGGGTCTCCAGACCGGAACGGGCAGTAGAGTACCCGGCTCAGAATGACCGATGGGCAAACTCGACAGCACATAAAAAACAAACTTCTCCATATATAACGCTCCGATTTGAAGCCGTAGTTGTCCCTTCAAATTTGGACTGTTCATAAGTAGGGCTCGGCCATCACCAATCACTGTTGCCAGATTCTGGAGCAGTTGAACAGAAACCACACATTGACTCCTTCTGTCTTGCAGCTTTAATACATCTTCAGGGCCGAAGTTCCCACAAGGCACCGGGACAGTCACAGACGTTGGTGGAGAGGACGTACTCTCACCAAGGGCAGCCTCTCCTATTGGCCCAAGGGGTTCTGGGACTTTAGCTCCTTTGGACAGAGACCGTCCGGGTGTTCCACACAATCGCAGTGATACCGTTTGCCCTTCTTAAGACTGGTTTTAGGCTGTTGCTTTGCCACTTCACTCTTATCAGCATTCTTGGGTTCTACTCGGGTAGCTGCCTTAACAGGTAGAGGAACAGGAGGGTTTTGGATGGTCGTGGTCTGACATGGCAGTTTCCTCACTGGTTTTGTCCATCTGGAGCGCCTCTTAGATGTGGACAGGGAAGACTTTGCAGGAGCAGCTGATCAAGGCACATCAAAGGCGTTACAGAAGTCCACCAGGAAGGCCTCCAGGTCCGTGTCGATAGGATCCCCTGCTTCAAAGCATCTTCTGCTAGATATGACATTATGTATGCCACCTTGACCCAATCAGAGGGGAAACTGGCTGCATTCCACTCGATGTACTGCAAGCATTGCTCCAGGAACCCTTGGCACTCCTTAGGATTCCCATAGAACGCTGGCGAATCCGCTAAGTCAGGCTTCTCATAAGCCAGGAGTTGATTGAAAATTGCATTGGAGACTATGATGGTGTCTGGTGAATCGAGTATCGGAACCACCCTTGGCGGAACAAATTCTTGCAGTTGCTCATATGGGAAGGGAAAAAGTTCATCACTCTCTGTGAGTGAAAGTACATGGGACTCAGCGGGGTCCATGGCCTGTGCAAACTGCCACGCTCGTGCCTTGGCAGGTTGGCGCAAGCGAGGGGGTTGTGGACCCACTGTGCCACAGACCAGACTACCCTGGAAGGGGCGTAACTAATGCAGCTACCTCGGTCTTCACTGGAGCCTCTGATAGTGAGGTCAGGCTGGTGCGGCAGGTAGCTGTCAGGTGCCACTCCAGGGTGGTGTGTGGCTGTGGCTGCTGATCCCACTGGGGAACAGAATGCTAGGAGAGATGCGACTGACAGACAGGCTGGTGAGCATGGCAGGCACGGCTGGTACTCTGGCAGGTGGGCACGGCTGAGTCACAGTCAAGCGGGCATGGCTGAGACGCTGGCAGGCAGGCACAGCTGAGACACTGGCAGGCGGGCACGGCTGAGACACTGGCATGCGGGCACGGCTGAGACACTGGCAGGCGGGCACGGCTGAGACACTGGCAGGCGGGCACGGCTGAGACAAGACAAGGCTAGGAACAATAGCACGGGGACCAGGATGTTCTGCCTCCTGGAAGGCGGCAACATAGGCACAAGACAAGGCTAGAACAAGGACACAGAGACCAGGATATTCTGCCTCCTGGAGGGCAGACAGACAGGTACAGAGACAGGACTAGAAGTCAAGTCTCCAGAGAAGGCGAAACACAGGACAGGACCTGGAAACTCAGCAGCAAGACACTAAGTGAGTAAAGGCGTTGCACAGGCAGCTTCCACCAGGTGGAGCTGCCCTAAATACTAGAGGCCTCTTGGTAATTGGCCAGGGACACATTAGGCAGGTGCACACTGATTCCATGAGAACATGAGTGCCAGCGCCGCCCCCTATGCACACAGCCAGGAAGCATGCAGAGAGCAGGCAGGAAGCAAAAGGCACACAGCATGGAGCTGGCAGCAGACAGAAGTCACAGCATGGCCTGGATAAGTGAGTAAGTTGGTGTGTGGGGGATTGGAGGCCATGCAGTGATTCCGGTAGATTTGTTACAGAGGCAGTTCAACCCTGTGGACCGAGTTCTCGTACTAATTCCCACTATGCAAACCACAGCATCCTGTGTATAACTATAAAGGTTAACAAAAATGGGGCATAATAAGTATTTACACGGCCAAGTGCTGATGATCCGTGCTTCGTAGCACGCCCCTGGAAGGAAGCAGCAGGGAGAAACGCGCATCGGGGCGCAGGGATCAGCAACAGAGCACGGTGTTATGATTGAGTCACCGTAGGAGGCAAAAACAGAAATGCTAGCTAAGTCCAGAAAACCAGAGAAGTTGGCAGCTATCGGATTGCAGACCCCTGAACCTATCAACACAACTAGCAGTAGCTGTGGGGGGTTCCTACGATGCCCTAGACCCCTCGATCACAGCCGGAGAATTAAATAGGCCTAAAGAAAGAAAGGGGAAATCTAAACTGCCCCAGAGCAGACCCCAAAGCAATAGGCAGCCCCCAACATATAATGATGGTGAAGCAAGATGAAAACACTAACACAGACAGAAAGATAGACTGAGCAAAGACGGGGCCCAAGCTAACTAGATAGAAAAGGACAGCAAGGCTGCTGTCTGCAATCCGTGAAAAACCCTATGAAAATAAGAGCCAACAGACTGACAGTGAAAAAGGCCCTGAAGATGCTAGGCTTCAAAAAAGCTATGTCAGTACTCAGGAATATTCTGAAGACAGAGCTACAGGCAAAACGAGATTCAGCTCACCCCAGCAGGGGATGCCAGAATCCAGAAAAGCAAGGAAAACAAAAACAAAACACCAATGCTAAAAGGCAAAGCAGAAAACTTAGCTTTAGAGAGCAGGAATCAGACTGGTGTCCTAGAAGTCCACAGAGAAATCACCCGCAGGGCAGAAGGGCGTCGGCAGCCTTATATCCAGTCCGTGACTCCACTCAGCCAGTCATCATCATTAGGCTCAGGTGCCTGATAATCAGGCTCATTACCTTCCTTTACCAGAATAGGGAGTTCACCAGACCTCAGTGATGAAGGGGAAAATGAACTCACAACAGTACCTCCCCCTTGAGGAGGGGTCACCGAACCCTCAACCACGCCACCAGGGCGATCAGGGTGAGCCCGATGAAAGGCACGCACCAATCTTTTGGCATGAATATCAGAGGCAGAGACCCAGGAATTATCCTCCTGACCATAACCCTTCCACTTAACCAAATACTGGAGTCTCCGTCTAGCCAGACGGGAATCCAGTATTTTCTCTACCTCATATTCCATGTTACCTTCAACCAATACAGGGTCTGGAGGTGCCACCCCAGGAACAACTGGTTCAACAAACCTCTTCAACAAGGACTTATGGAACACATTATGAATTTTAAATGTGACAGGAAGAGCCAAACGAAAAGAGACCGGATTAATTAATCTCCAAAATCTTGTAAGGTCCAATAAATCTAGGCTTAAACTTAGGAGAAGCCACCTTCATAGCAATATTTTTTGATGATAACCACACCATGGGACCAATGGTCCTATGTCGGTTGGAAAACCGCTGGGCCTTTTCCTGGGAGAGAGATAACTTATCCACCACTTGGTCCCAGATCTGGTGCATTCTCTCCACCACAGTGTCAACACCTGGGCAGGCAGAAGGCTCCACCTGCCCTGAAGAAAATCGAGGGTGAAACCCAAAGTTACAAAAAAAAGGTGACATCAAAGTGGCAGAACTAGCTCTATTATTTAAAGCAAATTCGGCCAAGGGCAAAAATGAAACCCAATCATCCTGATCAGCGGAAATAAAACATCTCAAATACGACTCCAAGGTCTGGTTTGTTCTCTCTGTCTGCAAATTGGTCTGAGGGTGAAAAGCAGAGGAGAAGGACAACTGAATTCCCAGCTTGGAACAGAAAGTCCTCCAAAATCTAGACACAAACTGAACTCCTCTGTCAGATACAATGTTCTCAGGAATCCCGTGTAAGCGAACCACCTGTTGCAAAAAGAGGGGCACCAACTCAGAGGAAGATGGCAACTTAGGGAGTGGTACAAGATGAACCATCTTAGAGAACCTATCACAAATCACCCAAATAACAGTCATTCTTTGAGAGACCAGCATATCAGAGATGAAATCCATTGAAATATGGGTCCATGGCCTCCTGGGGACCGGCAAAGGCATCAACAACCCACTAAAGCGAGAACAAGATTTATACCGGGAGCAAGTCCCACAGGACTGCACAAAATTCCTGACATCATGAGACAAGGTGGGCCACCAAAAAGAGCGACTCACCAGATCTCTAGTACCAAAAATACCTGGATGACCAGCCAATGCAGAGCAATGAACTTCAGACATCACTCTCTTCTTCCACTGGTCAGGAACATACAACTTTCCACTGGGACAACGCTCAGGTTTGTCCTCCTGGAACTCTTGCAGAGCAAGTCTCAAATCGGGCGAAATGGCAGAAAGAACTACCCCTTCGCCTAAGATGGTAGCAGGCTTGGTCACCACAGGAGAATCAGCAAAGAAACTCCTAGAGAGGGCGTTTGCCTTGACATTCTTAGTTCCAGGAAGAAAAGAGACCACAAAATCAAAATGTGTAAAAAACAAGGCCCACCTAGCCTGTCTAGGGTTCAAGCGTTTAGCCGACTCTAGGTAAATCAAATTCTTGTGGTCAGTGAGGACCACAACTTGATGTTTAGCTCCCTCCAACCAATGTCTCCACTCCTCAAATGCCCATTTCATGGCCAACAGTTCCCGATTCCCCACATCAAAGTTACGTTCAGATGGAGAGAACTTTCGGGAAAAGAAAGCACAGGGATTCATTTTAGATGTTACAGGATCATTTTGGGACGAAACAGCTCCTGCACCAATCTCAGAAGCATCCACCTCTACCTGGAACGGGAGTGAGACATCAGGTTGCCGCAAAACCGGGGCGGAGGTAAATCTTCGCTTCAGCTCCTGAAAGGAAGCAATAGCCTCCGGAGACCAATTCAACACATCAGCACCCTTCTTAGTCAGATCAGTCAATGGCTTGGCAATACTAGAAAATTTTGCTATAAATTTCCGATAAAAATTAGCAAAACCCAAAAACTTCTGGAGGGCCTTCAAAGAAGTGGGCTGAACCCAATCATAAATGGCCTGTACCTTGGCCGGATCCATTTCAATAGTTGACGGAGACAAAATAAATCCCAAAAATGAAATCCTCTGTACTCCAAAAAGGCATTTCGATCCTTTGACATACAGGGAATTCTCCCTCAGGATCCGGAACACAGTCCGAATATGTTCCACATGAGAATCCCAATCCTTGGAGAAGATCAAAATATCATCCAGATAGATAATCAAAAATGTATTGACAAAGTCTCAGAAAATATCGTTCATGAAGCACTGGAAGACAGAAGGGGCATTAGTGAGCCCAAAAGGCATCACCAGGTACTCAAAATGTCCCTCCGGAGTATTAAACGCCGTCTTCCATTCATCCCCCTGCTTAATGCGGATAAGATTATACGCCCCCCTGAGGTCAAGCTTGGTAAACCAGCAAGCACCTCTAACTCTAGAGAATAGATCCGAAATCAGGGGTAACGGATACTGATATTTAATAGTAATTTTATTGAGGGCACGATAATCAATACAAGGCCTTAAAGAACCATCCTTTTTGGCCACAAAAAAAAACCGGCACCTAAGGGTGAAGAGGATGGTCTAATATGACCCTTCTCCAACGCCTCCTTAATATAGGACCGCATAGCCTCGTGCTCGGGTACAGATAAATTGAAGAGCCGACCCTTGGGAAATTTACACCCCGGGCTTAGTTCAATTGCACAGTCATAACTCCTATGACGAGGCAAGGACGCGGACTCATTCTCACTAAATACATCATAAAAGTCCACCAAATAGTCAGGAACATCATGCGACTGAGGAGAGGTGGAAAAAAACGGAGCCTCACTAAAGGCACACCGACAACCCCAACTCACCACAGACACAGATTTCCAATCCAAAACTGGATTTTGAATTTGCAACCAGGGAAACCCCAGAACAATGGCATCATGCAGACCATGCAACACCAAAAATCTGCAATTTTCTTGATGGTCTGGGGCGACCCGCATGACCACCTGGGTCCAAAACTGAGGTTTATGTTTAGCCAAAGGAGTAGCATCAATCCCCCTCAAAGGGATAGGCATCTGCAGAGGTGTCATCGGAAATCCACAACGTTTAGCAAAATCCAAGTCCATTAAGTTTAGCGCTGCTGCCGAATCCACAAAAGCCTTGGCAGAAAATGTGGACAGGGAGCAGATCAGAGTAATTGCCAGAAGAAACTTAGGTTGAACACCACCAAGAGAAAACGTGTGTGCAAAGCGTTTCTCTCGTTTAGGACAAACAGAAATAATATGCGAGGCATCTCCACAGAAAAAACACAGCTTATTACGCCTTCTGAACTCCTGACGTTGCGCCTTAGACAAAACTCTATCACACTGCATAGGTTCAGACGTCTGTTCAACCGGTGGCAACACCTCTCGTGCAATCCTGCGTTCACGTAAACGCCGATCAAACTGAATGGCTAATGACATAGAATCGTCCAGACCAGAGGGAACAGGAAATCCCACCATAGTATCTTTTACGGCTTCTGACAAACCCTTCCGAAAGAGAGCAGCCAAGGCATTATCATTCCAGGTAGTAAGGACCGCCCACTTTCGGAGCTTTTGACAGTACAGCTCTGCAGAATCTCGACCCTGGTTCAATGCCAACAGGGTCTTTTCAGCCTGATCAATAGCATTAGGTTCATCATACAACAACCCCAAAGCTTGAAAGAATGCGTTCACATTAGTCAGAATAGGATCATCTGGTTTCAAAGAAAACGCCCAATCCTGGGGATCGCCACGCAGCAAAGAGATTACAATTTTAACCTGCTGCGCGGAGCTCCCTGCCGAGTTAGGCTTCAAGGCAAAAAATAATTTACAATTATTTTTGAAACTCAAAAATTTAGATCGATCCCCAAAAAATACAGCAGGTGTAGGGATCTTTGGTTCAACAGCATGCGAATGAGCAAGGTAGGCGGAAATTCCCCGCACTTCCGCAGCGAGCTGCTCCACACGATCAGACAATTGCTTTATCTCCATTGAGAGAAAAAAAAATTCCCCCTACGGCCTCAGAGATATAGAGGAAAGAATATACACACACTTTTTTTTTTTTTTTTTAAGCATAATTCTTTCCTGCTATTGAGTACCCTAGGATCTGCGGTAGGGCGGGTGATTCTGTTATGATTGAGTCACCGTAGGAGGCAAAAACAGAAATGCTAGCTAAGTCCAGAAAACCAGAGAAGTTGGCAGCTATCGGATTGCAGACCCCTGAACCTATCAACACAACTAGCAGTAGCCGTGGGGGGTTCCTACGATGCCTTAGACCCCTCGATCACAGCCGGAGAATTAAATAGGCCTAAAGAAAGAAAGGGGAAATCTAAACTGCCCCAGAGCAGACCCCAAAGCAATAGGCAGCCCCCAAAATATAATGACGGTGAAGCAAGATGAAAACACTAACACAGACAGAAAGATAGACTGAGCAAAGACGGGGCCCAAGCTAACTAGCTAGAAAAGGACAGGAAGGCTGCTGTCTGCAATCCGTAAAAAACCCTATGAAAATAAGAGCCAACAGACTGACAGTGAAAAAGGCCCTGAAGATGCTAGGCTTCAAAAAAGCTATGTCAGTACTCAGGAATATTCTGAAGACAGAGCTACAGGCAAAAGGGAGGTTCAGCTCACCCCAGCAGGGGATGCCAGAATCCAGAAAAGCAAGGAAAACAAAAACAAACCCCAATGCTAAAAGGCAAAGCAGAAAACTTAGCTTTAGAGAGCAGGAATCAGACTGGTGTCCTAGAAGTCCACAGAGAAATCACCCACAGGGCAGAAGGGCGTCGGCAGCCTTATATCCAGTCCGTGACTCCACTCAGCCAGTCATCCTCATTAGGCTCAGGTGCCTGATAATCAGGCTCATTACCTTCCTTTACCAGAATAGGGAGTTCACCAGACCTCAGTGACGAAGGGGAAAATGAACTCACAACAGCACGGATCATCAGCACTTGATCAGGTAAATACTTATTATGCCCTTTTTTTTGTTAGCCTTTATAGTTATACACAGGATGCTGTGGTTTGGTTAGGAGCAGGATTGTTTTTCTGCCATTACACTTTTATATGGGCATTCCTTTGATTGATTGGTATAACAATTATCTGGGCAATAGTCTAGTTTTGTTTCTTTGAAGTTCCAAGGGTGCTGATTTTTTGCACTTACAATGAGTATGTCTATGAGAAGTTTTCAACTTTTTAATATCTTAGGTTCCTATTGAGATCTAAGTAAAGATGATGCATATTTTGCACATGATATAGAATTACTGGTATGGACCTTTAAGATTTGCTAGCTTAGATTATACCTCTGTTTGATAGTCTCATCATTTGTAGTAATCTGTTGCTACCCCCTTGTGGGGTATTCTTCTATAAATCTTTGGATATGTGGTCATTTTAAATATGTTTATTTTTCTAATAAAAAGAATATTTTAAATTCATCAATTTGGTTTGCTTCATTGTGGTTGATACAAAATTTTGTTGCCACCTCTTTGTTTAGCAGGTTTTAAGGGTGACCTGAGAGATGTGCGGGTCTGGCTGCCCACGTACCTCATCCTGGGTGTGGTTAACATGTTAAAGTGGAGTCCGTTGTTTGGCACATGGTTGTGTGTGGAGGGAGAAGGCTACCGTGTAGTATGTCCGGATTGAATCGGTGTACTGGACGCTATCCAGCCTGTGTGACCAGGACTGGCTTAGAAGAGACTTTATCAAAGGAACTGTTTTCTTTGTTTTGGCAGCACTGAAGGCCTTTATTTTTCCTTTGCTTGTGGCATGGCTTATGAAGTAGCAATAAACCATCATGGACATTTAAATGGAAACGCTTCCCAGTTTTGCTTCCTGACACATCGAAGTAAGAATCAGAACTGGACCGTTGCTTTTAAAATGGTTGTCATTTCCGGTTCTGGCGCCAGCGTGGCTGCAGCAGGGTGAGGGAGCTCTGTGCACCAGCCCGACACTGAACAACCTACACAGACTGCCGGCATGCGCAGCATACAGGTGCGGTGCCCGCTGACATCGCCACGCATCGGGGCACCGTGGACCGCTGGCTCCGGATCACGGGCGGCAGGAGCGGGCTGTCGGAGCACATGAGGCAGCCGGGGAGATCCCCAAGATGGCGGCGGCAGCAGCAGCGGCACAGATCAGGAAGTCAAAAAGCAAGGGGAACTCGGAGGTGCATCAGAAAGCAGCCAGCTCAGAATGTGGAGATGCGGGGGGATCCCGCACAAGCCCCAAAGGGGACCGCCAACCGGATTCTCCAGGCAATGCATGTCCTGTAACAGGGGCGCTTCTACATGGAGAACGCAGGGAGCTGGCAAGGGAGGTAGCCGGCTTTCTCACGGGAGACATTAAGGCTGCAGTGAAGGATGCAGTAATTGATGCCCTAGAGGAGATTCACAAGATATCAGCTCAACATGCCAGTAGGCTGGAGCACCTGGAACAGAGAGTGTCGGATATGGAGGATAGAGTAATTAAACTTGAACAGGAGCTGGAGGCATCCCAAAAACAGGGCACTTGGATGAGGGACAAACTTGAGGACCTAGAAAATAGGTCCTGAAGAAACAACCTTTGGATAGTAGGGCTGCCTGAATCTGTCACATATCAGCAGCTTAATGACATTTTTAAGAACTACCTAAGGCCCTAGGATTACAGGACAAGTGCAAGGTGGAAAGAGCACACAGGGTGAAGCCCCATCAAGCTACTGCGAAATATCTAGACTTTAAGGATAAAGATAAGATTCTGCGCCTTTTCAGAGCCAGGCGACAGCCGCTCATGCTCCAGGGCCACAAAGCTGTCATCTTTGAGGACTTTTCGCCAGAAGTCACTAAAAAGCGCAGGGCCTTCAGTGAGATCTGCAGCCTCCTTTACAAGAAAGGCATTCAGTTCCAGTTGCTTTATCCCGCCATCTTCAAAACGAGACACACGGATGGCTCCTTTAAAGTCTGGAAGGACTCCAGCGAAGCTATGAGAGAGTTTATGCCATTTTCTGTGAGATCCCCCAACGGACACCATAACGGAGAGAGAGAAAATGAGGACAACAATGGCCGCCCAGAATGTCGGAAGACATGAGAGCCCCACCGGGAATGCTTTCCTATAAAGATATTTCCAAGCAGGAAGGCTTCACTGCCGTTACCTGTTATATTCCGGCCGTCATATGATTGCGCTAGGACAGAGAAGGCCTCGTGAACTCTCGAGACTTGTCGCAGCATGTTCCCTCGAACAGGTAGATATATATTGATTGCATTTTCTTCGCTTCAAACTTTTATGTCTTTTTGATAGCCGGCAATGCAATTTTGTTAGTTTGGTCGGGCTGGTGAGAAGGAAATGGAGGGCCACGATGGAAAAATGGAAGTACTTGTGGCACATGTGGTAAATGTGGGGGGGAGGAACAGTTGGGGAAGAAGATGTTGAAAATGTTTCCCATGTTGGGGTATTTAATTCGAGGTTCAGTTTTCTATGGCTTGATATGCACCGTAGTGCCTTAGATGCTTTCGATAAATTTTGGCACACTTCCTATAGCACATCTGGCGGCAGACGTTGGCTATCCCATCCAATACTCTTTATGCAGACAGACCGCATGATATTGAGACACATTGCTGCCACCAATGGTTAAGATAATAACATGGAATGTGTTAGGAACGGCGGAACACACTAAATAAAAATAATAATAAAGTGCGTTCGCCGCTCGGGGTCCACCGTGCAGTAGGTGATATAACCGCTGCTAAGTGGTGGCAGGAGCAATATGGCGGAAATGCGCACGGGGTTAAACTTCACCCAGGTGCGCAGAGCAATCTCAGTTAATTCACAGAGATGCCAAATAAGTACAAACACAAAAGACTGAGCCTGTTGAGGTCACAGTACTCAGTAAAAACGCACACACGGTATCAGGTCACAGGAGTAGCCCAAGACGGCGGCACTACGTCTGTCTAGACCTACCGTGTGCAGAGCGTCACAACTGCGGATGCAAAGGGGCTGCTACTGCAGCGCGGCGTGGACACTGCCGCTAAACGACAAGGCTAAGGCGCAAACGCAATGTTGGACGCTAGCAGCTGTGGATGTAGCAGTAGAGGAGCGCTGGAGCTGATTCTAACTCAGTCCCTAACCACATACGTAATATCAGAGGGAAGGGGTTTATAATGAGTCATCAGAATCATACATTCGTCCTCATACACACAGCAGCAAGTAAGTCTATACTAGCGCATGGCGGAACAGCCATGCGCGCCTTTTATAGCAGCCGGGACCTTCCGCAAGCTTCCAGATCTCTGAGATGGACCAATGAGATCTGGAGCGGGACCTGAGCATATGACTCCTGATCTCCAATGGGAGATCGTCCCATGAGCATGCTCAGTAGGAGGACAGAAGGACTTAGCCTCAGGAGAGATTTGCTGCAAGGCAATCTCCTCTGCAGTAGATAAACAGCAGGAGACTGCAGAATGTGAGGGTCTGGATCCCTGCAGAGTCAACGCAGAAATCTGACGCCTAACATTACCCCCCCTCCTAGGGCCCCCTCCTCCCTGAGCCTTCTGATCCACCAACTTGTGCCCATCAGAGATATAGGCATCTGACTCGTCCGAAGGCAAGTCTGATATCCCGGTAGGTGACAGGGAGACCCGGGACAAATGGAAGGCATCAGGGGCGGCAAGATCGCCAGGTTTGAGAAGGGACCTGTGGGAGACAACGGGAGCAGAAGTTAAAGTGGAACACCACCATGTGTCGGCAGGCGTCTCCACCCTTCGTTTAAGGAGGCTATTCCGAGCACAAAAGGCGCAGACCCGAATATATTTTTTAACATCCCGAGCCCTGTGCGGCGACCAGTAAGGCCCTGCCAGGAGTTTTGTGGTCTGCATATAGCCACATTGACCACCCCTCCTGGACGCGTGTGCCCACGCGAGAACCTTCAGCCGAAGGCGGGGAGGAACAAGGGTCTTGCCCGGCGGCACAGAATTTGGCCGTTGCGGGGCACTGTTGTTCTGAGAAACAGCGTGTTGACAAATATAACCACATCTGGGGTCTTGTGCCGGACGCGCCTGGAGAATGGCGCAAGACACCTCCATGGGCTCTGGGGGTGAAACCTCTGGCTCGGGTAGTTCCAGAGGCTCAAAAAAATTGGGAGCCGAGATAACCTTCCGTTTGGATTGAGCACGCTCCATACCGCTCTCCGAAAAACGAAGGTCAATGCGGGTGGAAATGGCAATCAGCTCTTCCAACCTTGCAGGAACCTATCTAGTAGAGAGAGCATCTTTAACATGCTCCGCCAAACCTCTCCAAAACACAGGGATGAGGGCTTTTTCGGACCACTCCAGCTCGGAAGCCAGTGTCCGAAAACGGACGGCATACTGACTAACCGAGAGAGAACCCTTAGTCAAAGCAAGAAGCTGAAGAGAGGTGTCGTGCGTGACCCGTGGACCGAGGAAGACCTGCTTAATAGCTGTTAGAAACTGAGCAGCAGTCGAACCTCTGGGTCACCATGCTCCCATAATGGCGTGGCCCACTCCAACGCCTTGCCCGACAGAAGGGACACAATAAACCCCACCTTGGCCCACTCCGTAGGGAATCGCGCAGCCAGTAGCTCCAGCTGAATAGAGCACTGGCTGATGAAACCCCTACAGGAGGCGTCATCGCCAGAAAATTTATCAAGCAACGGGAGGCTGGTAACTGTCGGCGCGAGGGAGGACGTGGACATACGGGAAACCGCGTCTGTGATTGCCTTTACAGCAGCTTCGGTGGATTGTGCAGCTGAGAGAGCCCTCTCAAGAGTGGCCAACCGGCCCTTAAGCTGCCGAATACACTGTAACAGTTGCTGCTGTTCTGCCATCACTAGCCAGACCCTGGCGTTAGTATAATGTTAGGAACGGCGGAACGCACTAAATAAAAATAATAATAAAGTACATTCGCCGCTCGGGGTCCACCGTGCAGTAGGTGATATAACCGCTGCCAAGTGGTGGCAGGAGCAATATGGCGGAAATGCACACAGGGCTAAACTTCACCCAGGTGCGCAGAGCAATCTCAGTTAATTCACAGAGATGCCAAATAAGTACAAACACAAAAGACTGAGCCTGTTGAGGTCACAGTACTCAGTAAAAACGCACACACGGTATCAGGTCACAGAAGTAGCCCAAGGCGGCGGCATTACGTCCATCTAGACCTACCGTGTGCGGAGCGTTGCAACTGCGGACGCAAAGGGGCTGCTACTGCAGCGCGGCGTGGACAGTGCCGCTAAATGACAAAGCTAAGGTGCAAGTGCAATGTCGGACTCTAGCAACTGTGGATGTTGCAGCAGAGGAGCGCTGGCGCTGATTCTAACTCAGTCCCTAACCACATACGTAATATCAGAGGGAAGGGGTTTTATAATGAGTCATTCACCAGAATCATACATCCGTCCTCATACACACAGCAGCAAGTAAGTCTATACTAGCGCATGGCGGAACAGCCATGCGTGCCTTTTATAGCAGCCGGGACCTTCCGCAAGCTTCCAGATCTCAGATGGACCAATGAGATCTAGAGCGAGACCTGAGCACATGACTCCAATGGGAGATCGTCCGATGAGCATGCTCAGTAGGAGGACAGAAGGACTTAGCCTCAGGAGTGATTTGCTGCAAGGCAATCTCCTCTGCAGTCTCCTCTGCAGTAGATAAACAGCAGGAGACTGCAGAATGTGAGGGTCTGGATACCTGCGGAGTCAACGCAGAAATCCGCTGCCTAGCATAATGTTAAGGGTCTTAAGACCCCAGAAAAGAGGTCCTTGGTACTTAGACATTTAAAAAGACTGCGTGAGGACATAGTTTTAAAACCCTCCGTCAGGCGCAATAGATCTGACAGGCACACAGTAATTAGTTTCACTTCTCTCTCCTTGCCCACTTATCAGAAAACCCCACCCCTCCTAGTTATCTCCTGACTCTACAGGCTCTGTGAAACCTGATATCACAGTGACTCAGCAGACCTTCTAGTGAGCAGATATCAACACTTTGGCTTCTCAGGCACATTGCGCCTGATTTCAACACAAATTGAAAGGTTAGTATTTTCTTTTTTTATTCATCACGATTGTGTATTTAGCTTGTTTTATGAAGGATTAATGCTAAGTTAGTGTACATAAGTACTGTTTTCTTAGACAAAAGGAGGGTGGCTTCTAAGGCACATTGCGCCCTAACACATACTCTTTCTCTCTTGCTTCAGATTTTCTGCTGCAATGGCCAGAAAACAGTATGATTCATCTAAACCCCTTCATTTAGAAGAAATGAAGATTTTTTTGTTAGAAGATGATGAGGAAGAACCAGCAGTAACTGAGGATTTAGAGGAATCTAGTGACATTTCATCTGAAGATGAGGTAGCAGAATGTAACACTGATTCTGGAACAGAGCAGGATGGTGATGACACTGATACAGAGGAAACAGACACAGATCTAGCTTATTATTTGGGCAAAGATAAAAATACAAAGTGGAACAAAAAGGCATCCAAGAACAAACAGCGCAGAGAATCCCACAATATTATTACACACCTTCCTGGAGTTATTGGAAGTGCTAGAAAAGCTAAAACTGCAGTGGAATGTTGGAGTAATCTAATTACAGATAGCATGTTGGAAACTATTGTTCGGTTCACTAACCAGTATATTGACACAATCAAAGAGCAATTCTCCAGAGAGAGGGACATCAAAAACACTGATGTGATTGAACTCAAGGCATTTATTGTCTTGTTATACCTAGCTGGTGCTTTCAGAGCAAATAGGCAAAGTTTGGAGGAGCTGTGGGGGACAGACGGTGATGGCATCGAAAAATTCAGCCTTGTGATGAATCTGAAACGATTCAAAGTCCTGATCCGTTGCCTCCGTTTCGATGATCTTCTGCTGCAATTGAAACCACTGAAGATGAGTAGAAAATAATTAAGTAACATCTAAGTGCAATATCCTTTAAGTTTTTTTCCATAATTTTATATTTAAGCAATAGTTAAGTAAAGATAACTGGAGCCTATTTGGCGGTACTACCGAAAAGTGGTACTTTTAGTTTTAATAAGTTTATGGTTAATAAATGTTTTTTTTGGCATCTGATTTGGTGTAATCTCTTTTAATACATTCCTATGAAGGTCACTGACTACTTCTATAGTCCTGAAATTGAAATATGTAGCTACTATAGGTGGTTTTCTGACCTGTGCTTGTCAGGCACATTGCGCATGAACTGAGGAGAATCTATATTGCGCCTGACGGAGGGTTAATCCAGGAGACGCACTTACCTCAACATGACATATTCTGCATGCACAGACTTTGGGTGGGTGAGGTGTATGGTTCGGGAGCCAAGGGAAGACAGGCGGGGGTGATTATCTTTGTTAACAAAACACTTCCTCACAAACTGGTAATGTACCAACATTACGACCAAGGCCGGCATGTCCGAGTGGTTCTAGAAACCCCTCTCGGAACATTAGACATCCATAATGTTTATGCCCCCAACTCGGCTCAAGGCCTGTTTTTTCAAACCCTAAGCACTTCAATACTGACAACTGGCCCACGCAATCTGATAATTGGAGGAGACATGAATGAGGTCATGTTGGATTTGGAGGATAGATAAAGGTTTGGGGGGGGAGGAGTAGCTCTAATCTGGTGGGGTGACCTCTCCACTATGTAACTTTGCAACTGACCTAATGACCCATGATGTGTGGAGACAACAACACCCTGTCGAGAGACAATATACCCGCTATTTACATCCACATAATACATGGTCCCGTATTGACCTGTTTCTGGTTAGTGAGAAACTGACTCCAAGGGTAAAAGAGGCTGAGATATACAACCTAGTTATTTCCAATCTTGCTCCAGTTACCCTGACATTACTTGACATGCACCCAAAGGGCTCGGACATAATATGGAGGTTCCCTCATTTCTTAAAAACTGACAAAGACTTCGCTAAACTACTGGGAGAGTGGTGGACGGAGTATTTGTACCACAATCACCAGTCTACAACAGACCACACATTACTCTGGGAAATGGCTAAAGCCGTTCTCAGAGGTAAAATTATAGGACACACCTCAGTGATAAAGAGGAGAGTGACCGCTCAATATTTTAAGACGGGTAACTCTGTTAGACAAGAGTACACCAAGTTCCAAGAACACCCTCTTGAAGAAAATAAAAGAGCCTGGTTGGAAGCAAAGTTAGAATTTGACATGTAGGCTAGAAAGAGAGAGATGATTGGGAAGTCATAGAGAGATGTCGAGCTCCACAGGTTTGGGGACAAGGCTGGACGCATGCTGGCCAACCTAGCCAAAGGTCGACGCCCAGGGACCCAAATAGCAGCACTCAAACGGCAGGATGACTCCATAACGACTAACCCGCGAGAAATAAACAGCATTCTAGGGAGGTTTTATGCTTCCCTGTACGAGCCACGGCGGTCTGATCAGACACAGGGACGGAGATGGCTGGAGGGTATAGAACTCCGGTCGATCTCTGAAACTGACCTATTAGAGCAAAATAGGGAAATATCGGAAGAAGAGATCTCTAGTGTTATCGGGGATCTGAATGTCCATAAAGCTCCAGGCCCGGATGGGTTCGACGCCAGCCTCTATAAAATCTTAAAGGAGCAGATTGTTCCGTACTTGAAAAATTTATATAATGATTTCCTAAGGAGTCAAGCCATTCCTGACCATATGAACACAGCTTATATTAAACTCATTCCTAAGGGCGACAAACCCATGGACAATTCGGCCAACTTTCGCCCTATCTCATTGATTAATCAGGATTTAAAAATTGTGGAAAGAATTATGGCAGACAGACTAGCCGGGATTCTTCCTAAACTATTGGGCCCAGAACAAGCGGGATTTGTGAGGGGGAAATCGGCAGTGGGGAACATAAGATGCTGTATGATGGTGCTGGAGGCGGTGAGGCTGGGAGAAACCAGGGGGGAGCTCCAGCCATGGTCATGCTGGATGCAGAAAAAGCATTTCATAGCATGGGCTGTCCATGGCTGGAGCAGGTGCTGGACAAGTTTGGCGTGCAGGGAGGGTTCAGAAACTTTTTGACCTCAATATACACTAATCCCAAAGCAAGAGTCCACACACCAGGGCTTTTGTCAGACATGATACGATTAGGAAGAGGCATGAGACAGGGCTGCCCCCTTTCACAGCTACTGTTTAACTTAAGCCCCTGTCACACATAGCGATCTCGCTAGCAAGATCGCTGCTGAGTCACAAGTTTTGTGACGCAACAGCCATCTAACCAGCGAGATCGCTGTGTGTGACAGCAATCAGCGACTGGCCCCCTGCCGGTTATCGCTGATCGCTGTGGAAATGTTTGGTCATTTCTGTGGTCGCTGGTCTCCCGCTGGCCAGCACGCATCGCTGCGTGTGACATGCGGGAGACCAGCGACCAGCGAGCAGGAGCTGAAAACCAAGGTACACATCGGGTTTCTAAGGGGGCGCGCGGCGCCTAGAAACCCGATGTGTACCTTAGTTACCAGCGCGCTGGTGCAGGGAGCTGGTAACTAAGGTACACATCGGGTTTCTAAGTGCCACGCGCCCCTTAGAAACCCGATGTGTACCTTGGTTACCAGCTCCCTGCACCAGCGATCTGGTAACTAAGGTACACAGTGGGTAACTAAGCGGCGTGCGTCACTTGTTACCCGCGTGTCACTGGTCCTGATCGCTGGTGAAGCTGCCTGTTTGACAGCTCACCAGCGATCATGTAGCGACACACCAGCGATCCTGATAAGATGATATCATTGTCGGGATCGCTGGTGAGTCGCTATGTGTGACGGGGCCCTTAGTCATCGAACCACTTGCCAAGTTTATTAATGTGGGTCCTAGTTTCCAAGGGATCAAGGTAGGCAAAAGAGAGATAAAATCCAGTTTTTTTGCGGACGACATTGTCCTTTATATGGCAGACCCAATCAGAGATCTTCCTAGACTAATGGTAGGCACTGCACTAGTTAAGGAAAGTGCCTCTGACTGTGGGGCCCCCTCTCCCCCCCTTTTTCCCCTGGTGGCTGTGGCGCACTTTGCCTGATCCCCCCAGAGATTCGGTGGGCTGGGGGTTAAATCTTTTGGTGTGATAAAGGCCAATAGGAGCAGGAAGAGGTTAGCACAGCCCCTTCCTGTGGATATAAAATGTGGGAGCACAGCAAGCTCCCCCTCTTCCCCCGGAATTCTGGGACATGGAGGCACTTGTCCCAGCCTCCCTCCCCTTGGTTTTTTCTTTTTGTTTTATGTGATGTTGGTTCTCTAATGTGAATATCTGTTTGTTTTCTCGTAGAATTCACGTCACAGCGGTGAAAGGAGGAAAGGCACAAGGTTACGGCTCGCTGCCTGACTTGCCTGTGAATAAGCAAAAGGGCATTAGGCGGCGAGCGCGTTTTAATAAAGTTACATGCCATTTAAATGTTTGTTCCAAATAAATCTAATAAAGCCATCAATTTTGGTTTTCGAGTTTGTTTTTGTTGTCATGGATGGGGTGAGGGAAATGCGCCAGGGGGTTGTTTTGTTGCTAATAGTCACTGCAGTCTGAGGGAGCTGGATGCCTTTGGAGAGATGTCAGGGTTTAAACTTAATAAAACCAAATGTGAGGCCCTGTTCCTCACTCACAGGCCTCAGGGTCAGTGCCAGCAAGAATGGGGACATGCTTCCATACATGGCATACCAATAGCAAGCAAGGCAATAAAATATTTAGGGATCTTCCTGGGAAAATACACGAGAGATATTTATAGACTTAACTATGCTCCCATTATGAATAAAATACTGCAAGAACTAAAAAGATGGAAAGATCTGCTGTTGTCGCTCTTGAGAAGGAATTACTTGATCAAGATGATCAGCTTTTCTCGTTTGCTGTATCCCCTGCAAACCCTGCCCCTCCTTTTAAGACATGTGGATGTAAACAAACTCGACAGGGCCTTTTCAGACTTTTTATGGAGGGGAAGAAGAAGTAGAATTAGCAAGCACACAATGATGCTCCCAAGGGAGGAGGGGGGGATAGCACTACCTAACATCAGAGGGTATAATCTGGCCTGTATCGCCAGACACATTCTTGATTGGTTAAGGCATACAAGTAAGCACTCGGACTACACATTAGAGGCCGAATGATGTAAGCCATGGGATCTCACAGTGATCTTGCATAGGGATGGGCGAGTCTACTAGGACTCGTTACTCGGCGAATAGTAAGGGACTCGCTGGACTCGTTACTCGGCGAGTCTCCCAGTGATTACTCGCACAGTAACGAGTCCAATGCAAGTCAATGGCAATCCTAGTTTTGTCAGAGTTTTTTTTTCTCACTCGCTAGACTCGCTATATCACATCGCTGTCAACAGCGAGTCTGAGCGAGTCTGAGCGAGTCTACGATTCCGAGTCCTGTATACTGGATTCGGGACTCGCTTATACAGAATCTGTTATGTTCCTACAAGTTTCCAAGACAGCCTATGTCAACACACAGCGATTGTGAGCGAGTCTGAGCGAGTCTACGAATCCCGAGTCCTGTATACTGGATTCGGGACTCGCAAATATAGAATCTGTTATGTTCCTACAAAGCTTCCGAGACAGCCTAGCGTGTTAGGTCAGAAAACTTTTTTAGATGGACAAGCATGTTAGCCAATCATATTCAGTAATGTTGGTTGTGGCAGGACTATGATTGGCTTCTGTCCATCGTGATGCCTATGTCATGTATGAGAGGCGAGGCTGTATATAAGCCTTTTCCACCGCCATTTCCTCTACATTCCTGAGAGATCTGAGATAGAGCAGGGTGAGGTAGATGCTTGAGCAGATCATAGGGATTGTCAGTTAGTGTAGGGAAACTTCAAGATTCCTTATATTAAACCCAAACAGCTCTTCTGAGAGCTACCAGGAGGACAGAGGAGTACTGTGTAGACTGTAGGCAGGCAGGCAGGGAGGATCAAGCCTTACAGTGCAGTGCACAGTGCAGGGACTAGTGTGCAGCTTCACTGCTAGGTGTCAGCACACACACTTACCCCGCCAGCAAGTGACGCCTACAGCACCACCTAACTCCATCTCGGTGACTGTGCATTTGTCAACAATGTCACAAAAACCACAATTTCCCAAAAAAGAGGTTGCAAAGGGACGAGGTCGTGGCCGTAGCAGTGCAGGGAACATCACTTGAGCGATCTCCCTCCAGGCTGTAGTCCGCTGGATGTTATGCCCATAGGCAGGGTCAGTGGGGAGCCAAAGCAGGGGCCGAGCCTCCACCAGATCAATCAACTGCAGCGTGTTGACAGTGACACGGGCCATGATTGCTCTGTATTGCTCTGTGTGTGTGTGCGTATGTCAACTCGACTCGGATTATTTCCTGTTTGCTCAAAGCATGGTGTGTGCTAGAGAAAATCGCTTCCCTCGCCTCATCGGCGCTAAATAAGACAAACAAATGCGAGTTTGGACTCGGACACAGCAGCAACAAACTGTTGCGAGTGGGGTTTACAAATCGCCAATGCAAGCGCGTTCCGAGACACATCTGCGATTTGTAAATCGCACATTACTCGCTAAGACTTGCTTCCCCATTCATTAACATTGGACTCGCTAGACTCGCAACGAGTAGCGAGTCCCGGGCTCGGACTCGCTAGAGTCAAGCGATTCCGAGTAATTTAGGACTCGCCCATCACTAAGATTCTTGCACTCTTCAGGCGCGGCACTGGATCTGAAAGTGAGAAACTCAGTGACCTTTCGGGACACTAGTGGGGCTTGGAAAGCCATAAGATGCAAACTAGGTATGTCATGGAAGATATCCAAATACTTGACACCCTGGGGACATCCTGACTTTCGACAGGGAAAGGATAATGCTTTGCTTAAAATCTGGAGAGAAAATGAAATTAGAACTATGGAGGACCTGATGCAGACTCAAGAAAGTAGATTGATGACCGCAGATGACATTTTTGCCAGGTGGGGGTTTGATCCTTCCATGCCCTGCAATATGCTCAACTACGACACCACTTGTTCATCAGGCTGCGAGACATACACAAAGAATGTCATTCTTCAGAACTAGACAACCTTCTATCTAGACACATATCCGACGTGAATATCTCAACCATTTATCTGACTATGGGACAGACCTTACTACCATCAGGCACACAAGAGCTGTTTAAGAGTTGGGAAACTAGACTGCAGGACACGGGGGTGGGGAGTCGATCTTGTCCAGGTGGAATGAGTTACGTAAACATGTGAGCAATGAAAGGTTGAGAGATACTCATTTTCGAAAGATGCATAGAGCCATATTGGGTTTTAATCTACCAGTTAGGCAGGCTCACCAAGAAAGGTGACAGGGTTGTCCAAAATGCGATACCCCCAAGACAGACATGTTTCACGGAATATGGGAGTGTGATCACATACACATCCAATGGGATGAGGTAAAAAACTGGGTGGCCGGCTTGATGAATATCCACCTTTCATTGGACAAAACGCTGTGGATTTTCCATAAGATAACTGATTTAAGATTGTCTAAGTCAAACACTCAACTTCTATACACAGTTGCAATCTTAGGCTACTTTCACACATCAGTTTTTTGCCGTCAGGCAGGATCCGGCTATTTTTAGAAAAAACGGATCCAGCATAAATTTTGGAGAACTGTAGAAACGGATCCGTTTTTTTGCTGGATCCGTCTGGCAGGTTATATCTGTTTCCGGGGGCTGGCCAATTGGATCTGAGCATGCGCAGACTTAAAAAAAACGGATCCGGTGGCTGGATCCGTCTTTTTCTGGATCCGGCGCATTCCGGCGCCCATAGACTTTCATTGTAGCAAAAAGCTGGAAGCGCCGGATCCGGCGCTTCCGGCTTTTTCGCCGGAGACAAAAAACGTTACAGTAGCCATTTTTTCCAGACGCCGGAATGAGACAAGTTGCCGGATCCGGCAAAAAACGGATGAAACGCAATGCCATCCGGCGCGATCCGGCGCCAATGCAAGTCAATGGGGAAAAACTGGATCCGGCATTGCATTTTGCCAGATCCGGTTTTACAAAAAAAAGCCGGATCGCGCCTGACGGCAAAAAACTGATGTGTGAAAGAGGCCTTATACAAGCGACTTATTCTAAGACAATGGTTGGATAGGAATGCCCCCGGTCTCCGACAGCTGTTGACGGAACTGAAGAGGGTAATGATATTAGAGAAAACAGAAGCAGAGAGTGACAAAGACACCAAGACGACAAAATTCTTTATACAACAACCCTCTAGAGATGATATTCATAATCTGGTCTCGCCCTTCCGCAACACAACCTGGTACAATTTAGAAGACCTTCACATTGGGTGGATTAAGGTTAGAGGATGATTCCGATTCATGAGCCAGGGGACAAGGAAGTGACGGAAGGAACACGCCGCAATGTGTAAAGATCATTATTGTTTCAGAAAGCATCACTTGATTGAATTAGAGGGAAGAGGGGAAGGGGTGGGAGTTATAATATTTTGATATTTGACCAATGTCATAAGTGGTTTTGTCATGTGTTTAACAAGTTGACATATGAGGAGCTACTTTGAGATGTACCACTAATGTTTGACTTTTGTATTTTTATATGTTGGTGAAAACCCAATAAAAAGGATTTATAAAAAAAAAAAAATGACTTTGCCAAAGGGGCAGGGAACAACACATAAATTTCAAAGTTGTATACCACTATATTTAAGTCTATACATACATGTTTAAAATTGTGGCCATTATAGGGAACCAATGTGAATTGTGGCCCTTATGATTTCTGTGCTCCTCGACCTTGCAATCTAATAATTAATGTTTTTCTGGCTACAATATCATTATTATAGTTGATCTACCTTAACATCCTTTCCAGGGAGCATTTGTTGACATGTTTATGTTTTTTCCAATATTTAATTATGACCCAGTGGGCCATTACCGATCTTAGGTGACAATCCCCGGAGATTAATTTTAGATTAACTGTATATCTATGTTAATATATATAAGACAGCTAGCCTGAGGCATAGAAATACAGAAATATTGGTGGATTGTTCTAGAATAATGTGATCTTACAACAATAGTTATTGTGATACAATATCATATTAATAATATAATAATAATGTTTGCCAGTCAATTCATAATCTCAATTGCTGACTAGAGATTTAATATGCTTGCGTTCTCTGATGGATGGCTTCCTTAAATCTGTGGGTCTCATGGGTCTTTCTACTGGACATTTAGGACCACTAGATTATAAGGAAGCAGCTCTGGCCATAAGTAATGAGAACAGATGGACAGAGCAGAAAAAGCAACTGAGGTAAGTCCTGTCCTCTGCTCCTTGCCATGATATATCTGCATCCGTCCTGATCTTCGTTGCTTTGGATGATCTACCGAGGATTTTTCTTTTCTACAGGACTATTGATACTCATGGCTACTCTTTAAAAGAAGAAATGTGTAGTCCTAAATTTAGAAACATGGCATTTAGCTTGGGTGCCATTATCGTGACCAAGACAAAAGCCCTCCATACACATTAGACTAAACTCAGCTGAACCCGCTGATATCGATGGATTTTGCTGACAGTCTAATGTGAATGGGGGCTCGGATTCCAATAGATTATGATACAGGAGATAGGTAATCGGTATGTCCAATTTTGGACAGCAGATCCCGTTTTTGTTCTAAGAGATGTTTGAGAGCATTTCTTTCTTATAGAGGAGTGAGGAGTGCACAGCAGAGTCAGTGTTCCTGTGTTTAGCCAACCGAGAGTTTGAGGGGCTTAAAATGAAGATAATTTTAGACTTTTATTACATTAGTAGGATCTCATGGACCGATGAATAGCTGTGTGGGTGTAAACTTGAAGTGCAAAATAATTGGGGCATTGGGAGGGCTCTGCACCTATAAAGCATGATATTAAATACTTTTCACAATTTTTTTCACTCTACCCAATGGGCCATTCCATTGTTATCAAAATGGACCAGTTTGCCCATTTCAAGCAATTACAGTGCAGCTCTAATTTTCATACCAGTTTAAGAAATGTAAGCTAAACTCTGATCGCTTGCTATGATAAACAAGCATAAAAGAAGGAATTTTAATGGTAAGGTTGATGGTTTTTTTTTTAGAAATAAAATCTTTGTTTCAAAAGTTAGAGAACCCCTATAATTAAAAAGACTTAACTCCAAGTTCCTTGGCCCAGGTGATAAATGTTTAACAAGAAACAGGTTTTGTTCCATTTATAGTATTGGTTTCTTGTTGTGTGAGATGGGTTTTTTTTTTGTCTCCTCAGCAACAGGGACCAAGTGCTCTAGATAGACCCCATACCCATATTACTGCCTTCAACTGTGGTTTTGACCAGACTGATTTTGTGTTGCAGATGTGTGACCTTTACTGTAATCTAATTTCGTGAAAAATGTTTTGCATTGGCCACATTAATTTAGATAATAACTTATGAAAGAGACTAATGCAAAATGATGGATACTTGGCCCAGTTCCAAGATCACTTCCTAAGATGTTTTCAAGCCTCTTGGAAAGTTCTCAAAAACTGGAAAACCTCAAAGATTAAGAACGAAGACTATTTCTCAATTGCAGATAAATGATTAAGCTATGTTTTGGAATTCTACAAACCAGACGTTGATGGCGTACTTCATCATTAAAGGGATCACAGATATCCCAGAGCTCCAGGCTCCAATCTTTATTTTGGTGTTTCTCATTTACCTCATCACTTTTGGAGGCAATGTGACCATTTTTCTATTGATCTGCTTTGACATCCACCTTCACACCCCCATGTATTTCTTCCTGGGTAATCTGTCTATTGTGGACTTTTCCTCTACCACCATCACCTTACATAAGGTCCTTCTCATATTTATGACTGGTGACAACAAAGTTTCCTACCTAGCATGTTTAATCCAGATGTATGTTTTTGCTTCTTTGATTGGTCATGAACTATTAATTTTGGCTGCTATGAGCTACGATAGATACGTGGCTGTGTGTAACCCTCTTCGTTATCATGTTGTTATGAACCATAGGGTTTGTAATTTACTATGTTCTTTCTGCTACCTGATAGGATTTGCCCAAGTTCTTGCTCCGGTTATCATCTTCTCAGGTTTCTCATGCTATACATCCAATGAGGTCAACCACTTCTTCTGTGACATCATACCTTTAATGAAAATAACTTGTAATGACACTTATGTGTTGGAGATGGTGGTCTTCATCCAAGGACTTTTTATCATTACCTTGATGCCTTTAGTTCTCACACTGATCCCCTATATTTTTATTATATCTGCCATCTTGAAGATTAGTTCTGGAAGAGGAAAGAAAAAAGCCTTTTACACCTGCTCCTCCCATCTCACAGTGGTCACCCTTCTATATTTGTCGTTTATCTCTCAGTACTTGACCCCCACCTCATATGGATCTATAAATGCCAAGAAGCTTTTCTCACTTTTTAACACGGCCGCTGTCCCCATGTTGAACCCATTGATCTATAGTTTGAAAAACAGAGATGTTAAGTCAGCAATGAGGAGAAAGTTGACATTCTGTAAATTTATGCCCTGAGTAGTAATTTTCTGTAATATGTCAGGTCATGGAGTCAGGAGATTTGGCAGCACATGCACAGCTTTCTTTATTCATTTGTAAAAGGGTTTTGAAAATAGCATGCTGGGTTGTCAGTTTCTGGAACACCTGTACAAGTGAATTGAGAGTGCCACCTCTCCTCTGATGGTGGTGCATGGCGTGGCCCAGTTCTCAAGGTGGATGTGTGTCCCAGTGGTGGAACACATAGATGTGCATACCACTGGTGGGAGTCGCATCTGTTCTCAATGTAGATTTGCGTCCCGATGGGGGAACATGAATCTATGACACATTTATGGCATATCCTGAGGATTTGCCATAAATGTTCCAAATGAGACTTTATTTTACTGTATTACCAGAGGGAAGAACGGAAGCAAAAAAAGTGTCTTTTACTGTGAAGAACCTGTTCTGTCTTTATGTGAATGGACATTGTGTAATACTTTATAATGCCAATGGTGGCACATCAGAGAAGTTAAAGACTTAGTCCACATTCACACATTCAGAACTTGGTCAGTATTTTACATTAGTATGTGAAGCCAAAACCAGTTATGGAACAGAGGAAAAGTATAACAGAAACACGTCACCACTTTTATATTTATCACCCAGTCCTGGTTTTGGCTTACAAATACTAATGTAAAATACTGACCAAACGCTCTAAATAAATATTTTTTTTTTTTAAATGCATGGGTTCCCCTGCATTTTTGATAACCAGCCAGATAAAACTGACAGCTGGGGGCTCCAATCTTCAACTCTCAGTGTTAACAAGGCTATTTATAGAAAAAAGGGGTCCCAAGGCTGTTTTTTAAATAAATAATTAAAAAAAACAACCTGGGGTCCCTCCATATTTGACAACCAGCCTTGCTAAAGCAGACAGCTGAGGGCTGGTATTCTCAGGCTGGTAAGGGGTTATGGATATTGACACCACCAGCCTAAAAATAGCAGCCTGCAGCCTTCCAGAAAAGGCACATCTATTACATGCATCAATTCTAGTGCTTTGCCTGGCTCTGCCCACTTGCCCTGTAACGGTGGCAAGTGGGGTTCATATTTGTGGGGTTGATGTCACCTTTGTAGTGTCAGGTGACATCAAACCCATGGGTTAGTAATGGAGAAGTGTCTATAAGGCATCTATTCATTTCTAATCCTATAGTTATATTGTAAATAAACACACAGCAAGTATAAATTACTGACACAGACTACTTTAATGATTTGAAATTAGAGCATACTCTCGTCATCGCCTATTCCATTGAATCCCTTGTCTCCTCTAATAAAACAAAAATAAAAAACAATAATCGATAACTTGGGGCGCTGCGTGAGGGACACAAAAGCAGCAAATAAAAAGACAATACCACCTCTTTGTCCAAACAGTAAAATAGTGATTGTAAATATATAAATATTTGAGCTAAAAAATATGTCCTGTAGTCCAAAAAAACACCCTAAAAATTTATCATACACTGCCCATAAAAAATAATAAGCAAGTGTTTTAAAATGTAGAGCAATGTTGTGCCTGGAAAAAACAAACTAAGGATAATTCTAAAATTAACCAAATTCATATCAACCAAACAAATACCTTTTAGCAGCTAAAACCATGTTCAGACGATACTCTGTAGTCCCAATTCAGCGCTGAGCGCACAGGGTAACTGCTCCCGCAGTATTCACTAGATGCCAAAGGTCCTTGTGCTGAAAAAATGTCCAGTCTTAATCCAAATGAAAGTAGAAGTAACCGAAATTAATATCAAAGGTTAGGAGATGGAGTTCCTCTAATGTGGTGGCAGGTGAAGGACGATGTCCCGGCCGGTGACAGTCATCCTCCTTATCAGCGTGCTCACACCACGGCAGAGCGGCAGACGCGCCGTGTAGAAGCTGAGAGCCGGCAAGGTACATGACCTTGCGTGACGTCACAATCACGTGATAGGTCACATGATCGGCTAAGGAGCGCTAGAAGTACCCAATTTCCTATGCATTTCGGAAGACTGCTGCTTCCTTCATCAGGGATGGTCCTTGTTACAGAGATGGCGCTTAAATACCTGACCCACATAAAGAGGAATAATAAATGTTAAAATCAAATAATTCTATTTCGCTATTTAGTCCATTTGGCATTAAAATATTCATTTTAAATATCCATTCACTTTCTTTTTCGACATCTGATTAATATAATTCACCTTTCTCCAACTTTTCTTAACTCTTTTAATCCCAGTTACCTTAATGTCTCTAATAGAACCTCCATGATGTATAAAAAAATGATTAGACAAAGGATGGCCAGTAACTTCATGGTAATATTTCGAAGATGTTCAGCAATCCTTATGCAGATTGGACGTATAGTTCTGTCAATATACATTTTCCCACATGGGCATGGAATCCCATAGATGACTCCTTTAGTTTCACAAGTAATAAAATCTATAATATTAAACTCAATGTATTTAATGGAAATTACCATTTGTTTTTTCGTGCCCAATTTCTTGCACAGACCACATTTTTTACATGGAAATCTATTAGAATTTTTTTTAAAATTGTTTATTTAGATAGCAGGCACCGGCTGATGAATACTCTCATCAACCACCACTTCCTCTCGCTGTTATTAGTGGCAGCAGGCATAGGCTGATGGAAGCAGTAATCGCATCAGTCGATGCCAGTAACCGGAGGTAAACATTTACCTTCGATCACAGCTGCAGGCTCACGTTGTCATTTGACAGCGTGGGAACTGTGGCTGTCTGACCGGCGGTAATGATTTTACCTCCGATCAGAAGCAGTGTTTGTCATGCACATGATAGTGTGGTAAACACTGCATTTTCGAGCCCCACTTTCAAGTGAATGGGGTCTGGATTTAGGGCCGGATACTGTTCTAGTACTCGAACCCAAACTTATTTTTACTGTATGGCCGAACCCGCCGGACCCGAGCATCCATGAGTCCGCCCATCTCTATTCAGATTCTTAAAAACTGTTGGATCCATTACAGTTTTCAGTCCAAAAATGCTTTAACAGTATCTGCCAGCTACATGTACTCAAAGGTCCACCTAAATACTTGCAACAAAGATTGACACCAAAGTACTAACAAGAGAACAGTAAGAGAGCCTGGCACACAGATGTCCTCGCAGTGTCTGCCACAAATGACCCCATGCAAAACCTTAGATTTCCCGCCATAATTGCCTTCCACAGTCACATGTTCCATACAACAGCTCAGACACCCCCAGATTGTGTGCTAATAGGGTTCCAAGGAACATATCCCTGGATTTATCTTATTCCTAGGAAGTGACCTAAATGGTGAGATTTTACTCATGACTAGTGTTGAGCGATACCATCCGATATTGTGAAATATCGGATCGGATTGGATCGGACCGATACCCAAAAAGTATCAGATATCGCCAATTCTGATACCGGAAACAAATGCAAGTCAATGGGACAGAAATATCGGAATTAAAATAAACAATTCTTTCCTTGTAGGTTAATTCTACATGAAGAAAAACAACTAATAATAATGTAGAATGTATTGGGGGAGGTGGAGGAGACATTAAAGGCATAGAGGTTTAGCCCAATCAAATGGAACAGAAGGAATAAAAAATTTTTTTAAAGACGTTCAGAGTTACAAAGATATTGACTATGTTAACCTTTTTTATATTTTGTCAGATATGTATGTTTCACTACTTCCATGTTCTTCACCTTTTTTACTTCTCCCACACTTTCTCCTTCATGATTCTCAGCAGCAGCATCTTTTTCATCAACTTCTTCTTCACCTTATTCATCTTCTTCTTCACCTTCTTCCTATTATTCTTTTTTTTACATTCTTCATATTCTTCTTATTCAACTATTATTCTTCTTCATATTCTACTTCTTCATCTTCTTTCTATTCTTCTTCTTCATCATATTCTTATTTATGACAGGCATTCCTGTAGTTATCTATAAAAGTTTGAAGATTACACCTTCCGTTCTGCCTGTCACAAAAGATTTACAACAGGATTTGTCCGCGTTCAGTTTGGCCTGCAGCAGCAGGCATTTTCCAGGGGCACCACGAGGAGGAACGGACTCACCCCCATACACTGCTTAGTCTTCTTCTGCTTATAATTTAGATAATATCTTTTGCTCTGATTTTTAGTCTTATGCTTAATGTTCTTCTGCTTTTTGCTCTTCTGCTTTTTGTTCTTCTGCTTCTTGGGCTTCTGCTTCTTGGTCTTCTGTCTCTTGTTGTTCTGCATCTTGGTGGTTGTCTTCATGTTCTTTGTCCTCTTGGTCATCTTCTTCATGGTCATCTTTTTGGTCTTCTTCGGGGTGGTCTTTTGGGTCGTCGTCTTCAGGGTCGTCATCAAGGAGATCCAGAGTGATAACCAAAACTATTTCCAAAAGCTTGAACTTGGAAATGTAGCAGAAGGTACAAGAAGGCTGAGGAACTGCCGAGAACCAGCTGACGGTACTGGAACCCAGATGGGTAGCAGAAGGAACAAGAGCCAATGGCACTACAGAGGACCAGCTGATGGTACTGGAACCCAGTTACTAAGTAGGAGGTACCTGTGCTAGAAAGCACTACCAAGGACCAGCAGACGTTGCTGGAACTCGGATACCGAGAAGGAGGCACCTAAGCCAAAGGCACTGCCGAGAACCAGCTGACGGTGCTGGAACCCGGATGGGTAGCAGAAGCTGCAAGAGCCAATGGAACTAGCGAGGACCAGCTGACGGTGCTGGAACCCGGAGGGGCAGCAGAAGGAACAAGAGCCAATGGCACTACCGAGGACCAGCTGACGGTGCTGGAACTTGGTTACTAAGCAGGAGGTACCTGTGCTAGAAAGCACTACCAAGGACCAGCAGACGTTGCTGGAACTTGGATACTGAGAAGGAGGCACCTAAGCCAAAGGCACTGTCGAGAACCAGCTGATGGTACTGGAATCTGGATGGGTAGCAGAAGGTACCCATGAAAAAGAAAGTTGCAAGGCCACGAGCCGGCCGCAGTTACCAAAACCCACAGTCCTACAGGGGGTGCTTGTCATATTGGCACTATGGAACCAGCTTTTGTTTCCAGATCCTGCAGCCCACATAGGAAGCCCATAAACTGCAGGCACCATAGACTTGGCTAACCCGACCGCAACACGACAGGACAATGTATTGGTGGCAAAGTGACGTTGACACTACCCGGAAACAGCAGGTGTGCTGGAACCAGGCTGGGCAGGAGGGAGTACCTGTGCCAAAGACACTGCCAAGAACCAGCTGACGGTGCTGGAACACGGAGGGGCAGCAGAAGGAACAAGAGCCAATGGCACTACCGAGGACCAGCTGACGGTGCTGGAACCCGGTTACTAAGCAGGAGGTACCTGTGCTAGAAAGCATTACCAAGGACCAGCAGATGTTGCTGGAACTCGGATACCGAGAAGGAGGCACCTAAGCCAAAGGCACTGCCGAGAACCAGCTGAAGGTGCTGGAACCCGGATGGGTAGCAGAAGCTGCAAGAGCCAATGGAACTAGCGAGGACCAGCTGACGGTGCTGGAACCCGGTTACTAAGCAGGAGGTACCTGTGCTAGAAAGCACTACCAAGGACCAGCAGACGTTGCTGGAACTCGGATACCGAGAAGGAGGCACCTAAGCCAAAGGCACTGCCGAGAACCAGCTGATGGTGCTGGAACCCGGATGGGTAGCAGAAGCTGCAAGAGCCAATGGAACTAGCGAGGACTAGCTGACGGTGCTGGAACTCGGAGGGGCAGCAGAAGGAACAAGAGCTAATGGCACTATGGAGGACCAGCTGACGGTGCTGGAACCCGGTTACTAAGCAGGAGGTACCTGTGCTAGAAAGCACTACCAAGGACCTGCAGACGTTGCTGGAACTCGGATACCGAGAAAGAGGCACCTAAGCCAAAGACACTGCCGAGAACCAGCTGACGGTACTGGAACCCGGATGGGTAGCAGAAGTACCCATGAAAAAGAAAGTTGCAAGGCCGCGAGCCGGCTGCAGTTACTGAGACCCACAGTCCTACAGGGGGTGCTTGTCCTATTGGCACTATGGAACCAGCCTTTGTTGCCAGATCCCGCAGCCCACATAGGAAGCCCATAAACTGCAGGCACTATAGACTCGACTAACCTGACCGCAACATGACAGGACACCGTATTGGTGGCAAAGTGACGTTGACACTAACCGGAAACAGCAGGCGTGCTGGAACCAGGCTGGGCAGGAGGAAGTACCCGTGCCAAAGACACTGCCGAGAACCAGCTGACGGTGCTGGAACCCGGAGGGGCAGCAGAAGGAACAAGAGCCAATGGCACTACCGAGGACCAGCTGACGGTGCTGGAACCCGGTTACTAAGCAGGAGGTACCTGTGCTAGAAAGCACTACCAAGGACCAGCAGATGTTGCTGGAACTCGGATACTGAGAAGGAGGCACCTAAGCCAAAGGCACTGCCGAGAACCAGCTGACAGTGCTGGAACCCGGATGGATAGCAGAAGCTGCAAGAGCCAATGGAACTAGCGAGGACCAGCTGACGGTGCTGGAACCCGGAGGGGCAGCAGAAGGAACAAGAGCCAATGGCACTACCGAGGACCAGCTGACGGTGCTGGAACCTGGCTACTAAGCAGGAGGCACCTGTGCTAGAAAGCACTACCAAGGACCAGCAGACGTTGCTGGAACTCAGATACCGAGAAGGAGGCACCTCAGCCAAAGGCACTGCCGAGAACCAGCTGACGGTGCTGGAACCCAGATGGGTAGCAGAAGGTACCCATGAAAAACAAAGTTGCAAGGCCACGAGCCGGCCGCAGGTACCAAAACCCACAGTCCTACAGGTGGTGCTTGTCCTATTGGCACTACGGAACCAGCCTTTGTTGCCAGATCCCGCAGCCCACATAGGAAGCACAAAAACTGCAGGCACCATAGACTCGGCTAACCCGACCGCAACACGACAGGACAACGTATTGGTGGCAAAGTGACATTGACACTACCCGGAAGCAGTAGGCGTGCTGGAACCAGGCTGGGCAGGAGGGAGTACCTGTGCCAAAGACAATGCCGGTGAAACAGCTGGCGGTGCTGGAACCCAGGGAAAATACTACAAACAGAGTGGAGACAGAGGCCTAATTGGAGCAAGTTTAAAATCTGTAGTTGTGTGAGTGTGGACAGAGCAGGAGAAATTGCCGGACACACAGCTGGGGATCAGATGACATTTCTGAACCCCAATAACACTGGAGCATATTTTAACTGTGCAGACGGCACTTCTGAGCAGCAACTGGCGATGTTGGAGCCCAGGGTCAATCAGGGTGTAGGCTGAGGCCTAATTTCATCAAGTTTAATATCTTTTGTAGACTACTACTGATTTTAAACGTGCTCCAATTAGGCCTCTGGCTCCACTCTGTCTCTAGTATTTACCCTGGCCTCCAACACCGCCAGTTGCTGCTCAGAAGTGCCGTCTGCACAATCAAGACTTGTTCCTGTGTTACTGGGGTTCAGTAACGTCAGTTGATCCCCTGATGTGTGTCCGGCAATGTCTCCTGCTCTGTCCACATTCCCACTAGTAGTGGGAATGTGGACAGAGCAGGAGACATTGCCGGACACACAGCAGGGGAGCAGCTGACGTTACTGAACCCCAGTAGCACAGGAACAAGTGTTGATTGTGCAGATGGCACTTCTGAGCAGCAACTGGCGGTGTTGGAGGCCAGGGTAAATACTAGAGCCAGAGTGGAGACAGAGGCCTAATTGGAGCAAGTTTGAAATCAGTAGTAGTGTGAATGTGGAGGCAGCAGTAGACATTGCCGGACACACAGCAGGGGAGCAGCTAGCGTTACTGAACCCCACTAACACTGGAACATGTGTTTTTCTCTGTGCAGATGGCACTTCTGAGCAACAACTGGCGGTGTTGGAGCCCAGGGTCATTCATGGAGTAGGCTAAGGCCGAATTGGAGCAAGTTTAATATCTAATGTTGGGATGAATGTGGAGGGAGCAGGAGATATTGCCGGACACATAGCAGGGGAGCAGTTGGCGTTACTGAACTCTACTAACACAAGAGCTAGTGTTTTTCTCTGTGCAGACGGCACTTCTGAGCAACAACTGGCGGTGTTGGAGCCCAGGGTCATTCATGGAGTAGGCTAAGGCCGAATTGGAGCAAGTTTAATATCTGATGTTGGGATGAATGTGGAGGCAGCAGGAGACTTTGCCAGACACACAGCAGGGGAGCAGCTGGTGTTACTGAACCCCACTAACACAGGAGCTAGTGTTTTTCTCTGTGCAGACGGCACTTCTGAGCAACTGGCGGTGTTGGAGCCCAGGTTCAATCAGGGTTTAGGCTGAGGCCTAATTGGAGCAAGTTTTATTTCTGGTGAAGTTTGAATGTGGAGGCAGCAGGAGACTTTGCCGGACACACAGCAGGGGAGCAGCTGGCATTACTGAACCCCACTAACACAGGAGCTAGTGTTTTTTTCTGTGCAGACGGCACTTCTGAGCAACAACTGGCGGTGTTGGAGCCCAAGATCATTCATGGAGTAGGCTAAGGCCGAATTGGAGCAAGTTTAATATTTGATGTTGGGATGAATGTGGATGGAGCAGGAGATATTGCCAGACACACAGCAGGGGAGCAGTTGGCGTTACTGAACCCCAGTAACACTGGAGCATGTGTTTTTCTCTGTGCAGATGGCACTTCTGAGCAACAACTGGCGGTGTTGGAGCCCAGGGTCATTCATGGAGTAGGCTAAGGCCGAATTGGAGCAAGTTTAATATCTGATGTTGGGATGAATGTGGAGGGAGCAGGAGATATTGCCGGACACACAGCAGGGGAGCAGCTGGCATTACTGAACCCCACTAACACAGGAGCTAGTGTTTTTTTCTGTGCAGACGGCACTTCTGAGTAACAACTGGCGGTGTTGGGGCCCAGGTTCAATCAGGGTTTAGGCTGAGGCCTAATTGGAGCAAGTTTTATATTTGATGTAGTTTGAATGTGGAGGCAGCAGGAGACTTTGCCGGACACACAGCAGGGGAGCAGCTGGTGTTACTGAACCCCACTAACACTGGAGCATGTGTTTTTCTCTGTGCAGACAGCACTTCGGAGCAACAACTGATGGTGTTGGAGCCCAAGGAATACAGTTCAGGTGGTAGAAACATGAACACAACAGGAGGCCTGGATACTGTTGCCAACCAATTATTTATTCTGGAAGAGGACTGGCAAATTCCGGCGATATCCAGGCCTTGTTCATTTTCAGAAAAGTAAGCCGGTCAACGTTATCGGAGGATAGTCATGTGCGACGGTCTGTTAGTACATCACCTGCGGCACTAAAGACGCGTTCCGATAATACACTAGCAGCAGGGCAAGCCAGCACCTCCAATGCATACTGGCTAAGCTCTGGTCATGTATCCAGCTTAGAGACCCAAAACTTGAAGGGGGAAGAGCCGTCTTGGAGTACACTGAGAGGGCAAGACATGTAGTCTGTCACCATCTGACGGAAACGTTGCCTCCTGCTGACTGGAGCCATCTGTGATGGTGTAGACATTTGTGGCGGGCACACAAAACTTTGCCACATTTGGACCATACTGGTCTTTCCTTGTGCTGAGGCGCTGCCTCTGCTCTCTCTTTGTGCAGAGCTTCCTCCACTGCCTCGACTCACAGAGCTGCTTTGCAAAGCACTAGCAGCACTGCTCTCGGTTGGAAAGGAGAACATGATGGAATGCACCAGTGTGTCTTGGTACTCCCGCATTTTACGCTCCCGGTTCAACGGTGTTATGAGGCTTTGTAAGTTGTCCCGGTAGCGAGGATCTAGGAGGGTGTACACCCAATAATCAGCCGTGTTGAGAATGTGGGCGATGCGGCGGTCATTTCGCAGGCACTGCAGCATGAAATCAACCATGTGCTGCAGACTCCCAACTGGCCAAGAAATGCTGTCCCCTGCTTGAGGCGTCATCTCTGCCTGCTCTGCATCACCCCACCCTCGTTCTACATACTGACTACTAGAGCATTGTGTACCTCCCTCCTCTGGAGAGATGTCTTCCTCCTCCATTGACTCCTCCTCATCCTCCTCACAAATTGTCCCCTGCCTAGGCCTTTGTGAGGAACCACGTTGCGCAGACTGTCCAGAAGCAGAAGGCATTTGTGACTCCTCATCCTCCACCTCTTCCAAAACCTCCTCCCTTAGTGCTTGCAGTGTTTTTTGAAGCAGGCAGATAAGGGGGACAGTCATGCTGACTAGTGCATCATCTGCACTCGCCATCCGCGTGGAATCATCGAAGGCACGCAAAACGTGGCAGATGTCCTTCATAGAGGCCCACTCAGTGGTGCTGAAGGGTGACCGTCGCACAGTGCGACTTGTTTGCGCCTGATGCAGCTGGTACTCCATTACTGCTGCCTGCTGCTCACACAACAGCTCCAACATATGTAACGTTGAATTCCACCTGGTGGGTAGGTCACATATGATGCGATTTTCCGGAAGGCGGAATCGGCGCTGCAGAGCTGCAATGCGCGATCTTGCCATGCTGGAACGCCGCAAGTGAGCGCACTCTATGCGGACCTTGTGCAGCAGTGCATCAAGATCCGTATAGTCCCTCAGAAAGCTCTGCACAACCAAGTTGAGCACATGTGCCAGACATGGGATGTGAGTGAGGTTGCCTAGGCCCAGAGCTGCCACCAGATTTCGGCCATTGTCACACACTACCAAGCCTGGCTGGAGATTCGCTGGCACAAACCACATGTCGCTCTCCTGCTTGATGGCATTCCAGAGCTCCTGCGCTGTGTGGCTTCGATTCCCCAAAGAAATTAATTTCAGTATGGCCTGTTGATGTTTGGCCATGGCTGTGCTCATATCGGACATAAAAGGCTCCTGCAGCGCTGATTCAGAGGAACTGGAGTATGAAGCGGAGTCAATGTGTACAGACTGGATTCCTGAAATCCTTGGAGTTGGCAGAACACGTACAGTGCCACTTTCAAGATCTGTACCCGGATCCACAACATTGACCAAATGGGCAGTGAGGGAAAGGTATCGTCCCTGTCCATGGTTACTTGTCCACGCATCGGTGGTCAGGTGGACCTTGCTACTGATGGCGTTTAGTGGCGCATGTTTAATTTTTCCCTCCACATGCTTTTGCAGGGCAGGGACGGCTTGCCTGCTGAAATAAAAGCGGCTGGGCACGTTGTATTGTGGGACTGCCAATGCCATGAAGTTACGGAAGGTGTCAGCCTCCACCAGCCTTAATGAGAGCATTTCAAGGGCCAGTAGTTTTGCAATGCCAGCATTCAGAGCCTGTGCTCGGGGATGGTTTGCCGAGTATGGCCGCCTTTTCTCCCATGCCTGTGCTACCGATGGCTGTAGAGTGGCTTGGGAGTGTGAGGATGACAGGGAATGTCGTGCTGTGGTTGGAATGTCACTGGGTCTCTGGACAACAGTGCCAGAGGTTCTTCCATGGCGATCCTGTGAGGAAGCCGAACCAGCTGTGTGTGAGCTGGAGGAAGAGGCTACAACACGAGCTGAAGAGGTGGTAGGTGGTGCTGTAGGTTGGCCTACGTCTTCAGTGTGTCTTTGTAACTCCACCATGTGCTTGGCCCGAACATGTTTCCACATATTTGTGGTATTGAGGTTGCTGACACTTTTCCCTCTTTTGACTTTATGATTACACAGCTTGCATTTGACAAAGCAAATGTCATCTGCAACTGTGTCAAAAAAGGACCATGCACTACAAGTCCTGGGAGCGCCCATTTTGGGTTTTGGAAGAGGAATGCTCCTAACGGGTGCCGAAGTGGAGGCTACAGGCAACCAAGTCTGCCCCCTCCCTCTCCCTCCTGTTTGGCCGTTCGGGGAATCTCTTCCTCAGAGCTGCTCCCACCACCTTCCTGTTCCTCACGCCATGATGGGTCAAGGACCTCATCATCTACACTCCCCTCTTCAAACACCTGTTTCTCCTGGGTAGTCTCGCCAGCACAGTACCCACCAGAAAGTGGCACCTGAGTCGTCTCATCATCTGTTGCGTACTGAGGTGTGCTGACCATAGGCACTGGCCCACCCGCCTCTTCAGATTCAGAGGGACAAAGCAGTTGCGCATCACGGCATACTCCATCTTCTTCACATTCTAGAATGCTGCTTGGCTGGCCCCCTGTTTCCAAGCCAACAGATTCAGAGAACAGAAGTAGAGATGGCTCCTGTCCAGGGCTCTCTGACTGCCTGGGCAATTTGGCAGGTGGTGAAGAGACAGATGGTTGCTCTTCAGTGCTCTGGCCCTGAGAGGATGTGGAAGTAATTGAAGTCGATGTGTTAGCTGCCATCCATCGGACAACGGCTTCAATTTGCTCATCCCGCAGCAGTGGGGTACGGCGAGGTCCTACAAAGCTTCGCATAAAGGACTGTTGCCTGGTAAAACTGGGGGATGCTGAGTCACTGGTGCCCACAGCAGGCACAGAATCCCCACGTCCTCTCCCTGCTGAAACTCCATGCCCACGACCACGTGCCTTACTCCCTGCCTTCTTCATCTTGGTAGACTGATAAAGATAGGCAGAAAAGTACAAAGTGGGGGCTTAGTGTGCTTATTCCTGAACAGCTGCTAACAGGTATAAGAAACACTAATTTTATAAAGTGTGTGGACTACACTTTAATATGAGCTAATGTGGCCCACACAACTGTCAAGTGGAGTGTTTGGTGAACTTTATTTACGTGTTTTTTTTTCAAAAAAACAAAAAGGATGTGACCAAAGATGTGAAAGTGATAGTATCACAAACTTTTTGGAGCTATTACAGTGCAGGAAGTTAACCTACAATGCAATAGATGAGGCTCCAAAAAATAGGCTAATACTAATCTGGCTGCGGCTGCAGGGCACAAGCCAGAAAAAAGGCTCCTCTATCTACTCCTATATAGTGTTTGCAACCAACTAATGTAGATGGATACGGATGGAAGCACGCTAATAGGAGAAAAAAATCAGGAAAAATGAGCTGCAATAAAACAAAAAAAGGACTATGTATGAGGCAGTGACGCACACTGAGCGGACTACAACCAGAGGTGGCTGCAGAACACACTACAACGTGAGCTGCACTCACACACAGAGACCTCACAGACAGCCATGAACAGTGCACTGCAACTAGCACTGAAAGGCTGCAGAAAGGCTCCGCTGTCTACTCCTATAGTGTTTGCAACCAATGTAGATGGATATGGATGGATGCACACTAATAGGAGAATTAATGAAAAATGAGCAGCAATAAAACAAAAATAAATATGTATGAGGCAGTGACGCACGCTGAGCGGCCTACAACCAGAGGTGCACTCACACAGACCTTGCAGACAGCTGTGAACAGTGCTGCAAGGCAAAAGAAAGCTACAGTGATTGATAATGTAGCCTGGGTAAAGCACAATATTATTTAGCAAATCGCTATCTCTAACTGTCCCTCAGAGTCTTGAAAAGCAGCCTGTCCCTACCTGAATTCACAGCAGAGTGAACACTAAATGGCGGCGGCAGCTTTTATAGTGCATCATGACATCATTTCAGCAGCCAATCACAGCCATGCCATTAGTTAACATACCTACATGCCTAACAGGATGTGCCCACACTTCTGAGGATTCCTCATTGGCTGAATCAAATCAAACTGGTTCATAGCATTATGGGAACTTCCGATTCCGGTATTCGATATGCAAAAAGTATCGGAACTCAGTATCGGAATTCCGATACCGCGAATATCGGCCGATACACGATATTTGTGGTATTGGAATGCTCAACACTACTCATGACATCATCATGTGAGGTTTTGGAGGAAGGCAGGTGTACCATTTTTCCTATAAGGCTGGAGTCACACTAAACGATAAAATACACTGGTCAACAGCATTTTTGGTGCCAAAGATATTTCATCGAATTTAGGGTATTTTTGGGGTGCTGATTCTGAATATGTCATCAGTTTTGCCAGATTGGCTCAAGTTTTTGAGATTTTTGGTATCTTATTTATAGCACTTGTTGGTAAATGCGACGCATCATCTCATTAATTTCTTTGGATTAGTACTTGAACTGAGCAGTTCTCAATATAGTTTTGTGTTAATTAGTGTTCTAAAAGTTTGTTCATAGCTTGATTTTTGCACTAACTTTATGTTGTTGTCTGTTTTCCAGTGAAAAGCATGAACTCATCAAGAAGAAGTTGTCTTAACGATCCAGACTCATTCTGTTACATTTGTGGTGAATACACACTGCCAAAACATAGAAGAAACATAACAGACTTCGTAAAAAAAGTGTATTTTGCCTATTTTGGGGTTATGCTTGGGGACCAAGACAAGTTTTGGGCACCACACATAGTGTGCAAAGCATGTATCGAATTATTACGAAAATGGAGCAAAGGACAAAGAAAAAGCTTCAAATTTGGTGTTCCAATGGTGTGGAGAGAGCCAAAAAATCATCATGATGACTGTTATTTATGGTAAACACAGGTACAGGCACATCTTCACAATGAGGGACAGGCCTTCTTGCAGATTCCATGTTACTCCCATTTTCGTTTCTTATGCTTATTGAATCCTTGCACTTGCACTGCACAGAAATAACAGTCATCATGATGATTTTTTGGCTCTCTCCACACCATTGGAACACCAAATTTGAAGCTTTTTCTTTGTCCTTTGCTCCATTTTCGTAATAATTCGATACATGCTTTGCACACTATGTGTGGTGCCCAAAACTTGTCTTGGTCCCCAAGCATAACCCCAAAATAGGCAAAATACACTTTTTTTACGAAGTGTGTTATGTTTCTTCTATGTTTTGGCAGTGTATATTCACCACAAATGTAACAGAATGAGTCTGGATCGTTAAGACAACTTCTTCATGATGAGTTCATGCTTTTCACTGGAAAACAGACAACAACATAAAGTTAGTGCAAAAATCAAGCTATGAACAAACTTTTAGAACACTAATTAACACAAAACTATATTGAGAACTGCTCAGTTCAAGTACTAATCCAAAGAAATTAATGAGATGATGCGTCGCATTTACCAACAAGTGCTATAAATAAGATACCAAAAATCTCAAAAACTTGAGCCAATCTGGCAAAACTGATGACATATTCAGAATCAGCACCCCAAAAATACCCCAAATTCATTAAAATATTTTGGACACCAGAAAAAAAATTTTTTTTCGTTGACCTGTGATATCGGTCTAATTTTGACGGACCGAAATCGCACAAATGTTTCTTCACCAGGGATCCGTCTGTCAGCCGAATTCTGTGTGATGATGCGATTTTACTCGCATCTAAGCATCCGTTTGACATCCGTCTGGTGAGATTTTCTCGCAGGCTAGCAAAATGGACATATAATGGAGCCCAATGACAGGTTTTCCAACACAAACTAAAGAATAGATCTAGACACATAGAATACATATATATATTTATATATATATATATATATACATGTCATATAGACACATTTATATATATATTTCTAATTCATACAGTTCTTCATAGCAGTATAGCTGCTGAAACATTTGCCTGCTTTTGTATAATCATTCTCCTACCCGACATGAAATGACACATGGTTTACATACAGTTAACCATTTCATTTCATGTTTTTTTTAAGATGTCTATCACTAGTAATTAGATGAGGGTTTGTGGGTTAAATTTTGGAGTTGTAGGGGTTAATTAAAGGGGTTAATTCATTGTTAAAAATTACGGGGACTCCCGCTGACGTCACGGAGGCTGCAGGGAGTCCCCGTAATTTTTAGCAACGAATTAACCCCTTTAATTAACCCCTACAACTCCCTCATCTAATTAGTAGTTATAGACATCTTAAAAAAAACATGAAATGAAATGGTTAACTGTATGTAAACCATGTGTCATTTCATGTCGGGCAGGAGAATGATTTTACAAAAGCCGGCAAATGTTTCAGCGGCTATTCTGCTATGAAGAACTGTATGAATTATAAAGATATATATAAATGTGTCTCTATGACATGTATAAAATATATATATATATATATTCAAACAATGTAAAGAACATATAGCCAGCTCACCATAAAGGAGTTCCTCGTCGGTGTTCACCTTATATTCTGCACGGATCCAGGCAGGGAGTGTGCCCCAACAAATAGAAAATATGAGAGAATTGGGATCCAGCAAAAACATGAAAGTTCACCAGAATTATAAAATCTTCTTCTTTATTTATCCATTAATTCATATAAAAAATGTATGAGGAACTCCAAACAATTGGTAACATTCCAGCAAGGGACCTCGGTCCGAGGAAAAGATCTGACAAAAAAACACATGATGGGAGCAGCACCATAGAATAACATTGGGACGATTTTTTATCGCATTGCATTCGTCCGATTTAATCGCTAGTGTGACCCCGGCCTTAAAGTAACACTGAGTTCTCTCATAATGAGGAAATATGATTCCTTGAAAAAATTTCAAAAGTTGTGCTGTGATATCACTATATGCAGGCACAGGGTCCGGTCAGGCTTTTTATTGTATTTCTTTTAATCAAATTGCTTTTGTTTTCCGTTTATAGAAATTTATAATATAGTACATGAATAAAGATATAAAACTAATAAGTCATGTCATGTAAACACCGAGTTATTTTTCTATTCTGGTGAAATTTATCAACTGCCATAAAATAAACATCTAGTTCAGGAGTGGGGAATGTTTTTCTGCCAGAGCCATTTGGATATTTATACCATCCTTCGGGGGCCATAAAAATTCTGCTCTAACTCCACCCACAAGGTGCGTCCTGATGCTGGCTTTCGTGTCAGGACATAGTATTTCATGTGCATGCTCACAAGTAAGGAGCGTTTAATGGATAGGCAGTGGCTATAATACAGCTGCTGGCCCAAGCACTGCGGACCACAGGAATCTGCCCATGGGTTGGAGATAAAAGGTCATCAAGGCCTGAAAATGGCCCGCGGGCCTGAGTTTCCCCACCCGTGGTCTAGCTAATCAGGCAACAAATGGTTGGATTTAGAAAAGCTGTAAGACACAGTGGTTGTTATAGGGACAGATCCAGAGTATTTGGGGGCATTTCCATGTGTTCCTAGGTGCTTGAATGTCCCTGTTTTTTATTTATTTTTGACCTACAATGGTATGATATTAAAATGAAAGTCAAATTTATCAACGTGAAGCAAGTGGCTTGTATAAAACATGTCTGATACATTTCTTTTCTTTACATCACGTCTGATCTGCCATACTCCTGTACAATTTTAGGAAAGTTCATTTTTACAAAGTCCTTTTACAAATTCTGAAACCCACATCACTTTTTCTAACCAACAAAAAAAGTCAGAATCGCAGAGCCATAGAGCTGCACGGAAAGGTGGGGCTGACTGTATGCCAATTTGCTATTAATTTCAAAGGAAGCTGTCTACACCTGTCTTCAGTCAGCTCTTATACTCCCCCTAGTGGTAGCTGCAGTCAGACACAATTTTTTCTCGTGACCTTATGTCTTTATGATTGATAGATTGGGAGCGCTATGCAGCATAGCAGATTCAGATTTTAATCATTTTCTTGGATGTGGCCTTCATTACAGAATATGATGCAATTATAATTATAATAATCTGATTAGGGATCACAGAAGATTAAGAACCACAATAGTTCCTGTTGTACTAAGCAGAACATCCTTGAGGGATTATTGCTAGGACCAGTCTGTGTTTGTTTTCCAATAATGATGTAAGGCAGCTAACTGCAAACGACAACTGAGTGCAAGTTCTGTCTATATTTCTGTATTTACATTGTTGGTACATTTGCATTTATAGATTATTGGTTATACCATTAAAGCATTACATCAATTGCAGTTATTCATTATTAACGTATATAGTCATGTGAAAATGTAAGGACACCTCATTAACACAGATAAAGGTAGCGTAAAAAAATGCAGAGAAACTAACTTAATATACCCTAAAAGTTGTCACTTCCCACTGTGCTACCAATAAGTAACCACTTAGTAAATGATATAACACCTGGTTCTAGTTCAAAGCACTAGACTTCTCACATTTGTGATGGGCCACAGGCTGGTGGGTGGATTCCTCGTTCAGAGAGTCAATATACAAATAGCAAAAGACTGACTGTCACTTCCAAACAATAGACAAGTGTGTACAGGTGCAAACTATGAGTTTGCTATGTGTAGAGATGGCTACTCTAAGTTTGCACCATTACACACTAGTCTTCTGTTTAGAAGGAAGGGACAGTCAGTCTCTTGTGATTTGTATATTGACTTTCTGACCGAGCGCTCCAACCTTCAGCCTGTAGTGGTTTTATTTGCAGCAGTTTCCTATCTACACATAAATGCAGTTTTCAGCCTCTGTCTTGCATCCTCCCCTGCCCAGCAGATGTGGTATGATGAGACCATGTTTCTGCATGGTCAGACACGACCATTACACAGCACACAGCAGGGGTACAATTATAAGATTATCTCAGCACAGGAACATTTGTTTTAATCACATCCAATTGTGCAACTTATTTTTATTACAAGATCTAGTGCATAAAATTAACTTTTGTTTGTAGAAACACCCATGTAACTAAAAAGGACAGCCATAGACTGATGCAGGTAGTCTTTAAAATATATTTTTTACCATATGGAAAAAGTATTGGACACTCGTCTTAATCATTGAAATCAGGTTTTTCTTCCATTACCCTCAGTGTATAGCATCTGGCCAAATTTCCCCCATGTATAACATCCGGCCCAATCGCCCCCATGCATAACATCCTGCCCAATCACCCCTGGTGTATAACATCCATCTATATTGCCCCCAATATATAACATCCATCCCAATCGCCCCCATGTATAACATCCGACTCTATTGTCCCAGTGTATAACATCCAGCCCCTCGCACCTGGTATGAAACATCTAGACCCCCGCTATGCCATCTGACTCTACTAACATGTGTCAGAACAGCAGGGGGTGCACAGTTCACTGATACCACCACAGTCCTGTAATAGGAGCCACCGGGATAACAAGTTCATCCATGACATTTCTTCCCCCTGAATCTTCCCACATCACCTATGAGTGATATTATTGACAAGTGGAAGGAATGGAGAAACTGAGTACAAAGTGGAGACCACATAATGTTACAGAGTGGGGGCCCGAGCGCTGAGTAGTAGAGGGCAGAAAAGTCACCAACACTCTGCTGAACCCATAACTACAGAGTACAGACCTCCTCTGGTATAACATCAGCACAAACACTGAGCTCCCATCGGGAGATTCATGGCCAAGCAACAGCATGCAGCCTTAAATCACCAAGCACAATGCCGAGCATCGGATTGAGTGGTGTAAAGCCGCCACCACTGGACTCTGGAGGAGACTGTTCTGTACAGTGACGGATCGCACTTCTCTATCTGCGTCTGATGGAGTAGTCTGGGTTTGGTGACACCAGGAGGACGTTACCCCTTGACTGCATGGTGCCTGCTGTACAGATGATGGAGGAGGATAATGCTATGGGTTGTTTTTAGGAGTTGACCTTGTCTGGTCTGTCTCAGGAAGCTTGGAGGGGAAGACTTTTCAGGAGCAGCTGGACGAGGCATGTCGAACACTTTACGAAAGGCCATCAGGAAGGCCCCCAGGCTCAAGACAACAGGGTCCCCTGCTTCCCAAAGGGGACAGATCCACATCAAGGCATCACCAGCTAGGAAGGACATGATGTATCCCACCTTGACCCGGTCAGAGGGGAAATAAGCTGCATTCTGCAGGATGTAGTGCAGGCACTTTTTCATGAACCCTTGGCACTCTTTGGGGTCCCCATAGAACCTAGGCGGGTCTGCTGGGTTGTGCTATTCATAGGCCATGAGCTGCTCATAGATGGCCTTGGAGACTATGAGTGGTTCAGAAGTCTCAACAATTGGAACCACGCAAGGTGGAACAAACTCTTCTGGTGGCTCACACTGGCAGGGAGAAAGTTGATCATGCTCTGTAAGCGGAAGGACATGGGACTAAGCGGGGACCATGGCCTGTGCAAACTGTCACGCTCGCGCCTAGGCTGAATGGCGAAAGCCGGGGGGCCACTGTGCCACAAACCAGACTACCCTGGAAGGGGCATGACTACAACTGCTACCTCGGTCTTCACTGGAGCCTCTGATGGTGAGGTCAGGCTTGTGCAGCAGATAGCTGTCGGGTGCCACTCCAGGGTGGTGTCTGGCTGTGGCTGCTGGTCCCACTCGGGGTCAAGTCACTTTGACAGAAGCTATAGACAGGCAGGCAGGTAGACACGACAAGCAGGCGTGGCTTGGAGACACAGGGCAGGCGGGCACGGCTTGGAGACACAGGGCAGGTGGGCACGGCTTGGAGACACAGGACAGGCGGGCACGGCTTGGAGACACAGGACAGGCGGGCACGGCTTGGAGACACAGGACAGGCGGGCACGGCTTGAAGACATAGGACAGACTGGCGAGGTATGAGAAGGGACAGGTAGGGACCTGTTCACACAGCAGGTGTAGGCAGGAGGGAGTGGTGTATGTTGGAACAGGATTTGGACCTGTTCACACAGAAGGTGCAGGTATGGATATAGGCAGGAGTGTGGAGTAGGTGGAGCTGCAGGAGTGCGGAGTAGGCTGGGTTGCAAGGGAGCCGAGCAGGCAGAGCAGCTAGGGAGCTGAGCAGGCAGAGCGGCTAGGGAGCCGAGCAGGGCAGGCAGAGCCGCTAGGGAGCCAAGCAGGCAGAGCGGCTAGGGAGCCGTGCAGGCAGAGCAGCTAGGGAGCCGTGCAGGCAGAGCAGCTAGGGAGCCGTTCAGGCAGAGCTGCAAGGGAGCCGTGCAGGCAGAGCTGCAAGAGAGCCGAGCAGGCAGAGCTGCAAGGGAGCAGAGCAGGCAGATCTGCAAGGGAGCAGAGCTGGCAGAGCTGCAAGGGTGCAGAGCCTCAGATACGGAGGACACAAGGAAAGATACAGCAGAGAAGGAACCACAGACAAGGAGACTGACAGACAGAGACACAGGGACAAAGACACAAGGACCAGGATATTCTGCCTCCTGGCAGGCGGACAGAGAAGCACTAGGCAAGGTACCAAGACACAGAAATACACAATAAGAGCCTTCAGAGAAGCAAGACATAGGACAGGGCCTGGCTAGCTCAGCAGCAAGGAGCTAACTGAGTTTAGACATTGCACAGGCCATGTTTCAGTGGGTGTGGCGGAACTAAATAGTCAAGGGCTCTAGGTGATTGGTCAGGGACAGATTAGACAGGTGCACCCTGACTGCATAAGAACCAGAGAGTTCTGACGCCACCCCCCTATACACACATAGCCAGGAAACATACAGAAGAGCAGAGGCACAGAGCACAGGGCTGGCAATAGACAGAATTCACAGCATGACCTGGAGCAGTGAGTAAGTTGATGTGCGGGGGATGGGAGGCCATGCTGTGATGCCAGCAGGGTTGTTACAACACTAACTGTAATTAAACATTTATGTCTACTTCTCAGGGTCCTCACAGTGACATCTGGAGACCCAACCTGCATGGAAAAGTAAAAAATTTAGGACACAGGGACATTATAGCAAGATTTTTCCTAAATATTGGTAAGACCACAAACACAAAAAACGAATAATGAGATGTTATTCAGGTATGTAACCACGTGATCGTTCATTTGGGAAATGAAGCCATCATCCTGGTCGGTGTCTCTTGGCCACTGGGGACTTAATTATCTTTATTAACCCAAAGTTACTAGTATATATATAATCTCAGATGGAACCTAATGAACATTATGGGAATTCGGATAATTCATCACCGATCCTAACATCTGGACCTGGTTTTGGATCTCCATTGAAATTTCCAGTGTAAGTAATGTACAGATGATCCGATATACTGTATGTGTTAGCAAATTTCTTTAGTAGTGGTGTTAACGTTATGCTTTTTTTGCATGCTGACCATAGCCATCCTTCATTGTAGTCACATTTTTATTCATCTTTATGTCTGTAGTGCTAAACAAATTTAAAAAAAATAGAAGTTGTGTCAAATACTTCTCGGATATGTCAAATTTTAATAAGATAAAAACAAAATATTGTATATTAACTAGAATAAATAGAGATTGACTTTTTTTTATCTAAAACTGAATATAAATGAAAAAAAAAGAAAAAAGAAAAATAAATGTTTCACATACTTTATATTATGGTGATATTTGGAAAAAATGCAAAAAAATACTGTTTTTTTTATTTAGAAGTCATTTTTATTTTCATCAACACCATCAATAATATAAATTGCATCACAATTCTAGTCATCTTTACAAATTGAGATTATATGAAACCGAGAATAGGTAAACTCTTAAATGCATTTTTTAACGATTTTTTTAAATTAGTTTCTACTGAAGTAATGAATGAATGAATGAATGAGTGAATACCTTAGTCGAAAAAAATGACCCTAAATTATTTAACTGGGAAAGATACAGTACAAATTTAAAAGTAAAATCTAAATGTATGGGCAGCAGTTTTTAATTTCCTTATATTTTCTTTTTTATCAAGATTACAGACTAGGTTTTTAACAGATGTCAGATGTCATCTCATCATTATATTTAGGCGGCTATTTTTTAGTTCTGGAAGTGCTGTGACAAAAAAATAAAAGAGTAATAATAATAATTTTGTTATTTATAAGAGATCATTATTATTATTATTTATATTGACCCAGCATGACTACATAAGCAAAGAAGAATTCATAAAGTTAGGGCTGAACCTGGACAATAATATAATACATTTTGTAAACTTTTCTAGCTTCTGTGTGCAATATGAAGGCCACCAGAGGCAAAAAAAAGTAAAATAAAAAAGCTTATTAATATCACACCTTTAAGGTCTCCTAATATCCTTCCCAAAATTAAAAAAAAAACCACTATTTATATTTTTTCCCATTTGTTCCATAATAATTAAGAACTTTTCAGCTTTTTTTTGTAAATTTTTTTTTAGTAAAACAATATTTTAAACACTTTCTAATTTTTTTTGCACCTCCTTTTTCCATTGTGAAGCACAGGATATTCCATCCGTCATCCAACTCCTATTTACAAAGAGACATTCCAAAATTGGTTGCTTATACATAGACTCTTTATTTGTATCCCTCTTGTTATAATTTTGTTTGTTAACCTCAGTATGAATGTAGACATATCCCCTGATCCCATAACTCCATAAATTTTACTCATTACCTCCAAAATAGTTTACCAAAATATGCGTAATTTATAGCTCATCCACCACATATGAGTGATGTCTGCATCATCACTTCCACATTTTGAGCATTCTACCGTTGTCCATAGAAACTTGTGATATTTTGTGATCTGATTTCTTTATTAATTGCTCTCTTAAAAGTTACATCCTGTGTGCCAATTTTTTACACAATTTCCCCACTATTTGTATTTTATTAGTGCCTATCACTTTTTTTTTACCTTTTTACATTCTTTTTACCTTTCAATTTAAAAATATGGGCTAATATTGCCCCTTCTGACCATCTGAATGCTCCCTTAACCCTCGTATAATGGTCTGCATGTTTTACCTATAGAAATCTGTAATACTTTTCCTGTATATTATATCCTCTTTTTGGCTTTTCTAGTGAGTTTAATTTCCTGTCTCTGAAAAATTTAGATTTTTAACCATTTTTTTCCAATATTTAGCATTCAGAACTTAAATAAAAATTCTTTAAATGGTGTATTGCAAAAAAAGATGTGATAATATACAGAAATTCGATTTCGGCTCAAAAATGTGAAAATGTCATAAAAAAAATTGACACTGTCAAACTTAAATTGTTTCTGAAATTCATGCCAAATCAATTAGTTGATCTCTACTTCCAAATTAATTGCAAACTAGGATAACACTCATTATTTACTTGCAAAAACTCAAGCAATGTTTGTCATGAAGCCCTTACTATTACTTATTATGTTTCTCAAAAAGTGTTTGATTCCCAATTCTCCAGCCTGGCTGCTCTGACTGTAATAAACTGCTTTATTCTCCATTGTTTCTTTTGTCCAAATCATTTGCTTCATGGACTTTCAGTTGTCTTTAGAGCCAAACTGGAGAGCTGCCCACTAAGTAGATACATTGAGGATAAAAATGCTATCTTTGCTAAGGCCATAGTAACTTATTCTATATTAACTTATTTATTAACCTGTCAATCAAACTTGTAGATTTAAAGTACCATAATAACTTATATTGGAAGAAATTTTGATCCACAAAAATGTAAGACTATCCCCACCAAAAATGTTGAAATACTTGAGGAAAGTCTTCACTATGTGTACAATTTGTCTTTTCAGATTGGCATTCGCATCATACAAATGTATATGAATGAAACCTTCGTTGAATATTTCATTATTAAAGGAATTTCGGATGTTCCTGAATTACAAATTACCATATTCATAATAGTATTAGTAATATATCTGATCACCCTTGGAGGCAACATGGTCGTTCTCATCTTAATCTGCATGGACTCTCACCTTCACTCGCCTATGTACTTCTTCTTAGCTAACTTGTCTATTGTAGACATTGCATCGACCACCACCAGTCTGCATAAGATCCTTATAAGTTTTATTACCGGAGATAAGACTATCTCATTCAATGGGTGCATGACACAGTCTTTCATGTCTGGGTCCTTCACAGTCAATGAGTTATTTATACTGGCAGCCATGAGCTACGATCGCTATGTGGCCATCTGTAGACCTCTAAACTATCATCTGGTTATGAACCATAGGACATGTGTTTTGTTGGTTTCTTCATGCTGGACCTTGGGCTTTCTCTTTATTAGTCCTCTTGTTGGGATATTTTCTAGTTTCTCATGCTATACGTCCACTGAAATCAACCACTTCCTTTGCGATATTGTCCCACTGTTGAACATCACTTGCAGTAATACCTCAATTTTGGACATCTTATTCCTCATTGAAGGGTTGTTTCTTTTTACTATTGCCCCATTCATTTTTACTTTTGCACCTTACATTTTTATAATAATTGCAATTTTGAAGATCCAAACCAGCAATGGTAGACGTAAGGCCTTCTACACTTGCTCCTCGCACCTCACCATGGTCATTCTTCTATACATGCTTCTGATAAGTCAGTATTTGTTGCCAAACGCATCAAGCAACTTTGACTCCAAAAAACTCTATGCTCTATTTAATATGGCTGCTGTACCTTTACTAAACCCAATAATTTATAGCTTTCAAAACAAAGATGTAAAGGCGGCTTTAAAGAGGTGGTTTGGATGGCAGCCATGATGTGGTCAAATTAATATTATACCGTATGTACTTGGGTCCGTAGCTAACATACAATCACTTTGACTAAAAAGACTATAAAGTAAAAGCCCAAAGTCTTTGTGGTCTTAAAACCACATAAAGTTTTCAAGTAAGGATACTCAAATCTGCCAAAATTAAAATTTGGTAAATTTGCTGAAATTTAGTTGAAAATTTGGTTCATATCAAATGTATTTGATTCAAATCAAAAGAGCCCTAACTGTTTGCTACAGAAGTCCATTTATTATGCTCTCAGGTCTCCAGACTATAGCGCACAATAAACAGACAGGCTAGAAAGGGGTGAAAAATAATAAATTATCATTTTCATCCATCCATGACACTACACCTCCCAATTGATGCTCTGCTGGCTTCTTGTAGGTAACACTTCACTCTTGCTCCAGTCTCCTCCACTCTTTGCCAGATCTTCTAATGCCAGCAAGGCCTCAACATATGTTCTAATGTCATGACATGTGCTGCTCCATGTAAGAACGTGCATTAATGCCTGGCCAGTGTTGGATGTAACGGTGAAGAGTTAAGAGGAAGCCAGTCCAGAGGCAGGACTTAGGAAGGAAGCAGAGGACTAGTGGAGAGCTGTGTTGGGAAAGATAGATGAGAGGCTAGATTTGCGCAAAGTAAATTCCTCTAAATTCTGATTTGTGTAAATCCACAAATTTGGGGAAATTTGAAACAAATCAATTTTGGTTAGACTTAGTTTGCTTATCTCCAGCTTCCAGCATCTACTTCCTACCACTATAAATGAAGATCTGACTCAAGAGTTAGTGATGCCCCTCCTAGAACTTGTGTCCAATTCTAAGATTCTAAGATCACATAGTAGATATGTTTTGATGTCATGACATGTGCCACACCATGTCATAATGTGTGTTGATGCATGGCCAGTGTTGGAAGTACCGGTGAAGAGTTAAAAGGAGGCTGGTGTCATGGCAGCCCTTAGTAAGCCAAAAGAGCCCTTAGTAAGCCAAAAGATTGGAACAGTGCGAAACAAGTACCGTATTTTATGCATTATAAAACACACTTTTTTTCCCCCAAATTTGGGGGGGAAATGGGAGTGCATCTTATAATGCGTATATACCTTACTGGTACCGTTGCTGAAGGCTAGGATGAGGGGGTGCCCGGTGGTGCTGCTAGGGTGTCCGGTGATGCTGCTGGAGTCTACGGTGCTGCTACTGGGGTCTCTGGTGCTACTTCCTGTGCGGTGGTCTCCGGGAAAATAGCCACGGGGGCGGCGCATGCACAGATGGAGATCTCGGCATCAAGATCTCAGGAGATGAGATTTCAGCGAATACAGCCCCATAAGTTGGTCGGACATAGACCCAATGATTCGGTGGATAGACCAAACAGGTAAGTAGAAGAAAAGTGTGTACAATAAAGTTTTCTGAACTGAGTTGCATTATACATGATAGGGTGTTAAACATAGAAAATGGCACCTGATCCTCATTTTGCTAAATTGAAGATGGCCGGTAAGGAGTTAAAAAAAAATGTTAGCCATCTGGCCCATGCAGTCCCACTTCGGTGTGATTGTCTTATTTGGTCCTGTCATTAGTGGCATCTTGACCAACTAGAGTCTGCAATGACTCACAGGGTCTAGTCGGCATCAAAGGTGTAGAAGATTCCACTGAAGAAAGGACCAAAGAAGACTTGATCAGAGAAGGCCTGTGACGCAAAACATGTGCTAGCTGGTTGAGTATAATTGTTTTGGCAAATTTTCTCATCCATAAACATATGTCAATTTTGATTGAAGGAATTTATAATTTTCCATACAGAAGCACAGGATGCAGTGTAGTGCCAAGTACTTCCAAAGATATCATACTATGATTTCATTTGACATGGAACTTGTATCCAACCATAATATAGCCTGACCCGACTATAATATAGCCTGACCCCACTATAATATAACCTGATCTGACTATAATAAAGCCGGTTGCATATGGCCTAAGACATTGGCAGGTAATAAAATAATTTATACCAAGTTTTGTAGTTACAGTATACCCTATTCCTAGTATAGAGGACATCTTACTGATTATTGGGGGTGGAGAGATAGCCAAGTGATGCACTTGGCTATCTCTTCTCCGACAGTCTCATGGAGAATGTGGAGGAGGTGCACATGCTCAACTACCTCTCTAGACGGGCCTATTTCTGGGATAAAATGGGCTTACATCTGTCGGCCTCCCAATAATAAGTTACTGTAGTTGTCACCTTTCCTAAAGAAAGGGGAGAACTACTAAATTTGGTACAATCCCTTTTAGTTCAAGTCTACATTAAAGGGAATCTATCTACATGCTTTTGCTACAGCATCAGAGACCCTGATTCCAATGATGTATTGCTTACTTTACTGGGTGCTACACTTTTTATTAAAAACTTTTATCTGCTGCAGTTCTCTAAATGCTGGGCTTTGTTTAACCCCGCCCACAGTTATTTATATACAGTGCATTGGCAGAAAGATGGGAATGAGGATGTGGATAAAAGGTGAAAATGCAGATGTGGTGGTAATGCAGCCCCTCCTCATTCTCATAAAGTTTCAGATTTGGAAGAGAGGACATCACTAACTATTGTATCTGAGAACTATTACTGTTATTCACGTCATGTTACCTAATTTGTCCAAGTTACAAAAAAGTCAATATGGCTGAAATGTCACAAACATGAGCAACACTAACATGGTGATGACAGGGCATTCATCAGGCACCAGCCATGACAACCCATCAGCACTACGCAATCTTGTCACAGAGGAGTCAGGGCCGGACAGGTATTTTTGTGCCAGATGAAGCCGATGGTGGCCCCTCCTACCCCCAATGTACCCTCAGTCCCCAAGTAACGGAATTGGTTAGAGACTAAAGTAACAGGTCCCCTAAAGCCCCCTCCTTCCCTTCCGGTGGGTTAAGTAACAAGCTCTGATGATTACTTTCACTAGAATTGTTACATTTTTCACCTCAAAATATCCCACAAAAGTAAAAAATAGTAATGTACTTTATTGGTGAGGCTCAACAGGGAGTGTGTTTTCAAAATTAGGAATCGTTCATTGTTTACAGACCATTTACACAATACAAGGGACAAATAGTTATATTCATCCCTGACATCCTATATTTTAAATGTCAGACCTAAGGATGGTCATGGAAGCGAATATAGCTTAACTGTAATGGGGACTGTTTTATTTCAATTAAGGTGTCAATTATGGTGTCCAGCATTTGGCAGATATCCTAATGGAAACTAAACATGCCCCATTATACATATGATGGTTTTCACATTCATCATGCAACAAACACAGTTTGCAACAAAACTGATGTTGGTTCCGGTGCCGAATTTCTGTACTGAAGGTGGTTCTAGTGACGACGTATTCATGTATGGATGGTGGTTCTTTTAATGTATTCAAGTAGTGATGATTGTTCTGGTAACCTATTCATAATCAGAACCATCATCAATATGAAACCAAAATCATCTTCAGTACATAAATAGAACACCAGAGCCATCACTAATACATAAATACGGCACGAGAACAATCATCAGTAAATGACTAGGTCACTCGAACCACCATCAGTACATGAATACACCACCAGAATCCCCATCAGTAGATAAATGAATCACCAGACCCATCATCAGTACATGACTACATAATCAGAACCACAGTCAGTAAATAAATACAGCACCAGAACCATCATCAATACATGTATACATCACCAGAACCACCCTGAGTACATGCATTCATCACCTGAACCACCTCTAGTACAGCAATTAATTGTGAAGTCAAGTTAGGCCCATGTTCATTTGTATCTCATGAACCTACAACTTCCAGTATGTCTTAAAGGAAATCTGTCATCCCTTTTTTCGAATATGAGCTGCTGGCACCGACATCAGGGGCTTATCTACAGCATACTGTATTGCTGTAGATAAGCCCGCGATGTAACCTGAAAGATAAGAAAAAAGAGTTAGATTATACTCACCGGGGGGTGATCCGGTCCAATGGGTGTCACGGTCCGGTCCGATGAAAAAAGGGGTAACAGATTCCCTTTAAACAATGGTAAGAAGATGCTTGGAGTTGTCATCAGTCGTTATCACACTGCGGACCATACACAAGCGACAATACTGATGAAATGCAGACAATATGAAAACACAAATTAACTATGGTTTATCACAACTTTGGAGAGCTGAGTTCAAATTCCCTAGTCAATTGCAGGCCTGATTACTGCCACACATGTTGTCAATTAAGAAATCACTTAAATAGGACCTGCCTGACAAAGTGAAGTAGACCAAAACATCCTCAAAAGCTAGACATCATGCTGGAATGCAAATAAATTAGGGAACAAATGAGAAACAAAGTGTTATGAATGGGTCACTGAGGAGGATGGCAGGAACAGGCTAAGCCACCAGAAAACCAGAGAGGTTGGTAACTAAGCGGATTGCAGACCCCTGATCCTATCAACACAACTAGCAGTAGCCGTGGAGCGTTCCTACGATGCCCTAGACAACTCGGCACAGCCGGAGAACTAACTAAGCCTAAAGCCAGAAAGGTGAAATCTAAACTGCCCCGGAGCAGATACCCAAAGGAATAGACAGTTCCCAAACATATATTGTCAGTGAGACAAGCTGAGACACAAACACAGGCAGAGAACAGACTGAGCAAATGGTGGGGCCCCAGCTGTCTAGACAGGACAGGACAGAATCAAGCACAAAACCCTAAAAAAATCCAACACATCTGATATACAAAAAACCTGAGGTCACAATAACTCACCTCCGCTAGATCAGCACTCTGGTATGAACTGGAAGCAAAGCAAAAAATACTAACATAACAGGGGACTGAACAAACTGACACAAGCTGTAACATATGAGCGGAGCCCAGTGCTGCCCCCAGCAGGGAGTACGCTGAACCCTAGCAACAAAGCAGAAAGAAAAAAAAGGCACAACCAGATTAGATGCAAAGAATTAGCAAAAGAATCACTTAACTGAACCATGCAGATCAGGCAGGAGACAAAAGAACTCCAAATGTACAAGGAGGAAATCACCAGCAACCACCAAGGGAAGCCTGCTCAATTATATGCTCCCAGCAGTAATCCCAGATTGCCAATTATCGTCGTCAGGTGGCAAACTTCCATCAACCTGGCCAGCTCCACTACTCCCAGTAACCACCAGAGGGAACAGAGGGAGCTCCGGCTCAGAAGTCCGAGCAAGGGAATTCACAACACAACGTAATTGAGATCTATCAGTATGGAAAAGGTTATAAAGCTAATTTTCAAGGACTCCTGAGAGCACAGTGAGGGCCAACATGGAACAGTGGGGAACCTTTCCAGGACTGGCCTGTCAATCAAAATTACCCCAAGAGCACAGCGACAATGCTTCCAAGAAGTCACAAAAGACCCCTCCACAACATCCAAAGAACTGCAGGCCTCGCCTAGTTAGTGTTCATGACTTCACCAGAAAGAGACTGTGCAAAAATGTATTGCATAGCAGAGTTCCAAGTTGAAAACCACTGCTGATCAATAAGAACATAAAGGCTCATCTCAGTTTTGCCAGAAAACATCTTGATGATCCCCAAGACTTTTGGCAAAATACTCTTTGCCTGATGAGGAAAAAGTTGTACTTTTTGTTAGATGTATGTCCCATTACATATGGGTTAGAAGTAACACAGCATTTCAGAAAAGGAATATCATATCAACAATAAAATATGGTGGTGGTAGTGTGATGGTCTGAAGCTGTTTTGCTGCTTCAGTACTTGGAAGACTAGCTGTTGTAAATGGAACCATGAATTCTGCTGTCTACCAAAAAATCCTGAAGTAGAATGTCCAGCCATCTGTTTGTGACCTCAAATTGAAGTGCATTTGGGTTATGCAGCAGGACAATGATCCAAAACACATCAGGAAGTATACCTCTGAATGGCTTAAGAAAAACAAAATTAAGACTTTGGAGCGGCCTAGTTAAAGTCCTGACCTTAATCCGATTGAGATGCTGTGGCATGACCTTAAAAAGGCAATTCATCCTTGGAAACCCTTGAATGTGACTGAATTACAACAATTCTGCAGAGATGAGTGGCCAAAATTCCTCCAGAGCATTATAAAAGACTCATTGCCAGTTATAACAAACGCTTGAATGCAGTTGTTGCTGCTAAAGGTGGCTCAACCAGTTATTAGGTTTAGGGGGTAATCACTTTTTCACACAGTGCACTATTATTGTTATTTTTATTTATTGTTATAGCGCCATTTATTCCATGGCGCTTTACATGTAAGGAGGGGTATACATAAAAACAGGTACAATAATGTTAAACAATACAAGTCATAACTGGTACAGGAGGAGAGAGGACCCTGCCCGCGAAGGCTCACAATCTACAAGGTTAGGATTCCTTTTTTCCCTTAATAATAAAGACCTTCATTTAAAAACTGCATTTTGTTTTTACTTGTGTTATCTTTATCTAATATTTAAACTTGTTTGGTGATCTGAAACATTTAATTGTGACAAACATGCAAAAGAATAGGATATCAAGAAGGGGGGAAACACTTTTTCACACAACTATGGACTTTTTCACAGGACTATTTTTGAGGTTTGGTATATGCCTGGAAGGCTTGCACCCGCATTGTCTGTTCAATTTTTGTGCTGCTTTTTCCCTTTTTTCCCACAAAAATTGAACAGACAATGCGGGTGCAAGCCTTCCAGGCATATACCAAACCTCAAAAATAGTCCTCAAGATGAAAGCAGCACACCAAAAGAAATCCAGTCAAAGTGTTATTTCTCAAGCTTGAGAAAGGTCCACAACTCCCAGGACCAAAACGTCGCTGTATGGGCAACTAGCCACTTTGACTGGATTTCTTTTTGTGGGCTGCTTTCATCTTGAGGACTATATATATATATATATATATATATATATAAGGGATGAGCGACTTTGCCTTTTATCGGGTCGAGTCGGGTTTCATGAAACCCGACTTTCTCAAAAGTCGGGTCGAACGCAATCGGCCGATTATCGTGAAAAGTCGAAGGCCCACTGAAACACGAAACCCAATGCAAGTCAATGGGGAACCAAGGTCGGCAGTGAATGGAGGACAGGAAACACACCTACAGTGTCCATTTAAATGCCAAAAACATCAATTCTTATTACTTAAGCTTGTCAACCTTAATTTACTTTATAATAATAGTTAGGCATTGAAAACTGGGGGTTATTTGGCTAAAGTATGGGGGGGTAGGGCTGGCTCCTGATTTTCGTGTGCCCTGGGCCAAAGAGTGTCACTGGGCTCCTTTAACACATGCCACAATTCATGATCCTCTGATACGGCAGAGAAATAGTGGTATAGTACAATGAAAAATACTTCACTTCTTACATCTCATGACTGATATCCATTTTAAATTCTACAATAACTCCAAAAACGGACAGTATATTACTCCATACAGTATTATGGCCACCGCATAGTGCGCTATACAGAGTAATGAGGCCCATATATTTCTCCATACAGAATCATTGGTCCCATATAATGTTCCATACAGTATATGACGAGCTCCACATAATGCTACAGTATATGTTGGTCCCCAATGGATGAAGCTCCACTGTCTTATGGGCCCAAATAATGCTCCATATATAATGGGCCCCATTTCTAATGCTCCAGTGTATAATGGGCCCTGTAAATGCTGTTTCAGTGTCTGATGTCCACCTTTGGAATGCTCCAGTGCATGGTGGGCCTCATATACCGTTCTCCAGAGTATAGTGCTCCCCAAAAATTGCTGTCCCAACATTGAAAACAATTAAATAAGTCTCCTCGCTAGGGAATCCCTGTACTAGTCTGGACTCCTCGCCGTCCCCACCTTCCATCTCACTGCACGTGGACTGTTTAGACAGAGGGCGTACAGACGTGATGTCATCACGCTCTCTGACCAGAATGTCACTGTCAGGAAACGCGGAAGACGTCAATAGGGGAAAAAATAATAATGTGTCAAATGGGGGTCCGTCTTACAGACTGAATTCAGCTTACCTGGGAAGGGATCCGGCACAGGTGGAAGAGTGGTCACAGAGGTCATTCAGTGCTCCAGGCTGGTGCGGTGGTGGCGGCTCTGTGCTGGGGCAGGTGGGCTGTGCTGGGGCAGGTGGGCTGTGCTGGGGCAAGTGGGCTGTGCTGGGGCAGCTGGGCTGGGGCAGGTGGGCTGGGCTGGGGTAGGTGGGCTGTGGCAACTGTCCTGGGGCAGGTGGGCTGTGCTGGGGCAAGTGGGCTGTGCTGGGGCAGGTGGGCTGTGCTGGGGTAGGTGGGCTGTGCTGGGCTGGGGCAGCTGTCCTGGGGCAAGTGGGCTGTGCTGAGGCAAGTTGGCTGGGGCAGGTTGGCTGTGCTGGGCTGGGGCAGCTGTCCTGGGGCAGGTGGGCTGTGCTGGGGCAAGTGGGCTGTGCTGAGGCAAGTGGGCTGGAGCAGGTGGGCTGTGCTGGACTGGGGCAGCTGGGGCAAGTGGGCTGTACTGGGCTGGGGCAAGTGGGCTGTGCTGGGCTGGGACAGCTGGGCTCTGCGGGGTGAGGGTGGCGGCGGCTCCGCCAGCATTTCCTCGCAGCCCGGAGGCCCCCGCACATCCGTTGATGGCTGCCGCCATGTTGCGGTGGCCTCCGGGAACATGGATGCCGGGAAGATGGCCGCCGGTCCGTTGACGGTGCATGCGCGGGTTCAGATCTCATCCCGAGATCTCGGGAGATGAGATTCAAATCTCAGCAACGAGATCTCATCCCCTGAGATCTCGGGACGAGATCTGGACCCGCGCATGTGCCGTCCCCGGACCGGCGGCCATCTTCCCGGCGTCCATGTTCCCGGAGGCTATCGCAACATGGCGGCAGCCATCAACGGATGTGCGGGGGCCTCCGGGCTGCGAGGAAATGCTGGCAGCCCTGCACCGGAGCACAGCCCGCTGCCACCACCGCACCGCAGAGCCCCGCCCACTGCCACCACCGCACTGCAGAGCCCCGTGGCACCCGCACCAGCCTCCAGCCATGATTGGAGGTTAGTATATTGCGACCATAAGACACCCCCCCACTTTCCCCAAAAATTTTTTGGGAAAAAAGTGCATCTTATGTTTGGAAAAATACGGTATTTCAACTTTGCAAGTACTGTGATCCAGAACAAGCAGGGGGGACCCACTTGCTGGTGACGGCACTGGCACAGGGCCCCTCATAGTACGCCGGTGTGTCTGACAGCAGGTGTGCACCCCCACTGTCAGAGACACTTTATTGTACTATGAGGGACCCTGTGCCAGTGCCGTTGCCCAAGAGTGGGCCCACCCACCTGTCCAGGGCAACGGCACTCGCACGGGTGCATGCGCCAGGTGGTGACCCTGGCCTTGTGGAAGGAGGCAGCCCAGTTAGGGAGGTGGAAAAAATGGCATATGTTGATGTTGGACATTCAGCAGCTGCAAATGGAGTAATTGGAGAAGTCCGCGGAAGAGGAGGACAAAAGCGAGCCATTTTTCTGGCAACCTACGTGTCAGCAGGGGAGGGTGGGAGAAAATCCTTTGCAACCCATGCATGGTTCATTTTAATGAAGGTTAGATCATCAACATTTTGGTTCGACAGGCGGGTCCTTTTTTCTGTCAGGATTGATCCAGCAGCACTGAAGACTCTTTCAGATAACACACTAGCAGCAGGGCAAGCGAGCTCCTGTAAGGCACATTGTGCCAATTCAGGCCAGGTGTCAAGTTTACTTGCCCAATAGTCAAAGGGGAATGACCGGTGAGGGAGAACATTGGTATGGGAGGAGAAGTAGTTTGTTACCATAGTTGACAACTGCTGTCTCCTGTCACTTTCAATCGATGCAGTATTACCAGTCATGTGAGCGGTACTTGAAAAATCAGTCCACAACATGGTCATGAAACCCCTGTGTACAACGCCACTTCGGCTGTGTGCACCACGAACACCTCTTCCATGTTGCCCCCTACGGCTCGTGGGAGAAACATCACCGCCGCTGTGTGCTGGGAATGCCTCAAACAAACGTTTTACCAGAGTTGCTTGTTTGTTAGCCAATATAAGCTCTAGGTTCTCCTGTGGCATGATGTTTTGGAATTTGCTATTATAGCGTGGATCCAGGATGCTGGCCAACCAGTTGTCGCCATCGTTCATCATTTTGGCAATGCGGGGGTCCCTTTTTAGGATCTGCAAGGCATAATCAGACATGTGGGCCAATGTTCCAGATGTCAATGATGCACTGCGAGTGCTGGGTGGAGGAGCACTTTCTGGCAAATCAACATCCCTCCAGTCACGCACAAACCCTGTACCTGACTTTGCCATGCCAACATTTTGTCTTGCCCCCTGAGAAGCATCCTCCTCCCCTAAATAATCATCCCCAACATCCTCCTCCTCCTCTTCCTCTTCTTCCTCCACCTCGTCCACGAGACTTCCCTGAGCAGACAATGGCTGACTGTCATCAAGGCTTCCCTCCTCTTCCTCCTCGGCTGCAGACGCCTGCTCCTTAAAGTGCGCCAAAGTTTGCATGAGCAGACGCATAAGTGGGATGCTCATGCTTATGATGGCGTCGTCTGCGCTTACCAGCCGTGTGCATTCCTCAAAACACTGAAGGACTTTACAGAGGTCTTTCAGCTTTGACCACTGCACACCAGACAACTCCATGTCTGCTCGCAAACCAGCTGACCGTGTATCCTCCCACAAATGAATTACAGCCTGCCTCTGTTCGCACAGCCTCTGAACCATGTGCAGAGTGGAGTTCCACCTTGTTGCAACGTCGATAATTAGGCAGTGCTTGGGAAGGTGGAGCAATCGCTGCAGCTTCTGCATACGACTGGAGTGTATGGGCGACCGGCGGATGTGCGAGCACAGTCTTCACACCTTATGGAACAGGGCTGTTAACTCCGGATAATTATTGAGGAACCATCAGGTTCAAGGTGTGAGCCAGGCAATGTATGTGTCTGAGTTTTCAAAGGGCTATGGCTGCCACAAAATTCCTGCCGTTATCACTAACTACCTTGCCTGCCTCAAGATGTAGACTGCCCAGCCATGACTCAGTTTGTCACTGCAAGTAGTCAGCCAGTACCTCCGCGGTGTGTCTGTTGTCGCCCAAACTCATCATCTTCAACACAGCCTGCTGACGCTTACCACTAACTGTTCGATAGTGGGACACCTCATGTGCAACACTGTCAGCTGCGGATGGAGTGCTCGTGCGACTGCACTCTGTTGACGAGCTTTCGCTTGAGGAGGAGGGTCAAACGCCTACAGCCAACTGTTTCCTATACCGTGGGCTAGGCAGCACTATCCCACCGCCGCTGTCCCCTGTGGAACCTGCATCCATCACATTAACCCAGTGCGCAGTGATGGACACATAACAGCCCTTGCCATGCCTACTGGACCATGCATCTGTTGTGAGGTGCACCTTTCCACTCACTGATTGCTTGAGTGCATGGACAATGCGGTCTTTCACATGCACGTGGAGGGCTGGGATGGCTTTTCGCGAAAAGAAGTGCCGACTGGGTAGGTCATAGCGTGGTACTGCGTAGGCCTTGAGCTCGCGGAAAGCTTTGCTTTCAACCAACCGGTAGGGCATCATTTCTAACGAGATTAGTTTGGCTGAATGGGAGGAGACACAGATTAGATATTAGAAAAAACTTTTTGACAGTTAGAATGATCAATGAGTGGAACAGGCTGCCACGAGAAGTGGTGAGTTCTCCTTCAATGGAAGTCTTCAAACAGAGGCTGGACAGACATCTAACTGGGATGATTTAGCGAATCCTGCTTTGAGCAGGGGGTTGGACCAGATGGCCCAGGAGGTCCCTTCCAACTCTACCATTCTATGATTCTATGATTCTATGGCAATGTGGGCGTTCAAAGCCAGGATAAGAGGATGAGTACTTTCTTGTCCTACTCAGAGTCTCAGGTGGGGTGAGCTGGACTTGAGAGCTGCATATGGTGGAACTAGCGGTGGACATGGCGGACTGAGAGAGGGTTGGTGATGGTGATGGTGGTGGTGTTGCTGATGGCCTAGATTCAGTCTTTTGTAGCAATAACATTGTGATTCCATGACTAATTTGCCCTTGCGACGGCACCTCGACATTTGCTGCTGGTGGTGTTCTAACTGGTGGGCTTACAGTGGGGGAAGCGATGTAGCGTTGCTGACTACCTTCATTCGGAGCAGGTGCACATGTGGTACCTGAGGTTTGGTAGTCCGTCCACGCTTGCAAGTGCATGGTGGTTAAATGTCTAAGCATGCAACTGGTATTCAAATTTCTCTGATTTTTCCCTCGGCTAAAGGTCTTTGTGCACTTCTTACAAATAACTTTTGCCTGATCATTAGGATTTTGTTCAAAAAAGTGCCACACTGCACTCTTCCTACTATGGAAGACATTTTGAGGCCTTGCACGCTGTGCTAATTTGACCATCTGGCCAAGCTGTCCTGCAACTCCTTTGGTTTTTGTAACCCGTTTTTGGACTGCTACGGTCCTGCCAGATAACAGCTGTTGCGATGTCATTGCCTGCTGCGGATCTCTCACTAGAGATTTTAGGAGGCTGACAATGATGCTCTCAGTCCAAGTATGGACGCAGCCAGCCTAATAAGCAGGACTGCTGCACACAAAAGGGTGGAAAAATGAACGCTTGGTAACTGTGCAGAAAAGAGGAAGAAAAGTATTTTTGCTTTTAAAAAAGTAGTTTGCACAGCAGTGTGAAAACAGCAATGCAGCTATCAGGGAGACTTATAAGGCAGCCTAATAACCAACAGAGCTGATGCACAAAAATATATCCTCCCCTGTCACTGCACACAAACTGTTGTGTTGTACAGTGGAAATCGCTACCAGCAGAAGCAGTTTTTTGGTTCTTCTTCCCTGCCTAATGCTCTCCCCTATTCAGAATCAGTAGCAGCAACCTCTCCCTAATGCTAAGATCGGCAGAAGTAAGATGGCGGTCGGCGTGCACGCCCTTTTATAGCCCCTGTGATGCCACACAAAGCAAGCCAATCACTTGCATTCCCTTCTCAAAGATGGTGGTGACCGATACCTATGTCATCGCGTTGCCCACAGTGTGCGTCCTCCATCATTGGCTGAAAAAGAGCGCTGGAAGCATCATTTGAAACGCGACTTTGGCGCTCTGGTCGCCGACCTCATGGCCGACCTCACGCTATGGTCGGGTTTCGTTTCATGAAACCCGACTTCAGCGAAAGTCGCCGACTTTGGAATTTGACCGACCCGTTTCGCTCAACTCTAATATATATATATATATACTGTATATATAAAGGAAATAGTGTTGTTTCTCCAGCGATCAGTCCGAAAGGGATTGACTATATGCAAAATTGTTACTGAAGAAACATGGAACCTTTTTATATGGATACACTTGGGTGTGCCATTTATAAAGTTGGATCCAAAATGGCCCACTTCAAAATAGCCACCATGGTCACCACCCACCTTGAAAAGTTTCCCCCCTCCCATATACTAATGTGCCACAGACAGGAAGTTGATATCATCAACCATTCCCATTTTATTTAGGTGTATCCATATAACACAAACAGCTTGTTGCAAATGGAATAGTCTTCTCTTTATTTTTTATATATACAGTGTATATACACTCACTGGCCACTTTATTAGGTACACCATGCTAGTAAGGGGTTGGACCCCCTTTTGCCTTCAGAACTGCCTCAATTCTTCGTGGCAGAGATTCAACAAGGTGCTGGAAGCATTCCTCAGAGATTTTGGACCATATTGACATGATGGCATCACACAGTTGGCGCAGATTTGTCGGCTGCACATCCCTGATGCGAATCTCCCGTTCCACCACATCCCAAAGATGCTCTATTGGATTGAGATCTGGTGACTGAGGAGGCCATTTGAGTACAGTAAACTCATTGTCATGTTCAAGAAACCAATCTGAGATGATTCGAGCTTTATGACATGGCGCATTATCCTGCTGAAAGTAGCCATCAGATGTTGGGTACATTGTGGTCATAAAGGGATGGACATGGTCAGCAACAATACTCAGGTAGGCTGTGGCGTTGCAACGATGCTCAATTGGTACCAAGGGGCCCAAAGAGTGCCCAGAAAAAATTCCCCACACCATGACACCACCACCACCAGCCTGAACCGTTGATACAAGGCAGGATGGATCCATGCTTTCATGTTGTTTGCGCCAAATTCTGACCCTACCATCCGAATGTCGCAGCAGAAATCGAGACTCATCAGACCAGGCAACGTTTTTCCAATCTTCTACTGTCCAATTTCGATGAGCTTGTGCAAATTGTAGCCTCAGTTTCCTGTTCTTAGCTGAGAGGAGTGGTACCCAGTGTGGTCTTCTGCTGCTGTAGCCCATCTGCCTCAAAGTTCGACGCACTGTGCGTTCAGAGATGCTCTTCTGCCTACCTTGGTTGTAACGGGTGGCAATTTGAGTCACTGTTGCCTTTCTATCAGCTCGAACCAGTCTGCCCATTCTCCTCTGACCTCTGGCATCAACATGGCATTTCCGGCCACAGAACTGCCGCTCACTGGATTTTTTTTCTTTTTCGGACCATTCTCTGTAAACCCTAGAGATGGTTGTGCGTGAAAATCCCAGTAGATCAGCAGTTTCTGAAATTCTCAGACCAGCCCTTCTGGCACCAACAATCATGCCACGTTCAAAGACACTCAAATCACCTTTCTTCCCCATACTGATGCTCGGTTTGAACTGCAGGAGATTGTCTTGACCATGTCTACATGCCTAAATGCACTGAGTTGCCGCCATGTGATTGGCTGATTAGAAATTAAGTCTTAACACACAGTTGGACAGGTGTACCTAATAAAGTGGCCAGTGAGTGTATATATATATATATATATATATATATATATTTAGTAAGACAGGGCTTACTGCATGTGTTGGGGGACACTCGCTTGGCAATTGGATTAAGGCATACAGGCACATTTTCTCACAAAACAGTCTATTTTGACATACTCAGGCCTCATATACCGCTGCAGGCCATGTTACACATCACAGACCTCACATAGTCCATAGCACTTTATAATATTTGGCTTTAACTCGCCATCCCTAAACAAGCCAGACTTCTTTGTCCAGCTGCCGTGGGCGACTGCATGCCGAACAGTTCATTAATGTCCACGGAACACAACAGGCACCAACATACGACATTAAGTTGCAGTCTCTAAACATGCTGGACCTTACTCCATTCAGTTACCATGGGTGACCGCACAGTTCCTTAACATCCTTGGAACACAACAAGCACCAATAGTCTGTTCCAATGGCAGATACTTGTCTGCCCATAACCCTCTTGTCTGGAGTTACCTTACAGGAGCTCCTGCTCCACAAGCTGACTCCTCATCAGTTCTCTTTCCAGGAGAAGCTGCCTTATTGGGATCACCGTCCTTGCAACCAAGACACTTACGACAGTTCCAGACCTTCAGAAGGTCCGTAGCTTCCCCAATGCAATGCCATCACAGACTCTGCATACACATGGTCTCACCCTGTGCTCTTCAAGAATCCAGTCCCCTCATGGGACCTTCCAACACAGTGACCATCCAGCTCCATGGCCTCTCCATGTACTATTCAGGAATCTGGTCCTGCTCCCAGGACCTTCCAACACACAGGCCATCCAGGCAAGCGGCCTCTCCGTGTGCTATTCAGGAAGTTGGCCCATGCATAGGACCTTCCAACCCACAAGCCTTCAGGTCCTTGGCCTCTCCATGTGCTATTCAGGAATCCAATCCTATTCTTAGGACCTTCCAACACACAGGCCATCCAGGACCTTACACACCGATCATGTGACTGAAACCATGGTCACATTATGTAGCTGAAACCACCCCCATAGGTGAGATATGTGTGGTTAGCAAGTCCAGCCCAGCTTTCCGGCTAACCCTGTAAACCTCCCTTACAAACAGAAACAAAGCTTGTAGAACTACAAGTCCCATCCCAGAGGAACATTACTGGTTTAAAGCGCAGAGGACCCCCTCCTCTGCGACACAAACCAGTCATTTACAACAATGCCGGAATAGTGTTCCCTTTATTTTTTTGAGCAGTATATATATATATATATATATATATACTGTGCCTTGCGAAAGTATTCGGCCCCCTGGAACTTTTCAACCTTTTCCCACATATCATGCTTCAAACATAAAGATACCAAATGTAAATTTTTTGGTGAAGAATCAACAACAAGTGGGACACAATTGTGAAGTTGAATGAAATTTATTGGTTATTTTGAATTTTTGTGGAAATACAAAAACTGGAAAGTGGGGCAGGCAATATTATTCAGCCCCTTTACTTTCAGTGCAGCAAACTCACTCCAGAAGTTCATTGTGGATCTTTGAATGATCCAATGTTGTCCTAAATGACTAATGATGATAAATATAATCCACCTGTGTGTAATTAAGTCTCTTTATAAATGCACCTGCTCTGTGATAGTCTCCGGGTTCTGTTTAATGCACAGAGAGCATCATGAGGACCAAGGAACACATCAGGCAGGTCCGTGATACAGTTGTGGACAAGTTTAAAGCCGGATTTGGATACAAAATGATTTCCAAAACTTTAAACATTCCAAGGAGCACTGTGCAAGCAATCATATTCAAATGGAAGGAGTATCATACCACTGCAAATCTACCAAGACCTGGCGCATCCCTCTAAACTTTCATCTCAAACAATGAGAAGACTGATCAGAGATACAGCTAAGAGGCCCATGATCACTCTGGATGAACTGCAGAGATCTGCAGCTGAGATGGGACAATCTGTCCATAGGACAAGAATCAGTCGTACACTGCACAAATCTGGCCTTTACGGAAGAGTGGCAAGAAGAAAGCCATTTCTCAAAGATATCCATAAAAGGTGTTGTTTAAGGTTAGCAACAAGCCACCTGGGAGACACACCAAACATGTGGAAGGAGGTGCTCTGGTGAGATGAAACCAAAATCGAACTTTTTGGCAACAATGCCAAATCATATGTTTGGCATAAAGGCAACATAGCTCATTACCCTGAACACACCATCCCCACTGTCAAACATAGTGGTGGCAGCATCATGGTTTGGGCTTGATTTTCTTCAGTAGGAACAGGGAAGATGGTTAAAATTGATGATAAGGTGGATGGAGCCAAATACAGGACCATTCTTGAAGAAAACCTGTTGGTGTCTGCAAAAGACCTGAGACTGGGATCGAGATTTGTCTTCCAACAATGATCCCAAACATAAAGCAAAATCTACAATGGAATGGTGCACAAATAAACGTATCCAGGTGTTAGAATGGCCATGTCAAAGTCCAGATTTTTATGGAATAAATTCATGGACTTCAGTGCGCTGCTTGACAAATTCACGAATCCGGGTTATGAGAAAGATTAATTGTTTATTTCCTAACGCGTTTCGAAGTGTATGCGACTTCTTCCTCAGGGGAAGAAGTGGTATACAAAAGAGCTGAAAACTGCTGTTCACAAACAATCTCCATCAAACCTCACTGAGCTCTAGCTGTTTGCCAAGGAAGAATGGGCAAGAATTTCAGTCTCTCAATGTACAAAACTGATAGAGACATACTTGCACCTGTAATCGTAGCAAAAGGTGGCGCAACAAAGTATTAAGTTAAAGGGGCTGAATAATATTGCACGCCCTACTTTTCAGCTTTTGTATTTCCACAAAATTTTAAAATAACCATTAAACTTCGTTCAGCTCCACAATTGTGTGCCACTTGTTGTTGATTCTTCACCAAAAATTTACATTTGGTATCTTTATGTTTGAAGCATGTTATGTGGGAAAAGGTTGAAAGGTTCGAGGAGGCCGAATACTTTTGCAAGGCACTGCATATATATATATATATATATATATATATTAACGTGTGTGTATACATGTATATACAGTGGGTACGGAAAGTATTCCGACCTCTTTAAATTTTTCACCCTTTGTTTCATTGCAGCCATTTGGTAAATTCAAAAAAGTGCATGTTTCTTTCTCATTAATGTACACTCTGCACCCTATCTTGACTGAAAAAAAACAGAAATGTAGAAATTTTTGCAAATTTATTAAAAAAGAAAAAGTGAAATATCACATGGTCTTAAGTATTCAGACCCTTTGCTCAGACACTCATGGTTATGTCACATGCTGTCCATTTCCTTGTGATCCTCCTTGAGATGGTTCTACTCCTTCATTGGAGTCCAGCTTTGATTAATTAAACTGATAGGACTTGATTTGTAAAGGCACTCACCTGTCTGTATAAGACCTCAAAGTGTTTGTCAGACCAAATGAGAATCATGAGGTCAAAGGAACTGGCCAAGGAGCTCAGAGACAGAATTGTGGCAAGGCACAGATCTGGCCAAGGTTACAAAAGAATTTCTGCAGTACTCAAGGTTCCTAAGAGCACAGTGGCCTCCATAATCCTTAAATGGAAGATGTATGGGACCACCAGAAGTCTTCCTAGACCTGGCCGTCCAGCCAAACTGAGCAATTGTGGGAGAAGAGCCTTGGTGAGATAGGTAAAGAAGAAACCCAATAGCACTGTGGCTGAGCTCCACAGATGCAGTAGGGAGATGGGAGAAAGTTCCACAAACTCAACTATCACTGCAGCCTTCCACAAGTTAGGCCTTTACGGCAGAGTGACCCAACAGAAGTGTCTCCTCAGTGCCAGGCACATGAAAGCCCGCATAGAGTTTGCTAAAAAACACATGAAAGACTCCCAGACTTTGAGAAATAAAATTCTATGGTCTGATGAGGTGACGATAGAACTTTTTGGTGATAATTCTTGGGCTAGGTTCACATTACGTTAATGCAGTCCATTCAACGCATAGCGTTGGTGGACTGTGTTAATGCTACTCATGATTTATGATCGCGTTATGCGATCCCACTAGCGCAGATGCTTCATCTGCGCTAGTAGTGACGGACCCTCGGACGCTACAGACCACGTCCGAGGGTCCGTGTGACGATCCCACCGCTGCCACCAATATGTGACGATCCCACCGCTGCACCGGTATGTCAGCAGATGGAGGGATGCGACGCACTGCTGGCACACGGCTATCACAGGCACAGTGGGGGCTTATCTTAGTTATCCCATCACTGGCACCATGAAACAAAAATGCAGCAAGCTAGTCTTGCCCTAACAATTTATCACAGGGGGGTTATTTTGGGTGCCCCGCCACTGCTAACAACCTTCCAAGAACTGCGGGGATTTATGTAAATGCCATTTTCTCAGTTCCACTTTGGAACTCGCAGCTATCTGGCGCCCCCCTTTACCCTCAGGTCAGTCAGGGAACTACACCTAGGATAATTGGTCGCCGGCCGGCTGCTTGTTGTGCACAGGCGATTAGACCGCTGCAGTAAGGGAATTATCAATGCTTTGGCCTCAGCCACCCAATCAGCATATAAGACCCTTCCATACTGCCAGCTAGCCCAACCAACCAAGCACACCACGCTGCCACCAGCTACAATTCACTTAATCAATGATTTAATTAAAAGGGTCCATAGCAAACCCCCAAATTAGTAGCAATTATCTAAAAAGGCGCATAGTTCGTTTCTTAGAGCATGAAGACAGGCTGATAATTTTACGATTTTTTCCCCAAAGAGGGCAGTGATTACATGGATGAAAAGTTGTTACAAAGTTGAGACATTAAATACGTACAAGGCAAATATAAAATAACAGGGATGAAAGCAGAAAGTACACTTACAGTTGCTCAATTCTCCTCAGGCAAGCCATGTGCTAGGGGGGAGGGGCAGCCAACCACACATCCCCGGACATATGCAGGTAATTTCAGCATGAAAATTCCAACTTAACTGAAGAATTTTAAGGGAGGGATATCTTATAGCCTAGGGTTGGTTACATCATGAAAGGGGCAGTCCGGAGAAGTTCAGCCCCCCTTTCTCCAAGTTGCATTTTCACTGTGAAACTTATAATAACTATATCTTAACGAGGGAAGCTCGTATAAACACGCCGATGGTCTCATTTTTCTCAGTTTATCGAATCCAAAAAGACAACACCGAGCATGCTGTAATTAGGACACTCCATTTGGGAGCAATCCATATCTCAGTTTCTGGAGGGGTTAGAACCGTGAAAATTAGGGGTTAGAAAGCTGGTTTTGTTGCCTACGCAGAGATGTGATTATTATATCTCTGCTGTGTATGGTTTTTGCGATATGACTTGTTTTAATACTTCCCATAGCTGAATTCAAGCCATGGTTTTAAACAAAGACATGCTCTCCACTCAGCTTAATTAACATTCCTGGCTTCACAGGAAATGGTCGGTGTCCTGTTTCAGATGCAGGCAGACCAGCACACACAAACAGCTGCTAAGGAGGGAGAAACAAAAGGAGGGGGGCTGCAGCTGTGTGACAAGCAGCTTTCTCATAGAATGGAAAATTCTGGAAGGTTCCAGCAAAATCATGCCTTACAGTACATTACAGTCCATCACAGAATGATGGCACATTGCTATCGCATGCCGATTATGGCATGCGTTAGAGATGCGTTCGTCTATAGCAGTCTATGGGTGAATTAACGCATTCGTTACATAGTGTTAATGCTGCTATGTAATGGATGCGTTAAGTGCACAATCTTAACGCAATGTAAACCCAGCCTAAGCGGTTTGTGTGAAGAAAAACAGACACTTTTCATCATACAATACCAACAGTGAAACATGGTGTTAGCAGCATCATGCTATGGGAGTGTTTTTCAGCTGCAGGGACAGGACAACTGGTTGCAATTGAAGAAAACATGAATGCGGCCAAATACAGAGATATCCTAGATGAAAACCTCTTCCAGAGTGCTCTGAATCTCAGACTTGGCCGAAGGTTCACCTTCCAACAAGACAATGACCCTAAGTACACAGCTAAAATAACAAAGGAGTGGCTTCAGAACAACTCTGTGACCATTCTTTACTTGTCCAGCCAGAGCCCTGACTTAAACTCAATTGAGCATCTCTTTAGAGACCTGAAAATGGCTGTCCACCAACGTTCATCATCCAACCTGACAGAACTGGAGAGGATCTGCAAGGAAGAATGGCAGAGGATTCCCAAATCCAGGTGTGAAAAACTTGTTGCATCATTCCCAAGAAGACTCATGGCTGTACAAGCTCAAAAGGGTGCTCCTACTCAATACTGAGCAAAGGGTTTGAATACTTATAGCCATATGATATTTCAGTTTTTCTTTTTTAATAAATTTGCAAAAATTTCTACATTTCTGTTTTTTTCAGTTAACATGGGGAGCAGAGTGCACATTAATGAGAAAAAAATGAACTTTTTTGAATTAACCAAATGGCTGCAATGAAACAAAGAGTGAAACATTTAAAGGGGTCTAAATACTTTCCATACCCACTGTATATCTATCAGAAACCCCTTCCTCCATCATGCTGTCTCAATTTCCCTTGAGACAAAGGAATGTCCTCTCAATTGCTGAAAAACATGTTCAGTCAGGAAGTGAAAAAAGAACCGAACCATAGCCAGAGGGTGGGGAAAATACAATAGACTGGTGACATCATTCCACCACACCTGGGACTGGACACCCCCCTTTTGGGTTGGATGTAAAATCCCAAAAGACACATGTTCCAAATCTTTTACTCCTTTGGCACCTTTTTTTTATAGTCATCAGCTTGGGTATAAATATAGATATACAGTTCCTTGCGAAAGCATTCGGCCCCCTGGAACTTTTCAACCTTTTCCCACATTGTTGCCAAAAAGTTTGATTTTGGCTTCATCTGGCCAGAGCACCTTCTTCCACATGTTTGGTGTGTCTACCAGGTGGCTTGTTGCAAACTTTAAATGATACTTTTTATAGATATCTTTGAGAAATGGCTTTCTTCTTGCCACTCTTCCATAAAGGCCAGATTTGTGCAGTGCAGGACTGATTCTTGTCCTATGGACAGACTGTCCCGTCTCAGCTGTAGATCTCTGCAGTTCATCTAGAGTGATCATGGTCCACTTGGCTGCATCTCTGATTAGTCTTCTCATTGTTTGAGATGCAAATAAAGTCCGTGGAGCCTCAATTAAGAGTCTCAAACACGGGACTAGCCAGATCTTCCTCCAGGGAAGGACCCAGCCAAGGAGTGGCTCCTTTCGGAAACCACCATTACCACCATATTAAGTGGCCCTTTAAGTCAATATCAAGCTCTTTACAAGTTTACAGATATGACAAGGGAAATAACAAGGCCAGGTATCCATCCACAGACAGCTGTTTCGGGGTGTTGCCCCTCATCAGTGTGGAGTAGGATTCTGGCTAGATGGGAGCAATGCCTAGTAGACCAACATCACAAAACAATCACTGACCTCAGGGAGACCAGTCAAAGAAAACACTGCGGCAGCTGGCAAAGGCGCTCAATCAGTGGAATCCTAGGTGCAATGCTCCCTGGGAAATATGAATATGCAAATAAAGTCAGTGGAGCCTCATTTAAGAGTCTCAAACATGGGACTAGCCAGATCTTCCTCCAGGGAAGGACCCAGCCAAGGGGTGGCTCCTTTCCGAAACCACCATGGCATCTTTATGTTTGAAGCATGATATGTGGAAAAAGGTTGAGAAGTTCCAGGGGGCTGAATACTTTTGTAAGGCACTGTATGTATGCAGTAGACTATAGACTTATGTATGTGTAATATTCTTTATTAGTACACGGTTTTGTCTCAATTAGCTGTCGTTCTTATATATATATAGCATAAGGAATAGAGCACATTAAGGTGTGAGTTATTAGCTGGTGTAAGGTAGCGCTCGTCATTCAGGTTGGGGATACTCGCTTTGCAGCCAAATAACCAGATCCGGCATGGGTTTTCCATAAAACATCAACAGTCCATGTGGTTTATTCAGGCATCATAAACCAAAGCAATAGAAAGTTCATATCAAACAGCATAGCGTCCATGACAGAGCTCCACTCTGTTAACCCTGTAGTCACACAGGTTATGCAATGTCCAATACGCAGGCTTTCTAGCCTCACAATTATCTCACCCCATCAGGGTAAGGCCGGGGTCACACTAGCGAGGAATACGGCCGAGTGAGAGGAGCTAAAAACACACATTAGACAAGGACCAATGATTCTCTATGGGGTCCCTCGCACCAGCTGTATATTTCTCATCCGTATTCTACGGTCCGTGCCAATCGCAGCATGCTGCGATTGTCAGCGCACTACGGCCGTAGTACGCCAATGCAAGCCTATGGGTGCGCAAAAAATATGGATTACACACAGACTACACATGTGACTTGCGAGAAATACGCACCAGCTGTCTTTTAGCAAAGCCGGCAATTCAGTGCGCTGTACAGTAAACTCACACTGACAGGTTTAATAATGAAATGAAAGAATAGATATATACACATAGAATACATATATATATCTATTTATCTATATATATGCATTCTATGTGTCTATATCTATTCTTTGGTTTCTGTTAGAAACCCTGTCATAGGGCTCCTTTATATGTCCATTTTGCAAGCCTGCGAGAAAATCTCGCCATACGGATGCCATACAGATTACATACGGATGCTGACATGCGCAAAATACGCGACCACACCTTGATTACGGATGACATACGGAGCACTGTTTAGGGGCCATTCATATCCGTATTACGCATGTAAAATACTGACCGTATTTTGTGTCGGTTAGTGTGACCCCGGCCTTACTGTTGTGAGTTCATTCTCTGGTTCACCAGTTGTGAGTTCTCCTTCCAGACTCCCTCTGGTGGTAACAGGAGGTAGTGAGGCTGATTTGATCGGTGGAGATCAGCCACCTGAGAATGAGGATGACGATTGGACCTCAGGAATCTCAGATTGGATTTAAGACAGCTGACGCCCTATTCAGTTGCTGGTGATTCCTTCTGGCTGTTCAGCCCTTGGTTTTCAGCTCTGTTCCTGTCATCTAACGCTAAGTTTTTTTGCTAATGTTCACACTTGATTTTGTTGGAATATTCAGTTTTTTGGTGTGGTCAGCCAGCCCCGGCTGGGGGCTGTGCTGAATTTTCACTCTTATTTATCAGTATTTTGCCAATTTGCTTTTTGTCCATTACTAGTTTGGTCTCTTTTTGCTCTGTCTCAGAATATTTCAGAGTGCTGATATAGTGGGAGAAGTCTAGTGACTTCAGGGTTAATTTTGCTATCAGAAGTGTTGGACATTATTTTTGTAGGGTTTTTTGCAGGTTGCAGACAGTGTCTTTCCTTTCCTTTCCTCTCTAGTTAGTTTGGGCTCCATCGTTTGCTGAGCCTATTTTCCTGCCTGTGTTTGTGCGTTCATCTTGTTTCACCGTCAATACATGTGTGGGGGCTATCTATTTCTTTGGGGTCTGCTCTGGGGCAGTTAGTTTTCCCCTTTTCATGCTTCAGGCTTATTTAGTCCTCCGGCTGTGACGAAGCATCTAGGAACATCATAGGTACGCTCCACGGCTGCTGCTAGTTGTGTGGCAGGATCAGGGATCTGCAATCTGCATAGTTACCAACCTCTCTGGTTTTCTGTGACTTAGCTTGCTTTTCTTTTTTTCTCCTCGGTGACCCATTCATAACAGAATCACCAGCCATACCGCAGATTCTAGGGTACTCAAAAGCAGGAAAAAGTTGTTAAAAAAAAAAAAGTGTCAGAATTTTTTTTTTTTATATTTTTTCCTCTTTTTGCTCTGGGGCCGTAGGAGGATTTTTCTTTTCTTTTTCCTAATGGAAATTAAGCAATTGTCTGATCGTGTGGAGCAGCTGGCTGCTGAAGTGCAGGGAATTTCCACCTACCTCATTCAGTCACATGCTGCTGAACCTAAGATCCCTACTCCTGATGTGTTTTCTGGGGATCGGTCTAAATTTCAGAATTTTAAGAATAATTGTAAGTTATTTCTGGCCTTGAAGCCTAACTCATCGGGGAGCTCTGTGCAGCAGGTTAAAATTGTCATTTCCTTGCTGCGCAGCGATCCCCAGGATTGGGCTTTTTCTCTGACACCTGAAAATCCTATTCTGACTAATGTGGATGCATTTTTTCAAGCCTTGGGGTTGTTGTATGATGAACCTAATGCTGTTGATCAAGCTGAGAGAACCCTGTTGGCATTAAACCAGGGTCAGGATTCTGCAGAGTTATACTGTCAAAAATTCCGAAAGTGGGCGGTCCTTACTACATGTAATGATAGTGCATTGGCAGCTCTCTTTCGGAAGGGTTTATCAGAGACCGTAAAGGATGTTATGGTGGGATTTCCTGTTCCCTCTCGTCTAGATGATTCTAAGTCATTAGCCATTCAAGTTGATTGGCGTTTACGTGAACGTAAAACTACACGGGAGGTGCTGCCACCTTTTGAACAAACGTCTGAACCTATGCAATGTGATAGGGTTTTGTCTAGGGCGCAACGTCAGAAGTTTAGAAGGCGTAATTAGCTGTGTTTTTTCTGTGGAGACGCCTCTCATATTATTTCTGTCTGCCCAAAACGAGAGAAAGGTTTTGCACACACATTTCCTGTGGGCAGTATACAACCTAAGTTTCTTTTGGCAATTACTCTGATCTGCTCCTTATCCACGTTTTCCACGAAGGCTTTTGTGGATTCAGGAGCAGCGTTGAATCTGATGGATTTGGACTTTGCTAAACGTTGTGGTTGTTCCATGACTCCTCTGCGGACCTATTCCTTTGAGAGGTATTGATGCTACTCCTTTGGCGGAGAATAAACCTCAGTTTTGGACCCAGGTGACAATGCGAGTTGCCCCAGACCACCAAGAAAATTGCAAATTTTTGGTGCTGCATAATTTGCATGATACTATTGTTCTGGGTTTTCCTTGGTTGCAAACTCATAATCCAGTTTTGGATTGGAAATCTGGGTCTGTGGTGAGTTGGGGTTGTCAGTGTGTTCTTAGGGACGCTCCTGTTTTCTCCACCTCTCCTCAGTCTCATGATATTCCTGATTATCTAGCCGATTTTTCTGATGTATTTAGTGAGAGCAAGTCTGCGTCTTTGCCTCCTCATAGGAGTTATGACTGTGCAATTGAGTTGATGCCTGGGTGTAAATTTCCCAAGGGTCGGCTTTTCAACTTATCAGTACCCGAACATGATGCTATGCGATCCTATATTAAGGAGTCATTGGAGAAGGGTCATATTAGACCATCCTCATCACCTTTAGGTGCTGTTTTTTTTGTGGCCAAGAAAGATGGTTCATTAAGACCGTGTATTGATTATCGTTCCCTTAACAAGATGACGGTTAAATATCAGTACCCGTTACCTCTGATGTCTGATTTTTTTCTCCAGAGTTAAGAGTGCCTGCTGGTTTACTAAGCTTGACCTCAGGGGGGCATATAATCTTATTCGCATCAAGCACGGGGATGAATGGAAGACGGCGTTTAATACTCCAGAGGGACATTTTGAGTACCTGGTGATGCCTTTTGGGCTCACTAATGCCCCTTCTGTCTTCCAGTCCTTTATGAAAGATATTTTCCGTGACTTTGTGGATAAGTTTTTGATCATCTATCTGCATGATATTTTGATCTTTTCTAGTGATTGGGATTCTCATGTGGAACACGTCCGGACTGTGTTCCGGATTTTGAGGGAGAATTCCCTGTTTGCTAAGGAATCGAAATGCCTCTTTGGTGTACAGAGGATTTCATTTTTGGGATTTATCTTATCTCCATCGACTATTGAAATGCACCCGGCCAAGGTACAGGCCATTTATGACTGGGTTCAGCCTACTTCTTTGAAGGACCAACAGAAGTTTTTGGGTTTTGCTAATTTCTATCGTAAATTTATAGGTAATTTTTCTGGTATTGTCAAACCACTGACTGATCTGACCAAGAAGGGCGATGATGTGCTGAATTGGTCTCCTGAGGCTATCTCAGCATTTCAGGAGCTTAAGCAGAGATTTACTTCAGCTCCAGTTTTACGGCAACCTGATGTCTCACTTCCATTTCAGGTGGAGGTAGATGCTTCTGAGATTGGTGCAGGAGCTGTTTTGTCCCAAAAAGACCCTGTGACTTCTAAGATGAATCCCTGTGCCTTCTTTTCTCGAAAGTTCTCCCCATCTGAACGCAACTATGACGTGGGGAATCGGGAATTGTTGGCCATGAAGTGGGCATTTGAGGAGTGGAGACATTGGTTGGAGGGAGCTAGACATCAAGTTGTGGTCATCACCGATCACAAGAATTTGATTTATCTGGAGTCAGCCAAACGCTTGAATCCTAGACAGGCTAGATGGGCCTTATTTTTTGAGCGTTTTAATTTTGTGGTCTCTTTTCTTCCGGGCACTAAGAATGTTAAGGCAGACGCCCTTTCTAGGAGTTTCTTTGCCGATTCGCTTAGTGTGACCGAGCCTACTACCATCCTAGGTGAGGGGGTAGTTCTTTCTGCCATTTCGCCCGATTTGAGACGTGCCCTGGCGGAATTTCAGGAGGATAAACCTGAGCGTTGCCCTATGGGAAAATTGTATGTTCCTGACCAGTGGAGAAAGAGAGTGATGTCTGAAATTCATTGCTCTGCATTGGCTGGTCATCCAGGTATTTTTGATACCAGAGATTTGGTGAGTCGGTCCTTTTGGTGGCCTGCCTTATCTCGTGACGTCAGGAATTTTGTACAGTCCTGTGGGACTTGTTCTCGGTCTAAACCCTGTTCTCGTTTTAGTGGGTTGCTGATGCCCTTGCCGGTGCCCAAGAGGCCATGGACCCATATCTCAATGGATTTTATTTCTGATCTTCCTGTCTCTCAGAGAATGACTGTTATCTGGGTGATTTGTGACAGATTTTCGAAGATGGTCCATCTTGCACCACTCCCAAAGTTGCCATCTTCCGCTGAGTTGGTGCCCTTGTTTTTACAACAGGTGGTTCGGTTACATGGGATTCCTGAGAACATTGTGTCCGTCAGAGGAGTCCAGTTTGTTTCCAGATTCTGGAAAGCCTTTTGTTCCAATCTGGGAATTCAGTTATCCTTCTCCTCCGCGTTTCAACCCCAGACCAATGGACAGATTGAGAAAACAAACCAGACCTTGGAGTCTTATTTGAGATGTTTTATATCTGCTGATCAGGATGATTGGGTCTCATTTTTGCCCTTGGCCGAATTCACACTGAACAATAGAGCTAGTTCTGCCACTTTGATGTCACCTTTTTCTGTAATTTTGGGTTTCATCCTCGATTCTCTTCAGGGCAAGTGAAATCTTCGTCCTGCCCAGATGTGTACACTGTGGTTAAGAGAATACAGCAGATATGGGACCAAGTGGTGGATAAGTTGTCACTCTCTCAGGAAAAGGCCCAGTGATTTTCCAACCGGCATAGGACCATTGGTCCCCAGTTTAAAGTGGGTGATATGGTTTGGTTGTCGTCTAAGAATATTCCTATGAGGGTTGCATCTCCTAAATTTAAGCCAAGATTTATTGGTCCTTATAAGATTTTAGAAATTCTTAATCCTGTTTCGTTTCGATTGGCTCTTCCAGTTACGTTCAAGATCCATGACGTATTTCACAAATCTCTGTTGAAGAGGTTTGCTGAGCCAGTGGTTCCTATGGCAGCACCTCCTGACCCTGTGTTGGTTGAAGGCAATGTGGAATATGAGGTAGAGAAAATATTGGATTCCCATTTGGCTGGACGGAGACTCCAGTATTTGGTCAAATGGAAGGGTTATGGTCAGGAGGATAATTCTTGGGTCTCTGCCTCCGATATTCATGCCAATAGATTGGTTTGTGCTTTTAACCGGGCCCATCCTGATCGGCCTGGTGGTGTAGATGAGGGTTCGGTGACCCCTCCTCAAGGGGGGGGTACAGTTGTGAGTTCATTCTCTGGTTCACCAGTTGTGAGTTCTCCTTCCAGACTCCCTCTGGTGGTAACAGGAAGTAGTGAGGATGATTTGATTGGTGGAGATCTGCCACCTGAGAATGAGGATGACGATTGGACCTCAGGAATCTCAGATTGGATTTAAGACAGCCGACGCCCTATTCAGTTGCTGGTGATTCCTTCTGGCTGTTCAGCTCTTGGTTTTCAGCTCTGTTCCAGTCATCTAAAGCTAAGTTTTTTTGCTAATGTTCACACTTGATTTTGTTGGACTATTCAGTTTTTTGGTGTGGTCAGCCAGCCCCGGCTGGGGGTTGTGCTGTATTTCCACTCTTATTTATCAGCATTTTGCCAACTTGCTTTTTGTCCCATACTAGTTTGGTCTCTTTTTGCTCTGTCTCAGAATATTTCAGAGTGCTGATAGAGTGGGAGAAGTCTAGTGACTTCAGGGTTAATTTTGCTATCAGAAGTGTTGGACATTATTTTTGTAGGGTTTTTTGCAGGTTGCAGACAGTGTCTTTCCTTTCCTCTCTAGTTAGTTTGGGCCCCATCGTTTGCTCAGCCTATTTTCCTGCCTGTGTTTGTGCCTTCATCTTGTTTCACCGTCAATACATGTGTGGGGGCTATCTATTCCTTTGGGGTCTGCTCTGCGGCAGTTAGTTTTCCCCTTTTCATGCTTCAGGCTTATTTAGTCCTCTGGCTGTGACGAAGCGTCTAGGAACATCGTAGGTATGCTCCACGGCTGCTGATAGTTGTGTAGTAGGATCAGGGATCTGCAATCTGCATAGTTACCAACCTCTCTGGTTTTCTGTGACTTAACTTGTTTTGCTTTTTTTCTCCTCGGTCACCCATTCATAACAGGTTACCTCATGGTTGCTTCACCACACTGCAGACTTCCATTCCCTCCCCTGGGAACTCACAGACACATGCAGCCATTATACACACAGGCACTTCAGGAAGGCGGACACATCTTCCAGCGAGACCTTCCAAACGGACCAACCGGGTCCAAGCATTCACTCATGTGACCTACCCTGGCCACCTTATATGGTCCATAGCCACACCCACCGGATCTCATGGCTATGACCTCATCACAGGTCCTTCAATCATTCACACACATATACGTTACTATGGCATTCTAGATACCCACCCCTAAGTGGGTTTGTAGGTAGCTGGTTTCGCCCGTCTCACCAGCTACCTGGAAAGCTCTCCCTGACATAGTGTAACGAAAGCTCAGCAGTACCTCTGCTGATCAACACACATATTCAAGCTTCCATCCCAAGGCCACCTACCTTGAGATACATAACGATCATTCAGCATCCTGCCACTCATCCTCTCTCCTGGGACTCCCACACAGCGCCCCCTAGCAGACACAGTGGTCACTACACCACACTGGATATTAATTATTTATAGACAAGTTCGACGTTGATATTGAACCTCAATAAAGGTGGAGGAGTTCCCTAATATTTTTGAGGAAAATTCTGCTATTTCATATGGCGAGTCAGACCCACTGTTGAGATTTTGTTTTCATGCTTTGCTGTGTGAATACCTGTGGTCATCCTCTGTGAACTGATCAGGCCGAACGGATGTGAACAGATTATATTGATACATGGTTTGGTGTTGTGTTATTGTGTGCGTTCAGAGCCCTGACAATTCAGACATGTGACACAGCTTTTCAACCTGAGCTGTACATGGGAAAAAATCTGTAACAGAGAACCCAATATTTTGTTTTATCAGTCACATTTTTAATATCTACTTTGTAGATGAAGACACTAATCTTTAGGCGCTTCAGGCAATCTATCCAAAGAGGCATAGTCTTTGTCCTCCAGGGAAAGTCTGGCCGATAGGGAAAAGGTGTTCCAAAAGTAAAAGGACATTTTTCAAGCAACCCAGAAGGGACAAAGAGGATGACCAAGATGGCTCCATGAAGAGAAAGAATGGATTTATCTACACTGAAACGCTTAGAAAAACACAGTGCATTCAACCCAGCAACCCCCATTACACAAAATCTGCAGAATTGCTGTTGTCTGCGCTATTGGAGGTCATAATAGTTTGTGTACAGACAGATGGTCGGTCTTGAACAAAATAAGCAAAAATTTTAAGAACCTCTTTGCCTGCCACAGTTCACAAATTTTTTTTCTTCCAAAAATTGACTATTGTCATTCATACTGTTTCATCTGCTTTGTGTGAAATTTATGCCAATGTCGGACTCCCTCTCTTTGATGTGGGCTCCGGCGGTGAGCTCAAATCTTTCCTGACACATGTCAGCTGTTTTGAACAGTTGACATATGCCCGGAAAAGCTGAGGGTGGAATTGCAATGCGCCCATGGCTAATAACCCGTTAAATGCTGCTGTCAAACTCTGACAATGGCATTTAACATGCGCTTCCGGCAATCGTGCCAGAAATTCGCCCATCGGTGACCCCCATCACGTGGTCGCCGGTCACCGATGGGTTGGCATGACAACCAGAGGTCTCCTGGAGACCTCTATGGTTGTCACTGCCGAATTGCTGTAAGCACCACCTGGTGGATAGCGCTCATAGCAAGTGAGGTATTCTGCTACATACATGTGATCTGATCATCACCTGTATGTAGCAGAGCCGATTGGGTTATGGCAGTTTCTAGTCTTCCATGGAGACAATTGAAGCATGCCAAAAGTGAAAAAATATTTTTAAAAATATAAAAAAATAAAAGTTCAAATCACTCCCCTTTCGCCCCATTCACAATAAAATAAAAAAATCATACCTACACATATTTGGTATCGCCACGTTCAGAATTACCTGATCTAGCAATATAAAAAAATTTAACCCGATCGCTAAACGGTGTAACAGTAAAATTAATACACCAGAATTACATTTTTTGGTCTCCGCAACATTGCATTAAAATGCAATAACAGGTGATCAAAAGATCGTATCTGCACCAAAAACGTCAGCTTGGCACGCAAAAAAATAAGCCCTCACCCAACCCAAGATCATGAAAAATGGAGATGCTATGGGTATCGGAAAATGACACAATTTTTTTTTAACAAACTTTGGAATTTTTTTCACCACTTAGATAACAAAGAACCTAGACATGTTTGGTGTCTATGAACTCATAATAACCTGGAGAATCATAATGGCAGGTCAGCTTTAGCATTTAGTGAACTTAGCAAAAAGGTCAAACAAAAAACAAGTGTGGGATTGCACTTAGATCATTCCTAGGGCCGTGGGTTACTCGGTACCGGGCCGGTGTCTTAAAGGGATGTGTCACGGCAGCAATGACCGAGTCTGTGGCCCTGAGTGTCCATGTAAAATAAGAACTAATGAGGAATTAAGTCTATGTGTAGATAAGTTCGTGACGCCACCTGTGGTTTCTAGAATGCAATGCAGATCCTCTGGGACTGATGGTGTGTGTGATGTAGCAGAGTTGGAATAGCTCTCCACAGGCAGAGCTTTTGTCCTTCGGCAGTGGTGATGGAAAAGATGTTGCGTTTGATGGTGGTAGATGTAGCAGTGCTGAGTAGGTGTTGCAGAAAGAATTCAGAGGACACAGCTGGGTGCAGTTCCAAAGCTTTACTCACAGTTCCTGTGTACACAAATATCCGCTTGGTGCTGCATCCTCCAGGTGAGGGGTCCAGCAAACTTCCAGGCAGATGGAGAACACCTTTCCAGAACTCCCTTCAGTTTGTTCCTTTCCTGGCCGTCTCTCTGTGCTGATTTCCTCCCTCCTTTCCAGCACCTTCACAAACAGTGTCCCAAGCCAACAGACTCGGATCTTGGTGGGAATAACCTCTAGGTCCCTGGATCCTATGTGTCTGCCTTTTCAGCAAATAACTGTGGATTTGGCTGCAGCACTTGCAATGCTCAGAGCCTCTGGTTGACCTAGCTGAGTCCGTTGTCCACTCCATTAGTTTTAGGGCCAGTCCCTATACTGCGACCTGATCCCTCCACCCGACTTCAGCCGGCGTGGAACGAGCCCCATGGACAGTATGGTCGCTGTACCATGCCTCTAGAATCCCTTCCCTCTTCAGGGAGCTTCCTTCAGTCTCTTTCCTTCAAAGCAGCTCCTCCTCACCAGGAGCTGCTTCACTCACGTCCTTCCACTTCCTCCCCTCAGGGTGGACTTCCCACTAAAACACTATTCTCCCGCTCTCATCCTACTAGCTCCACCCACCTCCCAACACCCTTTACTACCCAGGCAGGGTTGAGATCATCCTCCCGTAGGGTACATCCAGATGCCCTGCTGCTATAGAGTGTGTGTTGGGTGCAGATGTTAGAGTCCTTTCGGGTGCCTCCACCTTACCTGAGAAGTGAGGTTCAGTACCCCTGTGGCGACTGAACCCTCAGGGGCGCCACACACTTTGTTTACAATTTTACCGCACTTGGATTTTTTTTTCCATTTTTGAGTACATGACTTGCTAAAACCTACGGTGTCGTTCAAAAATACAACTTGTCCCGCAAAAAATAAGCTCTCACATGGCCATTTTGACCAAAAAATAGTTATGGCTCAGGGAAGAAGGGACGCAAAAGATGAAAATACAAAACAAAAAATTCCAGATTTCCAGAGGCCTAGCAATTAGAAAATGTGTAAGGTGTGCGGTAAGGGATGGGGAAGTGCTGATGATGGTGTAAACAGATGGCGAGGACGAGGGGCAGGTGCGACTGTGCCTGTTGCTGGAATACAAGAAACATACCCATCCAGGACACGTTACTTCCTGTCCAACTATGTAGGGAGGTATGGGACACCACATCTGAAGCCAGAGCAGTGCAAACAGGTGCTTGGTTGGATAGCAGATAATGCTTCCAGCATGCCTGCCAACACCACCCAGTCTGGATCACTTAACCCTGAACCTGATCCTCCTTCCTCCCACTATGTAGAGTCCCAGGAGACCAGTGATCCCACAATAGGATATTTCGAGAAGCTCTTTACATCATCATTTCTTGATTGTGGCCTCTCACCCTGCACGTTCCAAGAGAGAGAAGAGGACATGCTGTTTAGTGATGCACAAAACTTAAAACCACCATGATCACAAGAAGATGATGGTGGGGAATGGCAAATTTTGTCAAGGAGGCAGATGATGATGATGTTGTTAAGTCACAAAGTCAGGGGTACCAGAGTGTGGAGGTGGAAGACAAGGTGGTGGATGATGAAGTAATTTACCCAACCTGGGAAGCTGGCATGCAGAGTGAGGACAGCAGTGCTGAGGTCGAGGGATCAGCAGCACTGAAACAGGCAGGAAGAGGCAGTGAGGTGACCAGTGGCAGAAGACGGGCAACTGTTCTACAGAGCACGGACACTTGTGAATTTCTCTGTAAAAGAAAGTGTTACCCCATGCTGGGACTGTTTTTGAAGAGAGTTCTGAGACACAAGAATAATTTGCAACCTGTGCCATACCAAGTTCACCAGGGCACTAAGAGCGTAGCCACCACCAGCATGGTAAGGCACATGTCATTAACGCTCTCGACTCGGCGGGCCGAATGCCTGGGTCCACAATTGGTGCCAGCAGGTGACACCACTGCCTCTTCTTCTGTGCTAGGTGTTTACTAATCCCCTGTCCATGACACTGGTGCAGATGCCTTCTGCCCTGCACCTGTCCGTGCACATTCTGAGGCACTTCCAAATCCTTGTCCCAGCACAATGTTGAGCTGTCCCTACCCTACATTGGACCAAAAAAAAGTTCAAACAAAAAACAGGCACATTTAGAGGCCGCTTACTGGACGGGCTCCTCAAATCCCTTCCTTTGGCAGCTGCACAACGGTATTATTATTATTATTTATTGTTACAGAGCTATTTATTCCATGGTGATTTACATGTGAAAAGGGGTATACATAAAAAAAACAAGTACAATAATCTTAAACAATACAAGTAACCGACTGGTACAGGAGAAGAAAGGACCCTGGCCGTGAGGGTTCACAGTCTACAAAGGATGGGTGAGGATACAGTAGGAGAGGATAGAGCTGGTCATGCAGCCATATGGTGGCACAACTGTAGGTTGTAGGCTTGTTGTAAAAGGTGGTTCATCTTGTATGCGATTGTTGGAAGAGGGGAGTAGAGATGGAGATCTTGGGAAGTTCGGAGGTTGCGTGCAGGTAAGTTCTGGGAGACTAGGTCACAGATGTATGAAGGAGGTGTGTTGTGGATGGCTTTGTATGCCACGGTTAGGGTTTTGAACTGGAGTCTATGGGCAATGGGAAGCCAGTGAAGGGATTGACAGAGAGGAGAGGCTGGGGAATAGCGGAGGATAGGTGGATTAGTCGGTCAGCAAAGTTTAGGTTAGATTGGAGAGGTGCGAGACTGTTAGAAGGGAGGCCACAAAGCAGGAGACTAGTAGTTGAAGCAGAAGATGATGAGTGCATGGATTAGGGCTTTTGCAGATTCTTGATTATGAAATGTAAAGATCCGGGAAATATTTTTGAGTTGTAGTCATCAGGAAGTGAAAGGGCATGGAAATGAGTTTTGAAGGAGAGATCAGAGTCCAGGGTTACGCCTTGTAGATTAGGGCCATAAAGAGCATGTGCTCCAGTGAATGGCAAGCGCTCCATCAAGTGGCCTCTCCGCCTCTTACTCCACCTTAACATCACACACACTACAGTGCTCAGAGGTGTCCCCCCAATTACTCTTGTTCCCCCCCCACGTCACATCTCTCCAACCACGCAACTGACTGTATGGAACCACAGATGGGTGAGTCTGAAGAGCTGTTCACACATTCTATTCAATGTGCATCAGAGTTGTACTCCTAATATTCACATAATATAGAGGAGGAAAGCATCTGCACTGATACCCCAAATTATTTTCAGTTGGATCCAGGGCCAGATGAAGTACGGTTCAAGCAGAATCCAGACCCTCATCACCAGATGTTAACCCCTAGGGGTGTAGGGGATCCTGATGACTCAGATACCTGAGGTGCATGTGGACTGTACTGTGCTGTCGAGGCAGGAAGAGGAGGAAGGTGACTCTGATGGCGAGGAAAGGGAGAACAGAAAGGATAACAATGAGATTGTAGATCCCACCTAGTGTGAACCCAGAGGCATGCAGCTGAGTAGCTCAGCAGAGGAAGTGGAGGAGAAGGAAGACTAGCAGACTGTGTTGCAGCTTCCCACAAAGACACAGAGTGATTCAACCACGACAAGCACTGCCTTTGTGCGGTTCCTGAAAGTGGCTGAAGATAGAGAAAGTAGGAAGAAGCAGCTGAAGAGTTATAGCTGTATAAAAAACGCATTTGTGCCGGTAAAAAATGTTTGTTGAAGAGATGTCTCTGTACTGCAACCTAATGAAGCGAACAGTAAAGTTAAACTTCTTTTTATACACTGTTGTTGTCTCCCGTTCGGGGGGTCACGGGTAACCACAGCCACGCTAAGCGTTGCAGACCAGAGGGGGCAAGAAGTATCCACAGCCACAACAGCAACACACACACACTGTAAACAGGCTCCTGTTTTCTGTAGCATGGCGGGGTGTCGGACTTATGACACTCAGTTAAGTCTTCCAACCTGGGCAATGTTATAGACACTTAAGTGGTGAAGCAGCAGTGATCAGAGCCTGCTCCGGCCACTGCTGCTAGAGACAGGTGCTGGGTTAATAACTCATTACTTCTAAGCTTGTTCCATACTCCCACATTAGGACTGTGCTAATTATTATATTTGGAAGCTTTTTCCATGTAATGTATGAATCAATTATGTCATTCATTAGGATGTCGTAACTAGCACCAGGGGATTAATTATCAATAACATGGCATTATAAATACACCTCTGAAATCAGCTAGCTCTCTGCGATATCACCACATCCCACTGGAGTCAGCGGCAGTTTCATGTATAGGTTAATCAAACAAAAACTCTAAAATTCACCAGATCAGATTGAACAGGTATGTAGAAGAAATGTATGTAAAAGATGACCAAGGATATCCGGACTACTAGATTATGACCAACAGTGTCCAGATGCCTAAGAGTATGACCAAGCGTATACGGATTTCTAAGAGTATGACCAAGAGTATAAGGATTTCTAAGAGTATTGCCAAGAGTATCTGGAATCCTGATCATCACACTCATATGAGCTTATTTAGAACATCTCATTCAAAAACCATGGGTGTTTATGTCAAGTTGTGCCCTCCTTTGCCACAATAGGTGTAAATTAAACATCGGAACTCATTTACTAGGATCTTATGAATGTAATTGCCATGTATTTGTTAGATTCTCATACTATAGCCTTGAGGTCTTTTTCACCATTACATCATCTGATTGATCAATATTTTTCTCAGGGGCAATACTGACGATAGAAGAAAAATAGTTAAAGGGATTGAAATTTTGATAACAGTGGGATGCTAGGCATAAAGTAGATGCCCTCATACACTTCTGTTTTAAAAATTCCTCATTGGTGAGGTTACGGTATGAATAGTAATGAGTAGAGATGAAAGAAAGAATTAAATTCACTTTCAAATTTCATCAAAAATTTTAAGTGCCAGAATTTATTTTTTTTCGCAATTTATTTTTCTGAATTCCTGCAAAATAGTGTTTGGGTGCTTTTTTTGCTGGATTAATTTAAAAAAAAATAATATTCACCTCTTCCCAGCTCTCACTTGTCCCACCATGTATTTTTTTAGGCTCTTATCACTCTTCAGGGCTCTTCAGCACTCATTAGCCTCACAATGTCTTAGGCCTCTTTCATGCGTCAATGTCTCCGGTACGTGCCGGAGACACGTACTCACGTAGACCCATTCAAATGAATGGGTCTGTGCACATGTCAGTGTGTTTCCACAGACCGTGTGTCCATGTGCAAAACACGCTGACATGTCCTTTTATTGCCGTCAGCACCGACGGCAAAACGTCCTGCACACGTGCACACGAGAACACACATTGATGTCTTCCATGTGACATGTATCAGCACGGGGGAAGAAGCGCTACAGTAAGCAAGCAGAGCAGAATGATGAGAGCCAGCTTCAGCTTACTGTAGCGCTTCTTCCCCGGTGGCTGTCCATGTGGCACTGATGTGGCACACGGGTCGCACACGACTGCCACACATGTGCCACATATAGTACAAACACGGACACACAGACAAACGGGCATGGATATCTCTGGTACCGTTTTTTTTCGCAAGTCTGGAAATAAACGGACTTGTGAAAGAGGTCTTAATGTTATGAGGCCTAGTCAGTGCCATAGGGGTTTAGTATAAAGAAGGATGTACTAGTGAAGGTGACCCCCTATGTCTGAAGAGACCTTCTACAGTGGCACAAATTGTTCAGACAGTATTTTCTCCTTTTACTAAGCAGTAAAAATTAAATAAAAAAATAAAAAAAAATATATCCACTTCTCACAAAAGTTATGGATATTTGGCTTTTGTGTAAAATTTATGGAAAATGTAAAAATATCACGTCACACTGACATTATATCATGAAAGTAGAGCATTTATTTAAGTAGAAGTATGCAATGGTGATTTCCTTATCTCTAACAATTTATTGAAACAAAAGCCAGCAACAGTGGTGGGAATATCCCAATAAAAAAATGTCAATGTCTAGATAACTTGTCATGTGGCCTTGAGCATCAATTATAGCTTGACAACAATGTTTCATGCTCTTCACAAGTCGAGTTACTGTTTGCTGAGGCATGTCATCCCATTCTTCTTATAGGGTGGCCCTCAGGTCATTGAGTTTTTGGTTTACAGAGTTACAAGCCTCTACATGGCGATTAATCTGATCCCTTAAGTTTTCTATGGGTTTCAGGTCTGGAGAAAGTACAGGCCACTCCATTTGAGGTACCCCAGTCTCCAGCAGCTTTTCCCTAATGATGCGATCACAATGAGCTGAAGCATTGTCGTCCATCATGATGAAATTAGGCCTTTTTTTCTTCATGCAGAGGCACAATGACTGGATTAATGATGTTATCCCAGTAGTAGAGAATTGTCACTGTACCATTCACAACATCTAGGGCAGTTCTATATTGACTAGACACACCTTCTCACACTGTAAAACCACCACCACCAAAGGCTCATCTGGTGACAATAGACACTGACGTGTTTGATGAAGGGAGGGAGTGTGGAGAGGTTAGAGGAGGAGGAAAGCATTTGCACCAATACCCAAAATTTTTTCAGGTTGGACCCTGGGCCAGATAAAGTAGGGTCCAAGCAGAATCAGACCCTTATCACCAGACGTTCACCACCAAGGGTGGAGGTGATCCTGAAGAGACTCAGATACCTGTGGCGCATGCAGACTGTACTGTGGTATCAGGGCAGCAAGAAGAGAGGGTGACTCTCAGGGTGAGGAGTGTGAGAACAGAGAGGATGACTATGAGGTTGTAAATCCCAGCTTAGCAGGAGGTGGAGAAGGAAGATAAGTAGGGTACAATGCGGCTTTCCACACAGACACGCTGTGATGCAATAATGATAAGCACTGCATCCTCAGCCCCAACTCTTGCTGTGGCCAGCACCAGTCGCAAGTATGCAATTCGCAGGGGCAACAAGGGTTCCTTGGCCTGAGCATTTTTTGATACTACAAAGGATGACCCAACACACGCTATCTGACAAATTTGCAAAAAAAAGAAACCTCAGCAGAGGCAAAAATTGCAATAATTTGGCAACTACATGCATGAATCGGCACATGCGCAATCAACATGGCTTTGTGTGGGAATCTCACTGCACTAAAATGCGGACTAGCGTGTCTCACCAACCACTGGCTGTCCCATCAACCCCACCTGCTGCTTCTTCCTCCTCCATCACCGTGCCAAGTCTTCTCACCCAGGTCTCCGTCCGCAGAAACTCCATTTGTTTACCCTGTACAGTCAGGGTGAGTGAGAGCCCATCAGCTGTTATGGAAGTGGTCATGCCTGCTGTTTTTGTGTCACCTAGCAGATTACATCTTTCTCAATCCACCATAACATCTTCTCCTGCACCTCGCTCACAGTTCAGCAGTTTGTCCTCCTCTCTATACTCCACTCTTTCTCAGCACAGCAGCCAGCCCTCGGTTCCTGAGTTGTGGTCACGTAAATGAATGTTTAATCCTATGTCGCAGTCCCCCAGTACCAGGTTCCCAGTCGCCATTACTTCTCTAAGAAAGCTGGGCCTGTGGTACACCAGCATGTAGCAGACAACATCACCTGTTCCCTGAAAAACCTATATCTGCCAGGGTGCATTTCACCACTGACACCTGGACGAGCAAATATGGGCAGAGGTGTTACATCTCCTTGATTGGGCTCTGATTGACTCTGGTGGCTGTGGGGGCAGGCTGTCAAGAGGTTACTCCACAAGTCTTTGAATCTCCAAGGCTTGCGGAACAAACCTCTGTGTCTAACACTTCCTCCACTGCTTTTGGTTCCTCTGCCTCGTCTAGGGCCTCCACCTGTGCCCTCAACCTCTCCATTAATCAGACACACATTCCAACAGTGCAGATATAATTACTCCCACCTTTGTACTGCACAGCTAGGGCTCACAGCAATCAGGCAGTGTTCAAATTATTGTGCCTTTCTACATAGGTCTTTTGGCCTGCCAGTTAACCGTTTGATTAGCCATGCTCCGACACAGTGGAATTCCACTCGGCACATGTTGCAGCAACTGTAGCAGCAGCAAAGAGCCCTGGTGCAGTATGTTCTTTTGCCTAGCCTGGGCTAATGCAGTACAGACATCGTGCAAATCACACTTGTGGAGTGAGTACTGCACAGCCATGGCTCACTGCAAATCAGGCAGTGTTCACATTAATATGCCTTGTAGATCGCAGTCACACAGCTCAAGAATTCTGGACAGCTATCCAAGCTGAGTTAGAGCAATGGCTGTCTTCAGTGAACCTGGAGCCAGGGAAGGCTGTGTGCAATAAAGGTGCAAACCTGGTGGCGGCATGGCTCACCTCCTTAATTTGGTGGTACAGCAATTTTTCTGGCACTATCCCTGCCTGGGTGCGTTGCAGCAGAAAGCACGATCGCTGTGTGCTCACTTCCGCCGACCACACCCCACAGGTCATCTTCTTGCATAGCTACAGAGCTCTTTTGGCCTACTAGTTAACCGTTTGATTTGCAGTGTTCCGACACAGTGGATTTCCACTCTGCACATGTTGCAAATATTGTGGTAGCAGCGACGAGCTCTGGTGCAGTATGTCCTTTTGCAAAGCCTGGGTCAACACAGTGCAAACGTGGTTCAAATCAAGCTTGCGGAGTGGGCACAGACGAAGGACCTCTGCACCTTTCTGCACAATTTCAAAATGGCTACTAAGATGGTTAGCGCTGATGATGCCATCATCAGCATTACTATTCCTGTCATCCACATGCTGGAGCATACTAGGAATAGTCTGTGTGAAAAGGTGGTGGTCCCAGAGGAAGAGGTGGAAGCAGTGGAGGATGCAGAAAGGGCAACAATATCTCAAATTTCCAGACTATCGTCACACAGGTGGGTGCCATGGGAGGGTGGCTGACAGGTATCGAGGGGTCTCATGTGTATGGCGGTGGCTGGGACCCTCAGTTGCCCCCTCTCTCCTGTATGGCGGGCATGTTTTCACCATGCGGTGCCCTGACAGTTTGGCTATAAACTACTCTGTTAATATGATGCATTACTGTTATTCATGTGCTGCATTTGTAAGTCTGATATTATCTTAATGTTTTACTATTGTGCATTGTAATATACAACATGCATATGTTACATTAGGGCTTGTAAGAGGTTAACTAAGGGGGCTGGAACAGCAGCCTCAAAGGGACAGGAAGTTCCTCTCTCCCAGTCAGTGCAGGCTTGTCCAGGGCCAGAGGCTCTGCAGAGGCTCTGGGAGCCTAAATCTCCCTTGGAGGGGAAAAAGTGCTGCTCCGGACCCCTGGGCAGTGGAAACAGGCACCAGGAATGAGAAAATGCCCACCCAGAGACTGTTAACTCCCAGGAGCCGTATGGGAGCAGCTGCTGTGATGTGACAGCTTTTGTCAGGAAAAGCGCAGGAAGATATATCTCCTTGTTTCATCTTTATTAAACAAATTTTCTACTGTTGGAACCAAAGCGTGCCGTGTGATACCTGTGGAGAATGCCGTTCCTATGTGGAGAGCAGCCGAGTGCTGGAGGTAATTGACTGTGCCACAGGGTTGGGACTGCATCCATCTGTTCATGTACAAGGGGCCGGGGTGCTCACTGACTGTGACTGAGTGGACTCACCCATGACTACCACCCCGTGCTACCTTGTTACACATGTACTAGGCAAACTGTTAGTAAAGGTGCAGGAGCCAAAGAACAAATGATAAAGGATGAGGTGATCGGGGCACAACAGTCAAGAGATGAAATGGATTATGACCCCTCTCTGTTGTCTGTGGTTGGTGGGAGGGGATGATGGAAACAACCTTGAGTGTTACCCCGCCACCAACACAACAAGGACTTGAATCTCACGGAAGCGTTCGACACAAGAGCACCTTCTTGCTGCATTATTTTCAACATGATGCCCGTATTCTTAAGGTTTGAAATATTGCTGACTACTGGGTTGACTTTCTCCTAAATCCACGGTACAAGAGTAAATTTAGCCAGATGCTTCCCCCCTGGAAAGGGATGCACGCATGCTGGCGTATGGATACACACTTTTAGACAATCTTAAGAGTGGTTTTCCCGAAGGCAGCAGTGAGGCACACAGTGTGATTCCCAGTTCTAGACATCCAACCCCGGGAATGTCAAGGCGTCATAGCAAAAAAGCATTAGCAGCAGCAGTTTAAGTGTTATAAGTAGTGTTGAGTGATACTTTCCGATATTGGGAAATGTCGGATCGGATTGGATCGGACAGATACCAGAAAAGTATCGGGTATCGCCGATTCCGATACCAGAAACCCCATACAAGTTAATGGGACAGAAATATCGGAATTAAAAAAACCCCTTTCTTTACTTGCACATCCAGTTCGGGAGGGGGGAAGAGTATGGGCGGTGCGTTGGCGGACACTGTGCTTGTCTGTGTGTGTGGGCGGGGTCTGTACGGGCCTCTCGGGGGTCTGTGCGGGCCTGCCGGGGGTCTGTGGGGGCCTGCCGGGGGTCTGTGCGGGCTGCCGGGGCTCTGTGCGAGCCTGCCGGGGGTCTGTGCGGGCCTGCCGGGGGTCTGTGTGGGCTGCCTGGGGGTCTGTGCGGGCTGCCGGGGGTCTGTGCGGGCCTTCCGGGGGTCTGTGCGGGCCAGCCGGGGGTCTGTGCGGGCTGCCGGGGGTCTGTGCGGGCCTGCCTGGGTCTGTGCGGGCCTGCTGGGGGTCTGTGCGGGCTACAGGGGGTCTGTACAGGTCTGCCGGGGGTCTGTGCAGGCTGCCGGGGGTCTGTGCGGGCTGCCGGGGCTCTGTGCGGGCCTGCCGAGGGTCTGTGCGGGCTGCCGGGGCTCTGTGCGGGCCTGCCAGGGGTCTGTGCGGGTTGCCGGGGCTCTGTGCGGGCCTGCCGGGGGTCTGTGCGGGCTGCCAGGGGTCTGTGCGGGTTGCCGGGGGTCTGTGCGGGCTGCCGGGGGTCTGTGCGGGCCTGCCGGGGGTTGTGTATGTTGTATGAATGTAGTATATATGTAGTATGTATGTAGTATGTATGTTGTATGAATGTAGTATATATGTAGTATGTATGTAGTATGTATGTATGTTGTATGAATGTAGTATATGTAGTATGTATGTAGTATGTATGTATGTATGTATGTTGTATGAATGTAGTATATATGTAGTATGCATGTAGTATGTATGTATGTTGTGTGAATGTAGTATATATGAAGTATGTATGTAGTATGTAGTATGTATGTATGTTGTATGAATGTTGTATAAATGTAGTATGTATGTAGTATGTATATTTTGTTTTTTTTTACATTCAACACATTAGCCGGATGATGGGACTACTACTGTTCCATCATTGGCTAATGTATCAATCACTGTCATTGTAGCAGGCATCGCCCGATGGGACTTGTAGTCCCATCGGATGATGCCTGCACACACACACGACCCCCGGCAGGCCCGCACAGACCCCCGGCAGCCCGCACAGACCCCCGGCTGGCCCGTACAGACCACCGGCAGGCCCGCACAGACCCCCGGCAGCCCGCACAGACCCCCGGCAGACCCGCACAGACCCCCAGCAGCCTACACAGACCTCCGGCAGGCCCGCACAGACCCCCCCAGAAGGCCCGCACAGACCCCCAACAGGCCCGCACAGACCCCCGGCAGGCCGGCACAGACCGTGCATCATGATGCGCACAGACCGCGCATCATGATGACATTTCAGCAGCCAATCACAGCCACAACACTGGCTCATTGCATTATGGGAACTTCCGATTCCGGTATTCGATATTGTAAAAATATCGGTACTCGGTATCGGAATTCCGATACAGCGAATATCGGCCGATACCCGATATTTGCAGTATCGGAATGCTCAACACTAGTTATAAGCAATTTCTATGAGTCGTTTCACACATTTTTTAGACCAGGCCATGCACCAACAGAACAGAGTACACATCTGACACAGACTGCGGCGACGCCAGAACACACCCCTGGTAAACCCTCTCACCATCCCCTCAGAAAAACCTATCTAACAATAACAAGACAAACACAAGCAATTGATGGGTGAGGTCGATCACAGCTTTAAATTTTTTTTATAGAAAAATATGTAACAATAATAAAAGGAAGCACCTTAAAACTTCACAAAAGATCATTAGCCAAATGCCCTGCAACATCTACAGGCAAGTCTGCCTACTTAGCCGCAACATTCCGGTGCTTCCTTCGTTGAAAACAGCCACTGTGACTTTATTCTAGAATGAAACAAAATAAAAATATCATAAACAAAGGTAGGGAGGGTGGGATGAGCAACTCCGGGACCCAAAAGAAGAAGAGGAGGATCTAGGCTGCTGCCTGTATTATATACCAGGTGAAGGAAGGGGAGGAGGTGAGCATAGCCCAACAGGCTTCCATTGGCCACCTTTAAAGTGGGCCAGGCTACAGCACTCTTTACCAAAGCGGAGGGAGAGAAGGGATGAACAAGTGGATGTAATGGAGGAAGAGGGGAGGGGGCATCGCAGTCAGTGGCACGTTCCTTAACCAGTGCCGTGCCATCCATTGTGAAGAACTGGAGACGATGGTGCAGGAGAATCTGGAGCTCAATATCAATGACATCAGGGAGAGTTTGAACCCTTTTGCATTTTGATCTTTAAAAATGGAAGAGTGGCCTGAGCTAGCCTGTCATACCTTGGAAGTTATGTCATGCACGTCAGCCAGCGTTCTCTCAGAACATGTGTTCTGTGCTGCTGGTGGTGTCCTGATGAATAGCACATCTGGCTGTCCCCTGAAAGTGTAAACCGCCTAACTTTCATCAAAATGAGCAAATCATGGATCTCCAATGACTTTTGCACCCTAGTAGCAGACTGGGCAGACTAGGCGATTGTGTCTTTTTAGTGTCATGCATTGATCTTGTGTTATTGCAGTCTGTGCCACCTGTGTGGTGTCTTCTTTGCATGAGGTTGTTACTGCTGCTGATGTTACAAAAATTTTATGAAATGTGGATACTGCAAGTTGGGTTTCAATCTGGAGGGTTACCTGTAGTAAATGGTGTGCTAGAGCACTATTAAAATGTTTCTACTCTGTGGAAATTGATGCCACTTTAGTGGTGTGTGACAATATCTTTTTTAAATGTGGAGACTCCCAGTTGGGTCTCCATCTGGATGGTTACCTGTGTAAATAGGGTCCCCAGACAAGCTGTGCCAAATGGGAGGAGTGCACATCGAAGGAAAAAGGTCCCACTAAGAGGTTTGCCATGACGTGGCAGTGGGCTTTATCTAGTCTGATCATAATGTTAAATTTAGAACCTCATGTTCAATTGTGTGTATATTTGTCAAGCGCCATTAGATCATTGTATGATTTTTGGAGGTGCAGTCCATTCTCTTTTTCAGCATATTCAGGATGGAAAGTTTGAAAGGACTTATTAACTTTTTGAATAGCAAATTTGTCCTTTTTTTTTCTTTGGATGTGCACGCGTCCCATTTGACACAGGTAACTTTAAATTAGCAGGAGACTGAAAAGAAAGGGGTCTAGCCCATTTTTTGCTCTCACTAGAGGGCTTGAGGAAGGTGAGTTTCAATGCTCCTTTCATTTGGTGTTGGTGCTGTGTGGCGGCCATTGTTGCTGTGGTTTTGGGGTGGCCTGGACTGGAGTTATGGGAACTCAATCTTGCAGCATGGGTAATGCATTGTCGCTCTGGCGGTGGTCGGCACACGGCTCCGCTCCGTTAGGGCGATATGAACCCACTAAGAGGTTTGCTGTAACATGGCAATGGGCTTCATACAGTCTGATCAGAATGTTACACTAAGAACCTCATGTTCAGTTTGCCTAGCGGAATTAGATCATTGTATGATTTTTGGAGGTGCTGTCCATTTTTTTTTCAGCATATTTTTGTGGAGTCCTCAAAGTCTTGGAGAACCGCACAAATTTCAGACATGCATGCCCACTCTTCACTTGTTATGTACAGAGGCTGACCAGAATAAGGACGGATGTGTTGGAGCTGGAATTCCACAACTGACCTCTGCTGCTCACAAAGCCTTGCCAGTATGTGCAATGTATAGTTCCAGCATGTGGCAGCGTCGCACACCAGTCAGTGAGCTGGCACTTGCATGCACTTCTGCAGCACTGCCAGAGCAGCAGCAGCTGTAGCCGACTTGTGCAAATTGGCGCTGACTGGGCGTACATTGACCAGAAACCCTGGCAAATCTGGGTAGGTTTTCAGAAACCACTGAACTACCAAGTTGAGCATATGGGCCCAGCTTGAGACATCTGTGGGCTTGCCAAGCTTCAAAGCCACCACCAGATTATGACCATTATCACACACGACAATGTCTGGTTGGAGGTCCTGCGGCGAGAGGCACAGATCTGTTTGGTCTCTTATTTCTTTCAATATCTCTGCCATGGTGTGCGGTCTGTCTCCTAGACAAATTATATTCAGAACAGCCTGGTGACGCTTTCACTGAGGTAGTGCTGCAAAGCTTTCAGCTTCTGGCTGATGTTGATGACATGCTCTGAGATAACACATTGGAAATGGAGGATGAGAAGCATGAGGGGGTGCAGGAAATGGTGTAAAAGGTGAAGGAATCCCTGATAGAAATAGGGCCAGCAATACTCAGGGTCAGTAGCACATGTGCTGAGCCAGGGTGGGACTCGGCCCTATCCTCCACAAGGTTCACTCAGTGTGCCATCAGGGAAATGTAGTATTCCTGGCTACGAGCACTAGTCCACCTGTCAGTTGTAAAGTGTACTGTCCCGCTAACTCCATTGATAAGGGCACAGGTAATGTTCATATACATGTGCTTGTACAAGGTTGGGACGCCACACTGGGAGGAATAGTGACGGCTGGGGACCAAGTACTGACAGAAGGCTGATGCCATGAGTTCGCAGAAATCCTCCATGTTCGCAAGCCTATGCAGCAACATTTCTATCTCAAGTAGACTGGTAATGTGCCCATTTAGCGTTTTGACCAGTGGGTGGGTGGCTCAGAAATCTGAGAAATTTTTTTTTTGTTCCAAAACCTAGTGTAGGGACAGTTGATCAATGGACAAGGATTTGTAAGTGTCTGATGATGGTACCTCAGAATGTGCAAGGTCATGTGCAGGGTGGGAGTTATCTGCACCAGTGTCATGGACAGGGAATTGGCAAGCATCTAGCACAAGAGGAGAGGCAGTGGTGTCACCACTGGCACCAAATGTGGACCAAGGCTTTCGGCCCACCGAGTCAAGTGTTTAGATGACATATGCCTGATCATGCTAGGCTCTTAGTCAGGGGTGGGATTCAAATTTTTAACAACAGGTTCTGTGTTTATGTGTAAGAAAACCACACCCATTTTAAGCCATGCCCATTTTAAGCCACACCCATGTAAAGCCACACCCATTTACACCAGCCTTTTCCTCAAACATATACAAGTAGGGGCGCAGTCAAACAGTTGAAAAAAAATAAATTGGAATGAAATCAGAACAGTGCACATTCTGGCCAGCGGCTCTCCTGACCTGAGTGTGACAGCTGCATATATTTCTATGCAGCTGTCTCACTTGATTGACCGGCTGGCCAGGCTGTGCACTACATTCTGATATTAACAGTTACCATCAAACACCAGATCACTCATATAACCAGCAGATTTTGTTCTGGCAAAAATTTTTTTAAGCTGATACCATGACACGGGAGACTCTTTCGGCCGGGCCCTACTCTACTCTAAACTATTAAAAATAAAGATATATTTCTGTATTTTTCTTTAAGGGAATGAGTCACATACATTTACATTTTTTTTAAACAACCATTAATACCACATACAAGGGACAAATATCGTCACACCATGACCAGACCACATATTACCACCACATAGTCACCGAATAATACCACATACAAGAAACAAATAACGCCGCACCATGACCAGACCACATATTACCACCACATAGTGACCGAATAATATGACATACAAGGAACAAATACCGCCACACCATGACCAGACCACATATTACCACCAGTCACCGAATAATACCACATACAAGGAACAAATAACGCCGCACCATGACCAGACCACATATTACCACCACATAGTCACCGAATAATACCACATACAAAGCATACAAGGAACAAATAACGCCGCACCATGACCAGACCACATATTATCACCACATAGTCACCGAATAATACCACATACAAGGAACAAATAACGCCGCACCATGACCAGACCACATATTACCACCACAGTCACCGAATAATACCACATACAAGGAACAAATAGCGCCACACCATGACCAGACCACATATTACCACCAGATAGTGACTGAATACTACAATACTGATCATTAATTAAAAACACAATACTAAGTGCAATTGTATACAGGAACTCTATATTTACTGTCAGTGTACAGGTAACACTCTGACTCACCAGTGACGTCTCTAGCTGAAGTCCTTCATCTTTGCTTTTCTTTTTCATCCAGCACAGACCGCCATCACTTATTCCAGCCAGGACTCCTCTCTGCATGAAATAACACAGTTACCTAGAGCACAGCTTCCAGAGCACATTCCCCACTTTTTCCCTTTCTTCTACACTACACATCTGAATACAGACGTGCACCCACCATTAATACATAATTGGTTATTATGCAACCCACCATTCCAAATATAAATTATAATCCACCACTGTGCACCCACTAACTATAAATGCCACATTCCCCATTTAATATATAAATTAGCACCTGTACTCTTTCCCCCAATTCATTACCAGGCACTTCAACCTCAACGCCCCCCACTATGTACCTCCCGCTCTAGCCCTAACCCCGATTCATTATATGTACATGCCCCTCCTGCCTCAATTCATTGTCTTGTCTTTCTTTCCCACCCTCTATTCATTATCAACTGCTATACCCCACATTCAATACATCACTTACTCCCTCACACTCAAAATTCTTTTTGTACTCCAGATAGATCATTTGCTCTCCCCAGCCCCCACCTTCAATTCATCATTTGCTCTCCTCACCCCCTCACCTTGAATTAAATTGCTGTGCCCCGTCACTCACACTGAATTCATCATTTGCAGTCCCCTGTCCTCTCTCCCACATCATCATTTGCAGTCCCCTCACTTTAATTTGAAGTCCCCTTACTTCATCCGTTGCAGTCCCCTATTACCCCTCACTTCATCTGCTGTGCCCCTTCATTATTTGCAGCCCCCTATCCCCCTTCCATTTCATCATGTGCAGTCCCCCTTACCCCCCACTTCATCATGTGCAGTCTCCCTTACCCCCACTTCATCATGTGCAGCCCCACTCCCTCATCATCATGTGCAATCACTCCTACCCCCACATCATGTGCAGTCCCCTTTACCCAATTCATGTGCAGTCCCCCTTACCCCCAATTCATCCTGTGCAGTCCCCCTTACCCCCACTTCATCCTGTGCAGTCCCCCTTCATCATGTGCAATCCCCCTTACCCCCCCATCATCAAGTGCAGCCGCACTCCATCATGTACAGCCCCACTCCCCCTTCATCATGTGCAGCCCCACTCCATCATGTACAGCCCCACTCCCCCTTCATCATGTGCAGCCCCACTAACCCAACTCCATCATGTACAGCCCCACTCCATCATGTACAGCCCTAATCCCCCCACTCCATCATGTACAGCCCCACTCCATCATGTACTGCCCCACTACATGTACAGCCCCACAACATGTACAGCCCCACTACATGTACAGCCCCTCCATCATGTGCAGCCCCACTCACCCCTCCATCATGTGCAGCCCCATTTACCCCCCTCCATCATGTGCAGCCCCATTCACCTCCCTCCATCATGTGCAGCCCAATTCACCCCCCTCCATCATGTGCAGCCCCATTCACCCCCCTCCATCATGTACAGCCCCATTCACCCCCCTCCATCATGTGCAGCCCCATTCACCCCCCTCCATCATGTACAGCCCCATTCACCCCTCTCCATCATGTGCAGCCATATTCACCCCCCCTCCATCATGTACAGCCCCCGCACCCCCTCCATCATGTGCAGCCATATTCACCCCCTCCATCATGTACAGCCCCATTCACCCCCCTCCATCATGTACAGCCCCATTTACCCCCCTCCATCATGTGTAGCCCCCACACCCCCCTCCATCATATGCAGCCCCATTCACCCCCTCCATCATGTGCAGCCATATTCACCCCCCTCCATCATGTAGAGCCCCCGCACCTCCCTCTATCATGTGCAGCCATATTTACCCCCCCATCATGTAAAGTTGCCCCATTCACCCTCCCTCCATCATGTGCTGCCCCCTCACCCACTGAATTCATTTAAAAAAAATAAACAGTTTCCCATACTTACCTCACAACCGCTCACCAGCAGCTCCTCTCTGCAGCCAGCGTCCAGGTACATGTCGGCGTCTGCGCGATGACGTCATCGCGCAGGCCCGACTCTTGACCCGGAAGTAGAGGGAGCGGGAGCTGTGCAGCTGTCAACTGTGTGACGGCCTTGCACAGCTCCCTGCCCAATACACTGTGACGCGGGCAGCTGTATTTGCTGCTGTCCGCGTCACAGAAAAGAGGGTACGGCCGCACACAGTTCCGGATCGTGGCTGTGAATCTCCCCGGTTCGGGGAACCGGCTGCTTTTTTAATAACCGGTTCACCGAACCAGGGAGAACCAGCTGAATCTCACCCCTGCTCTTAGTGGTCAGGCCCCTGCAGATCTTGAAATGGCACAGGTTGCAAATGGCCATTTTTTTCTGTCTCAAGACTCTTTAAAAAAATTCCCAGACTCTGGAACACCTAACTCTTTGATTGAGAAATTCACGAGTGTCGTTCTGCAGAACAGTTGCCTGCCTTCTGCCTCTCATTACCCCACTGTCTCTTCCTGATGTCCTTACTCTGCATGTCAGCTTCCCAAGTTGGGTTAATGACTTCATCATCCACCACCTCGCCTTCCACTGCTGCACCCTGGTCCTCCTCACTTGGCGACTTAGTCACAACATGACTTATTGGCGACTGTGTCTCGTCATCATCTACCTCCTTACACAAAATTTACCGTTCCCCACCATCATCTTCTTGTGACTGTGGCAGTTCTAAGTTTTGTGCAACACTTAACAGCATGTCATCCTCACCCTCTTGGACCGTGCAGGGCGAGAGGCCACAATCAAGAAATAATGATTTAAAGAGCTCCTCGAAGTGTCCTAGTGTGGGATCACTGGTATCATGGGACTCAACATGGTGGGAGGAAGGAGGATCAGGGTGAGGATTAAGTGATCCAGACTGTTGGCTGATGAAACTGGACTGGGTGGTACTGGCAAGCATGCTGGTAACATTAACTGCTATCCAACCGACCACCTATTCGTACTGGTCTGGTTTTAGAAGTGGTGTCCCCTGCCTCTCTGCAAAGTGGGACAGGAAGCTATGTGTCATGGATGGGCATGTTGCTTGTGCTCCAGCAACACGCCTAGTTGTACCTGTCCCACATCCTTGCCATCTGTTTGCACCACCATCAGCACTTCCACTTCACCATTCCTTACTACACAATTTCTATATGCCAAATCGCTGAGACCACCGCAATTTCTTTGTTAATACACAAGGGTCCTAACTTTATATAACCCCTTTAAGAAAGTCAGTAATGTGTGATAACTGTTTGGTTTGGGTGTTACTTTTTCAGATATTATTATGAATATCTTTAAAAGAGAAGGAAGATATAGTCATAGTTTTGCACATCAAGGTGTGGACTGAATTACTTCAACACCTCGTTGTCACGAGAAGGAAAGTACAAAGAAGAGTAAAGATTAAAATTAGGCCTCTTTTGGATGTTGAATAACACACCAGTTCTCCATACGGGCCAGGAAGACTTGATACTTTATTGGCCTTCATCTTCTTTTCTTGATTTTTGGGTTATTTCCCTACACTTACAGTCTTATGATCAACAAGAATAAGGAGTTTTTGTGGCACCCCTGAGGGACCAGTTGCCACAAAGGTACTGCACCTCAACCAGAGGTGTAGTATCCCACCTTGCAGGTAAGATGGAGACACCTGACCTGGCTCTGACATGACACTTGCATCCTCCACACACCATAGCAGTAGGTGTTCCTCTATCCCTGCTGGCTAGGAAAGGGTGTTAGTCCCAGCTGAAAAGCAAAGAGATGAACTGCAAACTAGGGCACGCAAATCACCACTATTAACAGAGGGAACTATTTATCTGAAGTATTGCGGTATGCAGTTCAGTCAAAAAACGGAGGTGCTTGCATGAACAAATGTAGTGTCGGTGGTGGGGTGCCGAGCTGGGGGATGATAGGGGGTGGTCCCACTTCTTACCGCGCAGAGATGATAACAGAGACACGATGAGGCAGATTCTGGGTGCAACAGGTCCAAGTTTATTGCTCACCGTCCGACTGACGGTCCTCGCGGTACACCTCGATATCTCTCTCTCTGCCCTCCGTGTCCAGGGCCGCTTCAACACCGTACGTTACACTAGGGACGTATTTATACGTACGTCCCGTCTCACATTGTGACAATCCTGACAGCTCGGTTACTGTGGCCGCCTTAGGCCCGTACACCATCAGCACTTTACTGGTCAGTTTCGTCGTTACACATACGGTGTCTTCCACCCAGAGCCTTGTCTCTGCTGCGGTCCTTTCCTGTCAGGACCACCCCCCTGACGTTTCCTCTCCTCAGTCCCCTTGGTCGGATTCTCCTCAGGGAACACAGACTGGCGTGGTCCTCCTGTCACCTGGGCTCCCCCTGGGGACTGGAACCTTCTGGAACCCTCCCTCAGTCTTTATAACTCTCCCGGTTCCTCGAAACAGTCACTCTAACTGTCACCACGCCCCCCATGACCAACGGTTTCTAAAGCCCTAAGCTGCTGTAAAGTCCTTTGCTCACACTCCACCCTGCCATCTAATGGTCATCCCAAGGTACTGCACGTCCACTACACTTTCCTAGTTGTTTCCCCACTGTAATCACTGACTCCTACCTACACTGTGCAAACCTATCTTTCTTCACTCTGACTAGTCCGTCCGTCCGTCAGGTCACCTTCCCTACACTCCCCCTTCCTTTGTCCATTGTCGTCCTCGACAATCGTCATCCCTGCCTTCGTCGTTCTGAATCTACACCTACATTCTGTTGTCGGACCAGAAGTTGAGCCAAACCCACTATCTGCGGGGGCCGAACCATACTGGGAGCACTATGCTCTGAGCAGCCTACTGCTACTCACCAGCGCGCACGCCACATGACAACGTCTTTCAAATTGGGCAAGGTACACCCGTATTCTCTCTACGGCGTGTATCTTTCCCCTACTCTCCCCTACTGTTACCTTTCACTATCCGGTACGCCATGATCGAGGCCACTCACCTACCAGATCATTGCCGGCGCCCGCCTTTCCTTCTTCAGGGGTGTCCGTGGTGTCGGGGACCTGACCTAGGACGGCTGTCTTTCTCACATCTTCCCATTCATTTTCCTTCTTTCAATTACATGTCATGGTCGGCGTCCCGGTCTCCCAGACCTCAACTCTTAGATCCCTACCGGATCTCACACTTTCCTTTGGTCCCGCAGACCTTCCCTTAACCCGGACCTGTTGCATTTTACTTTGCATATTATACATCATACAACTTTACAATATCACAAGTACCCATTTTTATAATTTTTTTTTTTCATTTTCTCTTGCTTTTAAAACCAAAATATAACATAACATTGCATTTCCTCTTTCTTCCTCCCCCCCTTCCTTGGACCTGGACACTCCTCCACTTTTCCGTATCCCCGTTCTGTCAGGTAAACATATTTTCGTATATAAAGAACATAGAAAGAAGAAAGAAAGAGAGAGAAAATAGTTGCATCAGTTAAACAACAACAAAACTTTTTTTCTAAATGCAACTGTCCTTATAATCTGCACAACGGTGCATCGAACTCCTGACAGTCTATACCACTCTCAATGGACAGAGGTGAGGGCTCCACGGGGATACTGAGGGTGTCCATTCAAGTCCTCTTCTTTTCCATGACGGCCTCTCCTTGAGTGTGGAGCAGGTTCCACACTTCCTGCTCCCGGGCCTTTTTCTTCCTGATCACCTCCGCTTCCCACACGGAGGGAACAGCACGGGCCCTGGAGTCCGGTGGGCGGGACTCCGCTGAAAAAGACCGCAAGACAGAAACGGCCGAAGATTTCTGCGGCCCAGCAGCCGCTGGGGTCAGGTGACAAATGGGGAGAACCGGGTCCTCGGGGGCTGGAATCACAGGGCCCGCTAAGTTGGCCGCAGCCGACTCCAGCAGCGGCATAACCGCGGCCTCAGGACAGGCCGCATCCACTACTTCCAACGGAGTCGGAGTAACGGCCGATTTCAACAATGCAGCTGCTATTAGCAGGGAAAGCGCAGCAGCATCTTCTTTGGGTGAGCTCTGCACTGGTGACTCCGGGCGGGGTAGTTCGGGGACATGAGCGGGGACCTCGCTCAGCTCTGCATACACCACGGGGCCCGTGGTAACTAGGCCTTCCGGTGCGCAGGGGGCCGCGTGCTGCAGCAGAATGGTGGGGGCCGCTTGCAGAGGCACTGGTAGGGCCGGGGGTACTCTCACCTTCCCTGGCGCTGCGGCCTCCGTTCCATCATCACGCAGTTTCCCCCGCAGCCTCCGTTCCTTGCTCCACTGTCCTGCGGGCCTTCCCTCCGGACTCGGGGGCTCCGCTGAGAAGTCCTCTGCTGGTATTGGTGGCAGCCGTTCTCGCTGACTCCCCTCAGGCTCCGCTCCCCGGCTCAGCATCCCGCTGCCTGCCCGTAAATCTGAAGATGACTTCTGGTGCAGCTCCATCTCTCGCCGCCATTGCCACTCTAGGCGGCCGATGCCCCGACACCCGCAGCATCTCATACCGTCCGTTGGGCAGCACTCGAATGGCGTCAGACAGCCGCAGCCAAGTTTTTCTTCTGTGCCACTCCTCCTGCTGGGTGGGGCGTTGGCAGACCTTTCCATCCATCTGCCAGGGTCCAATATATGGAAACGTCGGTCTCCGGGCATATACTGCTTCCTTTTGGGGTACGTTGGAGGGGGTCCCAGTCCATTCTGAACAACTGCAAACACCCGGACCTCTCCTCTGCGCTGAAGTAATACCGCCATCTTGGGCAGAATCAGCTACTGCCTTGGATCCTCTGCAAGCAACACAGATCCGACACAGCGTCCCAATTTGTAATCCACAGGTCAGTAATTGGTAGTCCACAGGTGTTTATAATCCGAAATAGAGCAGTCCAAGTTTTCCTCAGTCCTTCAGTTGCAGGCCTGCCGCAGAAGATAGCGTATTAGCGGCGGCGATCCTGCCGACTACGCCAAATGTAGTGTCGGTGGTGGGGTGCCGAGCTGGGGGATGATAGGGGGTGGTCCCACTTCTTACCGCGCAGAGATGATAACAGAGACACGATGAGGCAGATTCTGGGTGCAACAGGTCCAAGTTTATTGCTCACCGTCCGACTGACGGTCCTCGCGGTACACCGCGATATCTCTCTCTCTGCCCTCCGTGTCCAGGGCCGCTTCAACACCGTACGTTACACTAGGGACGTATTTATACGTACGTCCCGTCTCACATTGTGACAATCCTGACAGCTCGGTTACTGTGGCCGCCTTAGGCCCGTACACCATCAGCACTTTACTGGTCAGTTTCGTCGTTACACATACGGTGTCTTCCACCCAGAGCCTTGTCTCTGCTGCGGTCCTTTCCTGTCAGGACCACCCCCCTGATGTTTCCTCTCCTCAGTCCCCTTGGTCGGATTCTCCTCAGGGAACACAGACTGGCGTGGTCCTCCTGTCACCTGGGCTCCCCCTGGGGACTGGAACCTTCTGGAACCCTCCCTCAGTCTTTATAACTCTCCCGGTTCCTCGAAACAGTCACTCTAACTGTCACCACGCCCCCCATGACCAACGGTTTCTAAAGCCCTAAGCTGCTGTAAAGTCCTTTGCTCACACTCCACCCTGCCATCTAATGGTCATCCCAAGGTACTGCACGTCCACTACACTTTCCTAGTTGTTTCCCCACTGTAATCACTGACTCCTACCTACACTGTGCAAACCTATCTTTCTTCACTCTGACTAGTCCGTCCGTCCGTCAGGTCACCTTCCCTACACAAACATGAATCATCATCATTAAGTGATCCAGACTGTTGGCTGATGAAACTGGACTGGGTGGTACTGGCAAGCATGCTGGTAACATTATCTGCTATCCAACCGACCACCTATTCGTACTGGTCTGGTTTTAGAAGTGGTGTCCCCTGCCTCTCTGCAAAGTGGGACAGGAAGCTATATGTAATGGATGGGCATGTTGCTTGTGCTTCAGCAACACCGGTCCAGGGTGTTAGAAGGTGGGTGGAGATGGAGGGTTAGAGCTGGAGAATAGAAGGGAAGTCAGGAGGAGTCTTCCTGTAGGGGAATAAGGGGAAAGACGTGCATAGGCAACCTTCCCTTAGGGGAAGGAGGGAAGAGATAGAATTGTACAGCAGACCCCTGATCTGAGGGGCTGCTAGTACGGACTGAAGGACTGAAGGAAGCTCCCTGAAGTGGGAAAGGGATTCCCAGAGGCATGAGTGAGAGAGTGCTCCCCGTGGGGCTCGTTCCACACTGACAAAAGTCAGGTAGGGGAAAATCCAGATTGCAGAAGGGTCTCAGCCACTAGCCTAGTGGAGTGGACAACAGGACTCAGCTAGAGAGCTGACAGCTGTGACAACTTTAGGGGCCACAGCCAACTACCACAGTTATCTTCTCCAGAAAGGCATCCAGAAAGGATCAAGGAAACGCTTTGGGCACGTTATCCGACAGGGTTCGCAGCTGCTGGCCTGGGACACTGACTGTGAGGTGCTGGGAGGGAAGAGGAGTAGAAATCAGCACTGTGAGACGGGCAGGGAAGGCATATACTGACAGGGAGTTCTGTAAAAGGTGTTCTCTATCTGCTTGGAAGTTGGTTGGATCCCTCACCTGGAGGACGTAGCACCAAGTGGGCATCTGTGTGCACCAGAACTGTGAGTAAAGCCTTGGATCTGCATTCAGCCGTGTCTTCTGCATTCTTCCTGCGTCACCTTCTCAGCACTGCTAAATCCATTGCTTCACACTACATCACCAACTTCCTCAACATCTACTACAACTGCCTTGGGACTAAGCTCTGCCTGTGGAGAGCTATTGCAACTCTGCTGCATTACACCATCAGTCCCAGAAGATCTGCAATACAGCGCTGGTCGCCTCTGACCAGATACCACAGGTGGCGTCACAAACTCTTAATACCAAAAACTCTTTACTTTTCATCCCTTGTAAATATACCCCTTTTATTGGACGCCCAGGGCCACGGACCGGGTCACCGCTGCTGTGACACTGCCCCTTTAAGACACCGGCCCAGTACCGAGTAACCCATGGCCCTGGTGCTCAATCCATTTTGCCAACATGATTGGGCATCTTTGGATAATATATGTGTAGCAGATACATATTGGAGGACTGCTGACAGTCAGGCAACAGTTTTTACTAATCTGGTATATTCATGGTAGGGTTTTATTCCAGGAAATACAGCATGACGATGATGATAAAGATGTTTATGAATGAAACCACATTTTTCATCATACAAGGAATCACAAATGATCCATACTTTGACATCATTATCTTCTTCTTGGTTCTTCTCATTTATCTCACCACTCTCATTGGTAATATGACCTTCTTTTTACTGGTCTGCTTTGATCATCATCTCCACACTCCCATGTACATTTTCCTGGGTAACTTGTCCATTGTGGATATGCTATGTTCCACCATCACCCAGCATAATGTCCTTCTAAGCTTCATCAGCAAAGACAAGTCTATTACCTATACATCATGTATGGCTCAGATGTACATGTTTGGATCTCTAACTGGTCATGAGTTATTGATATTGACGGCTATGAGTTATGATCGCTATGTTGCCATCTGTAAACCACTCCTTTATCACAATATCATGAATAAGAGAACATGTGTTATTCTGACTTGTGCCTGTTGGACGTGGGGATTTTTACAAGTCATGCCACCACTTGGGGTATTCTACACCTTTACTTGTTACTCATCCATTGTGATCAATCACTTCTTCTGCGACATTCTTCCATTGATGAAACTATTGTGCAATGACATTTCATTACTACGTACCTTCTTTTTTATGGAGTGTTTAGTTCTTATAGGCTCTACCCCATTCATTTTAACCTTCATTTCCTACATTTTTATCATTCGTAACATACTGAAGATACGTTCCACCACCGGGAAACGTAAAGCCTTCTATACGTGTTCCTCTCACCTCACAGTCGTTTTATTGCTCTACACAACTCTTTTCAGCCAATATTTGTCCCCAGACCTTAAAGACTCAACAAAACTGTTTGCTCTATTTAACACAGCTGCTGTCCCTCTACTAAACCCATTGATTTACAGCTTAAAGAATAAAGATTTCAAAGCAGCTTTCAAGAGGAACTTCATCCTGCTGAAATGAAAACCCTACAACTTAATGTGTTGTATGCATTTTTGAACCAAAAAGCATACATATATCTCAAAGACAATCCATGCGTCTTCTTCAGAGTCCACAGAAAGCCAGAATTGTCCCATAATTGTTTCCTAATTGGTAGTGTAGAGCTATAACCCAGGTCCTTAACCCCATCCAACAATTTTTCTCTGATTGTTCCACTCCAGGTTTTGGCTTACAAATACTTGAGGTAAAAAAAAAATCAACAAATACTCAATGTGTTCATGTGACCTTGGCACCAGGAGTGGAGCAATCAGTGGAAAAGTATAATAGAAACATGTCACCACTTTTGCATTTTTTACCCAATCCTGGTTTTGGTTTACAAATATTGAAGCTCACCAAATAGTTAACGTGTGAACATAGCCTAGCACATCCCATTCTACAAGCATAGACAATAATATGGAGTCTTTTCCCTTGCAGCTATAACAGCTTCGGCTCTTCTGGGAAGGTTTTTTACAGGATTATGGAGGTGTCTGTGGGAATCTTCATCTAGAAGAGCATTTGTGGGGTTAGACCCTGATATATAGGAGAGGTTTGGCTCACAATCTCCTTTGTAGATCATCCCAAAAGTGTTGGATGGGTTTGAGGACCTGGTTTTGTGTGGCCAGTCAGGTTCTTCCACCAAACTGCCCCGTTCATGTCTATATGGACCTTGTGCAGTGGGAACAGTCATTGGGGTTATGAATAAACCATCATCTCCTTTATGAATAACTAGCTGAAGAGCCCGGCGCTGCCCGGGCATAGTAACTAACTGTGGATAGTTATAACAAATTATAATTATCCTCCATCCCATAGTCCCGTGCCCATATACCCAACATACCTATCCTTCCCATAGTCGAGTGCCCATATACCCATCACACATACTCCATCCCATAGTCCCATGCCCATATACTCATCATACATATTCTCCATCCCATAGTCCCATGTCCATATACCCATCATACATATTTGTCATCCCATAGTCGAGTGCCCATATACCCATCACACATCCTTCATCTCATAGTCCCATGCCCATATACCCATCATACATATCCTCCATCCCATAGTCCCGTGCCCATATACCCATCACACATCCTCCATCCCATAATCCCATGCCCATATACCCATCACACATCCTCCATCCCATAGTCCCGTGCCCATATACCCATCATACATATCCGCCATCCCATAGTCCCGTGCCCATATACCCGTCATACATATCCTCCATCCCATATTCCAGTGCCCATATACCCATCACACATCCTCCATCCCATAGTCCCGTGCCCATATACCCGTCATACATATCCTCCATCCCATAGTCCAGTGCCCATATACCCATCACACATCCTCCATCCCATAGTCAACCATTATGACATCATAATGAGCGGCGGGGCTTTCAACCTATGATGACATCAGCGTCGCCATGGCAACCATTATGACATCTTAATGAGGGGCAGGGCTTGATACACACACTCTTTTTTCCCCATTATGTAGATAGGGGCAAAATTGTTTGGTGAATTGGAACGCGTGGGATTAAAATTTCACCTCACAACATAGCCTAGGATGCTCTTGGGATCCAGACGTGTGACTGTGCCAAATTTTGTGGCTGTAGCTGCGACTGTGCGGGTGCCAATCCCGGACATACATACATACATACACACACTTGAGCTTTATATAATAGATTGATCTTGAGTCATATTTGGCAGCGCATCATATCCACAAAATCTATTATTTTAAATGTCTTTGCTGTCACTAGTTTGACCTGTGGATCTGTGGCAGCCGACTAAGGATCTTACGTACTTTTACTCCTCACGTATCAGTTGAGTGTATTTGGAGTATTATTCCTAACTCATCCATCGAATAAGACCCTATTCTGCGCTTCTTTCTTCCTATAGTATGGATCAGTGATTAATTTCCTGTTGACATTGTAGAGAGCCAAGCATTCAGAGATCCATGTGTGTGGCATTGAGTCATAGACTTTCCTGTAGTCAATCCAGGCTGTGCTGATATTGGTCTGTCTGGATCTTGAGTCATGAGCAACTGCTCTATCTACTAGGAGCTGGTGCTTAGAGCCTCAGGTGTCGTTCCCGATGCCTTTCTGAGCTGGATTCAGGTACTGGTTCATAAGGTTCTGTAGCTTGGTGGCTATGATGCCTGACAGGAGTTTCCATGTTGTTGTAAGGCAGGTTATTGGATGGAACTGTTCCTTTATGAGGATCCTTCAAGATCAGTACTGTTCTACCTTGTGTTAGCCAAGTTGGATGGTGGCCTTCTTCTAGCAGTTGGTTCATCTGCTTTGCTTTGCCATGCGTTCATGTACCGCTGTTAATTTCTTTAGCCAGTAGGTGTGGATCATGCCTGGGCCAGGTGCTGTCCAGCTCTTCATGTTCTTGATCCGATGTTGGATGTCTGCTTCTGTAACGGTGACTGGTTCTTGCTCTAGGTGGTTGCTGTGTTTCTTTCTCAGATCTTGCAGCCACATTGCACTGGTGTTGTGTGTTTTTTCCTTCTCCCATATGTCCCTCCAGTATTGTTCATTCACTGCAATTGGTGGAGTTGCTGCCTTTGTGATGTTGTTCTGTAGTTGGGAGTACACTTTGGATGGTTCTTTGGAGAACAAGGCATTTGTCTTCTTGGCCTCAGCTTCTCTAATGTATCTCCCTAGTCTTGCAGCGAGTGCTGTGAGCCTTTGCTTAGCAGTCTCTAGGGCTTCAGCTGGGGTACTTGTCCAGCTTGGTCTTATTCATGATCTTTACACCTTTCTATATTTGTGTTAGTTGGCTGACCTCCCTTCATGTCACCTTGATTTTTGTCTCCAGCCTTCTTTTCCAAGGGGGGCACATACTTCTGTGGTTCTTTCTGGTTGTATAGCCAAGCATTTCCATGATTGCTGAGGCAGTAGCATAGATCAGTTTATTTGTTCGAGTTATAGTGGAGGTAGGTATTGATGCAAGTACTCTATTGGCATCTTCTAGCATACTGTCTGGTGGTGTTACTTTGCTGGGCCTTGGCAGTCGATGTTGTTGATGATATTTAGTTTATCTAAGATCTTCTGTTTCAGACCAGCTGCAGAGCTCTCTAGTTGCATTATTGGATCAGGATCTTCAGGAGGTTGCACATATTGTTCTTCCAGGTCTTCATGTGGGGTGGGGATCTGCGTGTGTGCAGTGAATCCATGTCAAGCTGTGATAATAGCTTTCTCTATATGATATTGAAACGTTGGGTGACTAGTTGTTTCTCAGTCAGTGGACATACGCTTCATATATCCTCTCTCATTTGGTCTGCTGTTATAGTAGCATTTCATCAGATCCAGGTTCTCTTGCCTTGTCCATGAATGGTTTGTTCCAGTAGACCACTTATCATCAGATTGTGCTCGTTCCACGACATCTGAAGAGGACCTTGTTAATCCGGGCGATGTCCAAGCCTGCATGACTCTCTTTGTTCATGAAAATGATGCGCCCCAGAGGCCATGGGATACTTGGCACCGTGGCCGTTAACTTCAACGGGAAATGTCACAATGGTAGTGACCCGGTCCGTGGCCTCAGACGGTCATGTAAAAGGGGTAGAATTGGATGGGGATAAAGTTTATGTAGTGATTTGTGACGCCAGTTGGAGTGTTCGACTGTAGTATAGCCGGCACTGCAGATGATCCCTGGGGGAGTAGATGGTGATGGCAGTGCAGATGTTAAACCCTCTCCAACCAGGGCAGACCCCCAGAGATTGTAATGCATGTAGAAGGCATGGAGTAATAAGGCAGGAGGCAAGGAAAGTCACTTTATCATTTACTGTAGTTCAAGTGCAGTTCAGAGGAGATATTACAACTCTCACCAGGTTACAGTCTGCTCTGGAGAATGGGAGTTATCTTTCCCTGCTGTGACTCAGTGTAACTTCCTGCTATTCTAATCCCTTCTGGGACCAAGGCTTCCCGGAGTCTAAAACGTCCGATATAGCCTCTACTCACTGTATTTCTCCTTTGGCAACTTGCAGCATGGATTCTAGAATCATAGAATCATAGAATCATAGAATCGTAGAGTTGGAAGGGACCTTCTGGGCCATCTGGTCCAACCCCCTGCTCAAAGCAGGATTCGCTAAATCATCCCAGTCAGATGTCTGTCCAGCCTCTGTTTGAAGACTTCCATTGAAGGAGAACTCACCACTTCTCATGGCAGCTTGTTCCACTCATTGATCACTCTGTCAAAAAGTTTTTTCTAATATCTAATCTGTGTCTCCTCCCATTCAGTTTCATCCCATTGCTTCTAGTCTTTCCTTGTGCAAATGAGAATAAAGTTGATCCTTCTACAATGTGACAGCCCTTTAGATATTTGTAGACAGCTATTTAGTCTCCTCTCAGTCTTCTCTTTTGCAAACGAAACAATCCCAAATCTTGCAACCTTTCCTCATAAGACAGGGTTTGCAGCCCGGTCACCATTCTGGTTGCTCTTTTCTGAACTTGCTCCAGTTTGTTGATGTCTTTTTTAAAATGTGGTGCCCAAAACTGGACACAATATTCCAGATGAGGTCTGACCAAAGAGGAGTAGAGGGAAATAATGACTTCACGTGATCTAGACTGTATGTTTCTGTTAATACATCCTAGAATTGCATTTGCCTTTTTTGCTGCTGCATCACACTGTTGACTCATATTCAGTCTGTGATCTATTAGTATACCCAAGTCTTTTTCACATGTGCTGTTGCTTAGGCCTATTCCTCCCATTCTGTATATGCTTTTTTCATTTTTATTACCCAGATGTAGTACTTTGCATTTTTCCCTGTTAAAAACCATTCTGTTAGTTGCTGCCCACTTCTCCAGTTTATCTATATCTTTTTGAATCCTCTCTCTCTCTTCTCTAGTATTAGCTATCCCTCCTAGCTTTGTGTCATCAGCAAATATAATCAGTTTACCCTCAATTCCTTCATCTAAATCGTTGATAAAGATGTTGAACAATACAGGGCCCAGGACAGAGCCCTGTGGTACCCCACTTGAGACATTCTTCCAACTGGATGTGCAGCCATTTACGACCACTCTTTGGGTCCGATCACTAAGCCAGTTATAAATCCACCTAACAGTTGCCTTGTCCATTCCATACTTAGTCATTTTTTCAATAAGGATTGTATGAGATACTTTGTCAAATGCTTTGCTGAAGTCAAGATATACTATATCTACAGCAATTCCTTGATCCACCCAATCAGTGATTCCGTCATAGAAGGAAATTAAGTTAGTCTGACATGACTTATTAGTTACAAACCCATGCTGACTCTGTTTAATCACTTCATTCTTATCCAGGTACTGACATACATGTTGTTTAATAATTTGTTCAAAGATCTTTCCTGGTATAGAAGTCAGACTCACCGGCCTATAGTTGCCTGGGTCCACCTTCTTCCCCTTTTTGAAGATAGGAACAACATTTGCTCTTCTCCAGTCTTCTGGGACTTCTCCTGTTCTCCAAGAATTTTCAAAGATTATGGAGAGGGGTTCAAAAATTTCTTCTGCTATCTCCTTTAGTACTCTGGGGTGTAATTCATCTGGACCTGGAGACTTGAATTCATTTAGGTTAGCTAAGTGTTTCCTCACTATCTTTCTGTCTATAGATATCCTGGATTCTTCTATTCCCTTAATAGGACAGTGAAGAACAGTTGATGTTACATTTCCTTTCTGAGAGAAAACAGATGCAAAATAAGAGTTTAAAAGTTCGGCCTTCTCAACATTCTGTCTTACCATTTCATCATTTTCATCCTGTAAAAGTCCTATATCATCTTTGACTTTTCTTTTACTTTTGACATATCCCCAAAATCCTTTATTATTGCTTTTGACATCTCTTGCAAGCCTCAATTCATTGTCAGCTTTAGCTGTGTGTGAGCAGCTCAAGTCTCCACTTGCACTATCCTTCACTGATCCTAGTCCGCTGCAGTTTTTCCAGGGAAAACACGATGCTGTAGGTTGTATAAATCCACACAGTCTCTCAGCTTACCATCCTGCTCTGAAAGCATGGATGGTCTAGGGGCTGGTCCCTGATGCTTCTTAGTTTTTTACTCCTAGATGAACTACATGACAAAACAGTACATATTTAACCCTTTTGTGACGATAAAGATGCAGGGCACCACATTCCCCCTAGTTAAAGGTAGCACGTCCTCGGGCTACACAAGGAACATAAGCATATAACAAATGACATAACACTTAACCTGGGTATGGGTGAACATTCACATTAACTGAGTTGAGTTGTGGATTACAGCCCAAAACTACTTCTGATTGGTTGGATCGTCCCTGAGTGCAGCTGCAGGGCACACAGACCATATTAGAAAATTCACTGCACTGGCTGTTTTAGATGGCTTCCTGCCAAGGCACAATGAACAATTTTTCTTCTCAAGTTTATGAGTCTTTACAAGAGTTCTTGTAGTAGAAAAAGGCATAATAACTACTGAAATCTCACATTAGTCCATGTGGGCACAACTTCTTTAACATTTTTAATAACGTTACCTAAGGCAAATTTCAATGTTAGTACAACTCAAAACTAAATTATTAATCTTAGAATATTTTACAAATCATTTCTATAGCGAGAAGTGGTTTGGCCCTGTGTGCTACGTTGTGATCTGTGCAAGATAGGAATACTAGATGACTTCCTACGAATCTTTGAACCTACCATGGGTACAACAGGTTCACTGCTGACTGTGGGCAAGCTTTCTGATTCTTCCTCATGCACAGTGTTAGTGGTTGGCATTAGCGACTCATCGCTTCCAGAACAATTTGGTGTCTCTGGTAAAGACCTTTGTGGGAACACCATCACTGGAACTACCACTGCGTTGTTTACTTGTAGCCAAGAACTAGGGAATTCACCTAGAACAGTGTGAATCTTTGCATCAGTCTTTTCCTTTAACTGAGGATCTTCCTTAGTCTCAACTCTTTTACGCAATTGTGCTGGACATACTTTCAGATTGTCTCTGGATACGGCAGTACACGTTTTTCCGCCGTCTTTGGAGATGGTACATACTTTACTCTTTTCAGAGCTAGATGTTGAATAGTGTAAGGCTGAGCCTCCCATTGGTCATCTAACTTGTGGTTTCTTCTCTTTTTCTTCAGCACTTGTTCACCTGTTGGTAAGGGGGTTGCCACAGCATGTCTATTAAAGTTCCTTTCCTGTTTTTGCCTAGCTTGCGCAAGACTTTCCTCTACACATTGTTGAACTTTTTGATACTGCAGTTGTCTTTCTATATTCCAATCTGTGTACAATTGGCTGGATATGGTTTCAGGAGTTAGGACTCCCATTTCCAGGTCGATGGGGAGTTTACCTGGCCGTGCTCACATCAAGTAAGCTGGGGCATATCCTGTTGCGCTGGTTGGGATATGGTTGTACATTTCAATCAAATCAGGTAATTTCTCAGGTCATTGGTTCCTTTCTTCCAGTGGTAGGACCTGCAATAAATTGATCACCAGATGATTTAGTTTCTCGCAAAGACCATTGCCTTGTGGGTGGTATGGTGTAGTTTTGATCTTTTTACATCCATAGAGGGAGCAAAATTCTTGAAAGACTTCTGCTTCGAAGGCTGGACCTCTGTCTATCAGCACTTGATCTGGGTAGCTATGGGGTCTGCAGAAATATTCTTGGAATGCCTTTGCAGCTGTTCTTGCTGTTTGGTCTTTCACCGGAACGACCACTAGGAAACGGGAATAGTGCTCCACTATTGTTAAGGCGTAGGTATACCCTGATCGGCTTGGGGTTAGTTGCACATGATCTAGGGCCACCAGTTCCAAAGGTTGTTTAGTGATGATGGGCTTCGAGGGGGCCCTTTGATTGGCAGAATTCTTTCTTCTGAGATTACATGGGCCGCATTCTCTATACCACTGTTCAATAGACCGTCTCATACCTATCCAGAAGATGCGGTCGCGGATGACTACTTCCAGCTTGTTCCCACCAAAGTGTCCCGCTTGATTGTGGTAAGCTTCCAAAGCCATAGGCACATCTTTTCTGGGGACCACGATCTGCCATACCAGTTCTTGCGTACATGGGTTAATAGCTCTTCGGATCAACTTGCCTTCATAAAGGAACAGCTTCTTTCTCTCTTTCCACAACTGTTGGACATCTGCAGGCGCATCAGGAGCTGGAGATGAATCAGCTTCTCCAAGGAGTTCTTTGACCATACATATAGCCGGGTCACTGCTCTGTGTCTCTGCCCAACCATGGTGAGGTAGTGGATTAAGGGAAACTTCATGAACGGCAAGACTTCTTCCTGTCACGTGGTTAGAGTCTTGGGAGGCACCGTGGCGGTGGAAGGCCGGCATTTCTATTTCACCCAGGTCTTCTAGATCTTCTGCTGGAACAGGAGCATTTGGCATACGGGACAAGGCATCGGCATTGGCGTTTTTAGTGCCAGCTCGGTATTTAATGATGAACTCATAATTGGACAACCGAGCCATCCATCTTTGTTCCAAGATGCAGAGCTTGGCAGTCGCCAGATGGGTTAATGGATTGTTGTCCGTATAGATGGTAAATTTGGATGTGGCCAAATAGTGCTTGAACCTCTCGGTCACTGCCCAAACGATAGCCAAGAATTCTAGCTTGAAGGAGTTATAGTTGGTAGAGTTCTTCTCAGTAGGACAAAGCTTCCGACTGGCATAAGTGGGTCACCCCCGCGCGTCCCAGGGCTGTGGGGTACTCGGTACCTGGCCGGTGTCAGGGGGGAAGGTGTCACAGCAGCGATGACCCGGTCCGTGGTCCTGGGTGCCCAATGAATTGGCCAGAGAGATGTTGCTATGTTACAGTTTATAGGAATTGTTCATGACGCCACCTGTGGTGCTTGGCAAGTGTCATGTTAAGCCAACGCTGCGTGCAGATCCACTGGGACTGATGGTGTATGCAGCAAAGGTGTTGAAGCTCCCCACAGGCGGAGCTGTAGTCCCAGGGCAGTGTAGAAGGAGCAATGGCGGGGAGACGTAGATGGTGTAAGTACACGGGTACTCAGATGTAGCGGTGCGGAATAACTGGAGGACACTAGGGCGTGCGGTTCCAAATCTTTACTCACTGTTTGCAGTTCACACACATGCCGGCCTCCGCACTGTGTTCTCCAGGTCACGGCTCCAGCCAATCTCCAGGCAAGATAGGATTCTGCTTCCCACACTCCGCCAACATGTACCTTCCTGAACGACTCCTCCAATGCGCCTTTAGGTGCAAAGCACTCCAGTACTTGGTTACCCTGGAATGCCTCTCTCTCTAGGTGTTCCTAGTCTCTACTTGTATGACAGACAGCTGTAGCCTGCTCGGGGAACTCTAGCTCTAGAGTCCCGGCTCACTATTAAGGTGCTGTTGTGTCCCAAGTCTATGATGGGAGCAAGGCGTTAGCGGCTCACTACTCCACCGGTGTCTGTTGCTGGACATGAAGATCTGATCAACCTCAGGGACCGGGCCCCGGCCTTTGCGCTCTGGACTGGAAGGATTATCTATCTTTCTTCAACCAGCTTCCCACCGTCCTTCTATTCTCCTTCGTTTCGATCTGTTCTATCTCTCTTATGGAAGGTCAGATTATCAATCTTATCAGTCTCTCTCTGTCTTTCTCGTGCCAGCAGCCCAGATCACTGGGACCTGCTGCAGCATGTCCTTCAGACATCCATCTTCGTTCCTCTCCAACTCTGTTCTCCGACTCTCCCTAACTCTCACTCTTCCTACTCTTTTGTATCATCTTACTCCACCCGCCTCCCTGCACATCTCGTGTTACGAAGCAGGGTTCCTAGAGGGGTGCTCTGCTACCCCCAGCCTGAAGCAGTTAGGTGGCCCCACTGAACTATCCTGTGTGTGGAATGCAGGTGTGGAGTGTGGTCAGGATCTCCCACCTTACCTGGATGGTGGGGCACTACACCTTAGGAGAAGGTGCAGTACCTCTGTGGCAACTGAAGCCTCAGGGGCGCCACATAAGCAATGACTTTCTCCTTACCCTGCTGCACTTGAGATAGGACAGCTCCTAACCCAACATTGCTGGCATCGGTGTGCAGGATAAATGGCTCATCATAGTCTGGATATGCTAAGATCTCTTCTCCAGTAAATGTTTGCTTAAGGCTGTTGAATGACTCATCCAACCTAGCATTCCACTCAATCAGGGGACTCTTGCCTCTGGCCTTTTTGGCCAACAGGACATCTTGGAGGAAAACGCCACTGATTCTAGCAAGCCACCTCCTACGGCTACTAGACGCAAGCGTTTTTCCAGCCACTGTGGGCACCGGTTGCCAAGGTGACCAGATTGCCGACAAACATGACTATACACAGGAGCTCAAGCGGACTGGGGCCAAGATCCCGCACTGGAAGCCCCCGGATGCTCGGACGCCCGATCGGGAGATTCCAGAGGTTTAGTAAAACTAGGTGCCAACCTAAACCTCTGCCTACACTGGGACCACTCCAACCTTCTCTCGGTAAAGCGAAGGTCTATGTGAGAGGAGACGGTGATAAGCTCCTCCAGTGTGGCAGGAACCTCCCTAGTGGCCAGGGCATCCTTCACATGGTCAGCCAGACCTCTCCAGAAAGCTGGAACGAGGACCTTATCTGGCCGCTCCAACTCTGAAGACAGAGTCCGGAACTGGATGGCGAAGTGACTGACCAAGGACGAACCATGTGATAATGCCAGCAGCTGGAGCGCAGTGTCATGGGTGGCTTGCGGTCCCAAGAAGAGCCGCTTCAGAGCAGCCAAGAACTGAGAAGCGCCCTGTACCACTTGATCACCACAATCCCACAGCGGTGTGGCCCACTCTGAAGGGAATCGTGCCACCAGGAGCTTCAGCTGTATAGAGCACTGGCTCACTAAGCCCCTACATGAAGCACTATCCCCCAAGAACTTCTCGGGCAGCGGGAGACGGGACAAACTCGGAGCAGGGATGGCAGTGGTCACACGGGAGACAGCGTCGGTGGCTGCCTGAACAGCGACTGCAGTAACATCCGCAGCTGAGGCTGAACGCTCGAGAGCCACCAACCTGCCCTCCAGCTGCCGGATGTACTGCAGCAGTAGCTGTTCGCCCACCATTACTAGCCAGACCCTGGTACTAGTATAATGTTAGGCTGGCGGAACGCACCAAATAATAAAATTGACAATGAGGTGCGTTCGCAGCCTGGGGTCCACCGTGCAGAGGTGTAGAAATGCTGCTCAGTAATGGCGGAGGTTATACGGCAGACAATAAATGAACACACGTGGGTTAGCGTCACCCGGTATGTACAGACGCGAGTTCTGTTACTACACAGAACCGCGGTGCATCACAAAGTAAAAGCCGAAGCCTGTTAAGCTCACAGGACTCGGCCAGATGAGCACTAGAGTACGGACACAAGACTCTGTCCCAAGGACATGGGATTAGAGTCCTTCTAGTCCACTAGCGCTCGGCGCCGCTTCAGCGGTGCCAGCGCGGGATAATAATCCCAGATAAGCATGCAGGTATGCACAGAGCCGCTCAGGCAGACGCCTCTAATCGCCCAGGGTTGAGCCAGATAAGCACACAGGTTGCGCAAGGCGATGCACAGGCGGTAGCTGCCACTTGCTGCGGTACAATAGTGCCCTGCAGTGGGTGACACCATTGGACGCTAGTGTGTGCAGTATACTAGGAGCACAGTGGCATGAGCATAGCCACCCATTGGCGCTGACTCTAACTCTGAATCCATAACCAACATGCGTATCCAAGGAAGGGGAGTTATAATGAGTCAGTCACCAGATACATGCATCCATCATCATACACACAAATAAGCATAAGAGTCTATACTAGCGCATGACCGTGCGGCCATGCGACTCTTTTATAGCAGCATCCTTCCGGGACCTTCCTAGTGGTCCAATGGGAGCAGCAATAGGACCTGAGCATGTGACCTCAGACCTCCAATGAGAGGACTTCCCACGGGCATGCTCAGTGGACCGAAAGAAGGACTTAGTCCCAGGAGCTGCTCACTTCTGGCTATTGCAGTCTACTATAGCTGAACCCTGATTAGCAGCAGTAACCAAGCCAACAGTAGTAGACTGAGCAAGATGCCGGGAACGACGCATTTGCTGAGCATGCTCCTCTGCGGCCAGAGAGGAATGGGAGATGGCAAGGCTCCGGATTCCTCCTGTGCAGAGGCAGGAACCCGATGCCTAACACTAGATCACTAGCGTTAACGTGTTCCGTGCTGCTACAGCCAGTGTCGAATTTTGAACAAGGGTAGGTGTTTTTGCTGGGCGTAAAAGAATTATTATGGAAAAGGTTGAGGTGTACCCCACAGGGGAAAATGTTTGACAGCCAACACACTTAATGTATGGGCATTCCAAGTCTAGGAGACCCACCCCTTTAAATTGGGCATAGTTTTGAATCAGGCCTTCCTCCACGTCTCATCATACGCTGCCACTAGATCTCCAGCGTTAACGTGTTCCATGCTGCTACAGCCAGTGTCGAATTCCAAACAAGGGTGGAAGTTTTTGCTGGGCGTAAAAGAATTGTTACGGAAAAGGTTGAGGTGTACCCCACAGGGGAAAATGTTTGTCAGCGAACACACTTAGTGTATGGGCATTCCAAGTCTAGGAGACTCGCTCCTTTAAATTGGGCATAGTTTTTAATCAGGCCTTCCTTAACGTCTCATCATCCGTCTCCACTAGATCAACAGGGTTAACGTGTTCCATGCTGCTACAGCTAGTGTCGAATTCCAAACAAGGGTGGGTGTTTTTGCTGGGCATAACATACTTGTTATGGAAAAGGTGGAGGTGTATCGCACAGGGGAAAATGTTTGTCAGCCCAATACACTCAGTGTATGGGCATTACAAGTCTAGGAGACCCGCTCCTTTTTAATGGTACATTTTTTGTTAAGAGGCCCTCCTTCATGTTTCTTCCAAGGGGGGATTGGGGTTATTGGGGTGCATATGACTTGGTAGTGTCATGGTTTGATCAGGGTTCTTGCCCTGCACTCACAGGGTTAAGTGTACGTGGCCTCTTTCTGGATCTGGGAGGGGTATTTATACTCACTCTTTACCTGGGTTCTCTGTCAGCTATACTGTTATTCTGGCTGTGTGTCTGACGCCCCTGGTGTGCTTGTATATTGCATTGCTTGTTTGCTTCCCGTGTATGAGCCGGTCCGTCCCCTCACTCTGTACTCCGTCTCTTGTTTTGGTACTATTGTCTTTTCCGGTTCTGACCTCCTGGTATTGTGAGTTCATTTTCCCCTTCACCGTCGATGTCTGATGAACTCCCTCTTCTGGTGAAGGAAGGTAGTGAGGCTTATTACCAAACACCTGATCTGGTAGATGATGACTGGGTAACAGGAACTGCTGACTGGATATAAGGCAGCTGACGCCCTTCTGAGTCGCTGGTGATTTCTCTACTGGATTCTTGGAGACCAGTCTGATTCCTGCTTCCCAAAGATAAGTTTTTGCTCTGCTATTGAACTTATTAGTTTTGTTTTGCTTACCTTGTTTTTTGGAGTTCAGCCATTCCTGGTCGGGGGTGTGCTGAGTTCCATTTTTGTCTCTGTTCAGTTTGTCTCTTTGCTCTGTTTTCAGAATTTACCTGAGTGCTGATATAGTCTTTTTGAAGTCCTAGCGACTTCAGGGCCTGTTTTTCCTATCAGACTGTTGGGACATTTTTTGGTAGGGTTTTTTACGGATTGCAGACAGCAGCTTTTCTGTCCTGTCCTTTTTAGTTAGCTTGGGCCCCATCGTTTGCTCAACCTATCTTTCTATCTGTGTTAGTGTTTTCATCTTGCTTCACCGTCATTATATGTTGGGGGCTGCCTATTGCTTTGGGGTCTGCTCTGGGGCAGTTTAGATTTCCCCTTTCTTTCTTTAGGCCTATTTAGTTCTCCGGCTGTGATCGAGGGGTCTAGGGCATCGTAGGAACCCCCCACGGCTTCTGTTAGTTGTTGTGGATAGGATCAGGGGTCTGCAATCCGATAGCTACCAACCTCTCTGGTTTTCTGGACTTAGCTTGTATTTTTGTTTTTTCCTCCTTCGGTGACTCAATCATAACATCCTGGCTTGGCTATCGTTACTCCATTACAGTTTGTCCCTATTGTACCGTCTATTGCCTGTTCTGGTTTTCCGATCTATTGCTACGTCCCGACTATCAATTCTCTCTAACCCTTTGGTACTGTCGTGCGATCTCGTGCTGTGACCTCGGCTTGATCTGGTTTCTGTCTCTGTCTATGCCCCTTGGTAACATTGTTCAGTAGTTACCTTTCTAGGAGTTTCCCTGCAGCTCCTAGCTCTGTGGAGCTTAGGCCACACCCCCAGCAGTCACGTGCTTCAGGTCCTGTGAGCCTAGAGCATGCATCGTCACCACTGCTGTCCCGCTCTGCAGGTATCTTTGTGCACAGTTTTTGTACTCAGGACACGCGCACTGGCTCAGTGAGCAAGTGCAGTGCGGTGTTCCTGACAGGTAGCAGGGGAGGCATTGCAGTCAATGCATAAGAAAACAGAATGGGAGCACAAAATGAATAATGTGAAGTGGATTTTCCTGTGCCCATCCAGTATGTGGGTTCAAAGGCTTATTGGGGTGCATATGACTGGGTAGAAGGGCAGGCCTTGCAGTCAATGCATTAGAAAAGAGTTTGGGATTATGAAATGCATAATGTGAAGTGGATTTTCCAGTGGCCATCCAGTACATGGCTTGAAAAGCTTATAGGGGGGCATGTAACTTTGGGGCAAGCCAGGCCTTGCATTCAATGCAACATATTTTCTGGAAGCCCTCCTGGACCTCTACTGAAAGGGGTAATAGTGTGCATTTTAATTCTTGGCAGCCCATCCACTCACTGCATAGGCAATAACAGTTTAGGAGACCCACTGTTTAATAATGGCCCTTTAAGAAGATTAATGCCCCCTGATGCCCCGGCAAAAATAAGCTCTGTGACTTTGAGTCCCTCCTTCATAAATGAAACAAGATGTGTCTGCTTATGTGTCACATGCCACATGGCCAGCTAGGGTTGTTAAATGTTACAATGACATTTCCCAGTGAATGCATTTATATTGGTTGAAAGCAATGTTAAAGTTGAAAAACTCTTCAAAAACACTGCGTCTGAACATAGCCCGAGTAGTGGAGGAATATTTTGGTATGGGGTTAATTATTTTGCCTTATATACAAGTCATTAACCTGGAAAGGATGTACCCTAACATATTTCCAAGTAAAATCCGTTTTGGTATATTTTTTGGTGCATCGGTAAAAATGGCATGAAACTCTGACAACATTGTTTAAAGCTGTGAATTAGGAGTTAGGAATGATTCCAGGGGCTATCCCCATGATGTCCCCTAGTCATTTGAGCAGTGTTTCCATCATTTTCAGATGTTTTTAGAACCCCCGGGGGGATCACGGTAAAAATGCTCGGGTCTCCCATAGACTTACATTGGGCTCGTTCTGTCCGAGTACCCGAGAATTCCAATTTGCTTGACCCAAGCAAAGAGCACCTGAGCATTTTAGTGCTTGCTCATCACTACCTACCACCACAGGAAGATGACCCAGCTGTTCATACCAACAACTATGTGCAGAAACAGATTCCTGCAGCGCACACATTCTCCAGTGACGTTCAACCCAAAATTGCGGAAACGTCCAAGTTAGCCCAACTTATGGTGCCAGTGTTATCCACAGCATCCGCAGAGACCCAAGACCAATGCCATGATGTGTCCCCTCAGAAGCAGTTATCACTGCAAGATGGCCACAAGGTGCACTCCAGCCCGCCTCCACAGTTCAAGCAGCAGTCATCAGAATCTCCAGAGATTAAACCACAGCTCAACCCTGCAGCACACCATTCTACCCAGGAACAATTCACCCCTCCATGCCACACAGATTATACATCCGAGGGGCACTGACTCGCCCCCAGAGGCCGTGGGGTACTCGGTGCTGGGCCCGTTGATTTCAATGGGAGATGTCACAGTGGCAGGGACCCTGTCCGTGGCCTCAGGCAGTCAATATAAAAGGGGTAGAGTTATGGGGATAAAGTTATTGAGATGATTCGTGACGCCACCTGTGGTTCCTGGTCAGTTTGACCAGCGCTGCAGGGTTGCTTTTCTGGGACAGATGGTGTGGTGCAGCAATGATGTTGAAGCTCCCCACAGGTAGAGCTGTAGTCCCAGGGCAGATGAAGGGAGTTGGTAGATGGTGAGGTAGTGTAGAACGAAGGATCCAGCAGTGCGGGGAACGTGGCGCAGAAATAAGTGGTGGACACAGTGGGATGTAGTTCCAAGGCTTTACTCACAGTCTGGTGCACACAGATGCCCGCTTCGGTGCCGTGTCCTCCAGGTCAGGGGCTCAGCCAACTCCTAGGCAAGATAGAGTACACCTTTCCCGCTTCGGGGACTTCCTACTCTCAGGTCCCGGCTCACACACGTTGCTATTGTGCCCCCGAGTCTTAAGTGGGAATAAAGTGGTGACAACTTCTATTCGTCCGGTTTCTGCTGCAGGAACTTCAGTATCCATACAACCTCGGAGACCGGACTCTGGACCATGCGCTTTAACTTAAGGAAGGGCTCTGCTCTCACCCTTGTCCTCAGTTCTCTTCTCCCCACGTTCCGTACTAATCTATCTTCCTTCTGAAGAATTAGGCTTTCTCTTTTCTTTCCCATACCAACAGCTCCAGATCACAGGAGTCTGCTGCAGCACTTGCTTTCACTCCATCCATCTCCGGGGATCTTCTCTCACCAACTAACTCCTTCCTAACCTTCTTCCCTTCCTTGTGCAGTCTAAGCTCCACCCGCTTCCCCAGCACCCTTTGTGAACCAAACAGCTGACTTACAGAGTGCTCCACTATTCTAAAGTGTCTGTGCTGGGTGCAGGTGTTGGAGTGTGGTCAGGTGTCTCTACCTTACCTGGATAGTGAGGTACCACACCTCAGGAGGAGGTGCAGTACCTCTGTGGCGACTGAACCCTCAGGAGTGCCACAGCACCACAAGCTAATACGGTAACGAGGAGTGAAGGATCAGACATATCCGAGTTTGCAAGGTTCATGGTGAGCAGAGAGCTAATCAACACCAGTCTCTTGAAGTTCGACGACCGTGCAGAGAACTACAGAGCCTGGAAAGCAACCTTCAAGGCTGCCATTGCTGACCTCAACCCATCCACGGAGCAGGAGCTCAACCTCATGGTCAAATGTTTAGGTCCTGAATCCACAAACCGTATCAAGAGTCTTAGGACCATCTATGTGGGGCATGCTGAAGCAGGTCTCGCTGTGGCCTGGCAGAGACTCGAAAGGACTCATGGCAGCGCTGAAGCCATAGAAAAGTCCCTATTCAAGAGACTGCAGAATGTTCCAAGGATCAACCTTAAGGAAGCCCACAAGCTTCTGGATTTAAGTGATCTGCTTATGGAGCTGGAACTTGCAAAAAGAGACCCTCGTCTGTCTGGACTGAGCTACCTGGACACTGCCCATGGGGTGAACCCAATCATCTCAAAGCTGCCACATAGTCTGCAAGAGAAGTGGGCAGTGTGCATCTCCAGGTACAAAAGGTCACATGATGTAACCTTTGCTCCGTTCATTCAGTTCTGCAAGTTCATTGACGAACAAGCCCAGATGAGGAATGACCCTAGCCTAGACTTCCTGGAGTCTAAAGGGGGTTTTACACATAGCGATATCGCTAGCAATATCGCTAAAACGTCACCGATTTTGTGACGTAGCAGCGATATTGCTAGCGATATCGCTATGTGTGATACTTACCTCCGCTGTCCATCACTGATCGCGCGAGATCGGGCGGCTCCATTTCTCGTCGTCTGCTTCCTGCTGGGCTTCCTGCTGTGTGAGACGAGCGACGCTGGACGCGGGCGGGAGGACGTCTGGATCGCTGTGTGTGAAAGGTAAGTATCGTGCACTGCGTCGCTGCTGCATCGCTGTGAGATCTTTCTGTGTGAAAGCTCACTAGCGATCATTTAGCGATGCACCAGCGATCCTGACCGGGTCGGATCGCTGGTCGAATCGCTGGTGCATCGCTAAATGTAAAAGGGCCTTAACACTGCAGCTTCAGCAATATCGTCATCAAGGTATGAAAGTGTCACACATAGACGCAAGAATTTGAGAAACAGTGTAAGCATCAGAAAGACTAGCCTGCCACCACCTGCAGTGCCTGCCGATACTCTTTCTTTTCCAAAGATTTTATTCTTTTAAACAATGGGGAGAGGGGAAGACGGGGGGGTGGGGAGGGATGGGAATGGGAAGAGAAGGAAAGATAAGGGGAAGTAGGGAAATTACAAGTAGACATCATGTACAGAAAATGCAAAACATGCATTAATGATGTCATTTTACAAACGTATCTTGCCAGCGCCTAAATACGTAGAATACAAGATTGTACAATAGAATGATAATAGCAATAAAGAACATAAAAACACACAAATGAGCATAATGAGTGTCATTACAGATCTAAGAGGGATAAATCTTTCAATCATGAGTGTCCCATTCACAAAAAAACCACACTCATTGAACAAATGTAAAGGCTTCAGGTCCAAAACCATGCAGGAGCGCAAGAATATCCTCAGCGAACTGGGGGTATGTTTCAACTGCTGCGCCTCATTAGAACACATGGCCAAGGACTGTAAATCTGCCACTAAGTGCGAAGTGTCATAGCGATAAACATCCATCAGCCTTGCATCCAACCTCAGGCACCAGCGATCCAGCAGTCGCAGTTACCTCTAGTCCAGCAACAAGCCATGACGGGGAGCCACAGAATCACATAAAGTCCACCACGGCTGTCTCCTGCTCATGCTCAGAGGTATGTGGAGAGATCTAAGATGCTAAATGCTGTGCCAGAACATGCCTAGTCATAGTTTACATCCAGAAAAGCATCCAGAGAGGGCAGTAAGAATGTATGCCATCATTGACGATCAGAGCAATCGATCCCTAGCTGGACCTAAGTTCTTTGAAGCCTTTGGAATCAAGAGACCAGCAATGCACTATACTCTGAACACTTGCTCGGCAGAATAGAGACTAGCGGCAGAGGGGCACAAGGTTTCATAGCTTCTATTAACGGAGATGTAGAAATACCCCTACCTACGTTAATCGAATGCAATCAAATACCCAACCAAAGGGATGAGATCCCTACCCCGGGAGCTGCTGTCCACCAACCACACTTAAGGCACCTAGCTAGTGTTATCCTACTTTTGGACACACGCTGAAATCCTACTTCTGCTTGGCAGAGATAATTTAAGGATACATAAGGTCCGCCAACAGTGTAATGGTTCTGACTACGCCACCAACGCCCAGAGACTGGACTTGGGGTGTATAGTCATAGGAAATGTTTGCTTGGACCGAACAGGAGTCGATTCCTTTAACACTTACTTACACCAGGACGGATGCACTACTTTCTGCAAACCATGCCCTCATCACTGTGAGGTGAAGGAGAAGCCTCCAGACCCCGTACAGCTGCCTGATGTCATCCCTTCTCCCTATGCAGATGACTTGGGAAGATCCGTATTTCATTCGACTAAGGATGACAACAAAGTAGCCCCATCAATGGAAGACAAGGAATTTGTCAGGATAATGGACAATGAGTTCCTTAAGGACAAGACTAATCGCTGAGTTGTTCCCCTACCCTTCCTAGCTACCAGGGTAAGGCACCCGAACAATCATGAACAAGCCTTGTCCAGATTCAACTCTCTCCAGCGCACACTAAGCAACAAACTGGAGATGAAAGAGCACATTGTCACCTTTATGCGGAGCCAGCACCTCCCTTAAAGGAAAACGAGGAATGCTGGTACCTACCTTCATTCGGGGTATATCACCCACGAAAATCTAAGCAAATTAGAGTTGTTTTTGATTCAAGCGCCAAATATCAAGGCATATCTCTCAAAGATGTCCTACTCACGGGTCCTAATCTTACAAACAACGTAGTAGGAGTGTTGATGAGGTTCAGGAAAGAGCCCATTGCCATCACCGCCGACATTGAAAAGATGTTCCACTGCTTCATAGTAATAGAGGACCACAGAAATTTCCTCAGGTTTCTGTGGCACAAGGACAATGACCCCAGCAAAGAAATTATAGAGTATCGCATGATGGTGCACGTATTCGAGAACAGCCCTTCGTCAGCTATGGTAACATATGGCCTGCGGAGAACCGCACTAGAGGGAGAGTCCGAATATGGAACAGAGACTTTGTAGAGAAAGACTTCCACGTAGATGATGGACAAAATCTCTACCCACGCTTAGACTGCACAAAATTGTCTCAAACAGCCCGGCTGTCATGAAAGCCTTTGAGTCAAGTGACCACGCACCAGGTTTCAAGGACATAGACCTGGGACCAGACCACTCGCCTGTGCAGAGAAGCTTAGGCCCGAGCTGACGCCTTCGGTTTCCAAATCAACTGTGCAGACAAACTATTCACTAAACATGGTGTCCTGTCAGTGGTGAACAACTTCTACAATCCACTGGGATTTGTGGCACCAATTAACATGCAAGGTAAATCCCTTCTGAGACAGCTTTCCGAAACCGTCAAGGACTGAGATGCCCCACTCCCTCCTGATAAGGAACCAAAATGGGAAACCTGGAAGCAGTCTTTGTGTGCCTTGGATGAGATCTGCTAGCACTAGGTCGGAACTCCATGGGTTCTCAGACACATCCACAGAGGCCATTGCAGCTGTTGCCTACCTGAAGGTGATGGGATCCGACAATCAAGATCATGTTGGGTTCGTTTTTGGCAAAGCTAAATTGGCTCCCAAGCCTGACCACACTATTCCCAGGCTTGAACTCTGTGGGACTGTGCTTGCATTAAAACTTGCAGACTTTATACAGCATGAGCTGAACACCAACATAGATGACGTACAATACAACAATGACAGTAAGGTCATCTTAGGTTACATTTACAACCAAACAAGGTGATTTTACGTGTACGTCAGTAACCACATCAAGAGAATAAAGAGGTCTTCCAAGCCTGAACAATGGCATTATATCCCATCTGAACTTAATCCAGCAGACCATGCGAATAGACCTATGTCTTTAAGTTCTTTTGCTAACTCTTCTTGGCTTGGCTTTCTTTGGCTTTCAGGTCCGAAGTTTCTGCTGGAACAGAAAGGAAGTGAATGTGTCCAGGAAGTCTTCAGCATCCAGGATCAGGATGACGATCCAGAAGTCAGTGCTCTGGCCACAAACACTAAACCAGCCTCCAACCTCGGTTGCCAGTGCTTTGAACGCTTCTCCAATTGGATGAAACTCTTCTAGACTATTGCAAGGTTAGTCCACATTGCAAGTTCTTATCACAACTCACAGGCAGACAAAGACTATCATGGTTGGCACGTATGCCATAAACCGCTCTCTGCAGAGGATAGCTTTCACTGCAAGTCCCTTATAATACATTACATCCAGCAGAGCGTATTCAATACTGAATGGGAATGCTTAAACCACAAACAGCAGATCCCTCTGAAAAGCCCTATTGCCCATTTGAATCCAGTAACGGACAGCTTCGGTTTGCTGAGAGTCGGTGGTGGAATAAACAAACTAGAGACAAACTTGAGGTTTCAGAGCAACATCCTTGCATTATTCCCAGTAAATATCACATCACCGATCTACTGATCTGGCACTTTCATGAAAAGACCGAACACCAAGGCAGGCAGATCATAGGGGGCAAGTTACGGTCTGCAGGACTTTGGATCATAGGTATGAAAAGACGTGTAGCGGGATCAGTTTCTTTACCCTTACTTTGCTTGGCAAATGCAGTCCAAGGTCCAGATTAAAGATGGCACAGGAGCTGGCTAGCCTGGAAGCAACTTAGGAGTCTCTCTAGGCAGATGGGTTGTGTAGTCTCCTTCCTAGCGCTTAGCTTTAGGTACTTGCAGTACTGTGTTACACTGAAGTTCCACTTGCTTATTCTCTCTAGAACTCCCTCGTATGGCAGACAGCTGTAGCCTTCCTCTTCTGGCTCACTCGTCGCTGTTGTGCCTCCGAGTCTTATGTGGGAATAGAGCATTTACAGCTTCCTTTTCCTCCAGTTTCTGTTGCAGGACCATCAGTGTCCGTACAGCCTTGGAGACCGGGCTCCAGATCATGCGCTATGGCTGGGAATGAGCCTGAACTCTCTGCTCAATCTCCCAGCTCTTCTCCTCACGTCCACACATGTTGCCCTCCTCACACCAACTCCTATCTCCCTTCCTGGCCCCCAGAGAGCAGCTCTTCCCCCAGGTTTGGTTCAGAGCTCCCTCTGCTGACCTGGAAAGGAACTGTGTTGTGTGTTGTGGTTAACTGCCAGAGAGACCCTTTATTGCTTCCAAGCATGACATCACACTCCCTAGGAGGAAGGCAATGCCACTGTGGTGACCATACTCCTGGGGGCGCCGCATTCTCCCCTAGTGCAATTCAGTACTCCTGGACTGAAGGTAAAACATGTAAACATATAAACAATTATAAATATAACAAGATTTCCAAAAAAATAAGAGAAAAAAATACAAAAAACAAAGATCAAATATAGTCCTGATGACGATTAGTCCAAGCGTCAATGTCCATGGTGCAATGCCTGAGCAAGTTGGTGAACTATTTACAAGTAGAGTTTTGACCACACATAGTCCTGTGGTCCAATTGTCCATCAAGACAAAATAAGATCTTCAAAAAGGTTCTTACAGAGTCTCTGTAGGCACAAAACTTGAAACGTTGCATATTTACAGATTAACAGTTACAAATCTTATCTATATGCGGAACCTTAAGGGTGGAATACCTTGGGTGCTACGGACAGCCCTACTTAGCACTGGTGTTGTTGGGGACCTTACTGGATGCCTTGTGCTAACTACTACTGGTGTAGTGTGTGTTGTACTGGCCACATTACTGTTGGTTCTGCATAGCACAGGGATACTAGATTTCCTAGGACCACTTCTAATCACTGTGGGCATGACAGATTCACCACTGGCAGGGTGAGAATTCTCTTGTTCCACTGCTGGTGTAGCATCCGCTGCTTGTACTTGCTGATTTTCAGAGTGGTTTTGAGTCACTTCTTCTTGCACTACTAGTTGGGGAAAGGTCAAAACTGGCACCACTATGGCTTGATTGGCTCTAGTCCAATTTGCAGAGAATTCTCAGAGTATAGTGCTGACCTTTTCTTCTTCTGCTTCCTCTATGGGCTGAAGGTTGTTTTGCTCTTCCATTCTGCCCTTTAGTTGGTCAGGGCACAGTTTCAGATGATCCCTCGATACTGCTGATGAGGCTTCTCCTCCATCCTTACTGATAAGGCACACTTTGGTGTTGTCAAAGTTTGATGGTAGGACGGTGTAGGGTTCAGCTTCCCATTGGTCATCCAATTTATGCATCCTTCTTTTTCTCTTTAGAACTTGTTCTCCTGGTGACAAGGGAACTGCAGGTGCATGTTGATTGTAGTTCTTTTCTTGTTTTTGTCTCGCCTGAGCTAGACTCTTTTCTAGACACTCTTGTACTCTACGGTACTGCTGCTGCCGTTCTGTATCCTAGTCAGCATCTGGTGATGTTACCTCAGGTGTCAGGACTCCCATATCCAAATCAATAGGCAACTTGCCAGATCTCGCTCTCATTAGGTAGGCTGGAGTGCAGTTGGTGGAATTCACAGGAATGTGATTGTAGAGATCGACCAGATCTGGCAACTTCTCTGGCCACAGATTCCTCTCCTCCAAAGGCAAGGTCTTCAGTAGATCGATCACCACCTGATTCATCTTTTCACACATGCCATTGGTCTGTGGATGGTACGGTGTTGTCCTGATCTTCTTGCAACCGTACAAGTTACAGAATTCCTGGAACACTTCCGCCTCAAAGGCTGGACCTTGATCTGTAAGCACTCGCTCGGGATATCCGTGTGGTCGACAAAAGTGCTGTTGGAATGCTCTGGCTGCTGTCCTGGCTGTTTGATCCTTGACAGGCATGACTACCAGAAATCTCGAGTAGTGGTCAACGATGGTAAAAGCATAAATGTAGCCTGAACGGCTTGGGACCAGCTTCACATGGTCCAGGGCGACCAACTCAAGTGGTTGTTTGGTTATTATTGGCAGTAAAGGAGCTCGCTGGCTGTTACGGTCCTTCCTGCTCAGGTTGCATTCTCCACACTCCTGACACCAATTTTCAATGGCCTTCCTCAAACCAGCCCAGTAGAATCTCTCCCGGAGCAAGGCCTCCAACTTCTTCCATCCGAAGTGTCCAGCTCCATTGTGGTATGCTTTCAAGACCATTGATGCCTCCCTCCTTGGGACTACCACTTGACAGACCAGCTCATGAGTGCGGGCATTGATACTCCTCCGACACAGCTTTCCCTCATAGAAGAACAGCCTGCCTCTTTCCTTCCACAACTGCTGGGTTTCTTCAGGAGCATCTGGATCTGGGCATGAGTCAGCTTGTGACAGTAGCTCCTTTACCAGGCGGACTGCGGGGTCACTATCCTGGGTTTCTGCCCAGTCATGATGAGGCACTGGATTTAGGGTGGCCTCTTTCATGATAGACCGTCTATTTCTCACTCCTTGAGCACGTTGGGCCGCAATTGGCCTGTGGAAGGCAGGTAACTCTATTTCTTCGAGTGCCTCAGGGTCTTCTCCTGCATCTGGCAGATTATGCATTCTGGACAGCGCATCAGCATTGGCATTCTTGTGCCCCGCTCGGTACTTGATGGTAAATTCATAGTTAGACAGCAGGGCCATCTATCGCTGCTCCAGTGCACCTAGTTTTGCAGTTTCCAAGTGAGTCAATGGGTTGTTGTCCGTGAAGATGGTAAACTTGGCTGAAGCTAGGTAATGCTTGAATCGTTCAGTCACAGCCCAGACTATGGCGAGGAACTCCAGCTTGAAGGAACTGTAGTTGTCAGGGTTCCTTTCAGTGGGACGAAGCTTCCTGCTGGCGTAGGAGATGACTCTTTCTTTGCCATTCTGTACCTGTGACAGTACTGCTCCCAGTCCCACAATGCTGGCATCAGTATACAGAACAAATGGTTGGTCATAATCTGGGTAGGCCAGAACTTCATCTCCTGTGAGAGCCATCTTCAGTCGAGTGAAAGACCTCTTCAGTTCCTCATTCCATTCAAATATAGGACTCTTCTTTATGGCTTTCTTGGGCTGGCCCACCAGAAGATTTTGTCTAGGCGTGGCTATCTCAGTGAAGCCTTTGATGAACCTTCGGTAGTAGCCTACCAACCCGAGAAATTGACGTACTTCATGGAGGTTGCTGGGCTTCTGCCAGTCCCGGATGACTGTGACTTTGTCATGATCCGGTGCCACACCTTCTGCAATCACTACATGACCGAGGTACTGTAACTTGGGCTTCCGGAGGTGGCATTTGGAAGGCTTCACTTTCAGGCCAAAGTTGGACAAGGCTTCAAACACCTCAGCCAGGTGCTTCAGATGGTCTTCATAAGTCTTGTAGAAAACAATGACATCATCAAGGTATAACAGAACTGTCTCGAAGTTCTTGTGTCCAAGACAGCACTGCATTAGCCGTTGAAATGTCCCTGGGGCGGTGCAGAGCCCGAACGGCATGTAGTTGAACTCGCAGAGACCGATTGGTGTGGTAAACGCTGTTTTCTCCATATCTGCCTCTGCCACGGGAACCTGCCAATACCCACTAGTGAGATCTAAGGAGGAAAAATAGTTAGCAGTTTTAAGTGCGGCTAATGACTCCTCAATTCTGGGTAATGGGTAGGCATCCTTATGTGTAATGCTGTTAATTTTTCTGTAATCAACACACATTCTCATGGTACCATCTTTCTTTTTCACAAAGACTATTGGGGCTGCCCAGGGGCTACAACTGTCTCTGATCACCCCAGCCTCCTTCATTTCCCGCAACATACTTTTGGCACATTGGTACTGTGTTGGGGGTATAGGCCGGTACCTTTCTTTAATGGGGGGATGATCTCCAGTGGGGATATGGTGTTGAACCCCTTTTGCCTTCCCAAAGTCTAGAGGGTGTTTACTGAATACCCGCTCATACTCCTGAGTCACTCGGTAAACCCCACTCTTTTGGTATGAAGGGGTGGAGTCAGTTCCCACCTGCAGCTGCTGACACCACTCCTCCAGCTGCTTTACAAAGCCATTGTCCTCCACCTGGTCGGATGAGACCAAGGGCTCTGCTGCCCGTATTGCATTGTTACTGACAGTAAACAGCTTAGCAACTGTGGCATACCGAGGTATTGTGGCCTCCTCCTCCCCACAATTCAAGAGGCGTACAGGTACTCTCCCTTTGCGAACATCAACTACCCCTCTGGCTGTCAGGACAGTGGGCCGGCTATCAGAGTACACTGGTTCTACCAAAGCTTGGTAATCTCTTCCTCTGAGGCCTATGGCTGCCCGACACCAAATTAACATTTCACATCTGGGGAGTATCGCAATGGGGAAAGAATCACTCACTCTGACGCTGCCAATTTCTCCACCAGACAGTTTACCTGCTGTCTTTGCATCAGGGCCTTGATCTCCTTCTGCAGGACTCGTTGTTCACTGGAACCAGCAGTCTCGGCCACCTGTTGCAACAAAACAATAACCTCGGCAAGACAATTTTCAATCACATTAGTACCATGGGTCATCATTGGGTTACATTCTCGTCGATCAATGTCTACAACTATCAGACCTTGAGATTTTAACTCTACTCGCCCCACTTTAATAGTAATCTCTTTACATCCTACTTGCGGCAAAGACTGACCATTGCTGGCAACTACTGTGAGTTCATCACTTGGGCTGCGAGTAAGTTCAGAGTCAGCCCAATACCTATTGTAAAGAATATATGGCATAGTTGTCACCTGATAGCCAGTGTCCAGCAAAGCGTTCATGGGGATGCCGTCAATCACCACTGGGAGGACCGGTCGCCCTCCAACATACTTGGCTCGCCAGTTCTTTGGGCCTTGTGGTCCTACTTCTGGGGGTTGGCCCTCTGCCCCAGGGGTTGCTCGTTTAAATAACAGAACCTTGCAATGTGGCCTGCCTTGTGGCAGTGACGACAGATGGGACGTCCGTCCGGATCATAGCGGTCGTTGTCTCTCCCTGGCGTGGCGGGATCCTCTTCTTCCATAGCCATGGGACATCCTCTGGACTGGAGGCCAGCTGGATCTTCTCCTTTGCTGACACCTGCAGGACTGCACAGTTTTGGCAAGTGCAGCCATATTTTTGGACCTGAAGACGCAGTTCGGCAGATGGGTATTTGTCCAGAGTCTGTGCATCAGCCTCCACAGGGCTGAGAGGGAAAGATGTTGCTTCTTGATGGTATGTGATCGCTGGGCGCCTAAGGGGCGCTGGACGGCTGACATTTGGTTCATGCAGCACCCGAATAGCCCTGTCTTTGAAGTCTGCAAAGTCTAGGTCAGGGTTTTGTAGGGCTATGATGCGCAGCTGTGCTCTGTGGGTACTGGATAGGAGGCCCTCAATAAATTGCTCCTTTAGCAGTCTGTCTCCATCTTTCACACTGTCAAGATCAATCTTCTTGATGGCTCGCAGCACCTCCTGCAGGTTAAGAGCATAGTCCCGTATACTGTCCTGCACTCTTTGCTTACACCCAAAGAATCTCATCTTTATTTAAGCTGCAGTACGGGTGTCAAAGGTGCTTCTTAGCTTAGCCAGAATCTTTTTAACAGTCTCTTTATCAGTGTCCTGCCAGGCTTTTACTTCCCTTTGCGCTGCACCAGTTAGCTGCCCAATAAGGATGTTCACTTTCTGGCTTTCAGACAGAGGATACACCTCAAACAAACTGCACAGTCTCTCTTTAAATTCACTCAGGGTATGTGACTCCCCTGAGTACTGCGGTAGCTAGGCCGCTCCCAGTACATAGGGCATGGACAGTGGCATTATGGGGACCGCTGCGGTGGGTGCTGATTCTTGTGGTGCTGTGGAGGCAGCGCTGGCTGCTGAATGCAGCGGCGCTATGGGAGCCACAGCTGCCCTGGGCCCTGCAGCTTGTGGCACTGTGGGGTTTGCAGTGGCGTCCGCCGCTGCGTCTGCTCTTGCTTCAGACATTCTCTTCCCCCCTAGTTAACGTTTGGCCAGGCCCTGGGTTGCGCTGGCTTACCGGCTGCCGCTCTGCAGGCTGGATGATCGGGGGACGCCGGGACTGCAAGCCTCGGCTTCTCACTTCCCGCACGCTGGCCTCTTCCTGCGCAGCACTTCACCTTTTCACGCTTTTCGGCTGGCTCCGCCCATGACGGCCCGCCCATTTGGGTTCCCGCGCACGCCAAGCAGCTGGGTAATGGCGGCAATTGCGCAGATAGTCTATGGCACACAACACAGTCTCTGGCACACAGGACCCGGGGACACCGGGCTCCGTAAATCCTGTTCGTGATGCCAAAATGGGTCGCCCTCCCAGGGCTGTGGGGTACTCGGTACCGGGCCGGTCTCTCAGAGGGGAATGTCACAGCAGCAGTGACCCGGTCCGTGGCCCTGGGTGCCCATGTAAAAGGGATGAAGTGATGAAATAAAGTTTATGAGTGAATGATTCGTGACTAGTGTTGAGCATTCGATACTGCAAATATCGGGTATCGGCCGATATTCGCTGTATCGGAATTCCGATACCGAGTACCAATATTTTTTCAATATCGGATATCGGAATCGGACGTTCCCATAATGCAAAGAGCCACTGCTGTGGCTCTGATTGGCTGCCGAAATGACGTCATCATGATGCGCGGTCTGTGCGCATCATGATGCGCAGTCAGTTCGGGCCTTCCGGGGGGGTCTATGCCGACTGCCCGGGGTTCTGTACCGGCCTGCCGGGGGTCTGTGCCGACTGCCCGGTGGTCTGTGCCGACTGCCCGGGGGTCTGTACCGGCCTTCCGGGGGGCTGTGCCGGCCTGCCGGTGGCCTGTGCCGACTGCCCGGGGGTCTGTGCCGACTGCCGTGGGTCTGTACTAGCCTGCCGGGGGGCTGTGCCGGCCTGCCGGTGGTCTGTACCGACTGCCCGGGGGTCTGTGCCAACTGCCCGGGGGTCTGTGCGGACTGCCGTTGGTCTGTACCGGCCTGCCGGGGGGCTGTACCGGCATGCCGGTGGTCTGTACCGACTGTCCGGGGGTCTGAGCGGACTGCCGGGGGTCTGTACCGGCCTGCCGAGGGGCTGTGCCGGCCTGCCGGTGGTCTGTACCGACTGTCCGGGGGTCTGAGCGGACTGCCGGGGAGCTGTGCCAACTGTCCGGGGGTCTGTGCAGGTTGCGGGGGTCTGTGCAGGCATCGTCCGATGGGACTACAAGTCCCATCGGGCGATGCCTGCTACCATGACGTTGATTGACACATTAGCCAATGATGGGACAGTAGTAGTCCCATCATCCGGCCTATGTGTTGAATGTAAAAAAAAAAAAAAAAAATACATACTACATGCTACATACATACTACATACATACTACATGCTACATACATACTACATACATGCTACATACATGCAACATACATACATACTACATATATACCACATATATACTACATGCATGCAACATGCATACTACATATATACCACATATACCGGGGGGATGTGCCGACTGTCCGGGGGGCTGTGCCGGCCTGCCGGTGGTCTGTGCAGGCTGCGGCGGTCTGTACCGGCCTGCCGGGGGGCTGTGCCGGCCTGCCAGTGGTCTGTACCGACTGTCCAGGGTTCTGAGCGGACTGCCGGGGGTCTGTACCGGCCTGCCGGGGGGCTGTGCTGGCCTGCCGGTGGTCTGTACCGACTGTCCGGGGGTCTGTGCAGGCTGCGGGGGTCTGTACCGGCCTGCCAGGGGGCTGTGCCGGCCTGCCGGTGGCCTGTACCGACTGTCCGGGGGTCTGAGCGGACTGCCGGGGGTCTGTACCGGCCTGCCGGGGGGCTGTGCCAGCCTGCCGGTGGTCTGTACCGACTGTCCGGGGGTCTGAGCAGGCTGCGGGGGTCTGTGCAGGATCGTCCGATGGGACTACAAGTCCCATCGGGCGATGCCTGCTACCATGATGGTGATTGACACATTAGCCAATGATGGGACAGTAGTAGTCCCATCATCCGGCCTATGTGTTGAATGTAAAAAAAAATAAAATAAATACATACTACATGCTATATACATACTACATACATGCTACATACATACTACATGCATGCAACATACATACATACATACTACATATATACCACATGCATGCAACATGCATACTACATATATACCACATATATACTACATGCATGCTACATACATACTACATATATACTACATATATACCACAAGTATGCAACATACATATATACTACATACACTCACTGGCCACTTTATTAGGTACACCATGCTAGTAAGGGGTTGGACCCCCTTTTGCCTTCAGAACTGCCTCAATTCTTCGTGGCAGAGATTCAACAAGGTGCTGGAAGCATTCCTCAGAGATTTTGGACCATATTGACATGATGGCATCACACAGTTGGCGCAGATTTGTCGGCTGCACATCCCTGATGCGAATCTCCCGTTCCACCACATCCCAAAGATGCTCTATTGGATTGAGATCTGGTGACTGAGGAGGCCATTTGAGTACAGTAAACTCATTGTCATGTTCAAGAAACCAATCTGAGATGATTCGAGCTTTATGACATGGCGCATTATCCTGCTGAAAGTAGCCATCAGATGTTGGGTACATTGTGGTCATAAAGGGATGGACATGGTCAGCAACAATACTCAGGTAGGCTGTGGCGTTGCAACGATGCTCAATTGGTACCAAGGGGCCCAAAGAGTGCCCAGAAAAAATTCCCCACACCATGACACCACCACCACCAGCCTGAACCGTTGATACAAGGCAGGATGGATCCATGCTTTCATGTTGTTTACGCCAAATTCTGACCCTACCATCCGAATGTCGCAGCAGAAATCGAGACTCATCAGACCAGGCAACGTTTTTCCAATCTTCTACTGTCCAATTTCGATGAGCTTGTGCAAATTGTAGCCTCAGTTTCCTGTTCTTAGCTGAGAGGAGTGGTACCCAGTGTGGTCTTCTGCTGCTGTAGCCCATCTGCCTCAAAGTTCGACGCACTGTGCGTTCAGAGATGCTCTTCTGCCTACCTTGGTTGTAACGGGTGGCAATTTGAGTCACTGTTGCCTTTCTATCAGCTCGAACCAGTCTGCCCATTCTCCTCTGACCTCTGGCATCAACAAGGCATTTCCGGCCACAGAACTGCCGCTCACTGGATTTTTTTTCTTTTTCGGACCATTCTCTGTAAACCCTAGAGATGGTTGTGCGTGAAAATCCCAGTAGATCAGCAGTTTCTGAAATTCTCAGACCAGCCCTTCTGGCACCAACAATCATGCCACGTTCAAAGGCACTCAAATCACCTTTCTTCCCCATACTGATGCTCGGTTTGAACTGCAGGAGATTGTCTTGACCATGTCTACATGCCTAAATGCACTGAGTTGCCGCCATGTGATTGGCTGATTAGAAATTAAGTCTTAACACACAGTTGGACAGGTGTACCTAATAAAGTGGCCAGTGAGTGTATATACTACATGCAACATACATACTACATATACCACATATATACTACATGCATACTACATATATACCACATGCATGCAACATACATACAGTCATATGTAAAAGTTTGGGCACCTCTATTAATGTTATCCTTTTTTCTTTATAACAATTTTGGTTTTTGCAACAGCTATTTCAGTTTCATATATCTAATAACTGATGGACTCAGTTATATTTCTGGATTCAAATGAGGTTTATTGTACTAACAGAAAATGTGCAATCTGCATTTAAACAAAATTTGACCGGTGCAAAAGTATGGGCACCCTTATCATTTTCTTGATTTGAACACTCCTAACTACTTTTTACTGACTTCCTGAAGCACTAAATTGGTTTTGTAACCTCATTGAGCTTTGAACTTCATAGCCAGGTGTATCATATCATGAGAAAAGGTATTTAAAGTGGCCACTTGCAAGTAGTTCTCCTATTTGATTCTCCTATGAAGAGTGGCATCATGGGCTCCTCAAAACAACTCTCAAATGATCTGAAAACAAAGATTATTCAACATAGCTTTTCAGGGGAAGGATACAAAAAGTTGTCTCAGAGATTTAACCTGTCAGTTTCCACTGTGAGGAACATAGTAAGGAAATGGAAGAACACAGGTACAGTTCTTGTTAAGCCCAGAAGTGGCAGGCCAAGAAAAATATCAGAAAGGCAGAGAAGAAGAATGGTGAGAACAGTCAAGGACAATCCACAGACCACCTCCAAAGACCTGCAGCATCATCTTGCTGCAGATGGTGTCACTGTGCATCGGTCAACAATACAGCGCATGCATAACGCCTTTTTGTATGACCAAACAACTCAATCTTTGTTTCATCAGTCCACAGGACCTTCTTCCAAAATGTAACTGGCTTGTCCAAATGTGCTTTTGCATACCTCAGGCGACTCTGTTTGCGGCGTGCTTGCAGAAACGGCTTCTTTCGCATCACTCTCCCATACAGCTTCTCCTTGTGCAAAGTGCGCTGTATTGTTGACCGCTGCACAGTGACACCATCTGCAGCAAGATGATGCTGCAGGTCTTTGGAGGTGGTCTGTGGATTGTCCTTGACTGTTCTCACCATTCTTCTTCTCTGCCTTTCTGATATTTTTCTTGGCCTGCCACTTCTGGGCTTAACAAGAACTGTACCTGTGTTCTTCCATTTCCTTACTATGTTTCTCACAGTGGAAACTGACTGGTTAAATCTCTGAGACAACTTTTTGTATCCTTCCCCTGAAAAGCTATGTTGAATAATCTTTGTTTTCAGATCATTTGAGAGTTGTTTTGAGGAGCCCATGATGCCACTCTTCATAGGAGAATCAAATAGAACTACTTGCAAGTGGCCACCTTAAATACCTTTTCTCATGATTTGATACACCTGGCTATGAAGTTCAAAGCCCAATGAGGTTACAAAACCAATTTAGTGCTTCAGGAAGTCAGTAAAAAGTAGTTAGGAGTGTTCAAATCAAGAAAATGATAAGGGTGCCCATACTTTTGCACCGGTCAAATTTTGTTTAAATGCAGATTGCACATTTTCTGTTAGTACAATAAACCTCATTTGAATCCAGAAATATAACTGAGTCCATCAGTTATTAGATATATGAAACTGAAATAGCTGTTGCAAAAACCAAAACTGTTATAAAGAAAAAAGGTTAACATTAATAGGGGTGCCCAAACTTTTACATATGACTGTATATACAACATATATACTACATGCAACATACAAACTACATATATACTACATGCATGCAACATACATACTACAGATATACTACATGCATACTACATATACACCACATGCTTGCAACATACATATATACAACATGCATGCAACATGCATACTACATATATACCACATATATACTACATGCATGCAACATACATACAACATATATGCTACATGCATGCAACATGCATACTACATATATACCACATATACTACATGCATGCAACATACATATATACTACATGCAACATGCATACTACATATATACCACATATATACTACATGCATGCAACATACATACAACATATATACTACATGCATACTACATATACAGTGGGGAAAAAAAGTATTTAGTCAGTCAGCAATAGTGCAAGTTCCACCACTTAAAAAGATGAGAGGCGTCTGTAATTTACATCATAGGTAGACCTCAACTATGGGAGACATACTGAGAAAAAAAAATCCAGAAAATCACATTGTCTGTTTTTTTTTCATTTTATTTGCATATTATGGTGGAAAATAAGTATTTGGTCAGAAACAAAATTTCATCTCAATACTTTGTGATATATCCTTTGTTGGCAATGACAGAGGTCAAACGTTTTCTGTAAGTCTTCACAAGGTTGCCACACACTGTTGTTGGTATGTTGGCCCATTCCTCCATGCAGATCTCCTCTAGAGCAGTGATGTTTTTGGCTTTTCGCTTGGCAACACGGACTTTCAACTCCCTCCAAAGGTTTTCTATAGGGTTGAGATCTGGAGACTGGCTAGGCCACTCCAGGACCTTGAAATGGTTCTTACGAAGCCACTCCTTCGTTGCCCTGGCGGTGTGCTTTGGATCATTGTCATGTTGAAAGACCCAGCCACGTTTCATCTTCAATGCCCTTGCTGATGGAAGGAGGTTTGCACTCAAAATCTCACGATACATGGCCCCATTCATTCTTTCATGTACCCGGATCAGTCGTCCTGGCCCCTTTGCAGAGAAACAGCCCCAAAGCATGATGTTTCCACCACCATGCTTTACAGTAGGTATGGTGTTTGATGGATGCAACTCAGTATTCTTTTTCCTCCAAACACGACAAGTTGTGTTTCTACCAAACAGTTCCAGTTTGGTTTCATCAGACCATAGGACATTCTCCCAAAACTCCTCTGGATCATCCAAATGCTCTCTAGCAAACTTCAGACGGGCCCGGACATGTACAGGCTTAAGCAGTGGGACACGTCTGGCACTGCAGGATCTGAGTCCATGGTGGCGTAGTGTGTTACTTATGGTAGGCCTTGTTACATTGGTCCCAGCTCTCTGCAGTTCATTCACTAGGTCCCCCCGCGTGGTTCTGGGATTTTTGCTCACCGTTCTTGTGATCATTCTGACCCCACGGGGTGGGATTTTGCATGGAGCACCAGATCGAGGGAGATTATCAGTGGTCTTGTATGTCTTCCATTTTCTAATTATTGCTCCCACAGTTGATTTCTTCACTCCAAGCTGGTTGGCTATTGCAGATTCAGTCTTCCCAGCCTGGTGCAGAGCTACAATTTTGTTTCTGGTGTCCTTTGACAGCTCTTTGGTCTTCACCATAGTGGAGTTTGGAGTCAGACTGTTTGAGGGTGTGCACAGGTGTCTTTTTATACTGATAACAAGTTTAAACAGGTGCCATTACTACAGGTTATGAGTGGAGGAAAGAGGAGACTCTTAAAGAAGAAGTTACAGGTCTGTGAGAGCCAGAAATCTTGATTGCTTGTTTCTGACCAAATACTTATTTTCCACCATAATATGCAAATAAAATGAAAAAAAAACAGACAATGTGATTTTCTGGATTTTTTTTTCTCAGTTTGTCTCCCATAGTTGAGGTCTACCTATGATGTAAATTACAGACGCCTCTCATGTTTTTAAGTGGTGGAACTTGCACTATTGCTGACTGACTAAATACTTTTTTTCCCCACTGTATACCACATATACTACATGCATGCAACATACATACAACATATATACTACATGCATACTACATATATACCACATATATACTACATGCATGCAACATACATACAGTCATATGTTAAAGTTTGGGCACCCCTATTAATGTTAACCTTTTTTCTTTATAACAATTTTGGTTTTTGCAACAGCTATTTCAGTTTCATATATCTAATAACTGATGGACTCAGTTATATTTCTGGATTCAAATGAGGTTTATTGTACTAACAGAAAATGTGCAATCTGCATTTAAACAAAATTTGACCAGTGCAAAAGTATGGGCACCCTTATCATTTTCTTGATTTGAACACTCCCAACTATTTTTTACTGACTTCCTGAAGCACTAAATTGGTTTTGTAACCTCATTGAGCTTTGAACTTCATAGCCAGGTGTATCAAATCATGAGAAAAAGTATTTAAAGTGGCCACTTGCAAGTAGTTCTCCTATTTGATTCTCCTATGAAGAATGGCATCATGGGCTCCTCAAAACAACTCTCAAATGATCTGAAAACAAAGATTATTCAACATAGCTTTTCAGGGGAAGGATACAAAAAGTTGTCTCAGAGATTTAACCAGTCAGTTTCCACTGTGAGGAACATAGTAAGGAAATGGAAGAACACAGGTACAGTTCTTGTTAAGCCCAGAAGTGGCCGGCCAAGAAAAATATCAGAAAGGCAGAGAAGAATGGTGAGAACAGTCAAGGACAATCCACAGACCACCTCCAAAGACCTGCAGCATCATCTTGCTGCAGATGGTGTCACTGTGCATCGGTCAACAATACAGCGCATGCATAACGCCTTTTTGTATGACCAAACAACTCAATCTTTGTTTCATCAGTCCACAGGACCTTCTTCCAAAATGTAACTGGCTTGTCCAAATGTGCTTTTGCATACCTCAGGCGACTCTGTTTGTGGCGTGCTTGCAGAAACGGCTTCTTTCGCATCACTCTCCCATACAGCTTCTCCTTGTGCAAAGTGCGCTGTATTGTTGACCGCTGCACAGTGACACCATCTGCAGCAAGATGATGCTGCAGGTCTTTGGAGGTGGTCTGTGACTTGTCCTTGACTGTTCCCACCATTCTTCTTCTCTGTCTTTCTGATATTTTTCTTGGCCTGCCACTTCTGGGCTTAACAAGAACTGTACCTGTGTTCTTCCATTTCCTTACTATGTTCCTCACAGTGGAAACTGACAGGTTAAATCTCTGAGACAACTTTTTGTATCCTTCCCCTGAAAAGCTATGTTGTTTTCAGATCATTTGAGAGTTGTTTTGAGGAGCCCATGATGCCACTCTTCATAAGAGAATCAAATAGGAGAACTACTTTCAAGTGGCCACCTTAAATACCTTTTCTCATGATTTGATACACCTGGCTATGAAGTTCAAAGCTCAATGAGGTTACAAAACCAATTTAGTGCTTCAGGAAGTCAGTAAAAAGTAGTTAGGAGTGTTCAAATCAAGAAAATGATAAGGGTGCCCATACTTTTGCACCGGTCAAATTTTGTTTAAATGCAGATTGCACATTTTCTGTTAGTACAATAAACCTCATTTGAATCCAGAAATATAACTGAGTCCATCAGTTATTAGATATATGAAACTGAAATAGCTGTTGCAAAAACCAAAATTGTTATAAAGAAAAAAGGTTAACATTAATAGGGGTGCCCAAACTTTTACATATGACTGTATATACTACATGCAACATGCATACTACATATATACTACATGCATGCAACATACATACTACATATATACCACATGCATGCAACATGCATACTATATATATACCACATATATACTACATGCATGCAACATACATATATACTACATATACCACATGCAACATACATACTACATATATACTACATGCATGCAACATATATATAATACATATATACTACATGCAACATACATACTACATACATACTACATATATACCACATGCATGCAACATACATACTACATATATACTACATGCATGCAACATACATATATACTACATATATACCACATGCATGCAACATGCATACTACATATATACTATATATACTACATGCATGCAACATACATATATACTACATACAATACATTCATACAATACATACATATAGACATACAGTACATATAACATAGAGTACATACTCACCATCACTTGTCACTTTGATCCCCAAAGCCATTGTCATCTATGGAATAAATATTAAAATAACAAAGGACCAATATACTTACCCCTGATCCGCAGAAGTCCACGGGTGTCCCACGACGATCTTGCGTGGAGAACAGCAGCATCAGCTGATGCTACGGTTCTCTACGGGCTCCAGGAAACCAGTGTCGGGAGGTAGGTATCCTTCCGTCCTGTATTCCTCCGCCACTGTAAAAAACAAAAAAAAGTCCCTAGTTTCATTTTATGGCATTGCTGTGTGAGAAATTTCCCACGCAGCTTTTGCCATAAAGTGAGACTAGGGACTTTTTTTTTCTCTTTACAGTGGCGGAGGAATACAGGGCGGAAGGATACCTACCTCCCGACACTGGTTTCCTGGAAGCCCGTAGAGAACGGTAGCATCAGCTGATGCTGCTGTTCTCCACGCAAGATCATCGTGGGACACCCGTGGACTTCTACGGATCAGGGGTGAGTATATTGGTGCTTTGTTATTTTAATATTTATTCCATAGATGACAATGGCTTCGGGGATCAAAGTGACAAGTGATGGTGAGTATGTACTCTATGTTATATGTGCTGTATGTCTATATGTATGTATTGTATGAATGTATTGTATGTAGTATATATGTATGTTGCATGCATGTAGTATATACAGTCATATGTAAAAGTTTGGGCACCCCTATTAATGCTAACCTTTTTTCTTTATAACAATTTTGGTTTTTGCAACAGCTATTTCAGTTTCATATATCTAATAACTGATGGACTCAGTTATATTTCTGGATTCAAATGAGGTTTATTGTACTAACAGAAAATGTGCAATCTGCATTTAAACAAAATTTGACCGGTGCAAAAGTATGGGCACCCTTATCATTTTCTTGATTTGAACACTCCTAACTACTTTTTACTGACATCCTGAAGCACTAAATTGGTTTTGTATCCTCATTAAGCTTTGAACTTCATAGCCAGGTGTATCAAATCATGAGAAAAGGTATTTAAAGTGGCCACTTGCAAGTAGTTCTCCTATTAGATTCTCCTATGAAGAGTGGCATCATGGGCTCCTCAAAACACTCTCAAATGATCTGAAAACAAAGATTATTCAACATAGCTTTTCAGGGGAATGATACAAAAAGTTGTCTCAGAGATTTAACCTGTCAGTTTCCACTGTGAGGAACATAATAAGGAAATGGAAGAACACAGGTACAGTTCTTGTTAAGCCCAGAAGTGGCAGGCCAAGAAAAATATCAGAAAGGCAGAGAAGAAGAATGGTGAGAACAGTCAAGGACAATCCACAGACCACCTCCAAAGACCTGCAGCATCATCTTGCTGCAGATGGTGTCACTGTGCAGCGGTCAACAATACAGCGCACTTTGCACAAGGAGAAGCTGTATGGGAGAGTGATGCGAAAGAAGCCGTTTCTGCAAGCACGCCACAAACAGAGTCGCCTGAGGTATGCAAAAGCACATTTGGACAAGCCAGTTACATTTTGGAAGAAGGTCCTGTGGACTGATGAAACAAAGATTGAGTTGTTTGGTCATACAAAAAGGCGTTATTCATGCGCTGTATTGTTGACCGCTGCACAGTGACACCATCTGCAGCAAGATGATGCTGCAGGTCTTTGGAGGTGGTCTGTGGATTGTCCTTGACTGTTCTCACCATTCTTCTTCTCTGCCTTTCTTATATTTTTCTTGGCCTGCCACTTCTGGGCTTAACAAGAACTGTACCTGTGTTCTTCCATTTCCTAACTATGTTCCTCACAGTGGAAACTGACAGGTTAAATCTCTGAGACAACTTTTTGTATCCTTCCCCTGAAAGGCTATGTTGAATAATCTTTGTTTTCAGATCATTTGAGAGTTGATTTGAGGAGCCCATGATGCCCCTCTTTATAGGAGAATCAAATAGGAGAACTACTTGCAAGTGGCCACTTTAAATACCTTTTCTCATGATTTGATACACCTGGCTATGAAGTTCAAAGCTCAATGAGGTTACAAAACCAATTTAGTGCTTCAGGAAGTCAGTAAAAAGTAGTTAGGAGTGTTCAAATCAAGAAAATGATAAGGGTGCCCATACTTTTGCACCGGTCAAATTTTGTTTAAATGCAGATTGCACATTTTCTGTTAGTACAATAAACCTCATTTGAATCCAGAAATATAGCTGAGTCCATCAGTTATTAGATATATGAAACTGAAATAGCTGTTGCAAAAACCAAAATTGTTATAAAGAAAAAAGGTTAACATTAATAGGGGTGCCCAAACTTTTACATATGACTGTATGTAGTATGCATGTTGCATGCATGTGGTATATATGTAGTATGTATGTATGTTGCATGCATGTAGTATATATGTATGTTGCATGCATGTAGTATATATGTAGTATATATGTAGTATGCATGTTGCATGCATGTGGTATATATGTAGTATGTATGTAGTATGTATGTTGCATGTAGTATATATGTATTATATATATGTTGCATGTAGTATATATGTAGTATATATGTATGTTGCAATCATGTAGTATTTATGTGGTATATATATAGTATGCATGTTGCATGCATGTGGTATATATGTAGTATGTATGTTGCATGCATGTAGTATATATGTAGTATGCATGTTGCATGTAGTATATATGTATGTTGCATGCATGTAGTATATATGTGGTATATATGTAGTATGCATGTTGCATGCATGTAGTATATATGTTGTATGTATGTATGTTGCATGCATGTAGTATATATGTGGTATATATGTAGTATGCATGTAGTATATATGTAGTATATATGTATGTTGCATGCATGCAGTATATATGTAGTATGCATGTTGCATGTAGTATATATGTATGTTGCATGCATGTAGTATATATGTGGTATATATGTAGTATGCATGTTTCATGCATGTAGTATATATGTTGTATGTATGTTGCATGCATGTAGTATATATGTGGTATATATGTAGCATGCATGTTGCATGCATGTAGTATATATGTTGTATATATGTATGTTGCATGCATGTGGTATATATGTAGTATGCATGTAGTATATCTCTAGTATGTATGTTGCATGCATGTAGTATATATGTAGTATGTATGTTGCATGTAGTATAAATGTTGTATATATGTATGTTGCATGCATGTGGTATATATGTAGTATGCATGTAGTATATATGTGGTATATATGTAGTTTGCATGTTGCATGCATGTGGTATATATGTAGTATGTATGTTGCATGTAGTATATATGTAGTATATATGTATGTTGCATGCATGTAGTATATATGTGGTATATATGTAGTATGCATGTTGCATGCATGTGGTATATATGTAGTATGTATGTATGTTGCATGCATGTAGTATGTATGTAGCATGTATGTAGTATGTATGTAGCATGTATTTTTTTTTTTTTACATTCAAGACATAGGCCGGATGATGGGACTACTACTGTCCCATCATTGGCTAATGTGTCAATCACCGTCATGGTAGCAGGCATCGCCCGATGGGACTTGTAGTCCCATCGGATGATGCCTGCACAGACCCCCGCAGCCTGCACAGACCCCCAGACAGTCGGCACAGCCCCCCCGGCAGGCCAGCACAGCCCCCCGGCAGGCCGGTACAGACCCCCGGCAGGCCGCTCAGACCCCCGGACAGTCGGTACAGACCACCGGCAGGCCGGCACAGGCCCCCGGCAGGCTGGTACAGACCCCCGCAGCCTGCACAGACCCCCGGACAGTCGGTACAGACCACCGGCAGGCTGGCACAGCCCCCCGGCAGGCCGGTACAGACCCCCGGGCAGTCGGCACAGACCCCCGGACAGTCGGCACAGCCCCCCGGTATATGTGGTATATATGTAGTATGAATGTTGCATGCATGTAGTATATATGTGGTATGTATGTATGTTGCATGCATGTAGTATATATGTTGCATGTATGTAGCATGTATGTAGTATGTATGTAGCATGTAGTATGTATTTTTTTTTTGTACATTCAACACATAGGCCGGATGATGGGACTACTACTGTCCCATCATTGGCTAATGTGTCAATCACCGTCATGGTAGCAGGCATCGCCCGATGGGACTTGTAGTCCCATCGGACGATCCTGCACAGACCCCCGCAGTCTGCTCAGACCCCCGGACAGTCGGTACAGACCACCGGCAGGCCGGCACAGCCCCCCGGCAGTCCACACAGACCCCCGGGCTTTCGGTACAGACCACCGGCAGGCCGGCACAGCCCCCCGGCAGGCCGGCACAGCCCCCGCAGCCTGCACAGACACCCGGACAGTCGGTACAGACCACCGGCAGGCCGGCACAGACCACTGGCAATCCGCACAGACCCCCGGGCAGTCGGCACAGACCCCCGGAAGGTCCGTACACCCCCCCGAGAGGCTGTACAAGGACAGAAAAGGGTTTTTCTTATTCCGATACCGGAAGTCCCATAGACTTGAATGGGACTTCCGGTATCGGAATCGGCGATACCTGATACTTTTTTCGTATCGGGCCGATACCATCCGATCCGATATTTTAGGGTATCGGATGGTATCGCTCAACACTATTCATGACGCCACATGTGGTGTTCGGTAATGAAGATGTTAAGCTGACGCTGAGGACAAATCCTCTGGGACAGATGGTGGGGTGCAAAAATAATGGTGTAGCCCTCCACAGGCAGGGCTGTAGTCCCAGGGCAGAGTAGATGAAGAGGATAGGTGTTGAGGAAGAGGGTGTAGTGTTTGGCACAGAGATGTAGCAGTGCTGGAGAGTTTGCAGGAAGAAGGCAAGGACACAACAGGGTGCAGTTTCTTTACCTTTACTTTGCTTGGCAAATGCAGTCCAGGGTCCAGATTACAGATGGCACAGGAGCTGGCTAGCCTGGAAGCAACTTAGGAGTCTCTCTAGGCAGATGGGTTGTGTAGTCTCCTTCCTAGCGCTTAGTTTTAGGTACTTGCAGTACTGTGTTACACTGAAGTTCCACTTGGTTATTCTTTCTAGAACTCCCTCGTATGGCAAACAGCTGTAGCCTTCCTCTTCTGGCTCACACGTCGCTGTTGTGCCTCCGAGTCTTATGTGGGAATAGAGCATTTACAGCTTCCTATTCCTCCGGTTTCTGTTGCAGGACCATCAGTGTCCGTACAGCCTTGGAGACCGGGCTCCAGATCATGCGCTATAGCTGAGAATGAGCCTGAACTCTCTGCTCAATCTCCCAGCTCTTCTCCTCATGTCCACACACGTTGCCCTCCTCACACCAACTCCTATCTCCCTTCCTGGCCCCCAGAGAGTCGCTCCTCCCCAGTTTTGGTTCAGAGCGCCCTCTGTTGACCTGGAATGGAACTGTGTTGTGTGTTGTGGTTAACTGCCAGAGAGACCCTTTATTGCTTTCAAGCATGACATCACACTCCCTAGGAGGAAGGCAATGCCACTGTGGCAACCATACTCCTGGGGGCGCCATACCAGTCTGCCTGGAGGAATGGAGTCATAATCCTAATCATCTCACCTCAAGTGCACTTGTGTTTGATAAATCCTCTCCATTTACTGAAGAACTACTTCATTGGCTTTGTTTTGTCTCTTTCCGCTTCCAACTTTTCCAAATACATTATCTGCTTAAAATTACTCATTAGCTCCCTCATAGCCGGGCTCTCGCCCGTAAGCCATCGATTCAGGATGCATTTCTTTGCTAGAATTGCTATATCATGCAGTACCGACTTCCTCTCCCTCCAACTTCCCACGTCCAAGTCATAATGGAAAATCCAAAGCATCAGATTGAGATCCCAGTCTTCCCCCCCATCCCCTTGCTAAAGTCCAGAAGTGATGCTCAGAACTTTTGTATCACTTTACATCCCCACAAATCGTGATACATATCCATGCGTCTGACCCATATTTCGGGCATTTCTGAATAACACCTGGGCTTGCTGATTGCATTGGAAATGGATATTAAAACCATGTATGGCCCTATGAATAATTCTGAAATGGGTGTCATGCCAATTTTCATTAGTGATATTTTTCCCTAATATACACCACCCCTGAGTAATAATGTCCATGTCTGCCAACTGCTTTATCCACACTTTTGTCCAAGTCTGTTTCCCTTACGGAGTTAACCAATCCCTCAGGACCCCGTATATTCTTGATATATTCAAACTGGGGAGATCACACTCCATCAGGATATCAAATTTGTTTTTAAGCAGTTCTTTAGAAACATCCCGCAGATCATGCAAAACAAAGTGATGTATTTGTGAATACTGCATACCCTGAAACTTGTTAAGTGCAAACTTCTCAGTCACTTCTGCTTCAGTCATCAATCTCCTTTCATTTACATGCATCAAATCTTTCATTCTCAGTACACCCTTCTCTCGCCATTCTTTAAATAATCTGTTCTCCTATTTTAAAATTTGGATGGGTTGAGATATTTGGATGGATTGAGATATTTGGATTCCTTCTACGGTAGTCCCAATTTTTTTCTTATCGCCTTCCAGGATACTATTGTGTCCCTAGATATCATTGAGTTCCTCACTGTCGAACCAAGACAGGACAGGGGGGAGTGTAGAACTGAGGCCAAGTCCCAAGGCTTACAAAATTAATTCTCCAAATCCACATCCGAGTGATCACATTTTCCGCGCAACCAATCAATCACATGCCTAGCCAAACATGCCAGATTATACCCCCTAATTTTGGGGACTTCCTTCCTCCATAGGGGACACAAGAGTACTCAAACTTATTCTAGTCCTCTTCCCTCCCCAAAGAAACCTTGTGAACACTCCATTCAATCTAGATATAGCTCCTTGTTTAAGTAACAGGGAAATCATCTGAAGAGGGTACAGCAGTCTTGGAAAGCTCATCATTTTAATCAGATGTCCTCTGGCCAAAAGTGACAAAAGCAGACCCCTCCAACCTCTCAGCTGCACTTCTATTTTCAAAAACAATGGATGATAATTTAGGGCATAAACCGAACCAGCCGTGCAGCCCAAGTGAACACCCAGGTATTTGACCAAGGATTTTGCTACCCTGATCCACCCCAACTTGGTGAGTTGACTATTATTTCTTGTCCCATCCCCCCTAGCAATAATAATAACTCACATTTGTTTTTGTTAAGTTTAAAACCAGAGAATTTCCCAAACTTCTCTATGAGCTTCAACATTCGCATATGATCTTTGTACGGATCAAACATAAATAACACTACGTCATCAGAAAACAATGCAGATCGGAGCATCCTATTTCCTATTTTGTTCTTCCTGTGGCTTTCTCTGCTATTAAGGACCCTCGTCAGGGGTTCAATGGCCATATTAAACAGTAAAGGTGACAATGGGCAGCCATGGCGTGTGCCCTTTCTTAATGGAAATACACCTGATAAAAATCCAGGTGTATACACTCGTGCCTGGGGGTTCGAATAGAGTGTCTGTATACAGTGGGGAAAAAAAGTATTTAGTCAGTCAGCAATAGTGCAAGTTCCACCACTTAAAAAGATGAGAGGCGTCTGTAATTTACATCATAGGTAGACCTCAACTATGGGAGACAAACTGAGAAAAAAAAATCCAGAAAATCACATTGTCTGTTTTTTTTTCATTTTATTTGCATATTATGGTGGAAAATAAGTATTTGGTCAGAAACAAAATTTCATCTCAATACTTTGTGATATATCCTTTGTTGGCAATGACAGAGGTCAAACGTTTTCTGTAAGTCTTCACAAGGTTGCCACACACTGTTGTTGGTATGTTGGCCCATTCCTCCATGCAGATCTCCTCTAGAGCAGTGATGTTTTTGGCTTTTTGCTTGGCAACACGGACTTTCAACTCCCTCCAAAGGTTTTCTATAGGGTTGAGATCTGGAGACTGGCTAGGCCACTCCAGAACCTTGAAATGCTTCTTACGAAGCCACTCCTTCATTGCCCTGGCGGGGTGCTTTGGATCATTGTCATGTTGAAAGACCCAGCCACGTTTCATCTTCAATGCCCTTGCTGATGGAAGGAGGTTTGCACTCAAAATCTCACGATACATGGCCCCATTCATTCTTTCATGTACCCGGATCAGTCGTCCTGGCCCCTTTGCAGAGAAACAGCCCCAAAGCATGATGTTTCCACACCATGCTTTACAGTAGGTATGGTGTTTGAGGGATGCAACTCAGTATTCTTTTTCCTCCAAACACGACAAGTTGTGTTTCTACCAAACAGTTCCAGTTTGGTTTCATCAGACCATAGGACATTCTCCCAAAACTCCTCTGGATCATCCAAATGCTCTCTAGCAAACTTCAGACGGGCCCGGACATGTACAGGCTTAAGCAGTGGGACACGTCTGGCACTGCAGGATCTGAGTCCATGGTGGCGTAGTGTGTTACTTATGGTAGGCCTTGTTACATTGGTCCCAGCTCTCTGCAGTTCATTCACTAGGTCCCCCCGCGTGGTTCTGGGATTTTTGCTCACCGTTCTTGTGATCTTTCTGACCCCACGGGGTGGGATTTTGCGTGGAGCACCAGATCGAGGGAGATTATCAGTGGTCTTGTATGTCTTCCATTTTCTAATTATTGCTCCCACAGTTGATTTCTTCACTCCAAGCTGGTTGGCTATTGCAGATTCAGTCTTCCCAGCCTGGTGCAGGGCTACAATTTTGTTTCTGGTGTCCATTGACAGCTCTTTGGTCTTCACCATAGTGGAGTTTGGAGTCAGACTGTTTGAGGGTGTGCACAGGTGTCTTTTTATACTGATATCAAGTTTAAACAGGTGCCATTACTACAGGTAATGAGTGGAGGAAAGAGGAGACTCTTAAAGAAGAAGTTACAGGTCTGTGAGAGCCAGAAATCTTGATTGCTTGTTTCTGACCAAATACTTATTTTCCACCATAATATGCAAATAAAATGAAAAAACAGACAATGTGATTTTCTGGATTTTTTTTTTCTCAGTTTGTCTCCCATAGTTGAGGTCTACCTATGATGTAAATTACAGACGCCTCTCATCTTTTTAAGTGGTGGAACTTGCACTATTGCTGACTGACTAAATACTTTTTTTCCCCACTGTATATCGTCTTATTCCACAAAACATACCCATCCCGTCTAGAACCCTCTCCAGCCACGACCAACTCACGTTATCAAATGCTTTCTCAGAATCCAGTATCACAAAAGCCAGACATCCTTTTTTGTTCCCCTTTTCAGATTTTACCGCATCCATAATCAACATAGCTTTTCTAATATTAATTACTGCAGATCTACCTTTTATAAAACCTGATTGGTGTGACGTGATAATTCTGGGCAAAATCGCTGCCAGTCGTTCTGCTAAAATTTTGAAAATCAGCTTCAAATCCTGGTTGATAAGTGAAATTGGCCGGTAACTGGAAGGGTCTCCCAAATTCCTATCACCATTAGGCAGTAGTTTTATATATGCATGGCTGGGTATTTTCCCTCCCCCATCCAAATGTGAAGCATATCCGTTAGTGTCGGTGAGACCTGATCTCTTAAGACTTTGTAAAATTCACCCACAAAACTGTCTGGTCCCAGAGCCTTTCCATTACCAAGGCCCTTGATAGCCAATTTAACCTCATCCACTGTAATCTTGGCATTGAGAAACTCTAGCTCTTGGTCAGTGAAATTAGGAATTTTAACCTTTGCTAACCATTCCTCGCTCCCCCCTCCAACCCCTCGAGTTGCCCTATAGAGATCCCTGTAGAATTCCCCCAAGATCTTATTTATCTCCTTAGGATTAGAGGTCACACCCAGGCCCGGATTGGTAATATAACCAACCGGGCATTTTCCCGCTGGGCCGCTGTCATGTGGGCCGCTGGCGGCAGCGCCTGCTCATCTGGCCGCTTGCCAGCTGATGTGGCCACTGGCCTGGCTGTTGTTCCTGCCGCCGGCCCTCTGCGGGCACGGCGGTTATAGTTTCCAACCGTCCCGCACTACAGGGAGATAAGCCGCCATGCCCTCCCCCCCGCAGCCATTCACAGCGTCGCTTGCCTGCTCTCTTCTCTGTTCACAGGACCTGTGATGGGTTCACAGGAGGGGAGGAGTCAGGAGTCACATGATCAGGAGCCTTTGTCCAGACCCCTGATCATGTGACCCCTGACTTTGCCCCTCCTGTGACCTCATCACAGGTCCTGTGCGCTCAGCCTTGCCTCTTGGTGTCTGCAAGACTCTGCTGTGCTGTTGTCATGGTGCTGGATGAGGTTCGGAGTGGAGCTGTGTGTGTACGAGGTGTATGGAGCGGAGCCGCACGTGTACGAGGTGTATGGAGCGGAGCCGTGCGTGTACGAGGTGTACGGAGCAGATCCGCGTGAGTACGAGGTGTACGGAGTGGAGCCGTGCGTGTACGAGGTGTACGGAGCAGAGCCGCCCGTGTACGAGGTGTACGGAGCGGAGCCGCGTGTGTACGAGGTGTACGGAGTGGAGCCGCATGTGTGCGAGGTGTACGGAGCAGAGCCGCGTGTGTACGAGGTGTACGGAGAGGAGCCATGTGTGTACGAGGTGTATGGAGAGGAGCCGTGTGTGTAGGAGGTGTACGGAACAGAGCCGCGTGTACGAGGTTTACGGAGCGGAGCCATGTGTGTACGAGGTGTATGGAGAGGAGCCGTGTGTGTAAGAGGTGTATGGAGCGGTGCCACGTGTACGAGGTGTACGGAGCGGAGCAGCCCATGTACGAGGTGTACTGAGAGGAGCCGTGTGTGTGCAAGGTGTATGGAGCGGAGCCGTGTGTACGAGGTGTACGGAGCGGTGCCGCGCGTGTACGAGGTGTATGGGGCAGAGCCGTGTGTGTACTTGGTGTACGGAGTGGAGCCGCGTGTGTATGGGGTATATAGAGCGGAGCCGTGTGTGTGCGGAGTGGAGCAATACGTGTACGGGATGTACGGAGCAGAGCCAAGTGTGTACGAAGCAAACAAAGCGGGCTTTTCCCACGGACACAGGAGTACACGGCGGAGCCCCGAGGAGCATTTTAAAACACACACATGACGTTCCACCTGAAGTGATGTGCTGGAAGCTGACCGGAAATGAGATAATTTCTTGAGATTGTGAAGGAACCAGGAATGCTTCAGATCCATCACCGTGTCCTCCTCCAACAGCGCAGACAGCAGGATCGCCTTGGAATCGGGGATGCCGGCCATGTGAGCGGATCATGATATGTCATGCACCGGGAGGCTCAAATGGGCACTACAATGGGAGCCGGGCTGCTATAGTATCGTTATAGAAGCTGTTGTGAGTTCATTTTCCCCTTCACCATTGAGGTCTGATGAACTCCCTCTTCTGGTGAAGGAAGGTAGTGAGGCTGATTACCAAGCACCTGAGCAGGATGATGATGACTGGGTGACTGGAATTGCTGACTGGATATAAGGCAGCTGACGCCCTTCTGCCTTGCTGGTGATTTCTCAGAGGGATTCTAGGAGACCAGTCTGATTCCTGCTCCTCAAAAGCTAAGTTTTCTGCTCTGCTTTTTGCATTTGTGTTTTGGTTTTGTTTTGCCTTGTTTTTCTGGATTTCTGCCATCCCCTGCTGGGGTGAGATGAATTCCTTTTTGCTCTGTCTTCAGAAAATATCTGAGTACTGATATAGTCTTTTTGAAGCCTAGCGTCTTCAAGGCTTTTTTCCCTATCAGTCTGTTGGCTCTTGTTTTGATAGGGTTTTGGCGGATTGCAGACAGCAGCTTTTCTATCCTGTCCTATTTAGTTAGCTTGGGCCCCATCATTTGCTCAGCCTATCGTTCTATCTGTGTGAGTGTTTTTTCATCTTGCTTCACCGTCATTATATGCTGGGGGCTGCCTATTGCTTTGGGGTCTGCTCTGGGGCAGTTTAGATTTCCCTTTCTGTCTTTAGGCTATTTAGTTCTCCGGCTGTGATCGAGGGGTCTAGGGCACCGTAGGAACCCCCCACGGCTACTGCCAGTTGTTGTTGATAGGTTCAGGGGTCTGCAATCCGATAGCTGCCAACTTCTCTGGTTTTCTGGACTTAGCTAGTATTTCTGTTTTTTCCTCCTACGGTGACTCATTCATAGCAGAATCACCAGCCATACCGCAGATCCTAGGGTACTCAATAGCAGGAAAGAATTGTAAAAAAAAAAAAAAAAGATACTATGGTGGGATTTCCTGTTCCCTCTGGTCTTGACGATTCTATGTCATTAGCCATTCAGGTTGATCGGCGTTTACATGAACGCAGGACTGCACGAGAGGTGTTGCCACCTGTTGAACAAGTGTCTGAACCTATGCAATGTGATAGAGTTTTGTCCAGGGAGCAACTTCAGGAGTTCAGAAGGCGTAATAAGCTGTGTTTTTTTGTGGAGATGCCTTGCATATTATTTCTGTCTGTCCTAAATGAGAGAAACATTTTGCACACACGTTTTCTGTGGGTGGTGTTCAACCTAAGTTTCTTCAGGCAATTACTCTGATCTGCTCCCTGTCCACATTTTCCACCAAGGCTTTTGTGGATTCGGGAGCAGCCCTGAACCTAATGGACTTGGATTTTGCTAAACGTTGTGGATTTCCGATGACACCTCTGCGGACGCCTATCCCTTTGAGGGGGATTGATGCTACTCCTTTGGCAAAAAATAAACCTCAGTTTTGGACCCAGGTGGTAATGCGGGTCGCCCCAGACCATCAAGAAAATTGCAGATTTTTGGTGTTGCATAATTTGCATGATACCATTGTTCTGGGTTTTCCCTGGTTGCAAATCCATAATCCAGTCTTGGATTGGAAATCTGTGTCTGTGGTGAGTTGGGGCTGTCGGTGTGCTCTTCGTGACACACCTGTTTTCTCCACCTCTCCCCAGTCTCATGATGTTCCTGACTATTTGGCTGATTTTTATGATGTATTTAGTGAGAGTAAGTCTGCGTCCCAGCCTCCTCATAGGAGTTATGACTGTGCAATTGAGTTGAGGCCTGTGTGTAAATTTCCCAAGGGTCGGCTTTTCAACTTATCTGTACCTGAACACGAGGCTATGCGATCTTATATTAAGGAGTCATCGGAGAAGGGTCATATTAGACCATCCTCTTCACCCTTAGGTGCTGTTTTTTTTTTTTCGTGGCTAAGAAAAATGGTTCATTAAGGCCATGTATTGACTATCGTTCCCTTAACAAGATTACAGTTAAATATCAGTATCCGTTACCCCTGATTTCTGATTTATAATCCAGAGTTAAAGGTGCCTGCTGGTTTACTAAGCTTGACCTCAGGGGGGCGTATAATCTTATTCGCACCAAGCATGGGGATGAATGGAAGATGGCGTTTAATACTCCGGAGGGACATTTTGAGTACCTGGTGATGCCTTTTGGGCTCACTAATGCCCCTTCTGTCTTCCAGTGCTTCATGAACGACATTTTCCGGGACTTTGTGGATACATTTTTGATTATCTATCTGGATGATGTTTTGAACTTCTCCAAGGATTGGGATTCTCATGTGGAACATGTTCGGACTGTGTTCCGGATCTTGAGGGAGAATTACCTGTATGTCAAAGGATCGAAATGCCTTTTTGGGGTACAGAGGATTTCATTTTTGGGATTTATTTTGTCTCCGTCAACTATTGAAATGGACCCGGCCAAGGTACAGGCCATTTATGATTGGGTTCAGCCCACTTCTTTGAAGGCCCTCCAGAAGTTTTTGGGTTTTGCTAATTTTTATCGGAAATTTATAGCAAAATTTTCTAGTATTGCCAAGCCATTGACTGATCTGACTAAGAAGGGTGCTGATGTGTTGAATTGGTCTCCGGAGGCTGTTTCTTCCTTTCAGGAGCTGAAGCGAAGATGCACTTCTGCCCTGGTTTTGCGGCAACCTGATGTCTCACTCCCGTTCCAGGTAGAGGTGGACGCTTCTGAGATTGCTGCAGGAGCTGTTTTGTCCCAAAAAGGATCCTGTAACATCTAAAATGAATCCCTGTGCTTTCTTTTCCCGAAAGTTCTCTCCATCTGAACGTAACTATGATGTGGGGAATCGGGAACTGTTAGCCATGAAATGGGCATTTGAGGAGTGGAGACATTGGTTGGAGGGAGCTAAACATCAAGTCGTGGTCCTCACTGACCAAAAGAATTTGATTTACCTGGAGTCGGCCAAACGCTTGAATCCTAGACAGGCTAGGTGGGCCTTGTTTTTTACACGTTTTGATTTTGTGGTCTCTTTTCTTCCTGGCACTAAGAATGTCAAGGCTGACGCTCTCTCTAGGAGCTTCTTTGCTGATTCTCCTGTGGTGACCAAGCCTGCTACCATCTTAGGCGAAGGGGTAGTTCTTTCTGCCATCTCGCCCGATTTGAGATGTGTTCTGGAAGAGTTCCAGGAGGACAAACCTGAGCGTTGTCCCAGTGGAAAGTTGTATGTTCCTGACCAGCGGAAGAAGAGAGTGATGTCTGAAGTTCATTGCTCTGCATTGGCTGGTTATGTATTGCCAACTGTTCAGCAATAAGGTTCGGATACGGCTTTAAAGAAGGCTACTACTTGCATATAACACAATTTTATTATACAATGATCAATCCAAGTGGCAAAACACTAAATCAATGGAATGTATGACAATGATATCGAAATAGAAAATAGTATGATATTGCGTATACTTATATATTCAAATTACAAAGGTTTTGGTACATATACTTACATCAGAAAGAAGAGAAAAGAAAAGAATCTTCACTAGGGGCATTTACACCTGTCCGGAAATACTTCAACTGTGAGGAGCAGCCAGTGAAGACAGAATGCGTCCTAGGATCTACTACACTGTGCCTCTCACACAGGTCCACAAGCTCCTACCTTCAGTGACTGCTTCACCAGCTTTTATATGCTTTAAACAAAGGCTTACTCAATATAATATTGGGTAAACATGAAAAATACACAGGTTAGTTGTTTGATGTTCCAATCACATGACAGTGGCCACCTATCATGAATAAATAACATCAAACAAGACTTGTGTCTTCGGACTATTTACTCTTGCCCTGATATTTACATATGATAACAACAAAGTTTCCAACAACATGCTATGATTAGTGTTGAGCATTCCGATACCGCAAGTATCGGGTATCGGCCGATACTTGCTGTATCGGAATTCCGATACCGACTTCCGATATTTTTTCAATATCGGAATTCGGCATCGGAATCGGAAGTTCAAAGTTGATTGACAGCCTGACGTCATCATGATGCGCGGTGTGTGCGCATCATGATGCGCCGTCTTTTCGGGCCTTCCGGGGGTCTCTGCCGGCCTGCTGGGGGGCTGTGTGGACTGCCCGGGGTCTGTACCGGCCTGCCGGGGGGCTGTGCCGGCCTGCCGGTGGTCTGTGCACCCTGTGGGGGTCTGTACCGGCCTGCCGGGGGGCTGTGCCGGCCTGCCGGTGGTCTGTGCACCCTGTGGGGGTCTGTACCGGCCTGCCGGGGGGCTGTGCCGGCCTGCTGGTGGTCTGTGCACCCTGTGGGGGTCTGTACCGGCCTGCCGGGGGGCTGTGCCGGCCTGCCGGGGGGCTGTGCTGATGTCCGGGGGTCTGTGCAAGCATCGTCCGATGGGACTACAAGTCCCATCTGGCGATGCCTGCTACCATGACAGTGATTGACACATTAGCCAATGATGGGACAGTAGTAGTCCCATCATCCGGCTAATGTGTTAAATGTTAAAAAAAAAAAAAAAAAAATACTACATACATACTACATACATACTACATGCATGCTACATACATACTACATGCATGCTACATACATACTACATGCTACATACATACTACATGCTACATACATACTACATATATACTACATGCATGCTACATACATACTACATGCTACATACATACTACATATATACTACATGCATGCTACATACTACATGCTACATACATACTACATGCTACATACATACTTCATATATACTACATACATACTACATACATGCTACATACATACTGCATGCTACATACTACATACATACTACATACATACTACATACATACTACATGCATGCTACATACATACTACATACATACATACTACATGCATGCTACATACATACTACATGCATGCTACATGCATGCTACATACATACTACATGCTACATACATACCACATACATACTACATACATACTACATATATACTACATGCATGCTACATACATACTACATGCTACATACATACCACATACATACTACATACATGCTACATGCTACATACATACTACATATATACTACATGCATGCTACATACATACTACATATATACTACATGCATGCTACATACATACTGCATGCTACATGCATGCTACATACATACTACATACATACTACATGCTACATACATACCACATATATACTACATACATACAATACATTCATACAATACATACATAGACATACAGTACATATAACATAGAGTAACATACTTACCAATACTTGTCACATTGTTCCCCGAAGCCATTGTCTTTTCCGGAATAAATATTAACATAACAAACCACAAAAATACTCACCCACGATCCGAAGCAGTCCACGAGTGTGTCCCACGACGATCTTGGGTAGAGAACTGCAGCATCAGATGATGCTGCCGTTCTCTACGGGCTGCAGGAATCCAATGACGGAAGGTAGGTATCCTTCCGCACTGTATTCCTCCGCCACTTAAAAAAAAAAAAGTCCCTAGTCTCACTTTATGCCATTGCTGCGTGGGAAATTCCCACACAGCAATGGCATAAAGTGAGACTAGGGACTTTTTTTTTTTTTAAGTGGCGGAGGAATACAGTGCGGAAGGATACCTACCTTCCGTCATTGGATTCCTGCAGCCCGTAGAGAACGGCAGCATCAGCTGATGCTGCAGTTCTCTACCCAAGATCGTCGTGGGACACACTCGTGGACTGCTTCGGATCGTGGGTGAGTATTTTTGTGGTTTGTTATGTTAATATTTATTCCGGAAAAGACAATGGCTTCGGAGAACAATGTGACAAGTATTGGTAAGTATGTTACTCTATGTTATATGTACTGTATGTCTATGTATGTATTGTATGAATGTATTGTATGTATGTAGTATATATGTGGTATGTATGTAGCATGTAGTATGTATGTAGTATATATGTAGCATGCATGTAGCATGCAGTATGTATGTAGCATGCATGTAGTATATACACTCACTGGCCACTTTATTAGGTACACCATGCTAGTAAGGGGTTGGACCCCCTTTTGCCTTCAGAACTGCCTCAATTCTTCATGGCAGAGATTCAACAAGGTGCTGGAAGCATTCCTCAGAGATTTTGGACCATATTGACATGATGGCATCACATAGTTGGCGCAGATTTGTCGGCTGCACATCCCTGATGCGAATCTCCCGTTCCACCACATCCCAAAGATGCTCTATTGGATTGAGATCTGGTGACTGAGGAGGCCATTTGAGTACAGTGAACTCATTGTCATGTTCAAGAAACCAATCTGAGATGATTCGAGCTTTATGACATGGCGCATTATCCTGCTGAAAGTAGCCATCAGATGTTGGGTACATTGTGGTCATAAAGGGATGGACATGGTCAGCAACAATACTCAGGTAGGCTGTGGCGTTGCAACGATGCTCAATTGGTACCAAGGGGCCCAAAGAGTGCCCAGAAAAAAATTCCCCACACCATGACACCACCACCACCAGCCTGAACCGTTGATACAAGGCAGGATGGATCCATGCTTTCATGTTGTTTACGCCAAATTCTGACCCTACCATCCGAATGTCGCAGCAGAAATCGAGACTCATCAGACCAGGCAACGTTTTTCCAATCTTCTACTGTCCAATTTCGATGAGCTTGTGCAAATTGTAGCCTCAGTTTCCTGTTCTTAGCTGAGAGGAGTGGTACCCAGTGTGGTCTTCTGCTGCTGTAGCCCATCTGCCTCAAAGTTCGACGCACTGTGCGTTCAGAGATGCTCTTCTGCCTACCTTGGTTGTAACGGGTGGCAATTTGAGTCACTGTTGCCTTTCTATCAGCTCGAACCAGTCTGCCCATTCTCCTCTGACCTCTGGCATCAACATGGCATTTCCGGCCACAGAACTGCCGCTCACTGGATTTTTTTTCTTTTTCGGACCATTCTCTGTAAACCCTAGAGATGGTTGTGCGTGAAAATCCCAGTAGATCAGCAGTTTCTGAAATTCTCAGACCAGCCCTTCTGGCACCAACAATCATGCCACGTTCAAAGGCACTCAAATCACCTTTCTTCCCCATACTGATGCTCGGTTTGAACTGCAGGAGATTGTCTTGACCATGTCTACATGCCTAAATGCACTGAGTTGCCGCCATGTGATTGGCTAATTAGAAATTAAGTCTTAACACACAGTTGGACAGGTGTACCTAATAAAGTGGCCAGTGAGTGTATGTAGTATGTATGTAGCATGCATGTAGTATATATGTAGTATGTATGTAGCATGTAGCATGTATGTAGTATGTATGTGGTATGTATGTAGCATGTAGTATGTATGTAGCATGCATGTAGTATATATGTAGTATGTATGTAGCATGTAGTATGTATGTAGTATGTATGTAGCATGCATGTAGCATGCATGTAGTATGTATGTAGTATGTATGTAGTATGTATGTAGCATGCAGTATGTATGTAGCATGTATGTAGCATGTATGTAGTATGTATGTAGTATATATGTAGTATGTATGTAGCATGTAGTATGTATGTAGCATGTAGTATGTATGTAGCATGCATGTAGTATATATGTAGTATGTATGTAGCATGTAGTATGTATGTAGCATGCATGTAGTATGTATGTAGTATGTATGTAGCATGTAGTATGTATGTAGCATGCATGTAGTATATATGTAGTATGTATGTAGCATGTAGTATGTATGTAGTGTATATGTAGTATGTATGTAGCATGTAGTATGTATGTAGCATGCATGTAGTATATATGTAGTATGTATGTAGCATGTAGTATGTATGTAGCATGTAGTATGTATGTAGCATGCATGTAGTATGTATGTAGCATGTAGTATGTATGTAGCATGTATGTAGCATGCATGTAGTATGTATGTAGTATGTATGTAGTATGTATGTAGTATTTTTTTTTTTTTTTTTTTTTTAACATTTAACACATTAGCCGGATGATGGGACTACTACTGTCCCATCATTGGCTAATGTGTCAATCACTGTCATGGTAGCAGGCATCGCCCGATGGGACTTGTAGTCCCATCGGACGATGCCTGCACAGACCCCCGAAGCCTGCACAGACCACCGGCAGGCCGGCACAGCCCCCCGGCAGGCCGGCACAGCCCCCCGGAGCCTGCACAGACCACCGGCAGGCCGGCACAGCCCCCCGGCAGGCCGGCACAGCCCACCGGAGCCTGCACAGACCACCGGCAGGCCGGCACAGCCCCCCGGCAGGCCGGCACAGACCACCGGAGCCTGCACAGACCCCCTGGCAGGCCGGCACAGCCCCCCGAAAGGCCCGTACAGACCCCAGAGAGGCTGTACAAGGCAAAAACAGGGTTTTTCTTATTCCGATACCGGAAGTCCCATAGACTTGAATGGGACTTCCGGTATCGGAATCGGCGATACCGATACTTTTTTTAAAGATCAGCCGATCCATTCCGATCCGATACTTTGAAGTATCGGACGGTATCGCTCAACTCTAGCTATGATTATAACCCTAGCACAAAATATATACTAGTTAGAGAGATCTTTAAGATTGGATACACTACAATGGGTTTCAGATCGCCAACTATATTCATTAGGCTCCTCCATCCATATTTCTATGACCTTATGTATGATAATGTGCAAATGTCCATATGCCTAGTCCACTTTCTAATTCCCATATGACACAAATATCAGATGATCTCTTGTCAATATACTGCACCATTCACTGATCTTAAAATTCAAGTAGGTCAACAGCGTACACAAAGGTTAATTCTTTCCAGTAATCCAGATTAAACATACGGTTTCAACAAGCATTGTCTTTCAGTATACTCAACACACAGGCTGCATTTCAATAGCCATTGCAGGTCTGACCTCATGAACTCTGGTACTGGATATGTGGCCTTCTAATGCTGACATTACAGGTTAATTTCAATATGGACTAATCAATATATTACAATATGTAGGCTATAAGATATCCATATTTTTATTAGCACCACAGGTCATCCAGGTATTTTTGGTACTAGAGATCTGGTGAGTCGGTCTTTTTGGTGGCCCGCCTTGTCTCGTGATGTCAGGAATTTTGTGCAGTCCTGTGGGACTTGCTCCCGGTCTAAACCTTGTTCTCGTTCTAGTGGGTTGTTGATGCCTTTGCCAGTCCCCAGGAGGCCATGGACCCATATTTCAATGGATTTCATCTCTGATATGCCTGTCTTTCAGAGAATGACTGTTATTTGGGTGATTTGTGATAGGTTCTCTAAGATGGTTCATCTTGTACCACTCCCTAAGTTGCCATCTTCCTCTGAGTTGGTGCCCCTGTTTTTGCAACAGGTGGTTCGCTTGCACGGGATTCCTGAGAACATTGTATCTGACAGAGGAGTTCAGTTTGTGTCTAGATTTTGGAGGACTTTCTGTTCCAAGCTGGGAATTCAGTTGTCCTTCTCCTCTGCTTTTCACCCTCAGACCAATGGGCAGACGGAGAGAACAAACCAGACCATGGAGTCGTATTTGAGATGTTTTATTTCCGCTGATCAGGATGATTGGGTTTCATTTTTGCCCTTGGCCGAATTTGCTTTAAATAATAGAGCTAGTTCTGCCACTTTGATGTCACCTTTTTTTTGTAACTTTGGGTTTCATCCTCGATTTTCTTCAGGGCAGGTGGAGCCTTCTGCCTGCCCAGGTGTTGACACTGTGGTGGAGAGAATGCACCAGATCTGGGACCAAGTGGTGGATAAGCTATCTCTCTCCCAGGAAAAGGCCCAGCGGTTTTCCAACCGACATAGGACCATTGGTCCCCAGTTTAAGGTTGGTGATATGGTTTGGTTATCATCAAAAAATATCGCTATGAAGGTGGCTTCTCCTAAGTTTAAGCCTAGATTTATTGGACCTTACAAGATTTTGGAGATTATTAATCCGGTCTCTTTTCGCTTGGCTCTTCCTGTCACATTTAAAATCCATAATGTGTTTCATAAGTCCTTGTTGAAGAGGTTTGTTGAACCAGTTGTTCCTGGGGTGGCACCTCCGGACCCTGTATTGGTTGAAGGTAACGTGGAATATGAGGTAGAGAAGATACTGGATTCCCATCTGGGAGTGGAAGGGTTATGGTCAGGAGGATAATTCCTGGGTGTCTGCCTCTGATATTCATGCCAAAAGATTGGTGCGTGCCTTTCATCGGGCTCACCCTGATCGCCCTGGTGGCGTGGATGAGGGTTCGGTGACGCCTCCTCAAGGGGGAGGTACTGTTGTGAGTTCATTTTCCCCTTCACCATTGAGGTCTGATGAACTCCCTCTTCTGGTGAAGGAAGGTAGTGAGGCTGATTCCCAAGCACCTGAGCAGGATGATGATGACTGGGTGACTGGAATTGCTGACTGGATATAAGGCAGCTGACGCCCTTCTGCCTTGCTGGTGATTTCTCAGAGGGATTCTAGGAGACCAGTCTGATTCCTGCTCCTCAAAAGCTAAGTTTTCTGCTCTGCTTTTTGCATTTGTGTTTTGGTTTTGTTTTGCCTTGTTTTTCTGGATTTCTGCCATCCCCTGCTGGGGTGAGCTGAATTCCTTTTTGCTCTGTCTTCAGAAAATATCTGAGTACTGATATAGTCTTTTTGAAGCCTAGCGTCTTCAAGGCTTTTTTCCCTATCAGTCTGTTGGCTCTTGTTTTGATAGGGTTTTGGCGGATTGCAGACAGCAGCTTTTCTATCCTGTCCTATTTAGTTAGCTTGGGCCCCATCATTTGCTCAGCCTATCTTTCTATCTGTGTGAGTGTTTTTTCATCTTGCTTCACCGTCATTATATGTTGGGGGCTGCCTATTGCTTTGGGGTCTGCTCTGGGGCAGTTTAGATTTCCCTTTCTGTCTTTAGGCTATTTAGTTCTCCGGCTGTGATCGAGGGGTCTAGGGCACCGTAGGAACCCCCCACGGCTACTGCTAGTTGTTGTTGATAGGTTCAGGGGTCTGCAATCCGATAGCTGCCAACTTCTCTGGTTTTCTGGACTTAGCTAGTATTTCTGTTTTTGCCTCCTACGGTGACTCATTCATAACAAGAATCTTTCTTTATTTCTTTTTCTCTTTTTCTTTCTTTCTCATTCTCTGTTCTGTCTTTCCCTCATTTTCTTTCTCTCTCTCTGTTCTTTCTTTCTCTCTCTAATCTTTCTTTTTTCTTTCTCTCTCTCTGTTCTTTCTTTCCCCTCTTTCTTTTTCTTTCCCCTCTTTCTTTCTTTCTTTCTTTCTTTCTCTCTCTGTTCTTTCTTTCTTTCCCCTCTTTCTTTCTCTCTGTTCTTTCTTCTTTCTCTCTTTGTTCTTTCTTTCTCTCTCGCTCTCCTTTCTTTCTCTCTCTTTTTTCTCTGTTTTCTCTCTTCCTTAGTGCCAGTCAGTGTGCCCATAATGCCAGCCACTGTGCCCTCAGTACCAGTCAGTGTGATCAGCAGTGCTAAATGGGTGCGATTAGGCATGGACATGGGTGTGACTAGTTGTGAAATGGATGTGGCCAGGGCGTGGCCCAAATTTGCAGCGGCGCGTCTTTGTCCCTCTTTCCCTTCTTCAAAAGTTGGGAGGTATGATAGGGGCAGCTATGACCAGGGGGTCTGGTTGCCCAATGGATAGCAGTTCTGCCAGGAATTCTGTCACCGTGCGTACAAAAGGGGACAGAGCTTTGGGAGGAGTACTGTACCTAAAAGCAATAAATAGGACTGAGCTGAAATACTGGGCACAGCTCTGACTACATGTTATATAGTCGTGTTAATCTCCTCTCACTTCTTGTAACCTACAAGTGTACAAAGATATTATATAGTCACCATGTGACTAGTGGGCCTGTGTAACTTCAAATGCCAGGGCAGAATTTTAGTCCCAGTCCGGTCCTGGTCACACCCCCATTTTTTCTGTTCAGAGTCGAGATTAAAGGGGGCTTTACACATAGTGATATCGCTAGCAATATTGCTAAAGCGACGCCGATTATGTGACGCAGCAGCGATATTGCTAGCGATATCGCTACATGTGATACTTACCTCCGACCAACTCCCCCGCTGGCTATCGCTGATCACGCTAGAACATCCTGGGCCATTTCTCGGCGGCGGCTTCCTGCTGGGCTTCCTGCTGGCGCTGACGAGCGACGTGTGGACACGGGGGGAGGACGTCATCATCGCCGCCTCTGACAGGTAAGTAATGACCGCTGATGCGTCGCTGCTTCACTGCTGAGATATGCCTGTTTGGCAGCTCACTAGCGACTATTTAGCGATGCACCAGCGATCCTGACCGGGTCATATCGTGGTCAGGATCGCTGGTGAATCACTAAATGTCTTAAGGTCTGTTGTCTCCGTCCCCAAGCTAGGTTAACTAACATCTTCCCTGCCTTGTTCCCAAATCTATGCAGTGCCACTTCCTTTTGCGACCAAAACAACTGCTCCCTTTTGTTAGCCCAAGAGTTAAAGTTACTTTTCGCCTCCATCCACCTTTTTTGCTGAGATAGAACGGTCCGTCAAAAACGTTGTGTACGCCAGTCTTAGACTCTCACTAGCCCTTAGATATTGTTCGCTTGTTTTCCTTTTGGGTGTGATTGGGTATCCCAATAAACGACCCCGTAAGACTGCCTTGGCCGCCTCCCAGTATAACACTGGATTCCCCTCATGCTCTCCATTCGACAACCTATAGTCCTCCCACCATTCCCTCAAGATCCTGTGGAAATTTTCTTGTTTAGTCAGGTATGTTGGGAACCTCCACAAAATATCAGTTCCTTTTTGCAAGGTGTCTTGAATCCACACACTCACCGGGCTGTGATCAAAGACCACCATATTTTCTATCTTACTCTCATTCGCTCTAGGCAAAAGACTTTCACTCTATCAAATCTGGTCTATGCGTGACCAGCTATCATGCGGGTGCGAGTAGTGTGTATATTCCCCCTCATTAAGATGCTGCAATTGTCATACATCTCTGAGACTCAGTCCAACCTCTGACATGCGTTTACAACTGTAACGAATGGAAGCGGAGGCAGAGATGGTGAAGTTCACATTCGTTTTTATTTTTAAAGTGGAACCTCTGGACCACGGTCCGGGGGGCTCCGAAGGGGGCGTGACTAGTGAGCCCCGAGTACCCGTAGTAAAGCCTCTCAAACAGGGCCAGAATGGAATACTACCCGGAGGACACAGGTGCTACCTCCAGTTAGAACCCGAACACGTGGCAGCTGTCCCAGCGGGACCAAAAGGGACAACAGTAGTTGCAGCAGAGTCCGTAATGAGACGGGTCCTGGATCCGGGTAGTCGGTTCCAGTGACCTTCACACAGTCCTTGGACTCGGATGGCTGTTGGCGGAATGGGATGGCTTTCGCCCAGATGGTTGCAGATATAACCAGGAGGCACAGGATACTGATACTCTGTGGAGACAGATAGCATTAGACAATGCACAGAGACTGCAGACGCAGCGCAGACAGGTTAGCATAAGAACCGGATGTAGCAATGATTGATACTCGTTGCTCCGGTGCTCTCCCTCTGGAGGAGAGGCCAGAAATAGCAGCCAGTGTGCTGCCATTGAATAACTGCACTTTTTGAAAAATGCACGCTGTCCCTTTAAGAAGGCAGGAGAGCACGCGGGCGGGCCCTAATAGCTCTAGTTGGAGATTTGCCAACAGGACGCCAGGAGGTGGAGGCAGGGGAGCGACCTGAATGCTGAGCAGCAGCATGAGACACAGAGGAGGCAGTCTGCTGCCTAAGGACAGCATGCGAGGCACGAGATGAGTGCCCAGAAGGGGGAGCAGCGGCAGACCTGGACGCAGCGCAAGGACGGGGACCAGGTATAACAGTAGCAGACCTGGGCGCCGCGCCAGGACAAGGACCGGGTGAAACAACAACCTTTCGATCCCACCCCCTTTACTACCTGGGCCCTTCTGTGCCCTATCTTCTGCATTACATGGAACCCCATTGAAGTCCCCTCCTGTTATTATGAAATATTCATTAGTTTTTAGTTCTTGAAAAAAGGGTCCTAATCTACATTAGGGGCATAAACATTGTGTATGCTCAGTCTTCCAAATGGTCCCGATATCACCAGATGTTGCCACCTCCCTTCTGAATCATGCTCCTCTAGTTCTACCGAATGGTTGAGGTGTCTGCTGACTAAAATCAGAGTCCCCGCTTTGCTACCCTGGGCAGACGAACCAAATAATTTCCCCACGCAAATCTTGTTCATTCTGAAATAATCTTCTTTTACTAAATGTGTTTCCTGTAGTAAAGCTATATCTGTTCTCAACCTTTTTAGATGCTGCAACACCATAGATCTTTTCCCCAGGGACCTCAGTCCCTTTACATTCCACGAGATGATCTCAACCATTATTAAAGATGGCCTGCCTAAATAACCGCCTAACAGATATATCAGTATTAATGTTATAAGTCTGGCCCAGGACATGGCTGTCCCTCCCTCGACCCTTCTCCTCTCCCTCCCCCCCAACAACCCAAACATGAAAGGTAAAACAAGCTTGTACAATACTTTGCATGACTTCCCTTAGTCTGGCTGCTAAATCCTCCTCCTACCCCCCTTCATGCTGTTTGGAATATAAAAACAAACAAATCCCCTGCGCATCCCCATTTTTAGTAGATTAGTTTTATCCTACCCCCCCCCCCCCCCCCCGTAGTAGTCATAGACAGGGAAGGATAGAAAAAGGCAACACACAGAGAAGAAAAGGAGTCAGAACACACACACAAAAAATATGGTTTTCAACCCAAAATCTCCCGAGATCATATTTCGATAAATATACAGTGGGTCAATACGTTTTTTTAGGCTATATTTGTGGATTCCAGACCACTCTTCTCTCTAACTCAAATCCTTTCTCTTCAGTACTGCTGCTTCACAAGTTCTCATATTCAAATTATGGGTATGTCTCCTCCACCGTCAGGCGACCCCTGTCTCCTCTCCCCATGTGCCGCCGCTGTAGACAAAGTGGGCTCCTTCTCGTGATGGCTCTCTCCACTTCTTGCCACAAAGTCCTTTCTTCTCCCTGTAGCAGTTAGCAGTTGGGCCTCAGCTTCTTCATGGCTTTTAAAAAAAAGGAGCCATCCTGATGTTGCACCTTCAATGTGGCAGAATAGAGGAGCTGGAAACTTAGCTTTTTGTGGTAGAGTACGGTGCACACATTGCTAATAGCTTTTCTCCTCCTTGTTACCTCCGCTGAATTGTCTCCAAACAGCAAAAGTTTGTGTCCTTTAAACTGTAGTGGCTGTCTCCTCTCTCTGAATGCTCTCAGCAACTCCTCCTTGTGCTTGTAGTCAAGATATTTGACGATGACTTGCCGTGCCATTGTTTTCATCATCTGGGTCCCATCTTTAACATTCAACCAGGATTCAGATTGATCTCTCACTGGACCCACTCCGTGCGCCCTTTCAACTCTGCATGCGTGATTGAGACCCAGCATTTTTGGTTGCTCCCTTTCACAAAGTTCATCAAGTTGTCCTGCTAATACAGATTCCGGAAGGCCCACTATCCTCAGATTGTTACACCTGGAGCGGTTCTCAAGGTCGGCAACCTTCTCACAGAGTTTATCTGATAGTGTCTATTGGTCCCGAATATATTTGTTCAAGGAGACTATGGTATCTTCAGCCTCCAATATTCTCTGCTCAGCCTCCTTTATTTTATCATGACTCTCATATTTCGCCTCCAGCTTAAGCAGAGCACTGTGAATTGCAGAATCAATAGTCCCCTTTATTTCCTCCGCCAAATGGGCCGCTACCTCACTGGCGAAACGCCCATAATCAATAGAGCATTGTTGTGACTGATGATTCTCAGACATCTTATGGCTCACTCCTCTTCTTTTCCTCCTGCCATCACAGTTTGCATTCCCTAAGTCCTCTCCCCCCATGTCTCCAGTTCTTCCAGAGGCTACATGGGACCGTGGGATTGGCTGTGTTTTATCAATGGCATGCGACCTTAAAGCTTTCCCAGCATCTGCTTCTCCTCCCCTGGTACCTTGCTGATCCTCTAAGACACCGTCAGCCGGCTCAGTCCCCTCTACCCATATTGTAAGCTTATTATGCATGGCCTCTTCCTCTCTCCATTCACTTCCAGCCGCCTCCTCCCCTGTATAGTGCACACTTTGTCGCAGCTTCTGCTGAGTCCCCATCCCGGGACCCATTTCCCTCAGCTCCTGACGCCTCCTGTCAGTTCCGGTGCCGCCAGCTTATCCTCCCTGAGGAGTTCCTGCCGTCTGCACCATGTTGGAGCCCGACACATGCGGCTCTCCAGCCCGGGGTTCTGGTCTTTCCCTGCTCTCCGTAGGAGGTTGCGATTCATCCCTCTGTACCTCCAGTGCTCAATCTGCAGCGCTCCAGGGGATGCCAAAGGTTCAGGTCGGTTGGTTTCAGCTGTTTTTGTGGGGGGACATGGGAGCTGTCCCTCTACTCGACCGCTGCCACCAGAGCTGTAACCTGAAGTGTATGCCAACCATTCTTAAGCCATCTACTCTTCTTACCCAAAAGACCGGATACCCGTTAACAGCCAGTAGAGAATTTACTCATGCCAACTCCTACCAGAAGCAGTGGAAATGCATACAATACCTTGCTGATTACTTCAGAAACTGGTGGAGAAAGGAATCTTGTGGTTCTGCAAGGAAGAAGGAAATGGCGACAGAGTAAACCAAACTTGAAAGGAGACATTGTGTTTATGAAGGAACAACAAGCTCAAAGGATCGACTGACCTATGGGGATCATTACAAAGACTTTCCCTAGTCATGACGGTAAGGTCCTGAAGGTGGAGCTGAAGGTCCTTAGGAAAGGTGAGCCTAAGACATGTCAGAGGCCAATCCACGAGCTCAAATTGATACTACCAATTGAAAACATTCCGGTAGTATGAACGATGAACAGAACACCGCACTAGTACTTTGTCCATTGGATTACTGTTGGATCGGAGAGAGTTTGGCCTAGTGTGGCTTCTCCGAACCAAAGATGGGTATCTTTGGATTATCTCGGGAACTGACTAAAAGACGTTGATCTATCTTATTTAAAGTTGTTATTATTGCATTGCATGCATGTTTGTGTTTGTTAAACTAGGTTGTTGGACTTTATTTCAAAGACACCTAGTGTAGTGAAATACCTTACGGAATTTCAGACGGGGAGAGTGCTGTTTCGTTTGGCTGATTTCTGGACATTTAAGTTATGCTTTGAAGCTTCTATGTATTGTATTTGTTTGCTATGTATGTTCTTACATTTTGCTCTGCTGCCACCAGGTGGACTTTTCTGTATAGCACCCTGTAGTTCATAAATTCTTATGGGCATGCCATCACGGGTCACGTCTTTTTCTTTCAACTGGCAGCCATTTCATTTTGGTTTCATTTGCTGTTGTGAGAGGACATCCTTGAACCGGGCTCACAAAGACATCATTTTTTCAACCTCTTGCTTCTCACACTTGCAGCCTTACTTGGTGCTACATCTTGCTGTACCTTGTCTACGCCTGCATTTCTGGAAAAAGACTGTATTAATTATCCTGTAGACTGTGAGCCCTCGCGGGCAGGGTCCCCACTCCTTATGTATTTGTGTGTCCCTTGTCTTACACATGTTTATTATACTTGTCTATATTTCCCCTTTTCACATGTAAAGCGCCATGGAATAAATGGCGCTTTATAAATGCATAATAATAATAATAATCATATGCTGTATGTCCAGACTTCCCAAAATAATCAAGTCTGGATTGCACAATCTCTGGTATGCATCATCTTTCCGGACGCTGAACAGCATTGGTCCTGTCTGCTCTGCATTGAGGAAATGGAAGGTAGGAATCTCTCACAGCCCCTTTTAATCAACCACACCTCCATTTGCCTCATGTGGGGACAGAACACACAACTCGTGCACACACAAGGCTGAACACCTCGCAAACTCCATTGCTCGAGAGCCCTGACTGGACAGCACCCCTGACAGCAACTGATCATCCAGACTGTGCCGACCACACAGAACATGTGGGTCTTGGGGGGTCTTGCTGTGGCCTCCACCCCGAGACTTTGTATCGCACTTGCTGAACCGACTCTTAACTGTCACATAACACTGTGTCCCAGGACTGAGGGATTACACCGGGACAAGCCAGGCTACGTGATTTCAGTATAGAGACAGTGCCTAAACTTCATCCAGGACCGCTTCAGAGACTTCTCGCAGCACTTGAGCCAGCATCATGGGATCTTTCAACCTTGTCTGACTGGAAGCTTCAGACTGATAAGTTGAATCATTCTGTGCTATTTGTTGTTAACGTTTTTGTCTCCACTGTTCCCCACTCCTGCATCTGTATTCAATCATTTCTGCAAACTCCCTGTGTGGAGTACTAACTGTGACATTACTCTGCAAAAAGTACCTGTTAACTCTTGCTCTGCATCATGCTCGTCACTGTATCCCATGTTCCTGCTAGTACCTTACACTCGTACGTCAAGGTTAGTCATCAGTGTTGCCAACTTCTTTGCCACATCTGATAGACACCGACTCACTGTGTGCTGCTGTCTCTGAAGTAAAAGGAAAATTCTGGAAAATGCTAGAAAATTAGAAAGGAATTTCCGGCATCAATAATGCTAGAAGAATGTATGATGAAAAGGAGTCACCCATTCTAAAAGAGTGAATGGTACAGAGCAAGACAATCCGACAGTTACCTAGATTAATATGTGTACTGGAAGCTACTTACATTTCTTGAATTTTTAAAATAAGGAAAAAAGAACATGGTTCACACATCCAAATTATTTCTGTTAAGACTTTATTACAGTTATCCACATAAATACAGTACATTGCTCACAGTAGTATAACAGAAGAAACACTGCCTAGTGGATGCAGAAGACACTTTGTTATGTATGTATGTATTTGCAAAAAGGGTCATTGCTGACATGGGGCATATAACTGGTCTGAACACTGAAAACTTTTGCACCATTACCTGAGTTTATGTTTATAGATGTTCTCGAGTCACTGTATAGAAGCTTTCGAGCTGCCATAAGTGGTGTCCTTTTGTATTATGAAGGCAAAGCTTGGAACTGGAGTTAATGCATTATCTATGATCCAACATCTTGGTATCTTGATTCAATGACATTCATCTGAGCTTCCTATAATTCAGTTCAATGATAACAGTTCTAACCCGGGAAGATGTATTCTGACCTGCTACGTTGTTCTCCTGAGATCCTTATTCTTCCACTGCTGATTTTTCCAGTCCGATATCATTTATGTAACTTAATGTACATGTAATAATAATAATAATAATAATAAATTTTATTTCTATAGCGCCGACATATTCCGCAGCACTTTACATTTCAGAGGGGATTTGTACGGACAATAGACATTACAGCATAACAATAATCACATACAGCATAACAGATACCAAGAGGAATGAGGGCCCTGCTCGCAAGCTTACAATCTATGAGGAAAAAAAAGGGAGACACGGAAGGTGGGTGGTAACAGTTGCCCTGATTGTATGGACCAGCCATAATGTTAAGTGTGTAACAGTACAGACACAGGGGGCTAATGGATGCATAAAGCATGTGGGAACATGATGCGGGGAACCTGGTTATGGTTAGAATTTTGACTGTGCCAGACAGGGATAGATTAGGTTAATGCATTGAGGCGATAGGCCAGTCTGAATAAATGCGTTTTCAGGGCACGCTTAAAATTGTGGGGATTGGGGACTAATCGTATTGACCTGGGAAGTGCATTCCAAAGAATTGGCGCAGCACGTGTATATTCTTGGAGATGTGAGTGTAATCCTTTTCTGACTTCACATTCATTAGTACACAGATCCAGAGACCAGGCAGTGACATCAAGCATAGGGGCTTTGAGTTTATGTCTTTATAGCCTCCAAACTGGTAAGAAGGACACAATCTCTTCCAACTGCAAGATGGTTTACCTGCTCATTTGACATTGGATGTAACATTAAAACCCTAAAATAAATACACAGGTACGAAGTTGAGGAAGATGAGGAAGAAGGCCGCCGTTATTAATATCTGAAGACCAAAGGCTACAAGAAAAGGACTGCATAAGATAAAGACTGCAGCCCTCTCTGGGTCAATATAGATCCTCTGCAGTCAGGGACATGGTGACGAAGATGAAAAGGGGCCTGTCTGATGCTGGCCATTGATCTCTACAGAGTGACACCCTCCAAAGCTGAAATTCCTTAATACGCCTCGTTTACGTCATTTATAGTAGCTGAAGTGAAATGGTGCCATTCCTTTTCTCAATAATAAACTGTACAGGCTCAAAGTCAATAGGAAGTCCACTCCTCCTTCTTTTCTCCTCACATGGCTACATGAGGTGGCAGGAGTTTTGGTTGTTTGTCAACCTACAGCCAGAATCACAGGAGCGCTCTGCATCTGGAAGTGACTGTAAAAGACTCAAGATATCTACTGTCTCCATCATTGCCAAGTTGTGTCTACCCTGTTCTACATAGCCCTAGTTGGTCTTGTCATCTCCAGCCCTTTAATCTTTCTGTCCCTTCCCTCAGAAGCATGATTTTTTGCGCTCTCCCTACCCCATTCTTGTTGCATTGACACATTATATCTTCCCATCCCAAAAAGAGTCCTATCAATTAATGTTTCTCTCCTACTTTGTCCCCCTCTACTTTCTCGTTCTACACCTCTTACTTCCCTCCACAAAGTCCTGTCTCTTTTTCTCTACCATTCCTTGACAGAATCCATTGAGAGGGGAGAACGTAACTAGAGTCTCACGGAGGCCAGAGAAGCAAGCTGTGTTAAAAGAGCAAAACAGAAGAAGGGGAAATAATTTCAGGATAGAAAAAGTGATGATATATGAACCTGACATTCAGTCTATATTACTGGTAAAGTAAAATCCCAGTGTTATCTGGCAGATACAGATGCGGTCTACCAAAATAAACTTTTAGAAGACAATTAAATCATATGCATGGCTTGCTTAAGAGGTGTAGCACATGTATGAGGCCTGGCAGCTGAAGGGGCCATTATAAAGTAACATTAAAAGAGAGTCAGAGGATGGAAAAGAGGAGGTGAATGACTAATATTGACTATGGAAAATGACCCTTCTTTCGTTTGGTCAGAAATTATAGTTTTCCTTCTTTTCATTTAAAAAAAATTGAGATGGACTGACAAGATGGACAACCTAAGCAACTATACCGTTCATCTTTGTTTAGCATGATATAGGATCTTTATTAGAGCCTTCTTTACATCTTTATTTTTAAGACTGTAGATCATTGGATTGAGCAAAGGGACAGCAGCCGTGTTGAATAAAGCAAAACGTTTCTTGGCTTCTAAGGTAGTACTTAGGTTTGGGGTCAGATATTGGCTGAACAGTGTTGTATATAGTAATGCAACTACCATGAGGTGTGAGGAACACGTGTAGAAGGCCTTCAGTCTTCCAGAGCTGGTACGTATCCTTAGTATGGCATGTATGATAAATATGTACGACACAAATGTTAGGAGGAATGGTATTAGCATCATGGTAAGAAGCCCTTCGACAAGGAACAGGATCTCGAGAATAGAAATGTCATTACAAGAAATTTTCATGACAGGGACAATGTCGCAAAAAAAGTGGTTGATCTCAATGGAGGTATAGCAAGTGAAGCCACTAACGATAACCGTGAAAGGAATGATTTGTAAAGATCCCAGAACCCAACAGGCAGAGGCCAATATTGCACATATCCCAGTACTCATAATAATGTGATATTGTAAGGGCCTACATATGGCCACATAGCGATCATAGCCCATGGCCACCAATATCAACAGGTTAATACTGGCTAATGACCCAAACATATGCATCTGCACCATGCAGGCAGCGAAGGAAACAGTTCTATCACCGGTAATGAACTGTATGAGGATCTTATGCAAGGCAACGGTGGAGCAACTGATGTCTAGTATAGACAAGTTGACTAGGAAGAAGTACATGGGTGTATGAAGATGAGGGTCCTGACAAGCAACAAGAATGGTCGAGTTACTGAATAAAATAAAAAGATAAATCAGAAGAACCAGCAGAAATATGGATAGTTGAAGTTGGAGGTCATCTGTTATCCCCTTAAGGATGAAATATTTGATTGGCGTCTGGTTTGCTTGCATTGTGGCCAATTATCAGGAGGGTACTATACTTATATAACAACATGAGGTAATGTCTGATCATATTACGGCAGGGCAAAGGCCCTGGTGAAGGGACCCCAGAAAATTTTTACAGGCATCCATGTTGTATATTTCCATCTTAGTTTTTTCTTGTTTTTGTTTTTTATTTTTCCTCAAATTTTCTAATGTTTAGAATTATTTTCTTGCTTCACGGAATCTTCCAACATGTGTACACTAAAAAATAAAAAGGGAAAATTAAAGTGGAAAAATAATGTAAAAGATGATTTAGAATAAATAATACAAATAAAATTATTCAATTTAGTTTAACATGATCCAAATCTTTGATCATTTTTTTTATTATCTACATATTTGGAGCAGTATTAGTCGCCAATAGGTCTTACACTTCAATCTTCCCTGTCCCAGACACAAACATGTATCATGGCTAATTTCATAACAAACCAATGAACCTATAAGGATGGTTTTGGAGTGTGGGAAGGAAACAGAACCTGGAAAGAAAAAAACGCAAGGAGAGCACAGAATCTCCTCAAGCCTTCATTAGTTGGATTAAAATCTAGATGTTAGAGGCAAAGCTAAAGGCTCATGGTCTCTGGTGCCAATGTATAATTTGGGCTCCTCCCTTGTCTCACCATTACTGACGAAACTAAATTCTCATGAGTAGGTGCCACTGCCGTAGACGTACAGCATTACAGCTACATATAGCTTCAAGTTGCATGAAGCTGTAACATGGCTCCACTTTATGTTGCCCTACACTACCTGGCCTTTGATTTCATATGAAGCGATTTAGAGGATTTTTCCTTTCTGTAGCATTTTATATGAATCCGTTAGAAAAATAAATGCCAAATTATAAAATATTGTACATAGCAAAAATTATAAAGGCTGCTCTATATCAGATTGGCCCAAAATTACTTCAGACCACAAACCTGAAACTTAATTCAGACCTTAGACAAGACCTCAAAATAAATTCAGACCTTAGACAAGACCTCAAAATAAATTCAGACCTTACATCAGAACTGGTGATGAGCAGACCTGGTCGGATAAGGTGTTACCTGAGCATGCTTGTGTCCTAACCGAAAGATATGTTCTAGTCCCCGCGGCTGCATTCCTCTCGACTGTTCGACAGCCATAACACATCCATGGATTTACTGTTTGTTAGACGATCCCTGCATGTGTTGCGGCTCTTGAACAGCCTCAAGACATGCAGGCACGGGGACCTGAACATATTTTTTGAGCACTCAGTTAGCATCCAAGCATGCTCAGATAACACCTTATCCGATCACGTTCGGTTATCAGTAATCAGAACCCAAAATTAATTCAAACACCAGAGCAGACCATTAAAAATGTTTAGACCTCAGACAAGGTCCAAAAATGAATTCAGTGTTGGTTTAAAAAAATTGCAATATATATATATATATATATATATATAGAAATAAATTATTTTTTTTTTACAAGGGTGGTAAAGAAACTTCCCTTTTAATAGGATGACTAGTCGATACAGGGGTTTATGCTGCTAAGGCCTCCAAAGTTCTCAACCTTTACTAGCAAGAATGAATAAAGTCCAAAAAAGAGAAACAGATTCGGCACCGCTGCACCACCGTGGTCTCTTAAATCTAAAGAGACCCTTCACACACTACATGAACACCACATACCCCAAGGAACGGGTGCTCAATCCTGAAGAAATATAACAAAATCCAATAGCACAATGAAAGAAAAAAGGATGGCACTCATTATTACCAAAAGTAGAAGTCTTTATTTCATGGATAAAAATGCATGGGCTCGGGAGCAATGCAGAGAGTGCGGACAATGACCTTTTCGCACTCCTGCGCTTCAACGGGTCCTAATGACCCGACCGATGTCCGCTCTCTCCGCATTGCTCCCGAGCCCAAGCATTTTTATCCATGAAATAAAGACTTCTACTTTTGGTAACAGTGAGTGCCATCCTTTTTTCTTTCATTGTGCTTTACTAGCAAGAGGACCCAACACATAATGTTGAATAGGCCTCAATACCAGACATAGCCCATGAATAAGGGATGCAGCCCATATCGAAACCTCTGGGGAAAAAAAATACTAAATGTTCCCAGGACGATTTCTATACAAAACTCAAAATATTTTGTACATTGTTAGGCTTCATCTCATTGTACTGTACTTACATCGGGCAGCAATCCGGTGCTCTGTAAGAACACGACGCAGGCGGCTCCTGATAAATATACCTTGCACTATGCGGTAATTAATCCCTAGTCATGTTGGTAATTAGGGGGCAATTATTTATAAATCCATTTTCCAGTTTAGATTCTCTTGGGTATTTGCAAACAAATTAATAGAATAAAGCAGGTTGAAATCTATCAGGAATTGATATGCAGTCGGCCAAAGAAATGTTGCATTCCTTTTATAATACAGAAAGTGATAAACAGTTGTGGCCAAAAGTATTGACACCCCTGCAATTCTGTCAGATAATACTCAGTTTCTTCCTGAAAATGATTGCAAACACAAATTCTTTGGTATTATTATCTTCATTTAATTTGTCTTAAATGAAAAAACACAAAAGAGAATGAAGCAAGAAGCAAAAAGCAAAACATTGATCATTTCACACAAAACTCCAAAAATGGGCCAGACAAAAGTATTGGCACCCTCAGCCTAATACTTGGTTGCACAACCTTTAGCCAAAATAACTGCGACCAACCGCTTCCGGTAACCATCAATGAGTTTCTTACAATGCTCTGCTGGAATTTTAGACCATTCTTCTTTGGCAAACTGCTCCAGGTCCCTGATATTTGAAGGGTGCCTTCTCCAAACTGCCATTTTTAGATCTCACCACAGGTGTTCTATGGGATTCAGGTCTGGACTCATTGCTGGCCACCTTAGAAGTCTCCAGTGCTTTCTCTCAAACCATTTTCTAGTGCTTTTTGAAGTGTGTTTTGGGTCATTGTCCTGCTGGAAGACCCATGACCTCTGAGGGAGACCCAGCTTTCTCACACTGGGCCCTACATTATGCTGCAAAATTTGTTGGTTGTCTTCTGACTTTATAATGCCATGCACGCGGTCAAGCAGTCCAGTGCCAGAGGCAGCAAAGCAACCCCAAAACATCAGGGAACCTCCGCCATGTTTGACTGTAGGGACCGTGTTCTTTTCTTTGAATGCCTCTTTTTTTCTCCTGTAAACTCTATGATGATGCCTTTGCCCAAAAAGCTCTACTTTTGTCTCATCTGACCAGAGAACATTCTTCCAAAACGTTTTAGGCTTTTTCAGATAAGTTTTGGCAAACTCCAGCCTGGCTTTTTTATGTGTCGGGGTAAGAAGTGGGGTTTTCCTGGGTCTTCTACCATACAGTCCCTTTTCATTCAGACGCCGATGGATAGTACAGGTTGACACTGTTGTACCCTCGGACTGCAGGGCAGCTTGAACTTGTTTGGATCTTAGTCGAGGTTCTTTATCCAACATCCGCACAATCTTGCGTTGAAATCTCTTGTCAATTTTTCTTTTTCGTCCACATTTAGGGAAGTTAGCCACAGTGCCATGGGCTTTAAACTTCTTGGTGACACTGCGCACAGTAGACACAGGAACATTCAGGTCTTTGGAGATGGACTTGTAGCCTTGAGATTGCTCATGCTTCTTCACAATTTGGTTTCTCAAGTCCTTAGACAGTTCTTTGGTCTTCTTTCTTTTCTCCGTGCTCAATGTGGTACACACAAGGACACAGGACAGAGGTCAAGTCAACTTTAATCCATGTCAACTGGCTGCAAGTGTGATTTAGTTATTGCCAACACCTGTTAGGTGCCACAGGTAAGTTACAGGTGCTGTTAATTACCCAAATTAGAGAAGCATCCCATGATTTTTCGAACAGTGCCAATACTTTTGTCCACCCTCTTTTTCATGTTTGGTGTGGAATTATATCCAATTTGGCTTTAGGACAATTCTTTGTGTTTTTTCATTTAAGACAAATTAAATGAAGGTAATAACACCAAAGAATTTGTGTTTGCAATCATTTTCAGGAAGAAACTGAGTATTATCTGACAGAATTGCAGGGGTGTCAATACTTTTGGCCACAACTGTACTATTTCTTAGGCCACATTCACACACTCAGTATTTGGTCAGTATTTTACATCAGTATTCATAAGCCAAAACTAGGAGTGGGTGATAAATACAGAAGTAGTGACGTGATTCTATCATACTTTTCCTCTGATTGTTCCACTACTGGTTCTGACTTACAAATAATGATGTAAAATACTGACCAAATACTAAACGTGCGACAGTGACCATTTGATAGCTCTCCATTCAGAGTTTTATTCATATTTTTGCTTTCTGCGGAGTTCATATCTCCTAGCTTTCCTTGCTTGTTTTGCATCTGTAGATCAGTGTCAGATTGAAGTTCCTTGCATTATTTGGGGTCTTAGTGGTTAGCACTGTTGTTTTGCAGCACTGGGGTCTTGCGTTCAACTCCGAAAGAGAACAGCTACAAGAAGTTTGTATGTTCTCCTTGTATTTGCATGGATTTTCTTAATTTACTCTCACACTCCAAAGACATACTGATAGGGAATTTTGATTAGGAGCACAAATGAGGTCAGTTAAGATAATGTCTGTAAAGCACTGCAGTATATGATGGTGATATATAATCGAGGACCTGTCACTTGCTTACAAAATTAAATTAAATCTCTTATAAATATACCTGAGTTTCCCTGATTCTGTCTCTGTTTTACATTTTGCGCTGCATCACTCCATTGCAGATATATTCACATTTGTGTCTTTTGGAGCACAGAATGTGAAATCTCTGGTTGAAGTTCAACTGTGATTGGCAGCATCTTGGAGGGAGAAGTGACAGTGCCACCCCAGAGAAGTCTGGAGAAATGCCCAGTTGCACTACATGCAGAGATTTCACATGCTGTGCTCCAAAAGCAAGAAATGTGAATATCTCTGAAATGGAGCAAAGCAGCACAAAACAGAAAAGAGCTACATAATCAGGGGAGCTCAGAGATTTTACAAGGTATTTTTACTCATTTATTTAGCGAGTGACAGGTCTTCTTTAATAATAATAATCAATAAAAATGTTACACATAATTTGATTGAACTGGTGTTCCCTGAAGTGAAAAATTGGATTCATAGTGCTGACATATATTAGATTTTCAAGGTATAGGCTATAAGGTTGGAGAGGTTCATTAGGTGTCAGCCTATATATGCCCTACTGTATACAGTATATGCATATTAACTTTGATAGGACAAAAAACTTTGTGTAGTAGGTATGATGCTAGCCATATGTCAACCATGAAAGAATCACTAGCTGCACTCTCATTATGCAACCAATAGAAGCAATGGTTATGATTAAAACATCCAATTGGAATGAATAGTGTAAATATATAAAAGCATTCCTTGAAGCATATGAAAGTGATAATAATCAAAGCTGACCAGTTGCAATAAACCTTATCTTAATGAAGAATTTGTCTTCAGAGTGCTTTTATACAAAATTCCTTGAGGACCATTACATGATTCCAAAGTGTAAACTCTCCTTGCTGTCAGCGTGACCATTGAGAAAATCTCAGCAGTGCAGGTCTGTGCAAATCCCTGGGTAAGTAGACACTTGCTTTGCTAAAATGTGTCTGCACTGGTTTACTTTCAGTCACCAAAGTTCAGTAACTGAAAGTCTTAATTTAGGTAATTGTAAAACTCAGGAAAAGTAATGTTTCTAAATTAGGAGTGTTGTCCCTGTTTTCAAAAAAGGAAAGAAGTCAGAGCAAGGAAATTACAGGCGAGTGAGCCTTACTTCTATACCAGGAAAGATACTTGAACAAATTATTAAACAGCATGTAAGTACTTGGATAAGAATACAGTAATTAACCAGAGCCAGCATGGGTTTGTAGCAAACAAGTCTTGCCAGACTAATCTATTATCCTTCTTTGATGGAATCACTGACTGGGTGGATCAGGGAAATGCGGTAGATATAGTATATCTCGAATTCACCAATACATTTGATGAAGTATCTCACACTATCCTTATTGAAAAAATGACTAAGTACGGGATTGACAAGGCTACGGTTAGGTGGATTTATAACGGGCTCAGTGATCGTACTGAAAGAGTGGTAATAGATGGAGGCACATTCAATTGGAAGTGTGTTTCAAGTGGGGTACTGTTATAAATGAGTCACTGAGGAGCAAAAACAAAAACAAGCTAAGCCACAAAAAACCATTGAGGTTGGTAACTAAGAGGATTGCAGACCCCTGATCCTATCCACACAACTAGCAGTAGCCGTGGAGCGTAGCTACGATGATCCTAGGTGCCTCGTCACAGCAGGAGAACTAAATAAGCCTAAAGCAAGAAAAGGGGAAATCTAAACTGCTCCAGAGCAGACCACAAAGCAATAGACAGCCCCCAAACATGTATTGTCGGTGAGACAAGATGAAAACGCAAACACAGATAGAAAAATAGGCTGAGCAAACGATGGGGCCCACACTAACTAGAAAGGACAGGAAACTAAAGATGCTGTCTGCAATCACGCACAAAACCCTGCCAAAAAATGTCCAACACTTTCTGATAACAAGAACCCTGAAGTCGCTAGACTTCAATTCCATATATCAGCACTCTGTTATATTCTGAAGACAGGAGGGGTCACCGAACCCTCATCCACGCCACCAGGACGATCAGGATGGGCCCGGTGAAAAGCACAAACCAATTTATCTGCATGAATGTCAGAGGCAGAGACCCAAGAATTGTCCTCCTGGCCATAACCCTTCCACTTGACCAAATACTGAAGTCTCCGTCTAGACAGACGAGAATCCAGTATTTTCATAGAATCATAGAATCGTAGAGTTGGAAGGGACCTCCTGGGCCATCTGGTCCAACCCCCTGCTCAAAGCAGGATTCGCTAAATCATCCCAGTCAGATGTCTGTCCAGCCTCTGTTTGAAGACTTCCATTGAAGGAGAACTCACCACTTCTCGTGGCAGCTTGTTCTACTCATTGATCACTCTAACTGTCAAAAAGTTTTTTCTAATATCTAATCTGTGTCTCCTCTCATTCAGTTTCATCCCATTGCTTCTAGTCTTTCCTTGTGCAAATGAGAATAAAGTTGATCCTTCTACAATGTGACAGCCCTTTAGATATATGTAGACAGCTATTAAGTCTCCTCTCAGTCTTCTCTTTTGCAAACTAAACATTCCCAAATCCTGCAACCTTTCCTCATAAGACAGGGTTTGGGTTTGCAGACAGGTCACCATTCTGGTCGCTCTTTTCTGAACTTGCTCCAGTTTGTTGATGTCTTTTTTAAAATGTGGTGCCCAAAACTGGACACAATATTCCAGATGAGGTCTGACCAAAGAGGAGTAGAGGGAAATAATGACTTCACGTGATCTAGACTGTATGCTTCTGTTAATACATCCTAGAATTGCATTTGCCTTTTTTGCTGCTGCATCACACTGTTGACTCATATTCAGTCTGTGATCTATTAGTATACCCAAGTCTTTTTCACATGTGCTGTCACTTAGCCCTATTCCTTCCATTCTGTATATGCTTTTTTCATTTTTATTGCCCAGATGTAGTACTTTGCATTTCTCCCTGTAAAAAAAACATTCTGTTAGTTGCTGCCCACTTATCCAGTTTATTTATATCTTTTTGAATCCTCTCTCTCTCTTCTCTAGTATTAGCTATCCCTCCTAGCTTTGTGTCATCAGCAAATTTAATCAGTTTACCCTCAATTCCTTCATGTAAATCGTTGATAAAGATGTTGAACAATACAGGGCCCAGGACAGAGCCCTGTGGTACCCCACTTGAGACATTCTTCCAACTGGATGTGCAGCCATTTACGACCACTCTCTGGGTCCGATCACTAAGCCAGTTATGAATCCACCTAACAGTTGCCTTGTCCATTCCATACTTAGTCATTTTTTCAATAAGGATTGTATGAGAGACTTTGTCAAATGCTTTGCTGAAGTCAAGATATACTATATCTACAGCATTTCCTTGATCCACCCAATCAGTGATTCCGTGATAGAAGGAAATTAAGTTAGTCTGACATGACTTATTAGTTACAAACCCATGCTGACTTTGTTTAATCACTTCATTCTTATACAGGTACTGACATACATGTTGTTTAATAATTTGTTCAAAGATCTTTCCTGGTATAGAAGTCAGACTCACCGGCCTATAGTTGCCTGGGTCCACCTTCTTCCCCTTTTTGAAGATAGGAACAACATTTGCTCTTCTCCAGTCTTCTGGCACTTCTCCTGTTCTCCAAGAATTTTCAAAGATTATGGAGAGGGGTTCAAAAATTTCTTCTGCTATCTCCTTCAGTACTCTGGGGTGTAATTCATCTGGACCTGGAGACTTGAATTCATTTAGGTTAGCTAAGTGTTTCCTCACTATCTTTCTGTTTATAGATATCCTGGATTCTTCTATTCCCTTAATAGGACAGTGAAGAACAGTTGATGTTACATTTCCTTTCTGAGAGAAAACAGATGCAAAATAGGAATTTAAAAGTTCAGCCTTCTCAACATCCTGTCTTACCATTTCATCATTTTCATCCTGTAAAAATCCTATAGCATCTTTGACTTTTCTTTTACTTTTGACATATCCCCAAAATCCTTTATTATTGCTTTTGACATCTCTTGCAAGCCTCAATTTATTTTCAGCTTTAGATAATCTGATTTGTGTCCTGCAGGTTCTGCAGACAGCATTATATTCTTCTTTAGATATGCCTCCCTCTTTCCATTTTATAAACATTTTTTTCTTCCTTTTTAGCATGTGCGTAAGTTTTGTGTTCATCCATCTTGGTTTCCTTAAATGCTTCCTATTCTTCCCTCTTTTCGGAATTGTTAACAACTGTGCTTTGAGAATTTCATTTTTCAAGATTTCCCATCCTTCCTGGACATTTTTGTATTTAAGGATATCCAGCCATTGGATCCCTCCAATTCTCTTTCTGAATCCCTTATAATCTGCCTTTCTGAAATCTAACCTTGACGTCTGAGTCTTCACAGGTCTTCCGCCTCTAGTTATCCAAAATTCTAAAATAGCATGGTCGCTACCTCCTAGGACCCCAGCCACTTTTACCTCCTCAACCATTTCCTCCCTGTTTATAAGGATTAGATCCAAGGTAGCAGTTCCCCTTGTTTTCTCCCCTACCTTCTGGAAGATAAAGTTGTCAGCAAGAGAGGATAAGAATTTCCTTGACCTGTTAGTTTTGCCTGAGAGAGATTCCCAACAAATGTCTGGATAGTTGAAATCTCCCATGACAACTATGTCATATTTTTTGGAGAACTTGGCCATTTGATGCATAAAGAGTTCATCCATATCTTCAGCTTGCACAGGCGGCCTGTAGTAAATGCCTACAATGGTGTCCTTTCCATTGTTCTGTCCTTGTATTCTTACCCAAACAGTTTCCACAGAACTCCCAGTCTCTGAAGCTTCAATCTCTGTGCAGATATACGCGTTTCTAACATACAATGCGACACCTCCTCCTCGTTTATCAAGTCTGTTTCTTGCAAATAAGTTGTATCCTTCTAGTCTTGTATTCCAATCATGTGTATCGTCCCACCAAGTTTCAGTGATTCCAATGACATCATATTTCTTGTCCTGTGTTAGTAGTTCCAATTCTCCTTGTTTGTTGCCCATGCTTTGTGCATTAGTATAGAAACATTTTAGTTTGTGATTGGTTTCTCTTTCTCCAATATTTTTATTAATTAGATTTTGTCTTTGTTCTTCCTTTTCACTTCTAATAGCAGAGTTCTCAATAGCATTTGTCAGGTGTATGGCTTTTTCTGGTCTTTTGCTTCCCTTCCCATGTTGTTCTAGTTTAAAGCTCTCCTTACAAGTGTAGCAAGGCGACTTCCAAATACATGTTTTCCAGTCTTCGTAAGGTGCACCCCATCTCTAGCAAGTAGTCCATCGTATAAGTAATTCACTCCGTGATCCAGAAATCCAAATCTTTGCTGATGGCACCATCGACGTAGCCAGTTGTTCACCTGCAGAATCTTATTCCACCTCCTTGTTCCATGGCCATCCACTGGGAGGATGGAAGAGAAGACCACCTGCGCTCCCAGTTCTTTCATTTTCTTGCCTAAGTCTTCAAAGTCTCTGCAGATGGTTTCCAGGTCATTTCTTGCGGTGTCATTTGTCCCCACATGTAGTAGCAGGAATGGGTAGTCATCTGTAGGTCTGAAGAGTCCTGATATCCTGTCAGACACATCTTTAATTTTTGCACCTGGAAGACAGCACATTTCTCTTGAAGTTATATCCGGTCTGCAGATAGCGGCCTCTGTTCCTCTCAACAGGGAATCCCCCATGACCACCGCTCTGTTTCTTCTTCACAACATTTTTGTTTCTCCAACCAGGAGGACTCTGAAGGCGTACAAGGTTGCTGTTTGTTGACAAAGTCTTATCCTGATGTATTGCTTCATCGTTTTCCTGCGTGAGAGCCTGGTACTGGTTCCTGAGCAGTATGGGTGCTGACTGCCTCCTGATCCTCCTGCTTCTCTGGATCACATGTCTCCATTCCTCTGTTTCTTCAGGTGCACTTCGAATTTCTTCTCTTTCTGTAACATGAAGAGATAATTCGGCTCTGTCCAAGAACTCTTCACCTTCCTTAATGATCTTCAACGTAGCTAACCTCTCTTCGAGATTTTGCAACTTTTCCTCCAACAGGGACACAAGCTTGCATTTGTGGCATGTGAAGTTTGGCTTTTCCACTGGCAAGTCTGTGAACATGTAGCAAGAAATGCAGCTCACCAAATGGCTCCTGGCCTCTTCCATATTGAGATTTCTTAAAAACAATGAAAGATGAGCCAAAATTCGCGCGCCGACAGGAGACTCTTCACTTATCCCAGAAGGCACTGGGAATATGCAAATTATCTCCTCAAGACTCTTCCCCTGGTTTTCTCTACCACATTACCTTCAACCAACACAGGGTCAGGAGGTGCCGCCACAGGAACCACTGGCTCAACAAACCTCTTCAACAGAGACTTATGAAACACGTTATAGATCTTAAATGTAACTGGAAGAGCCAATCGAAAAGAAACTGGGTTAAGAATCTCCAAAATCCTATAAGGTCCAATAAATCTTGGCTTGAACTTTGGAGACGCAACTTTCATAGAGATATTTTTTGACGACAACCAAACCATATCACCCACTTTAAACCGGGGACCAATGGTCCTATGCCAGTTGGAAAACCGCTGGGCCTTTTCTTGAGAGAGGGACAATTTATCCACCACCTGGGCAGGCTGAAGATTCCACTTGCCCTGAAGAAAATCGAGGAAGAAACCCAAAGTTACAGAAAAAGGGCGACATCAATGTGGCAGAACTAGCTCTATTATTTAGGGCGAATTCAGCCAAGGGCAAAAATGAGACCCAATCACCCTGATCAGCAGATATAAAACATTTCAAATAGGACTCCAAAGTCTGGTTTGTTCTCTCAGTCTTCCCATTGGTCTGTGGGTGAAACGCAGAGGAAAAGGATAACTGAATTCCCAGCTTGGAACAAAAAGCTTTCCAAAATCTGGAGACAAACTGGACTCCTCTGTCCGACACAATGTTCTCAGGAATCCCATGCAACCAAACCACCTGTTGTAAAAACAAGGGTACCAACTCAGAGGAAAAAGGCAGCTTTGGGAGTGACACAAGATGGACCATCTTCGAAAATCTATCACAAATCACCCAGATAACAGTCATTCTCTGAGAGACAGGAAGATCAGAAATAAAATCCATTGAGATATGGGTCCATGGCCTCTTGGGCAGCGGCAAGGGCATCAACAACCCACTAGAACGAGAACAGGGTTTAGACCGGGAACAAGTCCTACAAGACTGCACAAAATTCCTTACATCACGAGATAAGGCGGGCCACCAAAAAGACTGACTCACCAAATCTCTGGTACCAAAAATACCTGGATGACCAGCCAACGCGGAGCAATGAACTTCAGACATCACTCTCTTCCTCCACTGGTCAGGAACATACAATTTTCCCATAGGACAACGCTCAGGTTTGTCCTCCTGAAATTCTTCCAGGGCACGTCTCAAATCGGGCGAGATGGCAGAAAGAACTACCCCCTCACCTAGGATGGTAGTAGGTTTGGTCACAATAGGAGAATCAGCAAAGAAACTCCTAGAAAGGGCGTCTGCCTTAACATTCTTAGTGCCCGGAAGAAAGGAGACTACAAAATCAAAACGTGGGAAAAACAAGGCCCACCTAGCCTGTCTAGGATTCAAGCGTTTGGCCGACTCCAGGTAAATCAAATTCTTGTGGTCAGTGAGGACCACAACTTGATGTCTAGCTCCCTCCAACCAATGTCTCCACTCCTCGAATGCCCACTTCATGGCCAACAATTCCCGATTCCCCACATCATAGTTGCGTTCAGATGGGGAGAACTTTCAGGAAAAGAAGGCACAGGGATTCATTTTAGAAGTCACCGGATCTTTCTGGGACAAAAAAGCTCCTGCACCAATCTCCGAAGCATCTACCTCTACCTGAAATGGAAGTGAGACATCAGTTTGCCGTAAAACCGGAGCAGAAGTGAACCTCCGCTTCAGCTCCTGAAATGCCAAAACAGCCTCTGGAGACCAATTCAGCACATCAGCGCCCTTCTTGGTCAGATCAGTCAGTGGTTTGGCAATACCAGAAAAATTAGCTATTAATTTAAGATAAAAATTAGCAAAACCCAAAAACTTCTGGAGAGCCTTCAAAGAAGTGGGCTGAACCCAATCATAAATGGCCTGTACCTCGGCCGGGTCCATTTCAATAGTTGACGGAGACAAAATAAATCCTAAAAATGAAATCCTCTGTACACCAAAAAAGCATTTAGATCCCTTAACATACAGGGAATTCTCCCTCAAAATCCGGAACACAGTCCGAACATGTTCCACATGAGAATCCCAATCACTGGAAAAGATCAGAATATCATCCAAATAGATGATCAAAAACTTATCCACAAAGTCCCGGAAAATATTCATGAAGGATTGGAAGACAGAAGGGACATTAGTGAGCCCAAAAGGCATCACCAGGTACTCAAAATGTCCCTCCGGAGTATTAAGCGCCATCTTCCATTCATCCCCATGCTTGATGTGAATAAGATTATATGCCCCCCTGAGGTCAAGCTTAGCAAACCAGCAGGCACCTTTAACTTTGGAGAATAAATCAGAAATCAGGGTTAACGGATACTGATATTTAACCGTAATCTTGTTAAGGGAACGATAGTCAATACATGGACTTAATGAACCATCTTTCTTAGCCACGAAAAAAAAAAACAGCACCTACGGGTGAAGAGGATGGTCTAATATGACCCTTCTCCGATGACTCCTTAATATAAGATCGCATAGCCTCGTGTTCAGGTACAGATAAGTTGAAAAGCCGACCCTTGGGAAATTTACACCCAGGCCTCAACTCAATTGCACAGTCATAACTCCTATGAGGACGCAGGGACGCAGACTTACTCTCACTAAATACATCATAAAAATCAGCCAAATAGTCAGGAACATCATGAGACTGGGGAGAGGTGGAGAAAACAGGAGTGTCACGAACAGCACACTGACAGCCCCAACTCACCACAGACACAGATTTCCAATCCAAGACTGGATTATGGATTTGCAACCAGGGAAAACCCAGAACAATAGTATCATGCAAATTATGCAGTACCAAAAATCTACTATTTTCTTGGTAGTCTGGGGCGACCCGCATTATCACCTGTGTTGTGAGTTCATTTTTCCCTTCACCATTGAGGTCTGATGAACTCCCTCCTCTAGTGAAGGAAGGTAGTGAGACTGATTACCAAACACCTGGGCAGCTAGATTATTACTGGGTGGCTGGAATTGAGGACTGGTATAAGGTTGCCGACGCCCTTCCTCCTGGCTGGTGATTTTCCTGCTGGATTCTTGGAGACCAGTCTGATTCCTGCATCTCAAAGCTAAGTTTTTCTGCTCTGCTTTGTACTCTTCAGTTTTGTTCTTGTTTTGCCTTGTTTTTTGGGAGCTCTGCCATCCCCGGCCGGGGGTGAGCTGAATTCCATTTTTGTCTCTGATCTGTTGATATTTTGCTCTGTCTTCAGAATATACCTGAGTGCTGATATAGTCTTTTTGAAGCCTAGCGACTTCAGGGCCTGTTTTTCCTATCAGTTGGTTGGCTCATTTTGATAGGGTTTTTGCGGATGGCAGACAGCAGCTTTCCTATCCTGTCCTATGTAGTTAGCTTGGGCCCCATCATTTGCTCAACCTATCTTTCTATCTGTGTTAGTGTTTTCATCTTGCTTCACCGTCATTATATGTTGGGGGCTGCCTATTGCTTTGGGGCCTGCTCTGGGGCAGTTTATCTCTGATATGCCTGTCTCTCAGAGAATGACTGTTATTTGGGTGATTTGTGATAGATTCTCTAAGATGGTCCATCTTGTACCACTCCCTAAGTTGCCATCTTCCTCTGAGTTGGTGCCCTTGTTTTTGCAACAGGTGGTTCGCTTGCACGGGATTCCTGAGAACATTGTATCTGACAGAGGAGTTCAGTTTGTGTCTAGATTTTGGAGGACTTTCTGTTCCAAACTGGGAATTCAGTTGTCCTTCTCCTCTGCGTTTCACCCTCAGACCAATGGGCAGACGGAGAGAACAAACCAGACTTTGGAGTCGTGTTTGAGATGTTTTATTTCTGCCGATCAGGATGATTGGGTTTCATTTTTGCCCTTGGCCGAATTTGCTTTAAATAATAGAGCTAGTTCTGCCACTTTGATGTCACCTTTTTTTGTAACTTTGGTTTTCACCCTCGATTTTCCTCAGGGCAGGTGGAGCCTTCTGCCTGCCCAGGTGTCGACACTGTGGTGGAGAGAATGCACCAGATCTGGGACCAAGTAGTTGATAAGTTGTCTCTCTCCCAGGAAAAGGCCCAGCGGTTTTCCAACCGGCGTAGGACCATTGGTCCCCAGTTTAAGGTGGGTGATATGGTTTGGTTGTCATCAAAAAATATCGCTATGAAGGTGGCTTCTCCTAAGTTTAAGCCTAGATTTATTGGACCTTACAAGATTTTGGAGATTATTAATCCGGTCTCTTTTCGGTTGGCTCTTCCTGTCACATTTAAAATTCATAATGTGTTTCATAAGTCCTTGTTGAAGAGGTTTGTTGAACCAATAGTTCCTGTGGTGGCACCTCCTGACCCTATATTGGTTGAAGGTAACATGGAATATGAGGTAGAGAAGATACTGGATTCCCGTCTGGCTAGACGGAGACTCCAGTATTTGGTTAAGTGGAAGGGTTATGGTCAGGAGGATAATTCCTGGGTCTCTGCCTCTGATATTCATGCCGAAAGATTGGTGCGTGCCTTTCATCGGGCTCACCCGGATCGCCCTGGTGGCATGGATGAGGGTTCGGTGACCCCTCCTCAAGGGGGAGGTACTGATGTGAGTTCATTTTTCCCTTCACCATTGAGGTCTGATGAACTCCCTCCTCTAGTGAAGGAAGGTAGTGAGACTGATTACCAAACACCTGGGCAGCTAGATTATGACTGGGTGGCTGGAATTGAGGACTGGATATAAGGTTGCCGACGCCCTTCCTATTGGCTGGTGATTTTCCTGCTGGATTCTTGGAGACCAGTCTGATTCCTGCATCTCAAAGCTAAGTTTTTCTGCTCTGCTTTGTACTCTTCAGTTTTGTTCTTGTTTTGCCTTGTTTTTTGGGAGCTCTGCCATCCCCGGCCGGGGGTGAGCTGAATTCCATTTTTGTCTCTGATCTGTTGATATTTTGCTCTGTCTTCAGAATATACCTGAGTGCTGATATAGTCTTTTTGAAGCCTAGCGACTTCAGGGCCTGTTTTTCCTATCAGTTGGTTGGCTCATTTTGATAGGGTTTTTGCGGATGGCAGACAGCAGCTTTCCTATCCTGTCCTATGTAGTTAGCTTGGGCCCCATCATTTGCTCAACCTATCTTTCTATCTGTGTTAGTGTTTTCATCTTGCTTCACCGTCATTATATGTTGGGGGCTGCCTATTGCTTTGGGGCCTGCTCTGGGGCAGTTTATCTCTGATATGCCTGTCTCTCAGAGAATGACTGTTATTTGGGTGATTTGTGATAGATTCTCTAAGATGGTCCATCTTGTACCACTCCCTAAGTTGCCATCTTCCTCTGAGTTGGTGCCCTTGTTTTTGCAACAGGTGGTTCGCTTGCACGGGATTCCTGAGAACATTGTATCTGACAGAGGAGTTCAGTTTGTGTCTAGATTTTGGAGGACTTTCTGTTCCAAACTGGGAATTCAGTTGTCCTTCTCCTCTGCGTTTCACCCTCAGACCAATGGGCAGACGGAGAGAACAAACCAGACTTTGGAGTCGTGTTTGAGATGTTTTATTTCTGCCGATCAGGATGATTGGGTTTCATTTTTGCCCTTGGCCGAATTTGCTTTAAATAATAGAGCTAGTTCTGCCACTTTGATGTCACCTTTTTTTGTAACTTTGGTTTTCACCCTCGATTTTCCTCAGGGCAGGTGGAGCCTTCTGCCTGCCCAGGTGTCGACACTGTGGTGGAGAGAATGCACCAGATCTGGGACCAAGTAGTTGATAAGTTGTCTCTCTCCCAGGAAAAGGCCCAGCGGTTTTCCAACCGGCGTAGGACCATTGGTCCCCAGTTTAAGGTGGGTGATATGGTTTGGTTGTCATCAAAAAATATCGCTATGAAGGTGGCTTCTCCTAAGTTTAAGCCTAGATTTATTGGACCTTACAAGATTTTGGAGATTATTAATCCGGTCTCTTTTCGGTTGGCTCTTCCTGTCACATTTAAAATTCATAATGTGTTTCATAAGTCCTTGTTGAAGAGGTTTGTTGAACCAATAGTTCCTGTGGTGGCACCTCCTGACCCTATATTGGTTGAAGGTAACATGGAATATGAGGTAGAGAAGATACTGGATTCCCGTCTGGCTAGACGGAGACTCCAGTATTTGGTTAAGTGGAAGGGTTATGGTCAGGAGGATAATTCCTGGGTCTCTGCCTCTGATATTCATGCCGAAAGATTGGTGCGTGCCTTTCATCGGGCTCACCCGGATCGCCCTGGTGGCATGGATGAGGGTTCGGTGACCCCTCCTCAAGGGGGAGGTACTGATGTGAGTTCATTTTTCCCTTCACCATTGAGGTCTGATGAACTCCCTCCTCTAGTGAAGGAAGGTAGTGAGACTGATTACCAAACACCTGGGCAGCTAGATTATGACTGGGTGGCTGGAATTGAGGACTGGATATAAGGTTGCCGACGCCCTTCCTATTGGCTGGTGATTTTCCTGCTGGATTCTTGGAGACCAGTCTGATTCCTGCATCTCAAAGCTAAGTTTTTCTGCTCTGCTTTGTACTCTTCAGTTTTGTTCTTGTTTTGCCTTGTTTTTTGGGAGTTCTGCCATCCCCGACCGGGGGTGAGCTGAATTCCATTTTTGTCTCTGATCTGTTGATATTTTGCTCTGTCTTCTGAATATACCTGAGTGCTGATATAGTCTTTTTGAAGCCTAGCGACTTCAGGGCCTGTTTTTCCTATCAGTCGGTTGGCTCATTTTGATAGGGTTTTTGCGGATGGCAGACAGCAGCTTTCCTATCCTGTCCTATGTAGATAGCTTGGGCCCCATCATTTGCTCAACCTATCTTTCTGTGTTAGTGTTTTCATCTTGCTTCTCTGTCATTATATGTTGGGGGCTGCCTATTGCTTTGGGGCCTGCACTGGGGCAGTTTAGTTTTTCCCCTTTCTGTCTTTAGGCTAGATAGTTCTCCGGCTGTGATCGAGGGGTCTAGGGCACCGTAGGAACCCCCCACGGCTACTGCTAGTTGTTGTGGATAGGTTCAGGGGTCTGCAATCCGATAGCTGCCAACCTCTCTGGTTTTTCTGGACTTAGCTGGTATTTTGTTTTTTCCTCCTTCGGTGACTCATCATAACACACCTGGGTCCAAAACTGAGGTTTATTCTCCGCCAAAGGAGTAGCATCAATACCCCTCAAAGGAATAGGCGTCAGCAGAGGTATCACGGGAAAACCATAACGTTTAGCAAAATCCAAATCCATCAGATTCAAAGCCGCTCCTGAATCCAGAAAAGCCTTGGCGAAAAATGTGGATAAGGAGCAGATCAGAGTAATTGCCAAAAGAAACTTAGGTTGTACGCCACCCACAGCAAATGTGTGTGCAAAGCGTTTCTCTCATTTAGGGCAGACAGAAATAATATGAGAGGTGTTATGAATGGGTCACCGATGAGGAAAAAACAACACAAGCCAAGTCTCAGAAAACCAGAGCAGATTGCAGATCCCTGGTCTTACCACACAACTAGCAGCAGTCGTGGAGCGTACCTACGATGATCCTAGACGCCTCGTCACAACTGGAGAGCTACGCAAGCCTAAAGCAGGAAAAGAGGAAAACTAACTTCCCCAGAGCAGACCCCAAAGGAAAGCCAGCCCCCCACATGTATTGACGGTGAAACAAGATGAAAACACAAACAAAGGCAGAAAAATAGGCTGAGCAAATGATGGGGCCCGACTTACTAGAAAGGACAGGAAAGGAAAGACACTGTCTGCAATCTGCCAAAAACCCTACCAAAATAATGTCCAACACTTCTGATAGCAAAATTAACCCTGAAGTCACTAGACTTCTCCCACTATATCAGCACTCTGAAATATTCTGAGACAGAGCAAAAAGAGGCCAATCTAATAAGGAACCAAAAGGCAAATACAGATAAATAGGAGTGGAAATTCAGCACAACCCCAGCAGGGGCTGGCTGACACAAAAAACTGAATTGACCAACAAGAGCAAGTGTGAACAAAAGCAAAAACAAACAACTTGAGAAGACTGGAACAGAGCTGAAGTCCAAGACCTGAGAAGCAGACTGAATCACCAGCACCAGGATAGGGCATCGGCTCTCTTATATCCAGTCTGATACACCAGAGATCCAATCGTTATCCTCCTCATCAGGTGGCAGATCACTACCAATTAAAACAACCTCACTACCTCCTGTCACCACCAGAGGGAGAACAGAAGAACTCTCAACTGGTGGAGCAGAAAATGAGTTCACAACAGTACCCCCCCCTTGAGGAGGGGTCACCAAACCCTCAGCCATGCCACCAGGCCGATCAGGATGGGCCCGGTGAAAAGCAAGAACCAATTTATTGGCATGAATATGAGAGGCAGAGACCCATGAATTATCCTCCTGGCCATAACCCTTCCATTTGACCAAATACTGGAGTCTCCGTCTAACCAAACGAGAATCCAATATTTTCTCTACCTCATAGTCCACATTGCCTTTAACCAATACAGGGTCAGGAGGTGCCGCCACAGGAACTACTGGCTCAACAAACCTCTTCAACAGTGACTTGTGAAATACGTTATGGATTTTGAACGTAACTGGAAGAGCCAATCGAAAAGAAACAGGATTAAGAATCTCCAAAATCTTATAAGGTCCAATAAATCTTGGCTTAAATTTTGGAGATGCAACCTTCATAGGAATATTCTTAGACGACAACCAAACCATATCACCCACTTTAAACCGGGGACCAATGGTCCTATGCCGGTTGGAAAAACGCTGGGCCTTTTCCTGAGAGAGTGACAACTTATCCACCACTTGGTGCCATATCTGCTGCATTCTCACAATCACAGTGTCCACACCAGGGCAGGACGAAGATTCCACTTGCGCTGAAGAGAATCGAGGATGAAACCCCAAATTACAGAAAAAGGGTGACATCAAAGTGGCAGAACTAGCTCTATTGTTCAGCGCAAATTCGGCCAAGGGTAAAAATGAGACCCAATCATCTTGATCAGCAGATATAAAACATCTTAAATAAGACTCCAGGGTCTGGTTTGTTCTCTCAGTCTGCCCATTGGTCTGGGGATGAAACGTGGAGGAGAAGGATAACCGAATTCCCAGATTGGAACAAAAGGCTTTCCAGAATCTGGAAACAAACTGGACCCCTCTATCACAATGTTCTCAAGAATCCCGTGTAACCGAACCACCTGTTGTAAAAACAAGGGTACCAACTCAGCAGAAGATGGCAACTTTGGGAGTGGTACAAGATGGACCATCTTCGAAAATCTATCACAAATCACCAAGATAACAGTCATTCTCTGAGAGACAGGAAGATCAGAAATAAAATCCATTGAGATATGGGTCCATGGCCTCTTGGGCACCGGCAGGTGCATCAGCATCCCACTAGAACAGGGTTTAGACCGAGAACAAGTTCCACAGGACTGTACAAAATTCCTGACATCACGAGACAAGGCAGGCCACCAAAACGACTGACTCACCAAATCTCTGGTACCAAAAATACCTGGATGACCAGCCAATGAGGAGCAATGGACTTCAGACATTACTCTCTTTCTCCACTGGTCAGGAACATACAATCTTCCCATAGGACAACGCTCAGGCCTATCCTCCTGAAACTCCTCCAGGGCGCGTCTCAAATCGGGCGAAATGGCAGAAAGAACTACCCCCTCACCTAGGATAGTAGTAGGCTCGGTCACATTAAGAGAATCAGCAAAGAAACTCCTAGAAAGGACGTCTGCCTTAGCATTCTTAGTGCCCGGAAGAAAAGAGACCACAAAATTAAAACGCGTGAAAAACAAGGCCCATCTACCTGTCTAGGATTCAAGCGTTTGGCCGACTCCAGATAAATCAGATTCTTGTGATCGGTGAAGACCACAAATTGATGTCTAGCTCCCTCCAACCAATGTCTCCACTCCTCAAATGCCCATTTCATGGCCAGCAATTCCCGATTCCCCACGTCATAGTTGCGTTCAGATGGGGAAAACTTTTGAGAAAAGAAGGCACAGGGATTCATCTTAGAAGTCACAGGGTCTTTTTGGGACAAAACAGCTCCTGCACCAATCTCAGAAGCGTCTACCTCCACTTGACATGGAAGTGAGACATCAGGTTGCCGTAAACCTGGAGCTGAAGTAAATCTCCGCTTAAGCTCCTGAAATGCTGAGACAGCCTCAGGAGACCAATTCAGCACATCAGCTCCCTTCTTGGTCAGATCAGTCAGTGGTTTGACAATACTAGAAAAATTACCTATAAATTTACTATAGAAATTAGCAAAACCCAAAAACTTCTGGAGAGCCTTCAAAGAAGTAGGCTGAACCCAATCATAAATGGCCTGTACCTTGGCCGGGTCCATTTCAATAGTCGATGGAGATAAGATAAATCTCAAAAAAGAAATCCTCTGTACACCAAAGAGGCATTTCGATCCCTTAACAAACAGGGAATTCTCCCTCAAAATCCGGAACACAGTCCGGACATGTTCCATGAATCCCAATCACTAGAAAAGATCAAAATATCATCCAGATAGATGATCAAAAACTTATCCACAAAGTCTCGGAAAATATCATTCATAAAGGACTGGAAGACAGAAGGGGCATTAGAGAGCCCAAAAGGCATCACCAGGTACTCAAAATGTCCCTCCGGAGTATTAAACGCCGTCTTCCATTCATCCCCGTGCTTGATGCGAATAAGATTATACGCCCCCCTGAGGTCAAGCTTAGTAAACCAGCAGGCACTCTTAACTCTGGAGAATAAATCAGACATCAGAGGAAACGGGTACTGATATTTAACCGTCATTTTGTTACGGGAACGATAATCAATACACGGTCTTAATGAACCATCTTTCTTGGCCACAAAAAAAACCCAGCGCCTAAAGGTGATGAGGATGGTCTAATATGACCCTTCTCCAACGACTCCTTAATATAGGATCGCATAGCATCATGTTCGGGTACAGATAAGTTGAAAAGCCGACCCATGGGAAATTTACACTCAGGCATCAACTCAATTGCACAGTCGTAACTCCTATGAGGAGGCAAAGACACAGACTTACTCTCACTAAATACATCAGAGAAATCAGGAATATCATGAGACTGAGGAGAGGTGGAGAAAACAGGAGCGTTCCTAAGAACACACTGACAACCCCAACTCACCACAGACACAGATTTCCAATCCAAAACTGGGTTATGAGTTTGCAACCAGGGGAAACCCAGAACAATAGTATCATGCAAATTATGCAGCACCAAAAATTTACAATTTTCTTGGTGGTCTGGGGCAACTCGCATTATCACCTGGGTCCAATACTGAGGTTTATTCTCCACCAATGGAGTGGCATCAATACCCCTCAAAGGAATAGGCATCTGCAGAGGCGTCATGGACAAACCACAACGTTTAGCAAAGTCTAAATTCATCAGATTCAGAGCTGCTCCTGAATCCACAAAAGCCTCGTCACAGCCGTAGAACTAAATAAGCCTAAAGCAGGAAAAGGGGAAATCTAAACTGCTCCAGAGCAGACCACAAAGCAATAGACAGCCCCCAAACATGTATAGTCGGTGAGACAAGATGAAAACGCAAACACAGATAGAAAAATAGGCTGAGCAAACGATGGGACCCACACTAACTAGAAAGGACAGGAAAGGAAAGATGCTGTCTGCAATCATGCACAAAACCCTGCCAAAAAATGTCCAACACTTTCTGATAAAAAAAACCCTGAAGTCGCTAGACTTCAATTCCCTATATCAGCACTCTGTTATATTCTGAAGACAGAGCAAAAGAGACCAATCTGATCAGGGACAAAAAGCAAACTGGCATAAACAGAGACTTAAGAATGGAAATTCAGCACAGCCCCAGCAGGGGCTGGCTGACCACAAAAACTGAGTAAACCAGACCCAATCTCATAGCAAAGCACACTTAGCTTGAGAAGGCAGGAACAGAACTGGAAACCAGAACCTCAGGACAGGAAAAATCACCAGCCCAAAATTAGGGAGTCGGCTGTCTTAAATCCAGTCAGAGATTCCTGATGTCCACTCACAGTCCTCCTCCTCAGGTGGCAGGTCTCTGCCATTTAGATCAGCTTCATTACCTACTGTCACCACTAGAGGGAGCCCGGATGGAGAACTCACAACTCCTCTGTCAACACAGCCAGCTCCACCACCCTCACCAGAAGCCAGAGGTAAACCAGAAAATGAGTTCACAACAGGGTACAACAAGGCTCTGTCCAGGCTCCAGTGTTATTCAACATTTTTATGATTGATCTAGATAAGGGAATCGAAGGTAGACTGATCAAATTTGCAGACAATGCAAAGATAGTAGAGATAGCTAACACTAGAGAAGACACCACTAGAGGGAGCCCGGATGGAGAACTCACGACTCCTCTGTCAACACAGCCAGCTCCACCACTCTCACCAGAAGCCAGAGGTAAACCAGAAAATGAGTTCACAACAGGGTACAACAAGGCTCTGTCCTGGCTCCAGTGTTATTCAACATTTTTATGATTGATCTAGATAAGGGAATTGAAGGTAGACTGATCAAATTTGCAGACAATGCAAAGATAGTAGAGATAGCTAACACTAGAGAAGACAGATAAAGTATTCAGAAGGATCTAGATAAGCTGGAACAATGGGCAGCGACTAATAGAATGGTATTTAACAGGTAGAATTGCAAGATTCTACATCTGGGATCTGGGAAAGAAAAACGAAAATTACATCTACAGAATGGGAGGAATAGAACAAAGCAACAGCACATGTGAAAAATACTTGGGTATACTAATAGATCACAGACTGCACATGAGTCAACAGGGTGGTGCAGCAAAAAAGGCAGTGGGTTGGACCTGATGACCCTTGAGTTCCCTTCCAACTATAACATTCCATGGTTCTAGGATTCTGTGAAATTACTTTTAAGAGATACAATATAGGTTGCCAAACAAATTTGGTTTAGAATCAAATAATCAAATTAGGAAGGAGCCTGAGTTCAGGTCTGTGTCACTGCTGGCCAGGTGTGATGCCATGAGTCAGGACAGTCAAGGATCCAAGGTCAAAAGGCAGTAGGGTATGTCATAAACAGAAGGAAGAGACAAAGGCATAGTCAGGTAATGGTGGAGTTCAAAATACCAGGGATAGTGGATCAGAACAAAGGGGTTAAAAAGATGGATTGTCAGAACAAGGTCCAAGGTCAGGCAATGAAAGGTAATCAAGCAAACCACTAGGCACAGAGAAAACCAACTGCACTTAGCTGAAGCTACATCTGGCAGAAGTCTGGGATTAACAGCTCAGTTAAGTACCCAGGCAATCACCAGGGACAGGGAACACTTGGAGACAGCCCAGCACATCCCAGTCTGATTGGATGGCCAAGCTGTCAATCAAATCACAAACAGCTCAGCACGCCACTGCACTAGACTAGACACTGAACTGTCAAAGCACTGATAGCTTCAGCACACGTCTATACCAAATTGGATGGCTGAGCCATCAGTAAATGCATCACAGACACACTAAGGGGTGGAATTGTTACATCTGTTATCTTTCTACTAGTTTAAAAGACCTACAGGTAATGAATCTGTGGTGTTTCACCTGTACAGTGATGTAAAAGCCCAATAATGTAATGGGTCTGGATGCAGTGAATAGCCGGAGACAGAGAAGGGGTTAACAAGGGTTTACTGAACAGGCAATTAACAAGTAATACTCCACGCAGGGAGGTAAGACCAGCAAAGGAGCAGCTAAAATTACATACAAACATAGTGCTCAGGAATAAGATATATAAAAACACGGTAACTCATCGCTTGCAGTTCTTGCAGGGAAAGGGCTGGAAAATCTCCCGATGGCGTCGCAACTCATGGACAAAGTCTCTGGCTCTGCTACGGAGATACGAGAAGCACTGTCTCCCGACGGTGCTAATGGATTCAGTCCTGATTGACTTGAGTGCACTGGAACGTGGCAACAGTCCTTTATGCGGATTCCTCAGAAATGGCGACGGACACGAGACATGGGCATGCTTACAGACCGTGGCAGCTGACGGTCTTACGGAGCAGTCTCTAGGCAGTTTATCTTCTATCACAGGCAAAACAGGGGTATCCGAAAGTACAGGTTCAAACGGTAAATTAATAGCGTCAAAGGAAGTCTTAAGGTCAGCATGCTGAAGATTGAGTGGCATGGAGTTGTCCGTGCGAGCAACGGAGCGGGAGTCAATTATCTCCTGTCGTCTTCCCACCAAGTCTGGCCCGTTCCCGTGTTCAGGTCTCCTTATATACCCCGCGCCTCCTGCTGTCCAACAGAAAGCTCTCTCCCTCCTAGAAGAAACCTCCCCCGCCAACAGTGGTGACAGTCCCGATAATTCCGACCTTAAAGGGCACCGAACACCGTTGACTCTGTCTCGGCTCATCTTCTTACAAGCGTCCCATCTTTTGAGGTTTTTTAACCCCTTCATGACATGCGCCATACCAGTACAGCGCATGTCGTGTCTCCCCCTTTGATGTGGGCTCCGGCGCTGAGCCCACATCTTTTCCGACACATGTCAGCTGTTTTGAACAGCTGACATGTACCCAGAACAGCTGGGGGTGGAATCGCGATCCACTCGCGACTGTTGACCCATTAAATTCCGCTGTCAAACTCTGACAGCATCATTTAACATGCCATTCCGGCAATCGGACAAGAAATCCGCCCATCTGTGAACCCGTCACGTGATCGCAGGTAATCGACGGGTTGACATGACAATCAGATGTCTCCTGCAGACCTCTATGGGTGTCAATGCCAGATTGCTATCAGAGCCACCCGGTGGTGAACACTCATAGCAAGTCAGCAATTCTGCTACATACAGGCGATCTGATCATCGCCTGTATGTAGCAGAGCCGATCGGGTTATGACAGATTCTAGTCTTCCATGGAGACTATTGAAGCATGCCAAAAGTCAGAAAATGAAAATATTAAAAAATAAAAAAAAATATATAAAAGTTCAAATCACCCCCCTTTCACCCCATTCAAAATAAAACAATAAAAAAAAATCAAACATACATATTTGGTATTGTCGCGTTCAGAATCGTCCAATCAATATAAAAAAAGAATTAACCCCTTTCTGCCATGAGACGTACTATCCCGTCCATGTGCCCTGGGACTTAATTCCCAGGGACGGGATAGTACGTCATAGCGATCAGCGGCGCCCACGTGGTGAGCGCCGCTAATCGCGGCCGGGTGTCAGCTGATTATCACAGCTGACACCCGGCACAATGTGTCAGGGGCGCCCCCGACACATTAACCCCTTGCACACCGCGATCAAAAACGCAATTTCACTGCACTTGGAATTTTTTTTCCTGTTTTTGAATACACAATATGATAAAACCAATGGTGTCGTTCAAAATTGCAACTTGTCCCACAAAATACAAACCCTTACATGGCCATATTGACAGAAAAATAACAAAGTTATGGCTTTGGGAAGAAAGGGAGCTAAAAACAAACGCGAAAATGAAAAAGGGCTCCGTCATGAAGGGGTTAAAAACCTAATGAGGTAACAGGTCTGTGGCAAGTGTCTCGCCAGCAGCATCCCAATAAAGGTATGTGCACACGTTGCAGATTCTACTGCGGATCCGCAGCGGATTTGTGCCTGCGGATCCGCAGTAGATTCTCCTGCGTTGTACAGTACCATTCTTTCCTATTTAAAATAAAAAACGCTGTGCACATGCTGCGGAAAAGTCTGCAGTAGAAACGCTGCAGGTTCATTTCCGCAGCATGTCAATTCTTTGTGCGGAATCCGCAGCGTTTTGACACCTGTTCCATTATAGGAATCCGTGGGTGTAAAAACGCAGGGGAAATCCGCACAATATTTGCAGAAAATCCACAGTAAATCTGCACTAAATCCGCAGGTAAAATGCAGGTCACGGAAAAATCCGCACTGGAATCCGCAACGTGTGCACATAACCTTAATGCCTGTATTCTTGCAGAATGATTTATGAATTGTAATTGAAGGGATTGTCTGATAGAAATTACTGTCTTTTAGGTGTGATAGGTGTCTGCTTTGGTAAATTCTGTCCGCATTATTTCCTTTGTCCACCCCAGTTCAGTATTTTGGGGCAATAAGGTCTCATTTGGGTTATTTTAATACCACTTTCAGGAAGAGTAATGCTTAGAAATTAATGCTGCTGATCAAATTTGATTTCTGATCAAATTAGGATTGTGTTCCCGTTCAGGTTTGCCTCACTACTTTTTTAAAATACCCAGTAATGAGTTTATGGTAATCGTTCCCCCAGAAAATGTTTTAAAAGCACGATTAAGTAACGGGTTTGTGACAATCCTCTTATGGCAGCATTTCTATGAAGGCCTGTGTACTTGTAGAATGCTTTTGTGAATTGTAATCTCATCTGTCTAATATAAGTGACGATCAATTAGGATTACTATTCGTCTGCTTTGTAAAAGTTTTCCTTCCTGGCATTTCCTTCAGCCACCACTGTTAAATAATCATGAGGGTTAGTTTGGGTAATTTTAATGCTATTTTCAAGAAGGGTAATATTTATATATTAATATTAAGAGATATCATACTGTTTGCAAACTAAATTTGGCTTTGGATCAAATTAGAAACTGGCTCTAGTTCAAGTTTGCTTGACTTCTGGCTGGTATTTTTCTTACGGTTTAAAAGGCCCAGATTGTTAAGATGATGAGAGAACTCACACGGGAAAATAGGTAAAACAATAAAAAACTGCAACTTACCCAACTGGTTGCTGTACAGACTAGAAATTCTGACCCTGCAGTCCCTAGTGGTTTCTACATGGACTGGAATAGCCCTAGCAACAGACTAAACCACAACAGCTTGGACCTATGCTGCCTGTAAGGCCGTCAAATGCGTCACATTCCTCATAAGTAACTGGAGGGCAGAGCAAAGTGCAATTTACCTTCAGAAGTGAAGGAATGCAAAGATAGAGAGAGATCCCAGAGAGAGTTAAAACAAAGCACAAAATACAAAATAAAAAGATAAGGTACATACTGCTAGAGTGTATGCTACCTACTTCCTAAACAAGAAACAGAAGATAGGTGCAGGATGAAAAGCATAATCAGCAGAGATAAATCCTAGCTGGTCTTTCACTGACTGGCACAAACAACGGCAGTATTGCTGGACATCCAAAAGAAAATCACCAGCAGGAAATACCAGCAGGAGGAAAGTATATTATATAGCCGCACCCAAAAGCTGATTGGGCAGACAAATGAATAAATGAAAACAACCTGTTAATCTAAAAGACTAGAGCAAGGATAACAGACAATAAACACTTGAAGAAAAGGTGTATCTGCTGTAGCTCATCCGACAAAGAAGCTGACCACAAAGCACAGGCTCAAGAGTTATGACACCGATGTAACGGGTCTGTGGTATATATCCTGCCAGTAGAATGTTGTAAGAGCCTGATAAGGTAACAGGTCTGTGGTAAGAGCCCTGCCTGCAGCATCGCTGTAAAAGCCTGTGTACCTGTAGATTGTTTTATGAATTGTAATTGAAGGGATCTCTTCTGTCTAAAAGATGTGACTACTCATCATGCTTGCTCGCTTGCGAATTTTATTGAATTTTATTTGTTGCAGAAGCCAAGTAATAAAAAGGACTCTTTCTATTTAGTAATGAATGCCAGAAGGCTTCAATCTGAAAGCAGAGAGTAACTGATACTAATCAAAATTCTGATTGGTGCTGTATTATGAGAATTGGTTCCTGGGAGAGTATTGAACCTTGCTCTTCCAGAATGTATGGGAAGCTGAGTTGCATCACCATTAGAGGTTTAATTTGCTAACTTCTCTTGTGTTTAAGTATTGCAAAAATATAACAACAGCCCCAGTATTACTGTCAGCATGGACATTCCTAGTCTATTATAGTGATGAACACTCTGGGAGCACATAGATATCCTTTTTACTTATAGTCATTTCACCATAGCTGTGGACTTCGGTCCCTGAAAAAAAAATTCGATTACTCATAAATCTGTTTTCCTTAACCATGTTCTTACCCTCATTTATGGCACAGATGAAATCTGAAAACTGCATCTACACTTATGGATGCAATTTCTGCAGTCACTTTCCTTATCTACAGATCCTGCTTCTGATGTCAGATTATTATTTATTACTAGCTGAAGAGTCCGGTGCTGCCCGAGCATAGTAACCAACTGTGGTTAGTTATAATAAATTATAATTATCCTCCATCCCATAGTCCCGTGCCCATATACCCATCATACATATCCATGATCCCATAGTCCCGTGCCCATATACCCATCATACATATCCATGATCCCATAGGCCCATGTCCATATATCAATCATACATATCCTCCATCCCATAGTCGAGTGCCCATATACCCATCACACATCCTCCATCCCATAGTCTCATGCCCATATACCCATCATACATATTCTCCATCCCATAGTCCCATGCCCATATACCCATCATACATATCCTCCATCCCATAGTCCCATGCCCATATACCCATCATACATATTCTCCATCCCATAGTCCCGTGCTCATATACCCATCATACATATCCGCCATCCCATAGTCCCGTGCTCATATACCCATCATACATATTCGCCATCCCATAGTCCCGTGCCCATATACCCGTCATACATATCCTCCATCCCATAGTCCAGTGCCCATATACCCATCACACATCCTCCATCCCATAGTCCCATGCCCATATGCCCATTATGACATCATGATTACCATGGCAACCGTTATGACATAAACGTCACCATTGAAACCTATTAAGACATCATCGTCACCATGGCAACCATTGTGACAGCATCTTCGCCATTGCAACCATTAGCGTTGCCATGGCAAGCATTATGAAATCATGAGGGGCGAGGCTGCAACCTATGATGACATCAGCGTCGCCATGGCAGATATTATGACATCATAATGAGGGGTGGGGCTTGATACACACACTTTTTCCCCATTATGTAGATAGGGGCAAAATTGTTTGGTGAATTGGAACACGCGGGGTTAAAACTTCGCCTCACAACATAGCCTATGACGCTCTCGGGGTCCAGACGTGTGACTGTGCCAAATTTTGTGGCTGTAGCTGCGATGGTGCGGATGCCAATCCCGGACATACACACACACATACATACACACACACATACACACCCACATTGAGCTTTATATATTAGATTTTGAAAGTGTATTATATGTCTATAGCATTGTTCTGACATATTGTTTTGTTTTCTTGTTTACTTTTTTGTAACTTATAGTCTACTCTAAAGAAACAAAAAGACCTTTCTGATGAAGGTCCGCTGTTGGACCCAAAACGTTCATATGATACGAGTCTATTTTTGTCTGGATGCACAATAAAGAAAAAATTGCTTCTCTGATTTTGAGTGCCAAGTAATTTTGTATATAACAGCCCCAGTATTAGTCATGAGCCAGGAATACCCTGGTAATAAAAAAAATATTTGAGACATGGAATAAGACCATCATCCTTTATGGTGCTCTGGTCAGTAACAGGAAACATTTTTAAAGTTACAGGACTTGTCCACTACCTGAAAATCCCATTTTATCATAAAATAACTCCCCTTAAAAAATTAAAAACATATGCTTATTTCCATATTGGTGCAATTTTAACAATGCAGTTTTTTCCCCAAAAAATAATAATGAAAATAAATAAATCAATGAAACAAGGTGAATTAACCAGGTACTTTGCTTGACCGTCAGAATCATGATTCCCAGGCAATGCCCAACTGTGGAGACGGGAGATTAGTTTTGTAACCTTTTAGAAGGGTCACATAGTTAAATGGCCTAGTGAACATACAAAATTAAAAACAGCTAAAGATTGATTGTGTGTAAAGACAGGGGGAGATACTCTGAATATGATTTTAATATAAGGAATGCATGGAGTAAAGTTGTGGTATATGGAAAAAAATGGAAACAAATTGGTTACAGGTGGCTACAAGAATTTGAAGTGTTAGTATTAAATTATGGGTGAAAAAGTTATCAATGTTTTGTTAAAGATGTAATATTTTCATAAAATTAACTTTTCATTAGGAGAAAATGCATGTGTTCTACCAAAGGGCAATTCAAGTTGGATGTGTATGTACATGGATGATAGACAAAATCCCTTATGATTTCTTAAGGACCTTTTACATGGCAGATAAAAACACGGCTATTGTAACATAAAGTTTTAGGAATATTATTGACTTTTTGATAGAGGTGATTGATATTATTGAAATTAACTGAATGTTATGTACAAAAGGAACTTAATTCTGCTGTTAGTCACGAGTCATCCGATCAAAGATATTAACTTTCATGATTTGTCCGATAGGTTGCACAACCTGAAGACTAAAGAAACTCTTCAGTTATGATTTGGAAAGAAGAAAAATAACTTTGTTAGTTTAACTGGCCATTGCAGTCTTCAAAATCCATGTGGTTTAGTCAGTAGCCCAGATTTCAAATGTTATGATAGCTGTTTGATAAGTCCTTTGTTCTGACTTCACTTAATATAGGGAAACATGGTCTTATTTTCAAGAATCAATTCTCATCCAGGAGGAATAGCACCAGTGAGTATATTAATTGAGCTATCATGCCTTCACAGAGAGCAAAGGTTGTGTTTCTTGTTTGCTGAAATTGATGACAGGTAAACCACAGGAAGTTATCCTACTTGCGGATCAAATGTCTAAGTTTGAGAAAAGTTGAACTTGGTAGACATGATGGACAACCTAAGTAACACTGCTATTTACATGGGTTCCCCTGACATAGAATCCTTTTTAGACCTCTTTTAACATCTTTATTTTTAAGGCTGTAGATGACTGGATTTAGGAGAGGAATTGCGGCTGTGTTAAAAAGTGCAAAAAGTTTCTTGGCCTCCAGAGTACTACTTAGGTTTGGGGTCAGATATTGACTGAACAGTGTCATATATAGTAATATGACCACTGTGAGGTGTGAGGAACACGTGTAGAAGGCCTTCAGTTTCCCAGAGCTGGTACGTATTCTCAGTATGGCATGTATTATAAATATATAAGACAAAAACGTTAGGAGGAATGGTATTAGAATCATGGTAAGAAGCCCCTCAATGAAGAAGAGGATCTCAAGAATGGAAGTGTCGTTACATGAAATTTTCATGAACGGGACAATGTCGCAAAAAAAGTGGTTGATCTCAATGGAGGTATAGCAAGTAAAGCCACTAACGATAACCGTGAAAGGAATGATTTGTAGAGACCCCAAAACCCAACAGGTAGTGGCCATTTTTGCACATATCGCAGTATTCATAACCATATGATACTGTAAAGGCTTACAGATGGCCACATAGCGATCATAGCCCATAGCCGTCAATATCAACAGGTTAACACTACCTAAAGAGCCGAACATATGCATCTGTGCCATGCAAGCAGCAAATGAAACAGTTTTATCACCAGTAATGAACTGTATGAGGATCTCATGTAACGTAATGGTGGAACAAATGATGTCCAGCATGAACAAGTTGCCCAGGAAGAAGTACATGGGAGTATGGAGCCGAGGTTCCTGGCAAACAATGATAATGGTCGAGTTAGCACATAAGGTAAAGAGATAAATCAGGAGAACAAGTAGGAAGATCGGAAGTTGAAGTTGAGGGTCATCCGTTATCCCCTTAATGATGAAATATTTAATTGATGTTTGATTGGCGTGCATCATGGCCAGTCATCAGGGAAGCACGTGAGTAAAACACCATGAGTCATGCCTTGATGTTTGGAGAGGTTAAATTAATACAGGGTGAAGGTCCCATGGGAGTGATCCCCCAATTTTTTTTTTAAAGATATCCAAAGTGTAAATTTTCTCCCCCTAGTTTTTTATTGCTTCACAGAATCTTGCCAACAACTGTGCACTGAAAAGGAAAAAAAAAAAAAGAAAATTAATATAAATGATCATTAATTTAAAAATTAGGCATTTTAAACACCTTATTTATTATATTGCCAACGTATTCCGCAGTGCAGAAAAATAGTTGTCAGCACGTACATCAATCCTTGTTTCTAACAGGGTTCAAATCTAATTTCCCCTATGTCAGAAGCAAACACAAGCTTCATCTAGTTTCATAGGAATGAGACCCCAGCTCAATCCCGTTCCAATGCCCCCTTACCTCTGTGGCTGGAAAACCGATCTGAGTTCCGCACTGTCCGGTCCCATCAGAGAGTGAAGTGGATCAGTATCACCTTCTGTACATAGAGGGACTAAAGGGACTATTAATGAGTACAGGGTCACTTTTGGACTTTCCGCATCTGACAGTGTTAAAGTTATCTGACTTTTCAACTTTTTGGATTTTAAGAAAATAAAGAAAGATCCTAAAATGGACATAATTTCATAGGAAGCCAATTATTCTGAGGATTTTTTTGGAGTATGCAAAGAAAATAAAGAACCTGGAAAAAAACCACATGAATCATGTGGAGTTGGAAGGGACCTCCTGGGTCATCTGGTCCTGCTCAAAGCAGGATTCACTAAATCATCCCAGTCAGATGTCTGTCCAGCCTCTGTTTGAAGACTTCCATTGCAGGAGAACTCACCACCTCTCGTGGCAGCCTGTTCCACTCATTGATCACCCTCACTGTCAGAACGTTTTTTCTAATATCTAATCTATATCTTCTTCCTTTCAGCTTCATCCCATTGATTCTAGTTTTTCCTTGTGCAAATGAGACTAAAGATGATCCTTCTACAATGTGACAGCCCTTGAGATATTTGTAGACAGCTATTAAGTCTCTTCTCAGTCTTATTTTTTGCAAGCTAAACATTCCCAAATCCTGTAACCGTTCCTCTCATAGGACATGGTTTGCAGACCGGTCACCATTCTGGTCGCTCTTTTCTGAACTTGCTCCAGTTTGTTGATGTCTTTTTTAAAATGTGGTGCCCAAAACTGGACACAGTATTCCAGATGAGGCCTGACCAAGGAGGAGTAGAGGGAAATAATGACTTCACGTGATCTAGACTGTATGCTTCTGTTAATACATCCTAGAATTGTATTTGCCATTTTTGCTGCTGCATCACACTGTTGACTCATGTGCAGTCTATGATCTATTAGTATACCCAAGTCTTTTTCACATGTGCTGTTGCTTAGTCCTATTCCTCCCATTCGCTGTATGCTTTTTTCATTTTTCATTTTTGAAAAATGAAGAACCTGTTGAGAAAGTGTAAACCTTTGTTGCTTTCTTTAGCTAAAACCCCAAATCTAGAAGCATGGCTATTGGCTCATAGGCCCTGGTGCAAAGATTCAGTTTGGCCTGCTCTCCTGTCACCACCCATTTATGACAAAAAACAAAGTCTTACCTGTGTACATTTTTCATATAATAGAAATGACTCATAGAAAAGATGACATGATCAAAATCAATGTATATATTAATCAGATAAATATTATGACGTGTCCATTATGCAGATATTTGTAAGGCCTAGAATGGACCATTCGTCAAGAGATATATAGGGAAAGCAAAAAAACGAAGATTAATAGTACAAAGTGGTATTCAAAAAACGCAAAATGTATTTATTGAATAAAATGCAAAAAATCCATGACAGAGGAAATAGGAGGCAGGCACATGTGTAGAGAACACTGTGAGAAAGGGGCGCACAAGATAGGAGTATTTACAATTGTATGTAAATATATATCTTACACTTCATATCATTGTAGATGACGTATAATAGTATTAATATATTATTCCAGAAATCCTGCCAGTGTATCAATAGTTTGTCAAGGCTACACATAAAGTTGCTCATATATGCCTAGGAAAAATGTACCAGGCAATACAGGGTAAATATGCAAATTACAAGGAGATCCCAATACTTGCGTGTCTGCCCTGATGCTCGTTTCGGACCAGCCTTCATCAGGGGGCATTTTTTGGCACACTGGCTGGATTTCTGGAACAACATAGTAATAATATTATACGTCAACTTACATGATATGAAGTATAAGATATATATTTACTGTGAGACAGTGACCAGCATTGTGGTGAATTGCCGGTATGTATTGCAGAGGAGGAGGTCCTCTGCGCTGTAAGCCTGAAATGCTGCTCTGGGACCTGTAGTTCCACGAGCCTTATTTATCTTATAAGGGGCTGGGCTTACAGGGTTAGCCGGAGAGCTGGGCAGGTCTGACTGGCCAACCACCTACCTCCCATCTAGGGGTGTGTCTCATGTGCTATAATGAGACTGTGGTTTGGTCACGGTCTCTGTGTTGGAAGGTCCTGCAAGAAGACAGACTTTCTGGATAGCACATGGTGAGGCCATGTACCTGCAGAGTCTGTGACGACTGCTGCATTGGGTGAAGCTACGGTCCTTCTGAGGGTCTGGAACTGTCAGGTTTGGCCTGTGGAGCAAGTCATCGTCCGGGACAGTGATTCCAGTTAGGCAGCTTCCCTGGAAGCCAGGACTGACAAGAAGTCAGCATGTGAAGTGGGGCTCCAAGATGGCAACCTCAGACAAGGGGGTTGCAAAAGGCAGAGAGGTGTATCTGCTTTGTGAACAGACTTGTGTCCTGTTATGTTTGTGGATGTAACGAAACGGACTCTAGTCTATCCAGTTTATGCCATGCTTAAATAAACAGGTTGGTCTGATTGAGTGAGAAACCGTTCCTGTGTGCATTAATTCCATTGCCAAGTGAGTGTCCCCCAACACATTCAGTGAGCGCTGTCTTACATTACATACAATTGTAATTGCTCCTAGCTTGTGCGCCCCTTTCTCACAATTTTCCCCACACATGTGCCTGCCTCCTATTCCCTCTGTCCTGGATCTGTACTTTATTCAATAAATAAATAAATTTTGCATTTTTTTATACCACTTTATACTATTAATTGTCATTTTTTTGCTTTCCATATTTTTCTTGTAAATACAAACTTTCCTGTAAGTACGACTGTAATATGGCTCCCATAGCACATTATGGAGGTTAACTTTACATGCTTTTGATTTTAAATGAAGGAATCTACAGGTAGAGGTATTACTTATATAAATCCATTAGTAAAAAAACTCCATGTAAATTCCATCACATGCTTTATTACAGAGGAGGCATTATTAAGAATAACACCTCCACAACACATTGAAGTTTATACCAGCAATGACTTACCAGGCTGCTGCGGCACTTCTTGTTTATTATTGTTTTTGTTTGTTTTTTGAAACATTTAAACCCCAAAATAAATTCAGACCCCATTCCGTGGGCTGAAATCAAATTCATGCCTCATACCAGACAGCGAAATTAGTTTAGTACATAAAATTAATTTAGACCTGAAACCGGTTCTCAAAATTATTTTAGACCTAGGATTATTCCTAAAAATGAATTCAAAGCCCAAACCAGAATTCACATAGATTCTGAATATAATTCAGACGCTCGAGGAGGGTAAGTAAAGGAAGGAGTAACTGCATAAGCTGAGGTCAGGCTTGGACTGGCCCACAGGACAATAGGAGAATCCTCCGATGGTCCCCTGTGCAGGAGTGGGCCACCATCCTTTTATATGAGCAGTACTTGGCACAATACACTTCATTCACCATATACAGACAAAGGCGGCATCTTATTCATTTAATAATCAACCCAATTTATTGCTATAGAAATTTGTGAATGAGGATAAAGTCATATTTGCAAGTAGCTGATAAGTGGGACCGTGAAGCTGATGTTATTGGTGGGCCCTTGGCACCCCAGTCCGACACTTTAGGTAAAGATAACTAAACGAGACTTAGTTACTAACCCAGGTCTTCCAATAGATGTAGTGTCGGAAGCAGTCCCAAATAAAACTGCTGTGAAGCATACATCCACATGACTGCCAGAATCCAAGTGCCAATGCTCTCCATGACAATTCTTATTACTGAGCCGTCATACTTTGAAGTAAGTTCTAGCCACTGAGCCACTCTGATGCTTTGACCTTGCTATCACTCTGCTGCCCTCAAACCAAATGTTATATGGCAGAACAGAGGCTCTGAAGCTACCTATAAAAACTCATTGGTTTATTGGAGTGTAGAACAATCTCATATTTTATACTAGATTGCCTGATGACCAGTGGTGTAACTAAAAACATGTGTGCCAAATCTCCAAAAGGGTTCCATTTATCATGGGTCTATAATAGTATTGGTCTTCCTCTATAGACCATTGGGAATTATTTGGTCAGGGTTCCCTATACTCTAGGGCCAATTCCTGAACCTACTCTAATTGCGCCCCTGACAATGTCTAGTAGATGACAGCGAGTGGCCCACCAATGGAAATCAATCATTTGTTTTTACCCAAAAAGCCCAACCCTTGTTCATTGGGTTCATCTGCGATTACACTCCAGTCTCATTCACTTACATGGAGTTGAGTACTATACCAAACACAACCCATGGATAAAGGACTTAGTCAATGGAGAAGCTTCTTATGGGGAAAAAAGTCCTTCTTTCTAAACCCATACACTAATCAGGACTATTTCTGCAAAAAAGTACAGTGGTGGCATCACATTTTTCTACATTGTTTAGGTCTAGGATTATCGTGTTGTACTTACGTGGGGCTGCCATGAGGCGCTTCTTGTGATCTTGGCGTACACCACTCCTGATAAATATACCATTTAGTATGTGGTAATTAATCCCAAGTTGGCATAAGAAAAAAAAACTTGGTGGTAATTAGGGGGCACTTATTTATAGATACTTTTTCAGGTATAGATTCTCTTGGGTATTTTTTCACACACCAAGAGAATGAAACATGATGAAAGCTATCAATAATTAACCTTTTATTAATGAAAGTAACTTTGTATTGACATTTAATACAGAAAATAGCAACCATTTATTATCGTGAACTCTCATCCAGAGCTGCATTCATAACGCCACATGCTGCTGAATTCACTTCTGTCAACATTTCTCTATATCAGTGACAATATAACCTAATTATAGGGGTGTCTGCGCATTAGAGCATCTTTTCTGCCAAGGGTCATTTGGATATTTATACCATCCCTCCGGGGCCGTACAAATTGTGCGCTAACTCCACCCATTTAGTACATCCAGATACTGGCACTGGTGTCTGGACGTAATCTTCACTCCACACGCCCCAGCGTTCAGTAGTGAGCACTGCGTGCCTGTGCTCACACAGCAAGAAGAAGTTAACAAGGAGTTGGCTGCTAAAATACAAATGCCAACCCAATCGCTGCAGTCCTGGGGCATGTGTCTGGGGGCAGTAGAAAAGGTAATTGAGGGCAGTAAATGACCTGCTGGCCTGAGGTTCCCCACCCCTGCAATGCACGCTGTATAGGATGCTGCCATTAAGATCATAATGGTCTAAGTTACAAATCAGGTTTCTGCATCTTTTTCCACGGTGCTCAGAAAGGATATAATGGAACTAGAGCAAGTACAAAGGAGGGCAACAAAATTAATAAATGGGATGGGGGAACTACAATACCCAGAGAGATTAGCAAAATTAGGATTATTTAGTCTAGAAAAAAGACGACTGAGGGGCGATCTAATAACCATGTATAAGTTTATAAGGGGACAATACAAATATCTCTCCGAGGATCTATTTATACCAAGGAATAATGATAGTCACAAGGGGGCATTCTCTGCGTCTGGAGGAGAGAAGGTTTTTCTACCAACATAGAAGAGGATTCTTTACTGTTAGGGCAGCGAGAATCTGGAATTCCTTGCCTGGAGCATAACAATATTGTATCTTACAGTGATTAGGTTCGTTAAAAGGACGTAGATCTGGGGATTTATTCTGACAGAATATAGGCTGAACTGGATGGATAAATGTCTTTTTGAACCTTGCTAACTATTCTACTATGTTACTAGTATGAGCCCACACATAGCCTCTGGGTTATTCCATGGTAACTTATGTTACATTCACAAGCCAAAAACTGAGTTAATAATGGCTACACACTGTTCTTTGACGCGCACACACTTTTTCCCCAGTATGTAGATAGGGGTAAAATTGTTTGGTGAATTGGAACGCGCGGGGTTAAAATTTCACCTCACAACATAGCTTAGGACGCTCTCGGGGTCCAGACGTGTGACTGTGCCAAATTTTGTGGCTGTAGTTGCGACGGTGCGGATGCCTATTCTGGACATACACACACACACACACACACACACATACACACACATACATACATACATACACACTTTGAGCTTTATATATTAGATTTAAAATTTTTGTGGAAAGTCAAAAACTGAAAAGTGGGGCGTGCAATATTATTCGGCCCCTTTAACTTAATACTTTGTTGCACCACTTTTTCTGCGATTACAGCTGCAGTCACTTGGGGTATGTCTCTATCAGTTTTGTACATCGAGTGACTGAAATTCTTGCCCATTCCTCCTTGGCAGACAGCTCGAGCTCAGTGAGATTTGATGGAGATCATTTCTGAACAGCAGTTTTCAGCTCTTTCCACAGATTCTCGATTGGATTCAGGTCTGGACTTTGACTTGGCCATTCTAGAAACTGGATGCGTTTATTTGTGAACCATTCCATTGTAGATTTTGCTTTATGTTTGGGATCATTGTCTTGTTGGAAGACAAATCTCCGTCCCAGTCTCCGGTCTTTTGCAGACTCCAACAGGTTTTCTTCAAGAATGGTCCTGTATTTGGCTCCATCCATCTTGCCATCAATTTTAACCATCTTCCCTGTCCCTGCTGAAGAAAACCAGGCCCAAACCATGATGCTGCCACCATTATGTTTGACAGTGGGGATGGTGTGTTCAGGGTGATGAGATATGCTGCCTTAACGCCAAGCATATCGTTTGGCATTGTTGCCAAAAGTTTGATTTTGGTTTCATCTGACCAGAGCACCTTCTTCCACATGTTTGGTGTGTCTCCCAGGTGGCTTGTTGCAAACTTTAAATAACACTTTTTATGGATATCTTTGAGAAATGGCTTTCTTCTTGCCACTCTTTCATAAAGGCCAGATTTGTGCAGTGTACGACTGATTGTTGTCCTATGGACAGACTATCCTACCTCAGCTGTAGATCTCTGAAGTTCATCCAGAGTGATCATGGGCCTCTTGGCTGCATCTCTGATCAGTCTTCTCCTTGTTTGAGATGAAAGTTTAGAGGGACGGCCGGGTCTTGGTAGATTTGCAGTGGTATGATACTCCTTCCATTTCAATATGATCGCTTGCACAGTGCTCCTTGGGATGTTTAAAGTTTTGGAAATCATTTGGTATCCAAATCCAGCTTTAAACTTCTCCACAACAGTATCACGGACCTGCCTGTTGTGTTCCTTGGTCTTCATGATGCTCTCTGTGCTTCAAACAGAACCCTGAGACTATCGCAGAGCAGGTGCATGTATATGGAGACGATTACACACAGGTGGATTATATTTATCATCATTAGTCATTTGGGACAACATTGGATCATTCAGAGATCCACAATGAACTTCTGGAGTGAATTTGCTGCACTGAAAGTAAAGGGGCCAAATAATATTGCACGCCCCACTTTTCAGTATCTTACTTTCCACAAAAATTTCAAATAACCAATAAATTTCGTTCAACTTCACAATTGTGTCCCACTTGTTGTTGATTCTTCACCTAAAATTTACATTTGGTATCTTTATGTTTGAAGCATGAGATTTGGGAAAAGGTTGAAAAGTTCCAGGGCTCATAATACTTTCGCAAGGCACTATATATATATATATATATATATATATATATGTATATTGTGAGGCAGTGACTGGGGTCAAATGCGAGGGTCGCTATGTGTCCTATTAGATTCGCTGGAGTGCCTTGTGTTCACAGCAGGATGCCTGTGAGTCACAAGGCAGAGATAAAAGTGAGCATGGACCTGATCAGGTTATTTGGCCAAGGCATTATTCAGTAAAAACCAAGCATGGGCTTTTATTTTTGGAGCAGTCTAGAGGATGGTAGTGGGGAGGGTCGCTCCACTCAAGGGCCGGGTCTTGCCATGGCCACAGATTCCTGTTTAACCCCTTTCTGACATTAGACATACTATCCCGTCCATGGGACCCGGGCCCCTATGCCCATGGACGGGATAGTATCTCTAGGGCGATCAGCGGCGCCCACGTGGTGAGCGCCGCTGATCGCGGCCGGGTGTCAGCTGATTATCACAGACCACCCCGACACGTTAACCCCTTGCACACCGCGATCAAACATGATTGCGGTGTACCAGGGGTTAAAGGGAAGCATTGGCAGGGAGGGGGCTCCCTCCGTGCTTCCCTGAGCCCCCCACAGCAGCGTAATGTGCAGCGCTGCTGCGGGGGGCTCTTTCCCTGCAGGTCCCCGGGTCCAAGATGGCAATGGGGACCTTCGGGGGCCTGGAGGGAGCTGGCTTCCTCAGTGGCTGCAAAGCGCAGGCAAGGAGGAAACCTGCACACTGCCTGTGACAGATTGCTGATCTGTCACAGTGCTCTGTGATGTGACAGATCAGCGATCTGTCACAGGACAGTGATGTCCCCCCTGGGACAACCTAATAAAGTTAAAAAAAAAGTGTTAAAATAATTTTTTAAAAATCGCTAAATAAATTTAAAAAAAAAAAAAAAATATTTGTGGAAAAAATACGATTTTTTTATTTTCACGCCTGGGCATTATAAACTTCTGTGAAGCCCTTGGGGGTTCAAAGTGCTCACCACACATCTAGATAAGTTCCTTATGGGGTCTAGTTTCCAAAATGGTGTCATTTGTGGGGGGTTTCCACTGTTTAGGTACATCAGGGGCTCTCCAAAGGCAACATGACACCCGCAGACCATTCCATCAAAGTCTGCATTCCAAAACGTCACTACTTCCCTTCCGAGCCCCGACGTGTGCCCATACAGTAGTTTTCTCCCATATATGGGGTATCAGTGTACAGGGTATCAGGACAAATTGGACAACAACCTTTGGGGTCCATTTTCTCCTGGTACCCTTGGGAAAATAAAAAAATTGGGGACTAAATGATCATGTTTGTGGAAAAAATACGATTTTTTTATTTTCACGCCCGGGCGTTATAAACTTCTGTGAAGCACTGGGGGAGGTCAAAGTGCTCACCACACATCTAGATAAGTTCCTTAGGGGGTCTAGTTTCCAAAATGGGGTCAATTGTGGGGGGATTCCACTGTTTAGGTACATCAGGGGCTTTCCAAACGCGACATGGTGTCCGATCTCAATTCCAGCCAAAAAAGTCAAATGGCGCTGCTTCCCTTCTGAGCTCTGCCATGCGCCCAAATAGTGGTTTACCCCCACATATGGGGTATCAGCGTACTCAGGACAAATTGCACAATAACGTTTAGGGTCCTGTTACCCTTGGGACAGTAAGAATTGAGGGTGAAAAGATAATTTTTGTGGAAAAAATATGATTTTATAATTGTACGGCTGTACGTTATAAACGTCTGTGAAGCCCTTGGGGGTTCAAAGTTCTCACCAAACATCTAGATAAGTTCCTTGGGGGGTCTAGTTTCCAAAATGGTGTCATTGGTGGGGGGTTTCCACTGTTTTGGTACATCAGGGGCTTTCCAAACGCGACATGGTGTCCAATCTCATTTCCAGCCAAAAAAGTCAAATGGCGCTGCTTCCCTTCCAAGCTCTGCCATGCGCCCAAATAGTCGTTTACACCCACATATGGGGTATCAGCATACTCAGGACAAATTGCACAATAACTTTTAGGGTCCTGTTACCCTTGGGAAAATAAAAATTGGGGGTGAAAAGATCATTTTTGTGGAAAAAATATGATTTTTTAAATTGTACCGCTGTACGTTATAAACTTCTGTGAAGCTCTTGTGGGTTCAAAGTTCTCACCACATATCTAGATAAGTTCCTTGGGGGGTCTAGTTTCCAAAATGGGGTAACTTGTGGGGGGTTTCCACTGTTTAGGTACATCAGGGGCTCTCCAAACGTGACATGGCGTCCGATCAGAATTCAAGCCAATTTTGCATTGAAAAAGTCAAACGGCGCTCCTTCCCTTCTGAGCTCTGCCATGCGCCAAAACAGTGGTTCCCCCCCACATATCAGGTATCGGCGTACTCAGGACAAATTGCACAATAACTTTTCCAGTCCAATTTCTCCTTTTACCCTTGGTAAAATAAAAAAAATTGAACCTGAATTATTTTTCTTGTGAAGAAAAGTTAAATGTTCATTTTTTTTTAAATATTCAAAAAATTCCTGTGAAGCACCTGAAGGGTTAATAAACTTCTTGAATGTGGTTTTGAGCACCTTGAGGGGTGCAGTTTTTAGAATGGTGTCACTTTTGGGTATTTTCTATCATATAGACCCCTCAAAGTGGCTTCAAATGTGATGTGGTCCGTAAAAATAAAATGGTGTTGTAAAAATGAGAAATCGCTGGTCAACTTTTAACCCTTATAACTTCCTAACAAAAAAAATTTTGGTTCCAAAATTGTGCTGATGTAAAGTAAACATGTGTGAAATGTTACTTATTATGTTTTTTGTGTGCCGTATCTCTGTGATTTAAGGGCATAAAAATTCAAAGTTGGAAAATTGCAAAATTTTCAAAATTTTCGCTAAATTTCCGTTTTTTTCACAAATAAACGTAAGTTATATGAAATAAATTTTACCACTAACATGAAGTACAATATGTCACGAGAAAACAATGTCAGAATCACCGGGATCCATGGAAGTGTTTCAGAGTTATTACCTCATAAAGGGACAGTGGTGAAAATTGTAAAAATTGGCCCGGTCATGAACGTGCAAACCACCCTTGGGGGTGAAGGGGTTAAACCCTGCAGTATAGGGTTTTGGGTGTGTCAGTGTTGGTCTTGGAAGCAGACCGAACAGAAGGCTTGTGCAGAGCACTTTCTGTGTGAGGCAACACAAAGCCAGCGGAGCCTAAAGCCTGGCACCTCAGCGTACACTGCAGTGCCATCGCTCACGACAACGGTCCTGGACTGTATGTGATTTTCCCGGCTGCGAGTTTTTTTCTTTTTGGACATTAAAACACATTTTGTTTTGGACTTGCTTGAGTCACTGCCTCATCACTGCACAGCGTGGACACCTCTGCACTACATATGGTGGAGAATGCGGGCAGTGTGAATTGAGGCATACCCCAGCGCCAGTTGCATGTCTGTCACTAGGCCTGCCACATTGCAACCCAGGCCTGCGGACAAAATGGAGGAGATCCTGAGGCAGCTGGTCCTCACACAGCAACAACAGCAACAAACTAATAACCTGTTGCTGCAGCAAATTGCAGCACTGCGTGAGGCACCTCCAGCACCGACCCCGGAACATCGCAATGTCCGAGACAAGGTCCGCTCCGCTTAAGGAATTTGAGTCATGAAGATGACATGGAAGCCTTCCTCACCATCTATGAGCACACGGCAGAGCAGGAGAACCTGCCAACGTCACAGTGGGCAGAAGTGGTAGTTCCATTCTTGAAGGGTGATGCACTAAAGGCCTGCCTTGACCTCAGTCAAATATGCAAATAAAGTCCGTGGAGCCTCATTTAAAAGTCTCAAACATGGGACTAGCCAGATCTTCCTCCAGGGAAGAACCCAGCCAAGGGGTGGCTCCATTCGGAAACCACCATTACCACCATATTAAGTGGCCCTTTAAGTCAATATCCAGCTCTTTACGAGTTTACAGATATGACAAGGGAAATACCAAGGCCAGGTATCCATCCACAGACAGCTGTTTTGGGGTGTTGCCCCTCATCAGTGTGAAGTAGGATTCTGGCTAGGTGGGAGCAATGTCTACTAGGCATTGCTCCCACCTAGCCAGATTCGTATTTCCCAGGGAGCATTGCACCTAGGATTTCACTGATTGAGCGCCTTTGCCGGCTGCTGCAGTGTTTTCTTTGACTGGTCTCAATGAGGTCAGTGATTGTTTCGTGATGTTGGTCTACTAGACATTGCTCCCACCTAGCCAATTCGTATTTCCCAGGGAGCATTGCACCTAGGATTTCACTGATTGAGCGCCTTTGCCAGCTGCCGCAGTGTTTTCTTTGACTGGTCTCCCTGAGGTCAGTGATTGTTTCGTCATGTTGGTCTACTAGGCATTGCTAACACCTAGCCATTCGTATTTCCCAGGGAGCATTGCACCTAGAATTTCACTGATTGAGCGCCTTTGCCGGCTGCCGCAGTGTTTTCTTTGACTGGTCTCCCTGAGGTCAGTGATTGCTTCGTGATGTTGACCTCAGTTGGGGAGACGCCCAGGACTACACCAAGCTAAAAGGTGAAATTCTTGCCCAACTAGGGGTTAATACCTACGTGAGAGCCCAATGGGTGTTTTCGTGAGTTTTTGTTCAAGACCAGCCTGCCCGGTCTCAGGTTTTTGACTTGCTGCAGCTTGTGAAACGGTGGCTCCAACCTGAGACTTTTACCCCACTTCAGATGGTGGAGAGGGTGGTGGTCGACAGGCTGGTGAGGGCTCTGCCAGCTGCCATACAGTATTGGGTGGGGCATGGTGACCCGGACACTCTGGACTAGGTATTAGGACTGATAGAGCAGTATACATCCACTCAGGACTTTCTACGGGATACTGCTCCACTGCGGCTGTCACGTAAGACCCCACCAGCCTAGGAGCCTGGCGAAAGTCTCCTACACTCCCCTGGGGCCAATATGGATCATGCCCGTACCGAGGGGATATCTCGGAAGGAGAGTGACAACAGACCCTTGCCCCCTAAATTATCCCCAAGGTTCCCTCGTGCCAAAGTTGTTAAGTGTTGGCAATGCTAAGGGCCCGCACATGTGGTTGCCAACTGTCCCCTACCAACAGAACCCATGAACTGCAGGTATACCCGCTGGGTATCATTGTATGCCCAACCAGGCTGCACTGCCACTACAGACCCTGCCAGTACCGAACGTCAGCTGTGCAAGGTACTCATTAATGGATACCAGACAGACGCTCTCTTGGACTCGGGGAGCTTGGTGACTCTGGTACACGGGTCCCTGGTTGCTGGGGATAGTCCTAATGGATGGAAGGTGGGGGTAGTGTACATATATGGGGACCTTCGAGAGTACTCGACCGCGGAGGTCACGTTCTCCACCTCGTGTGGAGAAATAAAACATGTGGTGGAAATGGTAAAGACTCTTCCATATGGGACTGTATTGGGAAGAGACTTACCCCTGTTCTGGTCCCTGTGGGAGATCAGGGTTAACCCTCTCAGGGACATGGTATTCTGGGCGCCGAACCTGAAGATCCCAGTTTGGGACAGCTCAGCTCCAGGATCCCACTTTGACATGGGCACGGGAAAGAGTAATCGAGGTAAATGGAGTGGCTCAGTAACCCTAACCCGGTGCAGAGACGGAGTTTCCACGGATGGTGATCAACCAGGAGTTACTGTACAAGGTTGATAAAATCCGGGGTGAGGTGGTAGAACAATTGGTAGTGCCCCAGTCCTACCATCGGGTGGTGCTCGACGCTCAAATGATGGGAGGGCATTTGGGAGCTAAAAGGATGCAGAAGCGCATACTACAGTATATTTTCTGGCCAGGTATCTACTCTGAGGTCCAGAGGTACTGTGAGACGTGTCCGAAATGCCAGCTGACCTCACCCACCACGAACTACCGGAGTCCATTGGTGCCTCTGCCCATTATAGAGGTACCATTTGAGCGGATTGCGATGGATGTGGTAGGGCAAATAGTAAAATCCGCCTGGGGTCACCAACACATATTGGTAGTCATAGACTACGCCACCCAGTATCCAGAGGCAATACCACTCCACCACACCTCGGCCCATGAACTATTTGCCATGTTTTGTCACCTTGAGCTACCTAAGGAGATTTTGACAGATCAGGAAACTCCTTTTATGTCTAAGGTGACCAGGGAGCTATTTAAGTTGCTCCACATTAAACAGCTACGTACGTCGGTGTACCATCCACAATCTGACGGGTTGGTGGAGAGGTTTAATAAGACCCTCAAGGCCATGCTCAAAAAGGTGTTCACCAAGAATGGGAGGGATTAGGACATTTTACTGCTCTATCTAATGTTCGCCATCCGCAAGGTACCGCAGGCGGCCACGGGGTTCTCCCCATTTGAGCTCTGGTATGGCAGGCACCCAAGGGGACTGCTGGATGTAGCCAAGGAGACGTGGGAACAGGAGCCCACTCCACAAAAGAGTGTCATCGAGTATGTGGCAAGTATGCAGGATCGGATTCCGGCCATGTGACCCATAGTAAAAGAGCATCTGTTGGATGCCCAGGCCGCTCAAAGCTGCATGTATAATAAAAGGGCCGCAGTCAGGACCTTTAAGGAAGGGGATCGTGTGGTGGTTCTCTTGCCCACCCCAGAGAGTAAGCTAGTGGCCAAGTGGTAGGGGCCATTTGGGATACGGGGGAAAGTAGGCGAAGTGAATTATAAGGTGTACCAGCCCGGGAAAAGGAAACCTGAGCAACTGTACCACATAAACCTGCTAAAGACCTGGAAGGACCAGGAATGTTTTGTCATGGAGGTAACTCCGGTCGTACCAACGGGGGTCCCTCTGGCCCTTGCCAAGGACACAGCATGGAATCAGGTTAAGATAAATGATGCTCTCACCAAACAGCAGCGACGGGAGGCTTGGGCCCTGGTGCAGCAGAATACAGACGTATTTTCAGAGCTGCCGGGACAGACCTCTGTGATACAACATTATATAATCACCGAGCCCCAGGTAAGGGTACGGATGAAACCGTACCGAGTGCCAGAAGCCCGAAGGCAAGCCCTCGCGGCCGAGGTGAAGCAAATGCTCCAGTTGAGAGTTATTGAGGAGTCCGAAAGTGAGTGGGCCAGACCCAATGTCCTAATTCCAAAACCAGACGGATCATTGCACTTATATAATGACTTCAGGATTTTAAATGAGGTGTCAAAATTTGACCTCTATCCCATGCCACTGGTGGACTAGCTTATTGAGAGACTGGGGGAGGCCCAGTCATTCACCATGCTGCAGGTTCCCATTTCAGAGTAAGCAAAAGAAAAGACCGCTTTTATAGCCCCAGAGAGTCGCTTTCAATATGTGGTCTTGCCTTTTGGGTTACACGGGGCTGCGGCAACATTCCAGAGGCTGATGGACATTGCGTTAGCACCTCATTTGGGATTACGCGTCAGCATATTTGGATGACATAGTCATCTTTAGTACCGGCTGGGATGCCCATCTGTCATAGGTACAAGCAGTACTGGAATCTCTCAGAAACAAGGGGTTAACAGCAAACCCAAGGAAATGCGCAATAGGACTCAAGGACACCCAGTGCTTATGGTACATGATCGGCCGCGGGGTTATCAAGCCTCAAGTAAACAAGTCGAGGCCATTCAAAACTGGCCCAAGCCCTTAAGTACCAAACAGGTGAGGGCATTCCTTGTTATCATTGGGTACTACCGCCGGTTTATACTCAATTTTGCTGGGACATCTGCACCCCTAACGGACCTGTCAAAAGGTAAGAAGACGGTGATGGTCCGATGGAATCCTCAAGCAGAGGAAGCATTCCAGCCTCTGAAGTCGGCGTTGTGTGAACAGTCAGTCCTCATAAGCCCTGACTTCAAGAAAACCTTTATTGTCCAAACCTATGCATTGGAGGTAGGCCTAGGAGCTGTGTTGTCACAAGAGGTAAATGGGGATGAGCATCCAGTCACCTACTTGAGCAGGAAATTGACCCCGGCAGAGAAAAATTATAGCGTAGTGGAGAAGGAGTGCTTGGCGATTAAATGGGCCTTGGAGTCCCTACGCTACTATTTGCTTGGACGTCAGTTTCGTTTGGTAATGGACCATTCGTCTGGATCAGAAATGGAAAAGAGAGGAATGCCTGAGTCACCAGGTGGTTCCTGTCCCTACAAAACTTCAGTTTCTCAGTGGAACATCTAGCTTGGAAATCACAGTGGAATGCGGATGCCCTTTCACGGGCCCCCTGTATGGTGACAAATGTTCAACCCTACAAGTTTGAGCAGAGGAAGGGGGGGTATGTGAGGCAGTGATCGGTGTTATATGCGAGGGGTGCTATGTGTCCCCCAGGATGAGGACGGAGTCCTATTAGACCCGCTGGAGTGCTTTGTGTTCACAGCAGGACGCCTGTGAGTCACAAGGCAGAGATAAAAGTGAGCATGGACCTGATCAGGTTATTTGGTCAAGGCATTATTCAGTAAAAACCCAGCATGGGCTTTTATTTTTGGAGCAATCTACAGGATGGTAGTGGGGCGGGTCGCTCCACTCCAGGGCCAAGTCTTACAAGTGGCCATGGCCACAGATTCCTGTTTAAACCCTGCAGTATAGGGTTTTGGGTGTGTCAGTGTTGGTCTTGGAAGCATATGAAGCAGGACGCTTGTGCAGAGCGCTTTCTGTGTGAGGCAACACACAACCAGTGGAGCCTAAAGCCTGGCACTTCAGCATACACGGCGGTGCCATCGCTCACGACAGCGGTTCTGGACTGTATGTGATTTTCCCGGCTGCGATCCGGAGGATACAGCATGCTGTGCACTGTGTGACTTTTTTCTTTTTGCACAATAAAAACACGTTTTGTTTTGGACTTGCTTGGGTCACTGCCTCATCACTGCACAGCGTGGACACCACTGAACTACAATATATCTCCTGTCGATAGTAATGTAGTCAAAAGATAGGGATGAGGAGCCATGCAGACCAAGATAAAGATGAGAAGTCATTCATACCAGGATGGGGATGAGGAGCCATGCATACCAGGATAGGGATAAGGAGCCATGCAGACCAGGATAGGGATGAGGAACCATGCATACAAGGATAGGGATGAGGAGCCGTGCAGACCAGGATAGAGAGGAGAAGCCATGCATACCAGGATGGAGATGAGGGAGCCATGCATACCGGGATCGGGATGAGGAGCCATGTATACCAGGATAGAGATGAGGGGGCATGCATTCAAGGATAGGGATGAGGAGCCATGCAGACCAGGATAGGGATGAAGAGCCATGCAGACCAGGATAGGGATGAGGAGCCATGCAGACCAACATAGGGATGAGGAGCCATGCATACAAGGATAGGGATGAGGAGCCATGCAGACCAAGATAGAGATGAGAAGTCATTCATACCAGGATGGGGATGTGGGGGCCGTGCATACCAGGATGAGGATTAGGAGCCATGCATACCAGGAAAGGGATGAGGAGCCATGCAGGCCAGGATAGGGATCATGAGCCATGCATACAAGAATAGGGATGAGGAGCCATGTATACCAGGAGGGATGAGAGGGCATGCATTCCAGGACAGGAATGAGGAGCTATGCATTCCAAGATAGGAATGAGGAGCCATGTAGACCAGGATACGGATGAGGAGCCATGCAGACCAGGATAAGGATGAGGAGACATGCAGACCAGGAAATGGATGAGGAGCCATGCAGACCAGAATAGGGATGAGGAGCCATGCAGACCAGGATAGGGAGGAGGAGCCATGCAGACCAGGATTAGAATGAGGGGATAATTCATACCCGGCTTAAACTCGAGTCAATAAGTTTTCAGTTTTTGGTGGTAAAATTAGGTCCTCTACTTATACTCGAATATATATGGTATTAAATGTTAATATTAGTATTAAGTAGTAATGGGTGAGCACTAAAATGCTCAAGTGCTCATTGCTCAGGTCAAGCAAATTGGAATACTTGGGTACTCAGACAAAATAACGAGCCCAATGTAAGTCTATGGGAGACCCGAGCATTTTTACCGCAATTCACCCTCCGGGGGTCCTTTTATGGTCTAAAAACATCTGAAAATGATGGAAACTGCTTAAATGACACGGGGACATCATGGGGATTGTCCCTGGAAGCATTTCTGACTCCTAGTTCACAGCTTTAAACAATGTTGTCAGAGTTTCATATCATTTTTACCGATGCACCAAAAAAAATACCAAACCGAAACCAAAACGGATTTTGCTGGAAATATATAAAGGTACATCCTGACTTGTATATAAGGCAAAATAATTACCCCCAGACCAATATGTTCCTCCCCTACTTGGGCTATGTTCAGACGCAGCGTTTTTGCAGCGTTTTTCAACTTTAACATTGCTTTCAACCAATACAAATGCATTCACTGGGAAATGTCATTGTAACATTTAACAACCCTAGTTGGCCATGTGGTGTGTGACACATAAGCAGACACATCTTGTTTCATTTATGAATGAGGGACTCAAAGTCACAGAGCCTATTTTTACCAGGGCATGAGGCGGCATTAATCTTCTTGCAGGGCCATTATTAAACAGTGGGTCTCCTAAACTATTATAGCCTATGCAGTGAGTGGATGGGCTGCCAAGAATTACGACGCACCCCAATACCCCTTTCACGAGATGTCAAGGAGGGCTTAAGTAAAAAATGTTGCATTGAATGCAAGGCCTGCCCTGTTACCAAGTCATATGCACCCCAATATGCCTTTAAACCCAGGTACTGGATATGCCCAGGAAAATCCACTTCACTTTATTCATTTTGTACTCCCATTCTGTTTTCTTCTGCATTGACTGCAAGGCCTGCCCTGCTACTAAGTCATATGCACCCCAATAAGCCTTTGAACCCACATACTGGATGGGCCCAGGAAAATCCACATTAGGCCGGTTTCACATGCGTGCCAGACTGGTAACAGGCAAGCCTTCCGTGTCCTCACCAACAGGACGACTGACCAAGGTGTCCTCCTCCTCCTTTTCTTCCCTCTCCTCAGGCCATCCACACTGAACAGATGGTATGAGAGTTGTGGCTGTAGTCCCGTCTATAGCACATGAAAGTAGCTCCTGTTCTTCCTACTCCTCCTCTTCCTCATTGTAAACCAATCCATGTTGTGATGACACGAGGCTGGACTGTGTTTAATCACCCTGTATGGTTCCTTGACCCATGTCCTCGTGCTCCGCATGCAATACCTCCTCTTTCATTGTGAGAAAGAGAGCTTTTCAGAATGCAGATGAGCGGGATGGTGATGCTAATTTTGGTGTCATCGACGTTCACCATCTTGGTGGACTCTTCAAAGTTTTGGAGGATGCTACATATGTCTGACATCCATGTCCACTCCTGAGGTCTTATGTGTGGAGTCAAAACTGAAAAATGACGGCCTTGTTGATGCTGGTATTCAACAACTGCCCGATTCTGCTCACAAATCCTTTCTAACATATGCAGTGTAGAGTTCCAACGCGTGGTGACATCACACACCAGTCAGTGAGTCGGAATCAGCAATCTCTGCTGAAGCACGGAAAGGGCGTCTGAAGCTGTAGCTGACTTTCTAAAATGTGCACACAGGTGACGTACTTTAACCAGCAGATCCAGCAGCTTCGGATAGCTTTTTAGAAAATGTTGAACAACGAGGTTCAGCACATGGGCCAGGCATGGTATGTGTATCAGTTCGTCTCGCCTCAAAGCCGCCACCAGGTTCCTGCCATTGTCACACACAACCATGCCTGGCTGGACATTCAGCGGTGTCAGCAACACATCTGCCTGCTCTTTCAGAGCTGTCAACAACTCTTCATCATTGTGCGGTTTGTCACCTAAGCAAATTAGCTTCAGCACAGCCTGTTGCCGCTTTGCTTTGGCAGTGCTGCAGTGTTAACCAGCTTGTGACTGATGTTCCTCATTTCAGACATGGAGGCTGAAGAGGAGGAGGAGGAGGTGCAGAAGCTGTACACAGTGGGGGCAACCCTGATTGATGTAGGGCCCGCAATCCTTGGCGTCGGGATGACGTGTTCCATCCCAAGGTCTGACTGGCTTCCACTATGTTAACCCAGTGTGCCGTCAGCGAAATGTACCACCCCTGGCCACAAGCACTTGTCCATGTGTCTGTGGTTAGGTTTACTCTCCCAGTAAATGCATTGTTAAGGGCACAGGTAATGTTGTGGGACACGTGCTTGTGTAATGCCGGGATGGCACAGCGGGAGAAATAGTGGGGACAGAGTACCTTGGGACGACCGCCGCCATCAGGTTGCGGAAAGCTTCCGTCTCCACGATCCTAAAAGGCAACATTTCGAGCACAAGCAGGTGAGAAATATGAGAATTGAGTACTGTGGCCTGTGGGCGTTGGCTGCGCATTTCCGCTTACATTCCAATGACTGGGGTATGGACAACTGAAGCTGCACTGGGACAAGGACGTGGACGTGCTTGATGATGGTGCTATTTGACTGTGGGCAAAGGCAGGTGCAGGGCAGGAGGCATCTTTGCATGCACCGTGGACAGGGAATTTGCTTGCATGCACAACAGTGGAAGAAGCAGTGGTGTCACCCGCAGACACTGTTCCTGGAGCCTGGGGTTGGCCCACAAAGTCGGGTGCTTTGCTGCCATGTGTCTGATCATGCTGGTGGTGGTCAGGCTGGTAGTTAGGCTACCGCTGCGGATGCTGGCATGACAGGTGTTGCAAATGGCCTGTTTGGGGTTATCGGCAGAGTCTTTAAAAAATAACCAGACTTGGGAAGACCTAACAGTTGGACTGGCAACTTCTGTCAGGTTGGTGTTATGGGGAACGGTTGCACGCTTTCTGTCTGCAGCTACCACACTGCTTCTTCCTGCCTGAAGTGGTGCAACGCCTACCTCCCCCTGTGTGCTGTCCTTGCTCTGCATGTCCTCCTGCCAGGTTGAGTCTGCTACTACATCATCCACCACCTCATCTTCCACTTCCCCACACTGGTCCTCCTCATTACTTTCCAGCAATCGTGTCTCATCATCGTCCACCTCTTGTGACCGTGGCTGCTCAAAGATTTGTGCATCGCTACATGGAATATCATGTTGCCCCGCTTCAAGTGGACCAGGCGAGAGGCACGAATATACAAATGGAAAACTGAACAGCTCTTCGGAGTGTCCGAGTGTGGGATCAGTTGTCTCAGGGCTCTCAGCATGGTGGGAGGAAGGAGGATCAGGGTCAGGAATATGCGGTCCAGATTCACGGCTACTGTGACTTGACCGTGTTGAAGACAGGGTGCTGGTGGTGGTGGATAAATAACTGGAAGTATTATCCGCTATCCAACCAACAACCTTTTCACACTGCTCAGGCTTCAATAGTGCTGCCTTGCCGTGGTCCCCTAGGACTTCGGACACTAAGGTCCAGCGAGAAGATGTGGGTGTTTTTGGTGGGACAATTTCAGCTTGTCCACGGCCTCGGCCTGCACCAACACCATTACGTCCACTTCCCATCCCTTGCCTCGCACTTGCTCATTGTAAATGGGCAAGAATATTATACACATTCATTTGAGAGGCAACTTGTATGTGATACGTGTGCTTGAAAACCACACTTTTACCTATCTGGACCTTAGGTAAAAATGTTTTTTGCCTTGTCAGATTTAATATGTACGTGAACAGACTGCAAAAAAAAAAATACAATGTTTTGGCCTAAACTGGACAAACTTTGAGCACACACAGATATCAGTTGGCACGCAAATACCACACCTAAAAATGGTGGCCTGTAATTTTTTTATTTTTTGGCTAACCACTGCTGTATCTAAGTACTGTGCCACCCAGGACAAAAAAAGGAAAAGTGTCCTAAACTGGCCAAACTTTGAGCACGCACAGATATCTGCTTCATGGCGATACCACTACTACAAATGTGTGCCCTGTTTTTTGGGGGGGGGCTAAATAATGCTGTATATAAGTACAGTTTCACCCAGGACAAAAAGAAAACTGGCCTAAACTGGCCAAACTTTGAGCATGCACAGATATGAGCTGGCATGGAGATGCCACACCAAAAAATGTGTGGCCTGTATTCCAATTACACCTGGGGCTAGCTATATACGGCCAATATATCCTACAGGCAACATCAGCAGCACCAGAACACAGGAAGGGAATGGACCCTCTTGATGTATGCAATGATCTATATACACACATACAGTGCCTGCAGGCCTTGCACTTATGTGTATAGAGCAACATACACTACCCTGCCTACCTAAGACTGGAACCTATATATTCTGGAATTAGTCCTTAGAAGGACTGTTGGTTTAGCTGGATTTCAGTAGTTTAGAATGGTAGACCCCACACTAACTAATAAATTCCGAATTCTGACACTATCTCGACAGCAGCTCTCCCTACACTATCTCAATCCGGAGCTGAATGCGCCGAGCAGGGCGGCGTCCGGTCTCTTATACCATTGATGATGCTGAGTGGCCAGCCAATCACTGCACGACCACAACAAAGATGGCTGCGGCGTTTCATTGCCTAGAAGACAATCCCTGCATCGTGATTGGGTCTGTAAAGTCCACCAAAAAAGTTGGGTGGAGACCTGAGTTCCCGCGAGTAATCCCGGAAATGCTCGGTGCTCGTCGAGTACCGTGATACTCGGGCGAGTAACGAGTAGTGGTGAGCACGTTCGCACATCACTAATACTAAGCAGAATTAATTTCAGCCAATTGGTTCGGCCTCCACAACAGTCACGATCTGTTATGTGGCCCAATGGAAAAATTAAACTCCCCCCCCTGCTCTATAATAGATAGTGCTATGTTATTGTATAGTGCTGTACTTAAGGAAAAAATTTGTGTGGCGCACACCTGCAGATGTGCACCAGAGCACCTGTGTGTTACACACATGACCTATCACATGATTTATCAAAGGTGATCATGTGACATGTCACATGATACATCGGGTATCGGGGGGTCCCATGCCTTCTAAACTGCTTGGAGCCCTAGCTAATCTCAATCCATACCTTGGAATACTCCATCATGTCGTCTAGGCACTTTACTTTTATGAGTTATAAACTCTTGGCCATACTGCTAGGCGTCCTCTCCCAGAACCTATCACCAGTAAATCACTCTGTCTCTCTGTCACTCTTCCTCATTTCTGCTCCGGATTATGCTATCTCTTTCTCCTGGTCTCATCTCACTATTAGGGAAACCCATGAAATGTGGCAACAATCATACCAGACCTTAACTCTGTTCTCTATGCACTCTGGGCCTTTTTTCCCCTCTGTTCCTTCAGCTTAGCATCTCCAATTCTGGGCTAATCCCAATCTTTAACTTTAGTTCTCTCTCTACTGTCGAGCAATTCACAATACTAATATCATTAACGCACATCACAATTCACATTACACAATACAAAACGTGGCAGTATGTCCATCTCCTTAGAGCCTCATTCAGTAGGTAGGAGAACATTTTAAACCGCTTACTTTTGGGGTCTACCTGTTCTCATTAACTTGGGCCCAACAGCAATCTGTGACATGGCCTTCTGATATCTCTTTCTACTTCCAAAATATCAAATTACGCCAACTCTCCTTTTCCAAATTGGCTATCTCTACATAATACCTGATAAATGCCAGATTTATTAGGTCTTTTTGACACTTTTTACAATTATTTCAACAAGAGGCATAACTTGAAGCTTGTGGGACCCAATGCAAAATCAAGTACCACCAACTATCCCGAGTCTTTATTATTATTGGTTTTCTCACATGGGTCAAAGAGAACTTTTAGGCCACCTTAGGCTCCTGGGCCCATGTGCATTTCCATCCCCTGCTCCCACTATAGTTACGCCCCTGATGTTGACAGTATATCAAAACAGGTGGAAAATTTATTAAAGACGTAATCATTTTTAGAGCCAGTTACTGGCATATACACGGCAATGGCATAACTTGAAGTCCGTGGACCCTAATGAAAAAGCCCCAACGGGGTCTTCATCAGAAGAAATGGCCTTTTCATATGGGCCAAAGGGATTTTTTGGACCACCTAAGCTCCAGGGCCTGGGTACGATTGTGACCTTTGCACCTATTATAGTTATGTGTTATGAACAGGTCACTGAGGAGGGTGGCAGGAATAGGCTAGGCCACCAGGAAACCAGAAAGGTTGGTAACTTAGCGGGTTGCAGACCCCTAATCCTAACAACACAACTAGCAGTAGCCGTGGAGCGTACTTATGATGCCCTAGACGCCTCGACACAGCCGGAGAACTAACTAGGCCTAAAGCAAGAAATGTGAAGTCTAAACTGCCCCGGAGTAGAACCTCAAAGAAATAGAAAGCCCCCAAACATATATTGTCGGTGAGACAAGATGAAACACAAACACAGGCAGAAAATAGACTGAGCAAATGATGGGGCCCGAATTGACTAGATAGGATAGCAAAGGAAAGACACTGTCTGCAATCATGCAAAACCCTAAAAAATCCAACACGTCTGATGTACCAAAAAACACTGAGGTCTCACGACCTCGCCCCCACTATATCAGCATTCTGGTATGAACTGATAGCAAAGCAAAAGAGACTAATATAACAGGGAACTGAACAAACTGACACAAGCTGTAACATACGGAGCGGAGTCCAGCACAGCCCCCAGCGGGGAGCACGCTGAACCCTCACAACAAGCAGAAAGAGGCAAAACCAGATCAGATGCAAAGGATTAGCAAATGAACAACTTAACTGAAAAATGCAGGATCAGGGCAGGAGACATCAGACCTCAGAATACATAGGAAAAACTAATCACCAGCAGGGATTGAAGGAAGCCTGCTGACTTAAATACTCCAATCAGTAACCCCAGATCTCCAATCATCATCATCAGGTGGCAAACCTCTGTTAATCTGGCCAGCTCCACTACCCACAGTAACCACCAGAGGGAGCCCTGACTCAGAAGTAAGAGAATTCACAACAGTTATGCCCCTACATCTAGGTCAGGAAGATAACTTTTTTAAACATATTTTGCAAATAAGTAAAAACTATTAAGCCATGTGTACTATTTTGATATGTTAGGCAGCAATTTTGGCCATTTTTGATGACTTAAAAATTCCAGGATGATATTCTTTTCCCGATGACCCACCAACCTCTTTATACTATATAATGAGTTTTAATGTTGTTATTTTCCTAATAATAATGCTAATTGGTAGGGATGCATGACATGTTATACATGACCTGGACCTTAATTACCAATTAGCATATGAAACCCTCTGCTGTAACAAAAACAGGGGGGAGATGTAGACATCTTTAGGTCTGCGTGATTAGCAGGTAAGTGAAATAGATATGTGGAAAGGAAAAATGACCTATACTACAAGTCAAAGGTCCCACATCATGAGAAAAACTGGGAATGAATCCTAAAAAAGTGAAGAAGAAAAAAGGTTTGATCATATATACCTTTAAACTCTTTATAACTTAGAGCTGCTTTATTTTCTAAAATTTACAATATGTAAATGCATATGAGTGATGTGGTTTGAACCTCAACTAAGTGAGATTTAGATTAATGTCTACTCTCCATCTAACCTCCCTGTAGCCATCACCGGCAGACACCTCAGGACCTGCTATTACGCCTATTTACCACTGTTCAGAGGCGTAGCTAGGGTTTTGGTTCGGGGGGGGCGAAACTTCTTAGTGGGCCCCTAACCAGATAACCTTGATTACAAATGGGTGACGCACAATAATAGTGGAGGAGAACCTCAGCGGATGATCGCGCTGCTGCTGAATAGAATTTCTAAAGACCAACATTGATATTACCGCCATATAGTGAGTGGTAGATACCCGTCCTACAGAATATACCGTATAAGAGATCACAGCACAGTTATAGATGGTGACTTACAGCTGACGTTCTTTCTGATGGAATCGTTCACTTTTTCTGTCTTTTCCATCTGGCCCAGACCGACATAACGACTTCTTCCAGCCAGGACTCATCTGCAGAGATTACAACAAAGACACGTTTCACTTCTCACATTTTCAGCACTGTCACCAATGGGACTATTCCCAACCTGCACAAACTCCTTATCCTGCTGATACCCCAATGCTGAGCCGCTGCTGCCGTATGTGTCCCTATTACTGCACCTGATACCCCAATGCTGAGCCGCTGCTGTCATATGTGTCCCTATTACTGCACCTATTGTGTGGTTCTGTGTGACCTCTAAATTCTAAAGCATCCCTCTATAATATAGTAATGCCGGGTGCCAATGCATTAGAAAACAGTGCCCACATTTTGTCCCCTAGAAAGTAATATTGCCATTTTTGCCCCTTTGACAGTCACGGTAACCTGAGTTTCCCTATAACAATAAGTGCCCACTTTACATTTAATAATGTCCTGAGTCTCCCTCCTGTACACTGTATGATGCTCCCCTATACACAGTATGATGCTCTCTTATACATCGTCTAATCCCCCCTCACTGTATATATACTGACCGCTTAGTATTCCCCAAATTGCTTGATAGCTCCAACACTGTAATCTCCACACTGTATGATGGCCCCTTAGATAGCCTCCATATAGTATAATGCCCCAGACAAGTCTCACCATAGTCCTCAATATGGTATAATGCACTCCCCATAGGCAAACTATAGTATAATGCACTCCCCATAGGAAGACCCTATAGAATAATGCAGCCCTTTATATAATGCACCCCACAGGCAGCCTCTATAGTGTAATGCAGCCCCATAGGCAGTCTCTATAGTATAATGCAGCCTCTTAAAAAAATAAATCCAATACTCACCTTTCCTCCTGGTTCCTTCACTGCTGTGAGCTCCCGCACATCTACGGACTGCAGGCTCCTAGTAGTGACGTCATCACGACCCCCTGTCAGTGTCGGCGTTAGTGACATCAGAAGCTGATGAGAGGGGGATGATGGGAGAGGGAGCATAATGCTCCTTCTCTCATCAATGTAGTCAGCTGAATCGGCATCCAGCCGATACAGTTGCTCTTGCAATGACAGGTGGGGGGCCCACTGCTGCTCAGGGGTGGCAGAGCAGGAATATCGATTCTGCCTGATCTGCCACAGTATGTAACACTATCGGCGTGCTGTGGGTGGGTCCCCTCAAAGCGCTGGTCTCGGGGTGACCTCCCTCCCCCCTGTAGCTCACCACATTGTGGGATTCACTCCAACAATAAGTCACCTGCATTACAGATACTAATATATTATATCACACTAGTAACATGTCCATGCCACTAACAATCGCTGTATAGAAAAACACTATTCCACAGCTATTTGTCATCAAGCACTAACTGCTGCTGTGGCACTACAAGACTTAACTTCCCAGTAGGAGCACTCTGGGAGCAGCAAACACCAAATAATGCGGTGAAGGAGATTGCTGACCAAAAAGGCGCCTTCTAGGAAAATATCCAACAATAATAGAGAAATCCATGAGGCACTAACTTCATGCAAGAAGTGACAGTTTATTAGATTGTTCGCATATATTCGGCTTCATATATCAAAAAATACGCTTGGCACATCTCTTTGAAACGCTGGCGGTGTGTGGACAGACCCTGGTGACTTAGTTTTTTTCACCATCCATACTTTTCACATTAAGATAAACCGTGAACAAGGCTATTAAAGCCGAAACGTCGGTTTTCTGTTACTTGAGCCAAGCGTATTTTTTGATATATGAAGCCGAATATATGCGAACAATCTAATAAACTGTCCCGTATTGCATGTAGTTAGTGCCTCGTGGTTTTCTCTATTATAGTAGCAAACACTAGTTAGGGTATGTGCACACGTTGCGGATTCTGCTGCGTTGTACAGTACCATTAAAGTCTATGAGAAATGAAAAACGCTGAGCATATGCTGGAAAAATATTCAGGATTGAGAGTCCTGAATATTTTTCTATCTACTGGCTAACACGGTACAAAGATATACATCTTTCCTGGAGCATATGCTGCAGATTTTTCAGCATGGATTTTCTGTGGATTTAAATCTGCAGCATGTTAATTCTTTGTGCGGATCTGCGTTTTGACACCTGCTCCATTATAGGAATCCGCAGGTGTCAAAACGCAGGTGAAACGCAGAAAAATCCGCAGCAGAAACCGCAACGTGTGCACTTACCCTAATCCTCCAGCACTCGCTGTCAGCCTGGTAAAGGGTAGGCTAATACAGTAATTACACGCCAGTACAAACAGCCGAGATAAGGTGATCGATACAGTGGTTTAACCCTCCCTCTGCCTGCCAGGGAGGATGCGACGCTTTCTCTGCACAGCTCAATGACTGCAGCCATCAATGCGATCTCTAGTTTGCACTTTTCCTGGTTTTCTCTCAGTCCTAAAGTGCATTAACCTCTTCACGACTGCCCACTGTAGATAAACATTGGCGCTTGCTGGGCTTTGTGCAGCGCCGACGTTTATCTACTGTTGGCGGTTTTGCGCCCCCCGGGACCCCCACATACCTTACAACGCGGGGATGCCGGTGCACAATGCATGCTGGGACCCCCGACGTCATCGAGACTTGATTGGTTCAGGTCCTGATGACGTCAGCGTCACAGCAGCCAATGGGAGCGATCGCTGGGAAAGCTGCTTGTTTCCCGGCGATCTCACTCATTGTAACGCGGCTTCTCCTCTGATCTAACACTGACAGATGATCAGAGGTGAAGCAGCGTTACTGTGTGACTAGATCGCCGCCTGGCACAGCTGATCGCTGCCTGGCACAGCTGTGCCAGGCAGCGATCTTGTCACACAGTAACGCTGCTTCACCTCTGATCATCTGTCAGTGTTAGATCAGAGGAGAAGTCACGTTACTGTGTGCCAGGCAGCGATCTTGTCACATAGTAACGCTGCTTCTCCTCTGATCATCTGTCAGTGTGAGATCAGAGGAGAAGTGGCGTTACTATGAGTCAGATCGCAGCGCAGCGATCTTGTCACAAAAATAAAAAAAGTAAAGAAAAAAAAAGAAAAAAGCAGGTACACAGGTTAGGGCTAGGGCAAGGGCTAGGGTTAGGGTTAGGGTTAGGGCTAGGGTTAGGGTTAGGGTTAGGGCTAGGGTTAGGGCTAGGGTTAGGGCTAGGGCTGGGATTAAGGTTATGGGTGTGTTGGTGTTAGGTTTGTGGTTAGTGTTTTGGTTAGGGCTGAGATTAGGGTTAGGGGTGTGTTGGGGTTAGGGTTGGAATTAGAATTGGGGGTTTCCACTGTTTAGGTACATCAGGGGCTCTGTAAATGCAATATGACGCCCGCAGACCATTCCATCAAAGTCTGCATTTCAGAACGTCACTACTTCCCTTCCGAGCCCCACCGTGTGCCCAAACAGTAGTTTTCTCCCACATATGGGGTACCAGCGTACTCAGGACAAATTGGACAACAACTCTTAGGGTCCAATTTCTCCTGTTACCCTTGTGAAAATAAAAATTGGGGGCTAAAAGATCATTTTTGTGGAAAAAAAATTATTTTTTTATTTTCACGCCTCTACATTATAAACTTTACTGAAATACTTGGGGGTTCAAAGTGCTCACCACACATCTAGATAAGTTCCTTGGGGGGTCTAGTTTCCAAAATGGGGTCACTTGTGGGGTATTTCCACTGTTTAGGTACATCAGGGGCTCTGCAAACGCACATGACACCCGCAGACCATTCCATCAAAGTCTGCATTCCAGAACGTCACTACTTCCCTTCTGAGACCCGACGTGTGCCCAAACAGTAGTTTTCTTCCACATATGGGGTATCAGCGTACTCAGGACAAATTGGACAACAACTTTTGGGGTCCAATTTCTCCTGTTACCCTTGTGAAAATAAAAATTGGGGGCTAAAAGGTCATTTTGTGGAAAAAAAAATGATTTTTTATTTTCATGGCTCTACGTTATAAACTTCTGTGAAGCACTTGGGGGTTCAAAGTGTTCACAACACATCTAGATAAGTTCTTTAAGGGGTCTAGTTTCCAAAATAGGGTCACTTGTTGGGGGTTTCCACTGTTTAGGTACATCAGGGGCTCTCCAAATGCGACATGGCATCCGATCTCAATTCCTGCCAATTCTGCATTGAAAAAGTCAAACGGCGCTCCTTCCGTTCTGAGCTCTGCCGCGTGCTCAAACAGTGGTTTAGCCCCACATACGGGGTATCTGCGTATTTGGGAGAAATTGCACAAAAAATTTTGTGGTTCATTTTCTCTTTTTACACTTGTGAAAATAAAAAAAATGGTTTTGAAGTAAAATGTTTGTGAAAAAAAGTTAAATGTTTATTTTTTCCTTCCATATTCCATTCATTCATGTGAAGCACCTGAAGGGTTAATAAACTTCTTGAATGTGGTTTTGAGTACATTGAGAGGTGCAGTTTTTAGAATGGTGTCACTTTTGGGTATTTTCTGTCATATTGACCCCCCAAACTCACTTCAAATGTGAGGTGGTCCCTAAAAAAAATTTTGTTGCAAATTTTGTTGTAAACATGAGAAATCGCTGGTCAACTTTTAACCCTTATAACTTCCTAAAAAAAAAATCATGTTTCCAAAATTGTGCAGATGTAAAGTAGACATGTGGGAAATGTTATTTATTAACTATTTTGTGCGATATCACTCTCTGATTTAAGGGCATAAAAATTAAAAGTTTGAAAATTGCAAAATTTTCTAAATTTTCGCCAAATTTTGATTTTTTTTTAACAAGTAAGCGCAGCTCATATCTAAAAAAATTTACCACCATCATGAAGTACAATATGTCATGAGAAAACAGTGTCAGAATCAGTAGGATCCGTTGAAGCGTTCTAGAGTTATGACCTCATAAAGTGACACTGGTCAGAATTGAAAAAATTGGCCTGGTCACGAAGGCACAAACAGGCTCGGGTGTGAAGGGGTTAAATTTCCCAGGCCAAGACAAAGCATCGCGATTAGACATATCAAACAGTAAATAACATGTGCTAAGATACTCATCAATCCCATTATGTGTGCAGTGTGTCCACTGGTCCTGGCTGCTGCTCCTCGGCTGTCAGGCTGGCTCCTCTCAGGCAGAAGCAATCAAGTGCAGACAGTGAGCTCAGTTCACAGTCAGAGGCAGTGTCCAGGCTGCTGCTGGAGCTGATGCCTTCTCTGCAGCAGGCCAGCAGGGAGCTCTCAAGGAGAGCGCGCTCAGCCAGGATTGGGTGAGTGACCTCCCTTCCCCCTCTCCTCCACAAACTGCAGAAGAGCAGTCACATGACTCACTCCCTGCTGCAGAATGTAATTGTATTTGAGCGATCTGCATGCCGATATAGTTACATAGCGTAGCTCCAGTGGGCCCCCTCAGAGCTCAGGGCCCGGGGCCACCGCCCCCTCTGCCCTCAATACTTTCTTTCAAAGAATTTTCCTACCATCATCCTTGAGAACGACAGCATTGACATGCCTTTCAACTGCCTCCAAACTTCGATTTCCTGCCTTCTCCTTTGACCTCTTAGTGGTCTCCCCCACAGCCACACACATAGAGGGATATAAACTTGGAATTATTTTCACTTGCATCTATTTCCTATCTAATGTATCAGCACATCACTGTCAGGAACACCGCACTGCACTTGCTCACTGAGCCAGTGCGCGTGTCCTGAGTAAAAACAAACTGTGCTCAAAGATACCTGTGGAGCGGGGCAGCAGCAGTGAAGATGCGTGCTTCAGAAACACAGGACCTGAAGCACGTGACTGCCAAGGGGCAGAGATGGCCACAGGTCTCTCAAAGGAAGCAGGAGCAGAAAGAGATTGCTTCAGGCCAGATAGGACCTGAAGCACCTGACTGCTGGGGGCATGGCGTAAGCTCCGGATAGCTAGGAGCTGAAGGAAAATTCCTAGAAGGGTAACTACGGAACAAAGTTACCAAGGGGTATAGACTGGGACGTAAACCGAATTAGGCCGGGGTCAAAGCACAAGATAGCACGACAATACAAAAGGATTAGACAGAGCGGATAGTCAGGACGTAGCAAGAGATCAGTAAACCTGAACGGCAATAGACAGTGCAACAGGTACAAGCTGTAATGGAGTAAAGCCCCCGTTACACTAAATGATGTCCCAGCAATCCCACCAATGATCCGACATGATGGGATCGCTGGGACATCGTTAGGCTGATCACTGGTGAGCTGTCACATAGACAGCCCCAGGACCAGCGACGCTGGACGCTGGTTTCTAATATAAACGTCGGGTATCCAGGAGCCGCGCAACTCCTGGATAACCACTGTTTACCTTGGAAACCGGCATACATGCTGGTTTCCAAGGTAAACATCGGGTATCTAGGAGCCGCGCGACTCCTGGATACCCGACGTTTACCTTGGAAACCAGCGAGTACGCCGGTTTCCAAGGTAAACAGCGGGTATCCAGGAGCCGCGACACCTGGATATCTGACGTTTACAGACAGAGAACAGAGTGAGCGGACAGACCAGGTCGTACACGGGAGGCAATCAAGCAATGCATATGCAAGCACACCAGGGGCTCAGACACACAGTCAGAATAACAGTATAGCTGACAGGGAATTCTAGTCTGGAGTGAGTATAAATACTCCTCCCAAATCCAAAGGGATGCCAGCAAAAGTTAACCCTGAGAGAGCAGGACATTAGCCATGTCCTATACCATGACAGTACCCCCCTCTTAATGGGGGGGCCACAGGACCCCCAGGCTTCTGAGGATATCTGGCATGAAAATCCCACACCAGTTGATCAGCGTGCACCGAATTGGCCGGAACCCATGACCGATCCTCAATGGAATATCCCTTCCAATGAATAAGGTACTGAAGACTCCAGTGCACCCACCGTGAATCAATGGTGCGACCTACCTCGTACTCCAGTTGACCCTCTACCAATACTGGTGGAACCACGGATGAGGGATCTTCTCTAACTGTCCCCACAAGTTTTAATAGGGACCTGTGGAAGACGTTAGATATTTTGAAGGAGGATGGCAACTGTAATCTGTAGGCCACCGGGTTGATCACCTCTACAATCTTGTATGGGCTAATAAATTTGGGGCCCAACTTCATAGAGGGTATCTTAAGTTTGATGTTACAGGTGGACAACCAGACTTTTTCCCCCACTGTCAACGCAGGAACTGCCCCCCTTCTCCTGTCCGCAAAATGTTTGTACTTCTTAGGACTTTGGAGATGTTCCCCTGCACCTCCCTCCAGAGGGTTTTTAACTGTTGCACCATCCCCTCGGAACCAGGGCAACTTGAATCCATACAGGAAAATTCACCAAACTGTGGAACAAACCCATAATTGACCCGAAAGGGAGACTTTCCGGTAGACTGATTAATACGACGGTTGAACGCAAATTCTGCCATGGGTAATACCTCACACCTGACTTTCTTCTTGTCTGGAGGAGGCCAGAATCTGCTCCAACAACTGATTGGTGCGTTCAGTCTGTCCGTTGGATTCCAGGTGATAGGCAGAGAAGAATGATAACATGACCCCCAACTTCTTACAAAACGCTCTCCAAAACCTGGCCACAAATTGCACACCCCTGTCCGACACCACGTTCACAGGCACTCCATGCAACAGAACTATGTGCTGTATAAACAAGCGGGCCAAGGTTTCAGCAGATGGTAGAATCATAGAATCGTAGAGTTGGAAGGGACCTCCTGGGCCATCTGGTCCGACCCCCTGCTCAAAGCAGGATTCGCTAAATCATCCCAGTCAGATGTCTGTCCAGCCTCTGTTTGAAGACTTCCATTGAAGGAGAACTCACCACTTCTCGTGGCAGCCTGTTCCACTCATTGATCACTCTAACTGTCAAAAAGTTTTTTCTAATATCTAATCTGTGTCTCCTCCCATTCAGTTTCATCCCATTGCTTCTAGTCTTTCCTTGTGCAAATGAGAATAAAGTTGATCCTTCTACAATGTGACAGCCCTTTAGATATTTGTAGACAGCTATTAAGTCTCCTCTCAGTCTTCTCTTTTGCAAACTAAACATTCCCAAATCCTGCAACCTTTCCTCATAAGACAGGATTTGCAGACCGGTGACCATTCTGGTCGCTCTTTTCTGAACTTGCTCCAGTTTGTTGATGTCTTTTTTAAAATGTGGTGCCCAAAACTGGACACAATATTCCAGATGAGGTCTGACCAAAGAGGAGTAGAGGGAAATAATGACTTCACGTGATCTAGACTGTATGCTTCTGTTAATACATCCTAGAATTGCATTTGCCTTTTTTGCTGCTGCATCACACTGTTGACTCATATTCAGTCTGTGATCTATTAGTATACCCAAGTCTTTTTCACATGTGCTGTCACTTAGCCCTATTCCTCCCATTCTGTATATACTTTTTTCATTTTTATTGCCCAGATGTAGTACTTTGCATTTCTCCCTGTTAAAAACCATTCTGTTAGTTGCTGCCCACTTCTCCAGTTTATTTATATCTTTTTGAATCCTCTCTCTCTCTTCTCTAGTATTAGCTATCCCTCCTATCTTTGTGTCATCAGCAAATTTAATCAGTTTACCCTCAATTCCTTCATCTAAATCATTGATAAAGATGTTGAACAATACAGGGCCCAGGACAGAGACCTGTGGTACCCCACTTGAGACATTCTTCCAGCTGGATGTGCAGCCATTTACGACCACTCTTTGGGTCCGATCACTAAGCCAGTTATGAATCCACCTAACAGTTGCCTTGTCCATTCCATACTTAGTCATTTTTTCAATAAGGATTGTATGAGAGACTTTGTCAAATGCTTTGCTGAAGTCAAGATATACTATATCTACAGCATTTCCTTGATCCACCCAATCAGTGATTCCGTCATAGAAGGAAATTAAGTTAGTCTGACATGACTTATTAGTTACAAACCCATGCTGACTCTGTTTAATCATTTCATTCTTATCCAGGTACTGACATACATGTTGTTTAATAATTTGTTCAAAGATCTTTCCTGGTATAGAAGTCAGACTCACTGGCCTATAGTTGCCTGGGTCCACCTTCTTCCCCTTTTGAAGATAGGAACAACATTTGCTCTTCTCCAGTCTTCTGGCACTTCTCCTGTTCTCCAAGAATTTTCAAAGATTATGGAGAGGGGTTCAAAAATTTCTTCTGCTATCTCCTTCAGTACTCTTGGGTGTAATTCATCTGGACCTGGAGACTTGAATTCATTTAGGTTAGCTAAGTGTTTCCTCACTATCTTTCTATTTATAGATATCCTGGATTCCTGGATATCCTGGATATCCTGGATTCCTGGATGGTAACGCAGGTAATGGCACAAAGTGGGCTTGCTTAGAAAATCTATCAACCACTACTCATACCACTGAGTTGCCCTTGGAAGGTGGAAGATTAGTGATAAAGTCCATGGACAGGTGTGTCCATGGTTTATCCGGAATTTGCAAAGGCACCAATTCCCTGGCCGGCCGGACCTGAGAGCTTTTAGAGTGAATGCACACCCCACAAGTATATACAAACCTTTTTATATCAGTACTTATAGAGGGCCACCAAAACCCCTAGCCACTGCCCTTCGGGTAGCTGCAATACCAGGGTGTGCACTTAACACCGAATCATGAAATTCTTGCAGGAGTGTGAGACGGAAATGTTCGGATACAAACAATTTACCTGGTGGTTTATTCCTGGGAGCCTGTGCTTGTGCTTTCAGAATCTCTCTCTGTAACTCAGAGGAGACTTTGGCTACAACCATGCCCGGTTGAAGAATGGAGGAAGGAGGTTCTGGATGGGACACAAAATCAAAACTTCAGGATAAGGCATACGCATTTACATTTTAAGATCCTGGTCGCAATGTAATGGTAAAATGAAATCGAGAAAAAAAAGTGCCCACTGAGCCTGTTTGGGGGTCAATCTCTTAGAAGACTCGATATAGGCCAGGTTTTTATGATCAGTGATGACCATAATGGGATGAGAGGTCCCCTCCAAAATATACCTCCATTCTTCGAAAGCCAATTTAACCGCTAACAATTTACTGTTGACGACATCATAGTTTCTCTCAGCTGAAGAGAACTTTTTAGAGAAAAAGGCACAGGGTTTGAGGTTAGTCAGGGTAGAGGGGCGCTGGGGCAACATTGCCCCCACCCCCACCTCCGAAGCGTCGACCTCCACGGTAAAAGGTCTTGACGAATCAGGTTGTACCAACACAGGGGCTGAAGTAAAGCATTTCTTTAATGTAAGGAAGGAATTTTTTGCGGCAGCGGACCAATTTTTTACATCTGCCCCTTTAAGAGTGTGGTTTGTCAAGGGTTTCACCACTTGCGAGAACTCCTATACTCCTATACTCCTATGAACCTCCTATAATAGTTAGCGAAGCCTAGAAATCACTGCAACCCCTTCAGATCATGAGGCTGCACCCAATCTGTAACGGCCTGAACCTTCCCTGGATCCATGCGGAATCCCTCCCCGGATACAATTACACCCAGAAAAGACAGTTCTTGCATTAAAAAATCAGCACTTCTCCAGTTCAGCATACAAATGGTTCTCCCAGAGTTTCATAAGAACCGTACGTAGATGGTGTTAATGTGACTGACTGTCCTCAGAGTATACCAAGATGTCATCCAGGTAAATGACTACATAACGCCCAATCAGGTCAGAAAAAACATTAATGAAGTTCTGAAAAACAGCAGGGGCATTAGTGAGGCCGAAGGGCATAACCAGGTTTTCAAACAACCCCTCAGTCGTCAGGAGCGCTGTTTTCCATTTGTCCCCCTCCCTGATGCTTATAAGGTTATAAGCCCCTCGTAGATCGAAATTACAAAACCATTTAGCCCCCGTGAGTTGGTTACATAAATCGGGAATCAACGGGAGAGGGTACGTGTTCTTAACGGTAATTTTGTTCAGTTCCCGAAAGTCGAGGCACGGTCGCAACCCACCATATTTTTTCTTTACAAAGAAAAACCCCGCTGCCACGAGTGAGACCGAGGGCCGAATATGTCCCTTGCGAAGGCTCTCTTTCATGTACTCTTTCATAGCTTGGCGCTCAGGACCGGACAAATTAAACAAACGAGCCTTGGGTAATTTGGCTCCAGGTACTAAATCAATGGCACAATCATACGGTCTATGTGGTGGATGCTCCTCAGCCTCGGTTTTGGAAAACACATCTTCAAAGTCTCTCAGGTACTCCAAAATACCCTCCAGACCGACAGACGACACAGATACAGATTTTATCAGATTGACAAAAGGAACCGGGTTACAACACAGACCATTATCATTACATCCCCATCGGGTGATCTCCCCCTTCACCCAATCAATGAGGATTGTGGCGTTGCAGCCAGGGTATCCCCAATACCAGTCCTGCAGGCAGATTATTCAGAATGAAACAATTTAATTTTTCAGTGTGAGTGGAACCCACTTTCATAGAAAAACCTTCAAACATAAAACAAATTCCATCCCGGGTAAGAGGGGATGAATCCACAGCCACAATTTTAACAGGGTCTTTCAACCTGACTGTCCCTATCTTAATAAGAGTCACAACTTGGGCATTAATCAGATTAATGGAGGAACCACAGTCAACAAAGGCGGTTGTCATAACAGGACCGCCAGCAAGTTCCAATTCAACCTGGAGCACCATTTTACTAAGCGAGAAAAAATGTACCTGGGATTCTGGGCAACCTCCTCAATTGTTGACCAGACTCAGTCATTTTCCCGACAATTTTACAGATGAAGGGCAGGAAGGACAGTCCCTTTTCCAATGTCCAGAGGCTCCACAGTAAAAGCATAAATGGTTGTCTTTACAGTGTCTTCTCTCTCTTTCTTTTCCCGAGACAGCCTCAATCTCCATGGGCTCTGATACGGGTGCAGTGTAACAAAATTTGGAATATAAGGGAGTTTTGTGTTGCATCATTCCCCTAGCACGGAGTCTCTAGTCCATAAGGCCTTCCTGCATCATGGCGTCCTCCAGGGTATCAGGAGGAGGATGTAATGCCAGAGCATCCTGCAGACCGTCAGACAGGCCCCTGCGGAACAACCCCCTCAGGGCAGTATCGTTCCAGGATACTTCGGTGGCCCAACGTCTAAACTCTGAGCAGAACCATATCCTCTGCCAGACGCACTCTATCAGGCTCATCATAGATGTGCCCCAGAGCCTCAAAGAACAAGTTCACCAACATACGTTCAGGAGCAGAGGAAGAGAGAGCAAAAGCCCTTGTTTGCGGAGCCCCCCCTTAACAAAGACATTATGATCCCCACCCTCTGCCTTTCATTACCAGAGGTACGGGGATGCAATTCAAAGAACAACTTGCATCCCTCCTTAAAGACCCTAAACAATTTTTTATCTCCGGAAAAATTGTCGGGTAACTTTACCGGTGGGTCGGGGTCTGCAAGTGATACATCAGTGGGGCCCCCTCCCGGAACCCCGATGGAAAAGACCCCTGTGGAGCATCTGCCACATCTCTCTGCAGCTGTTGGTGCGAATAAACCAGGTTTTGCTGCTCCATAGACAGCTTCTGCATAAGCTGGGAGAGCTCATTAACCTGCTCAGTGAGAGCTCATACCGAATCCATAATGTGCTAACATCCCACCACCAGGGAAAGATTGTAAGGTCAGATATAATGTTAGGAACACTGCACTTGCTCACTGAGCCAGAGCGCATATCCTGAGTAAAAACAAACTGTGCTCAAAGATACCTGTGGAGCGGGGCAGCAGCGGTGAAGATGCATGCTTCAGAAACACAGGACCTGAAGCACGTGACTGCCAAGGGGCGGAGACGGCCACAGGTCTCTCAGAGGAAGCAGGAGCAGAGAGAGATTGCTTCAGGCCAGATAGGACCTGAAGCATCTGACTGCTGTGGGCGTGGCCTAAGCTCTGGATAGCTAGGAGCTGAAGGAAAACTCCTAGAAGGGTAACTACGGGACAAAGTTACCAAGGGGCATAGACAGGGACATAAACCAGATCAGGCCGGGGTCAAAGCACAAGATAGCACGACAATACAAAAGGATTAGACAGAGCAGATAGTCAGGACGTAGCAAGAGATCAGTAAACCAGAACAGGCAATAGCCAGTACAACAGGGACAAGCTGTAACGGAGTAACAATAGCCAAGCAAGGCGGTCAGAACTGGAGAAGACAATAGTACCAAAACGTGAGACAGAGAACATAGTAAATGGACAGACCAGGTCATACACGGGAGGTAATCAAACAATTCAGTATGCAAGCACACCAGGGGTCAGACACACAGCCAGAACAACAGTATAGCTGACAGGGAATCCTAGTCTGGAGTGAGTATAAATACTCCTCCCAAATCCAAAGGGAGGCCTGCAAAAGTTAACCTTGAGAGAGCCGGACATTAGCCATGTCCTATACCATGACAATCACTGCTCCTATCTGGCCACATTGTACTTACATTTTCTTCCACTTTCTCTTTAACTGCTCCCCTCCAAGTCCTGAAACTACTGTATAACACCTTAGTACATTAGTAGGAAACTCAAATGTCTTGGTAGTCTAGTTGCACACTATGACTTCTGAACTCACTTCTATAGGACTACTTAACTATTAGCACATCTTCTGGCTCAAAATCCAAAACCCATCAAATCCCCTTTTACTTCTATCTCAGATAAGAATTTTTCCATAATTAAACATTAAATCTCTTACTTAAAACTTGAACCTACATCCCTAACAACCCCTTCACACTGCTCTGTGTTCTGCTACCATACTTTGCTTCTTCACCATTACTGATGTAAAACTTTCCACCCTATTCTTCAAATGACACCTCAGTGCCTTTGACCCAATCTGTTCCGACCTCATCCCCAGTCTTACTACTGTGTTTATTCCAGTATTACCACATGTTTAAACTATTACTAACCATTAATGTTTTCCCTCTTCATTACTCCAGTTTACTCAAAACTCATTGAATATGTTGACCTTGACCTGCCTTCCTACCCGTCATCCAACTTTGGACCTTTTCCATCTGTTAAAGCTTTATGACCATCTAGACCCGTCCTCTGCCTTCTACACATTTGACCAATTACAAACACTGCCATCCCTTGGCATATCTCTTGGCATTGACATCTTGGCACTCTTGGATCTCTTCCCACCACTCCAGTGAAATATTAAATATCTCCTACTTACATATCATCAGTTCACCTTGCCCTCTCTTGCTGTGCTGGGACTCCAACTCTTCTCTAATATTTCCTTTGGCCTGGGATAGTTGACAGAATCTCATGGCTTAAAGTACAATTTTAATACTGATGGTATGCAAATTTACTTCTCTAGACCAGATTCTGCTCCTCTGCCCCCAAATTCGAGTGTGTCTATGAGAAAACCTCCGTCTCCTCCTTCCGCTTTTTGATACTCAACATGAAGAAAACTGAATTAAACATCTATTCAGCTTCCTACTATAGATATTACTCACAGTTAATAATAATAATTTTTAATCTTTATTTATATAGCACCAACATATTCCGCAGTGCTTTACAGTTTAACAGTTTCAAAACACAAGTCATAAGTAACAACGTTAACAATACTGTAATTAAAGTAAAATAAGACGACCCTGCTCGTGAGAGCTTACAATCTACAATGAGGTGGGGGAGATACAAAGTACAGGTGTGTATTTACAATGGTGTATTTATAATGATGGTCAAGCCATCTTGGGGGATAGAGATAGTGAATGGGCTACACATGCACACTTACACATAGAATGACTAGTGAACGTGATAGGCTGCTCTGAACAGATGTGTTTTGAGGGAGCGCCTAAAACTGTTCAAATTGTGGGTAGTCCTAATTTCTTGAGGTAGATCACTCCAGAGGATTGGCGCAGCGTGGGAGAAGTCTTGGAGTCAGGAGTGGGAGGTGCGGATTAGTGCAGAGGTTAGTCAAAAGTCTTTTGCAGAGCGCAGCGGTCGGTTAGGCCGATAGACAGAAATGAGGGAGGAGATGTAGGGGGGTGCGGCACCATGGAGAGCTTTGTGGGTGAGAACAAGTACTTTGAATTGGATCTTATAATGAATGGGCAGCCAGTGTAACGATTGGCAAGGACGTGTCCGAGTACCGAGTAGCCAGATGGATGACCCTGGCTGCTGCATTAAGTATGGACTGGAGAGGGGATAGTCAAGTGACGGGGAGGCCAATTAATAGAGCGTTGCAGTAATCCAGGCGGGAGTGGATCAATGCAGCAGTGAGGGTTTTTGTTGTTTCCATGGTGAGAAAAGGGCGAATTCTGGAGATGTTCTTTAGGTGTAAGCGGCAAGAACTACCATCTATTTATTTTTTCTTTTTCACGCACATTCCTTTGAGAAAAAGCCTAATCGCGAAACGCGCGTCAAGGGTGCCTCGGCCTCCCATGTACAGTATCTGTCTAGCAGCAGTAACCCTTTCCTCCCTCTCTTTAGCTTACTTTATGCTACACTCTTTGTGGGCAGCTTGCATGCTTCTATACATTGCACTATGCATTACTTTCTAGCATATATGTTTACTGCACTATGCATCTAGTTGATATATACAAACTTCTGCCATTTAGAGATTAGAATTTAGTTGCTGTATGCCATATCCTCTGTATGTAGTTTTTCATATCTTTATATTTTTGCATTATGCATTTTTTAGCATGGCTGTTTTGCACTTTGCACTATGCATCTGATTGGTATATACATATTACTGCCACTTAGGGATTAAGGCTTTTGCTAGCTTTTCTATGTAATGGGGTTTTGAATAGAATTTCTGTCATTTATCCTAGAAATATATATTTATTCAGGAAATTTTTTTTCTGGAAGCTTTTATTCTTTGAGCACCATTAATTACTCTGGTTTACCATTTTCATCTAATATATAAAGCTCAATGTGGGTGTGTACAGTATGTATGTGTGTGTGTATGTGTATGTCCGGGATTGGCATCCGCACCGTCGCAGCTACAGCCACAAAATTTTGCACAGTCACACGTCTGGACCCCGAGAGCGTCAAAGGCTATGTTGTAAGGCAAAATTTTAACCCAACACGTTCCAATTCACCAATCAATTTTGCCCCTATCTACATAATGGGGAAAAAGTGTATGTATGTATTGGCATCTGCACCGTCGTAGCTACAGCCACAAAATTTTGTACAGTCACAAGTCTGCACCTCAAGAGCGTCATAGGCTATGTTGTGAGGCAAAATTTTAACCCTGCGCATTCCAATTCACCAAACAATTTTGCCCCTATCTACATAATGGGGAAAAAGTGAAAGGAAAAGTGTTGGAGGCAAATTGACAGCTGCCAGATGTGAACAAGGGGGACTTAAAGAATGAGAGCGATGGCGCCAAACAGTATATACCGTGCAGTTGTTAAGGTGGGGCCCTGACATGGGATACTCACCACACACGGGGATATGAACGTACACACAAAATGCGCCACACACTACCACGTGCTTCAACACATATACCACCCTCAGCACACATTTCACCACACATACACCAACCTCGCCACATAAAAGTCGAAACACAAAAGTCGCCACTCAAAACTCGCCACGCTGTCCTAGAGCTGTTTAAAAGATGAAAAATGAGCTGTGATTGGTTGCTATCATCAACAGTTTTCTTTGTAGACAGTTGTGGTAACTGAGGCCTATTATTCTTATCATTTCTATGGTGTTATCGTCCTTCTGTAAAGCTGGAAATAACACAATTTATTACCGTGCCAACCCAGACCACCCTCTGACACAGACTGCAGGGGGAGCCCAGTATCACAGAGGAGAGGATTACATACACAGCTCAGCAGACAGTATCATACAGAATAGGATTAGATACACAGCTCAGCAGTCAGTATCACACAGGATAGGATTAGATACACGGCTCAGCAGTTAGTATCACCCAGGATAGAATTAGATACACAGCTCAGCAGTCAGTATCACACAGGATAGGATTAGATACACGGCTCAGCAGTCAGTATCACACAGGATAGGATTACATACACAGCTCAGCAGTCAGTATCACACAGGATAGGATTACATACACAGCTCAGCAGACAGTATTACACAGGAGAGGATTAGATACACGGCTCAGCAGTTGATATCACACAGGATAGGATGAGATACATGGCTCAGCAGGCAGTATCACACAGGATAGGATTAGATACACAGCTCAGCAGTCAGTATCACACAGGATAGGATTAGATATGCAGCTCAGCACACAGTATCACACAAAATAGTATTAGATACACGGCTCAGCACACAGTATCACACAGGATAGGATTAGATATACAGCTCAGCAGTCAGTATCACACAGGATAGGATTGGATACACAGCTCAGCAGTCAGTATCACACAGGATAGTATTAGATACATGGCTCAGCAGTCAGTATCACACAGGATAGAATTAGATACACAGCTCAGCAGTCAGTATCACACAGGATAGGATTAGATACACAGCTCAGCAGACGTATCACACAGGATAGGATTAGATACACAGCTCAGCAGTCAGTATCACACAGGATACGATTAGATACACAGCTCAGCAGTCAGTATCACACATGATAGGATTAGATACACGGCTCAGCAGTTAGTATCACCCAGGATAGGATTAGATACACAGCTCAGCAGTCAGTATCACACAGGATAGGATTAGATACACAGCTCAGCAGTCAGTATCACACAGGATAGGATTACATACACAGCTCAGCAGTCAGTATCACACAGGATAGGATTACATACACAGCTCAGCAGACAGTATTACACAGGAGAGGATTAGATACACGGCTCAGCAGTTGATATCACACAGGATAGGATGAGATACATGGCTCAGCAGGCAGTATCACACAGGATAGGATTAGATACACAGCTCAGCAGTCAGTATCACACAGGATAGGATTAGATATGCAGCTCAGCACACAGTATCACACAAAATAGTATTAGATACACGGCTCAGCACACAGTATCACACAGGATAGGATTAGATATACAGCTCAGCAGTCAGTATCACACAGGATAGGATTAGATACACAGCTCAGCAGTCAGTATCACACAGGATAGTATTAGATACATGGCTCAGCAGTCAGTATCACACAGGATAGAATTAGATACACAGCTCAGCAGTCAGTATCACACAGGATAGGATTAGATACACAGCTCAGCAGACGTATCACACAGAATAGGATTAGATACATGGCTCAGCAGTCAGTATCACACAGGATAGGATTAGATACATGACTCAGCAGTCAGTATCACACAGGATAGGATTAGATGCACGGTTTTTATGTGCAATATTATCATTATACTTTGTTATAACTAACCACAGTTGGTTACTATGCCCAGGAAACGCCAGGCACTTCAGCTAGTATATTATATACTTGATAAATTGACTATAGGAATTAGATATACTTTTTTCCTGGACCCTATTGTACCTGGTTTATTGGCCTTTTCATTTGCGTTTTTTTGCTCCCATATATATCACACTGTACTGCAATGCATTTTAACTTGTTTATAATAAAACTTCATTGATTTTACGGCACATGGTTTCCAACCCCCTTTTTGTATGATTTATACATGTAAAAAGAGGTCGAGTTGTAAATGCGCTGAATGAAAATGGTCATTTAAAAAAAATATTTAAAAATGTAGAAAGATAGAAGAGCAATTATATCAAAGCTTTATGACCCAGATTTCCAAAATGTTGAAAGAAAATAATGGACAACAGCTGTAGATACCTAATTTTCCAACTTGAAAAATTACGTATACAGACAGAAAAAAGAATAATCTTCTTGTTATTTTGTGGGAATTTGGAATTCCAAGGGGTACATCCTTGAAGTAGAAAAACTTCACTGCTAGGGACATTATGATTGAAGGTCAAGAAGATCGAAATCAAAGGTGGGGGTACTCTATGAAAGAAGACCTTGCATTCTCGAGATGTAAGAGGGAGTGTTTAAAGCCCCCGTTAGACACGGCGCTATCTCGCTAAGTGTGACACGCGGAAACGACCGGCTCCCTGCTGCGATGTCGCTGATCGTGCGCGAACGTTCAGGATCATTTTTTGAACGCTGGCGTCACGCTGACCAGCATGCATCGCTGTGTTTGACGCCCTTTATCAACGACGAGCGACCTCGTTGGCGACTCCGAACTCATATAGATAGCGCTGAAGGACGCCTATTCAAAGTCTGAATCGCTATTATAGACAGTGTGAGACACGGTACCAACGATCGCCGTGGTCATTAGTGACATCGCTGATCGCTGATGCGTCGTTATGAAGATCGGCCTGTATGACTGCTTACTAGCGATGCACAAACGATCTTAGCCAGATCGTATCATTGTCGGAATCGTTGGTGCGTCGCTACGTGTAACGGTACCCTAAGTGTAGGAATTTGCTGCTAATTCAAAGAACATTCACTTGCAGGCCCAAACCTTATTTGGTGATTGTGTCTTTCTCCTTCTGTGCCTATCGTGTACATCTAGAGCATATAGTGGCTACAAATAGCATATCTTGTGCCGGAGGACCTGGCAGCTCATAAACACAACCAGGCTATAGGCTTTAAAATGTGCAATGCTTAATTTCGCCTGTGGTGAAGCTGCAGGGAACACTCGCTGCTAGATTCTCATATGGATCACAACTGATTATTGAATATCCAGGCAGGGAGATACAGTGTAATGAGCATTTTTTTTTAAGGAGACCCATTAAATAAATGGGAGCTGTCTCTAGTAGAATTGGCTTTGGTGTTTTATTAAATCTTTCTGGATTTTATTCTAGTGATGATGATCGAATGTGAAAAAAAAATTGATTTTGGCCATGAAATTCGATTTGCATCCAATTTACTAGATGCAAACCAAATAGGCCTTATTAGGCCTCCAGACGATAATAAAAGTTGAGGTTAAAAAATAATATATGCACCTCACTGCCACAGCTCCCTGCCCTGTTCTCCATTAGGACCCTCTGGCTGTGATCTTTTCTAGCCTCCATGGCAGACAACTTCTTTTTCAGTCTTCCTTCACTCTTCACTGTCTACTTTGAGAAGGTGTAGGGTGTCACAACATGCATCATCTGATGTCTACTCAGCACAGAGTGATGGAAGGCCCCTAAAGGGACTTCTCTGCTATTCCTGGACCTTTCTTGCGATGTGGAAGCTAGCCAGCAGCCATATTGATGGATTTTCAGGACATCCATCACCAAAAATTTCAGATTAGGGTGAATCTAAATTTTCAATAAAATTCTAAGCAAATTCGATTCACCTCTAATTGATACAGATTGGCTGCTTACAACACAGGTCAGAACGATGGTCTGATCAAATTTTACACGATAATGCCTCTTTAAATGAAAATTTAGATAAACCTGCCGCTCTCATGGTTTATACGGCTTAGTACATGGGACAATTTTGCGAAAAATGGAATGATTGGCAACTATGGGAGCTAAAATTTAGAATTTCGTAGAGGCTGATGGTAGTCGGTATATTGTTAACTAAATGGAATTTGGGGATCGATATCAGAAAATCAGAGTTCCCAATACAAGAATATATCGATCGACATGGAATATTTGACGTATTCATGTTAGAACAAAGGTGTCCATTCACTTCAGTTGACATTTACTGATGGTTTGCTTTGCTGCAATGTTACAGACCCAAGAGAATAGACACCTGAATATTTATTATGGTGGATGAAAAAATATCCAAAATTAATGTACCCTAATTGTCAATTAGTGACAATGTAAGATTATTCATGAGTAAACTCCTGGGATTAATTATCACAAAATAAAGGCTTTCAGATATTTATATGCATCTGGGTTATATGATCAGCAGCTGCGACTATAGAAGAGAGCAGGCTACAGGGGGCGCCGCAGAAGTCAAAATGTCACTATATCAATCAGCAAGGAAAAAGAAGAGACTGGAGCAATATAAGTAGAGGATATGGCTTACTCCTAGCTAAATGGTACTATATCTTGTTGGTTACTGGTGATTGCCAAATTATTGGAAAGTTTTATCAAAAAAAACGAACATTTACACTAATATAATTTACATCGGCAGAAGAGGAATTAAAATATTTTTTTCATTAAAAATTATGTAAGTTTTGACTGTTTTTTTGCATTACTACATATAACTAATGCTAAATTTTACCCCTTAGGCTACGTTCACACATAGCAGAACTCTCGCGGAAGTTACCGCAAGAATTCTGCAATTCCATTCCGCGGGAAAATCGCATTTTAAATTCCCGCGATTTTCCCGCTGAAAAACTAGCTATTTGCAAGTGTAATTAGCTTGCAGAATGCTAGCGTTTTCCAAGCGATCTGGAGCATCGCTTAGAGAACTGATTGACAGGTTGGTCACACTGGTCAAACACAGTGTTTGACAAGTGTGACCAACTTTTTACTACTGATGCTTCCTATGCAGCATCAGTAGTAAAAGATAGGATGTAAAAAATAATAAAAAAAATAAAAAATATTGTTATTCTCACCTTCCGGCGTCCCGCGCGGCCTTCCCGCCTCTCTCCACGCACCAGGCATCTTCCGGTCCCAGTAATCCTTTGCGCAAATGACCGCGAGACGTCGCGCTCACGCGAGACCGCGACCTCATCGCAGTCATTCTCGCAAAGGATTACTGGGACCGGAAGATGCCGGGAGCGTGGAGAGAGGCGGGAAGGCTGCGCGAGATGCCGGAAGGTGAGAATAACAATATTTTTTATTTTAATTCTATTTTTTACAGTGATATGGTACCCACAGCCCAGAGGACAGTCTCCTCTCCTCCGGACCGTGGGTACCATCTGCAAATGTTCTGCTTACTTTTCGCATGGTGGGAACAGCCACATGCGAAAAGTAAGCAGAACAATGCATTCCTATGGGTGCGGGATCGCCGCGATTCCGCTAAATTAATGAGCATGCTGCGTTTTTTACCGCAAAGCGATTCCGCCGCGGAAAAAAAGGCAGCATTAGCACAGCATTGCGGAATCCCATAGGAATGCATGGGATGCTTATTTTTCACGTTTTCGCGGTGAAAACACGAAAAAAACGCAATGTGTGAATGCAGCCTCAGAGAGGTTCAATCATTTGCTATAATATTTTTTACCTGGGGTAAATGCCGCTGTTCTCCTGAATCCGGCAATTTATTTATTTTGTTCCTTCACCTCTCTGTTCCTTGAGCTATGATCTAGTTTCACAATTAGGCATTGTCCTCAACTCTTCCCCGTGGGTGTCTTTATTAGGGCCATGTCCACTTGGCTAACAAAACTAAATTTATGCACTATTGTGAAGGTGCTATCTCTCAGGAATGGAGCAGCGCAGGAACAAAAGAAAAATATCGCCAGATTCAAGATTTACACAAAGTTTTATGATGCTGGCTAGGTTGGTCCTTAATTTGATTGTGACACCTCATGAATTTTTCCAGTTGTCGGGATCCCTCAGATTACTCTTTCATCTGAAGGACCGATGTTCTTAGGTGTGAAGCATCATATGTCTCTAATTAAATCAGCTCCGTCGAGAAGAACTACACAGACACCAGCTGTATAATACCACTCGGGATGCCTGCCAAGACGCCTCTGGCTTATCAGTTAGGCTTCCGTCTTTTATAGTAAAGAATTTAAACATTTTACAGACATGCGCAGTACAAATGATTTTACAACTTGTTTTCGACAAAGAAAGTCATTTAGGCGAAAAAGCAGAGGTATTTGACCTTGGTTCACAAGGGAGATGTCTGAGACATCTCCTCGAAGAACAGATAAGGTTTTAAACAAGAGAATGCAACATAGACAGAACTCAATTTAACTCCTTCAGTTCCTATCATTCCCCCCTTTCACATCTTCATTTTCCACAATCTGGAACACTGGATCCTGCAACAACAGCGGATAGTGGCTCGTTCACCAGGTACTATCCCAGGCCGACGGGTTGCCCAAGGGAGACAGGTCTTCTACCTTCTCCATCCCCCAGATACTGAAGCCACGTCCATCATTGCAAGAGTACGCTCCTTCATGCCAGAAATGAGATGTCAATCTAGGACTCAAAGGAATAATAGTTAAATTCTTGTTGTTTACAGTCAAACTTCCTTATCTATTTCTACATCTTTTCTTGCATACAGAGATACACCAAAAAACAAGTTTCAATAGCACATATATTACGAAGATACAAACAACAATGATTTTGGACAGCAACGGTGGTGTTCAATATCTCCAATATATCCCATATTTGGTCATCTAAGTAATCTGTAGCCCTGACTAATTTATCCCACATTTGAGTAATCATAGGATAAATAAAAATAGAACTGACAATTTTATTAGCCACACTCATCTGCACTATATGTGGTCTCCCAGAGAGGCGAGGTGTATTGTCAGCAGCTCTTTTGTACAACGTGTGTTTAGGTATGCTCTGAGTATTCAACTGGTCATTCGGAATAACAAAGGTAGCTGGAGTCAAACGACCCAGAGTACAAGCACCTTTTACCCCTACTGGCAACCATTTATATGCATTGTCTCCACATACCCAGTACATGTCACTAGGTAGGTCCCATAGGGCTGAATGTTGTAATACCAGTCTATGGACTAAATCTATGAACGCAGATACATTCTGAAGCATACACCAATTTGGAAGTTGTCCTAAAGGGCTACAATACCCTACATCGGGATTTCCACAGGTGGGAGTTCCTTTCTCATATCCAGATGACTCGTTGCAAGGTATATTACCTGAAATATTAAAACAAGTTTCATTATTGCCCTGGGGAAATAAATTGGAATACTCCCAGGACGTATTATGCAACCTTCTTTCTAGCAGTATTGGTTTGAAGGCATCAGTAGAGTGGGAAGTTACATTAAAACTAACTTGTAGGCCATACATTGGAATTTGCCCCAGGTAGGTTAATCGAGTTCTATTCCTGGGTACCCAAGCCCCCCCTTTATATGCCAGATATTGAAGGTATGTATTACTTCCTGAAAGATTACCCTGCCACCAAGGGTATCCTACCCATCCCACAATAGGTATTCCAACAGTTGTGTTCCATAACTTCACATTATTTGTGGCATTATTAGCAAGTGTATCAGAACAACTGGTCCAGGCAAATAATTCCTCGGGTGGCACAGGAATAACAAGGAACGGAATACTAGTGGCTGATACTGCTGAATGTGTGCAGATCCAGCAAATGATTTGACCAATCATTCAGTAATTTTTCATGATGTTGTATAAACTTATTATTCAAGGACATTGGAGAATTTAGATTGTCCCACGCAGCTACCATTATTACAGATAATGCAACAAAACCAAACCAAAACATTATGCACTCTTATGCTTTGTTAACTCCTGTGGCTAGTTTGCAATGCGATGCGTGGATCCAGGTTGGTCGTCCTTCCAACTTAACAGAAGTAGGCGTTGTTAGGAGTACTTGGTAAGGTCCTTGATATCGGGGTTCAAGGGTCTTTCTGGAGTGTTTCTTGACATATACGTAATCACCAGGTTGTAGACAGTGAGTTCCTTCCACACTATCTGGATCTGCAGCGGCTCTACACGCCTCAGTGAGTGCCTTCAACTCTGCCTCCTGCGCCGACATGTGAGGAGAGAGTGGTTCCGCTCGGATTACCTCATGTGAGGATACTACTGCATATCCAGTGTAGAATCGTCCATCCTGGTGGTATCTGGGGCCATCTACAAAAAAGAAACTCAAAGTCTGCATTAGGAACAGGTTTTTCATGAATGTGTGCAAACCCAACTGTCTCCTGACTCATCAGTTCTATGCAGACATGTTCATGCGTCATGTCAAAGTATCCTTCCTCACTTGCCAATACGGTCACCAATTCCCCCTTTTCTGAATCCACAGGCAGGAGGGTGGCTGGATTCAGAACGTTACATCTTTTGAGGAGTGACATACTCAGGAATTAGTAGAGCACACTCAAGTCGGAGCTGTCTGGCCATAGACAGATGTTTTGGTTGAACTTGTAGGAGTATGGCATGGATGTCATGTGGGGAATAGATTGTCAAAAGAAACGTCAGTGTCATCTCACATGCCTTTCCTATTACGTCTCCACTTTTTTCCTTGTGCTCCAGCATACATGACAGGTCGTTTTATTGTCCTTGTTTGCTCAATTTCTTTAGCTACCTTAAGGAGGTCTTTCGGATCTACATGTCTCCATTCAGGTCTGGCTGTCTGTACTGCGTCTCGTAAGTCTTTGTTCATACCGTCAATGAATGCATTCACCAGTATTCTAACATCAAGTGGGTTTATGCAAATGTACCCCATGTCTGCCCATTTCAGCTGTAACCGTCCAAGGTATATCTCTACTCTCTCTCCTCTTTGCTGTGTCACATTAGTCAGGAGTACAGACTGCTCTGATTGTTCCACTGCAGCCCATTGTCTTAGTGACTCACAGTACGTCTCCCCAGATCGTGCAGATTTATCATCCATGCCCCAAGCCTGATTCTTTGTCACATCTGTGTGTGTCTTAATTATATGATCTAGTGCGTCACCTGCCTTTAAACTCACCAACCTCTCTAAGTCTGCCCAGGTACACTTATATGTCTGCTGTACTTCCTTTATGTGTCTGTAAAACGGGAATGGTTGGTCTTCAGGGGCAGGCAGCTGCTTCAGCAAAGCTAGCTGGTCAGAGGGGCTCCAGGGATAATACACCTGTATCTTTCTTATTCTAGTCACACTTCTAGGTCCTGATGGGGTTGGCCGTCTGATGTCTACTGTCAGCTTACTCCTCAAGGGCCAATGTCCCCACTACCCACTATCCACACTATTATGTCAGCTTCTTATGATCTTGTCTGGATAAGATTTAGTGCAATTCTCTTAGGTCAGTAGCACAGGTCACACAAGTAGCTATTCAGTCTGGGTTTGTCTGAGTCTGACCACAGTGTTTACAAGTCCATCTGTTTTGTCTGGGTCTCTGGTTACACTTTGTCAATCAAACATTCATAATACACCTTCCACACTGCTGCACATTCTCAAGCATCATTTATTCACTTGCTATTTTCTTCCCTTGTCTGTGCCTTTTTGTACATCCAAACATTCACACTCTGGTATTTTTGCCTTTTTCAATGTTTGTCCCACTTGTTTTACTGCTTCCTTCCTTCTCTGTCTCTTGTAATTTGACACAATTTGCTATACAAATCAATCACACAACTAGAAGCAGGTTCAAACACATTAATGACCAAGCAATCACTTACAATTCCCTTCTAAATTAGGCACCATATCTTACTTTTAACTTCCAATCTTCAATTAAGTACTGTTGCTTTAAAATGCACAAATCTTTCAGCGTGTACCTTACGGATAGAATTACAGAGAATTTTGAGCACAGCTCACACTCAGCAGAGATAAGAGCGAAGGGAGAAGAAAAACTACGCAGCGCCATCCTTCACCCCTCCCATCAGAATGCAGCGTCGTCCTTCACAGAATTCTGCAGTTCTTTAGACTTATCAAAATCAATTTCTACAAAGAAACTCAAAATCACGGGATTTCACTGTAAGGGCAGATAACTGTATAATGAGATTAACCATGTCTTGCCCTTTTTCTGGCCAAATGCATTCAGGAAACTTTACAATGTAATGCCACATATAACACGAACTATATCATTACTCAATTCATTCAGTCTCAGATGTAGATTTGAAATATCTATAACGCATCTGTCCGGGATTCCACCACAACTAGAAAGGTCACAAATCTCTTGACACAAAAATGATGTGTGATGATTCATTCATACGTGCTCATTCACTGATTTTTTTTTTTTTTTTTTTTTTACTCAATTACTCATCTCTCATCTTATTCAGAGGTTCTCATAGACATATATACAAGGATTCACACAGCCTGCCTATCTTGCACTTTGGATTTGATTAATACTTTTTCCAGGTTCTTTGCTGCACTACTTCCATATCTATCCTCAATTATATCACATAACCGATTTCCTTCTTCAGGTGTCTTTCCCTGACTGTTCCCCATCTTATCTTTTATTCTTATCCTGTCTCTCTTGTTGTCTTCCTGTTAGTCCCCTGCCTTAGGTGGTGTATTGGGTAAGCTCAAGACTAGGCTCTACTATACCTCGTTACCTTCTTCCTAAGGTGCTAACAGGCTAAATGGAGTGTCTGTTCCTCGGTGTACTACGTGTTTCGTGTACTTATATGCTATGTAGCATCCGAACAGAAATACTCCCACAACACACAGGATTGTAAATAAAGTGTCCATCTACTGGGGTTCTTCAGTCATATCCTGTCACAGGCTCATTTCACGGTCCTGTGCTCATTCGGTCACACTCTTATCTGTCACAAGGTTTATTCGTAAAGGGTGTTGATTTAAGCTTAGGCGGTGACCTCCCCGAAAGGACGCTGTCACATGGCCCAGTTAGGCAATATCACCACTCTTTGAACGAATACCTACTGTGCAGCTTATTTTTCTACTTTTCACAACCTTTCAAATCAAAGTAGCCATTCAACAACCTCCTCTATTCCTAGTGCGGAATCGTCTATTGTGGAGAACTTGTCCGTCCGGGCTGCGCAGTATGAACTGTTCACCCAGCCTTATATTCCATAATGTCAGACCTCTCCCATTTTGATTTGCATCAGCTCTTTTTCTAAAAATAGCTGTGCACAGACAGAACCTACAGTAACCTCTCATTCGAGCAGAAATTACATATGCGTGTCACACCCGATTTCCTCAGAGTTCTTATATGGACCTGATTTTACGGCCCCCTCCTCTACTAGATTCCCCTTTATACGGACCTTAGTTATAATGATAGATTATGAAGAGCAGAGAAGAGAAAAATTGATCTCTTACCTGGCCAGGTGTTTAGGTCTGCTGTTCACAATTTCATCAGTAACTGGAGTGGTCTGTAGATCGGGTAGTCTTGGAGAGGTGCCTATATCAGGTCCCTGTTTCGGGCGCCAGGAAACTGTCGGGATCCCTCAGATTACTCTTTCATCTGAAGGACCGATGTTCTTAGGTGTGAAGCATCATATGTCTCTAATTAAATCAGCTCCGTCGAGAAGAACTACACAGACACCAGCTGTATAATACCACTCGGGATGCCTGCCAAGACGCCTCTGGCTTATCAGTTAGGCTTCCGTCTTTTATAGTAAAGAATTTAAACATTTTACAGACATGCGCAGTACAAATGATTTTACAACTTGTTTTCGACAAAGAAAGTCATTAGGCGAAAAAGCAGAGGTATTTGACCTTGGTTCACAAGGGAGATGTCTGAGACATCTCCTCGAAGAACAGATAAGGTTTTAAACAAGAGAATGCAACATAGACAGAACTCAATTTAACTCCTTCAGTTCCTATCACAGTGAATACCAGATAATGATAGATATTTTATTCCATTCTATTATTTTCTGATGATCGATTTTGTTATTCTATTTTCTAAATATGATAATGGGGGTGGCCATCCTTCCTGAGCTGCAGTCAAAGGTTTGCTTTGCAACATTCACATGGATCTGAGAAATCCGTCCTCTGGAGATGTATATTGATTTTTATGTCACTGCTGAGGGTATGCTCTATGACCTGTGCAGAGTACATTGTGCAGGGAGGGGAGGAGATGAACTTTGACATCACTTATTTTCATGTGTTTTCCATATTTAGGTGATAAGTGTCAGTGTAAATGTACTTTTTATTTTAAAGTGGTGACTACTGAGAAGTGACCTTTAGGGTATGTGCACACGTAGTTTTTAGGGTGTGCGGAGGTAAATCCGCAGGACAAAAGTCCTGCGGTTTATCTGCGGATTAGCCTGTGGTTTTGCCATGCGGTTTCACACCTCATAATGATAAGATGTGAAACCGCACAAAGAATTGACATGCTGCGGATTGTAACCCGCAGCAAAACCGTGCGGAAAAATCTGCAGCATGTGCACTGCGTTTTTTTTCCCATAGGAAATAAAGGTACAGTACAGCGCAGCAGAATCTCATGCGGACCCGCAGAGCCAAAACCGCTGCGTATCTACAGCAGAATCCGCAGCGTGTGCACATACCCTTACAGAACAGAAATTATCAGACTATCATGAAGCTCAAAGGATAGGCAGATCATTAAAAAAAACTTCAATAAATATTTGTGATCATCTGTCATGGAAAATATTAAAATCACCAAGCCACACTAATGAGGGGACATTTACCCCTCCTCCACTGTCACACAGAATTGCAGCACAAGACACACAAAAGCTGGCAATCTAGCTGACACTCTTAGAAATAGACTTAGAAATGGAAGTAGGGAATTACATCTAGTTGTGAAGTGATTCATACAAATTAATATGGAGGCAGCCCCTTTGTGAAGTGAAAGACTGAGGCAGCGCCCAGGTGCATACCTCCCAACTTTTGAAAAAGAGAAAGAGGGACAAAGAACAGAGAGAGAAAAAATAAAACAGAGAGAGAAAGAAAGGAGGGAGAGAAAGAAAGAAATAACAGAAAGAGAAAGAAAGATGGGAAAGAAAGAAAGAAAGAACAGAGAGAGAGAAAGAAAGAGGGGAAAGAACAGAGAGAAAGACAGAAAGAAACAGAGAGAAAGAAAGGAACAGAGCAAGAAAGAAAGAGGACAGAAAAAAAGAACAGAGAGAGATAGAATAAAAAGAAAGGGGAAAGAAAGAAAGAACAGAGAGGGAGAGAGAAAGAGGGGGAAGAAAGAACTGAGAGAGAAAGAAACAAACAAACAAAGAAAGAAAGAGGGGAAAGAAATAAAGAACAGAGAGAGATAAAGAACAGAGAGAAAGAAAGAAAGAAAGAGGGAAAAGAAAGAAAGAACAGAGAGAGAAAGAAAGGGGAAAGAACAGAGAGAGAAAGAGAAAGAAAAGAAACAGAGAGATAAAGAAAAAGGGGACAGAAAAAAAGAACAGAGAAAGAGAAAAAAGAAAGAGGAAAGAAAGAACAGAGAGGGAGAGACAAAGAAATAGGGGAAAGAAAGAACAGATAGAGAAAGAAAGAAAGAAAGAGTGGAAAGAAAGAACAGTGAGATAGAGAGTAAGAAAGATGGGAAAGAAAGAACAGAGAGAGAGCGAGAAAGAACAGAGAGAAAGAAAGAGGGGAAAGAAAGAGAACAGGGGAAAGAAAGAGAACAGAGAGAGAAATCAAGAACAGAGAGAGAGGAAGAACAGAGAGAGAAAGAAAGAACAGAGAGAGAGAAAGAAAGAACAGAGAGAGAAAGAAAGATTAAAGAGAGAAAGAAAGAGGGGAAGGAAAGAAACAACAGAGAGAGAAAGAACAGAGAGAGAGGAAGAAAAAGAGGAAAGAAAGAACAGAGAGAGAAAGAGGGGGAAGAGAACAGAGAGAAAGAAAGATCAGAGAGAGAGAAAGGAGGAACAGAGAGAGAGATAAAGAACAGAGAGAGAAAGAAAGAAAGATTAGAGAGAAAGAAAGAGGGGAAAGAACAGCGAAAAAAGAACAGAGAGAGAGAGAAAGGAAGAGGTAAAGAAAAAAGAACAGAGAGAATGAAAGAAGTAAGAGAGAGAAAGAAAGAAAGAGAGGAAAGAACGAACAGAGAGAGAGAGAAAAAAGAAAGATTAGAGAGAGAAATAAAGAACAGAGAGAGTAAGAAACAGAGAGAAAGAAAGAAAGATTCTATAAAGATACTATAGCAGCCTGGCTCCAATTGTAGTGCCTACCTGTGCCTCCCGGTGCAGGACATATCATGATCCATTCACATGGCCGACATCTCCGAGTCTAAGGCAATCCCGCTGTCCACACTGATAGAGGAGGACACAGGGATGGATCTGAAGCATTCCCTGAAGTGCCTCCATGGTTCCGTCACAATCTCCTCCTGAAATTTCCTAATTTCCGGTCAGGTTCCAGCTTGTCAGTTCCAGTGGAACGTAACGTGCGAATTTTAAAGTGCTCCTCGGGGCTCCACCGTGTACTCCTGTGTTCACGGGAAAAGTATGCTCCCAGCCGGGACAGTGGGGCAGACTCTCTCTCAAAATCGGGACTGTCCCGCTGGATCCACCATACACCTTGTACACGCATGGCTCCACACACCTCATACACACATGGTTCCATTTTGTATGCCTCATACACACGGCTCCACTCTGTACACCCTGTACACACACGGCTCCGCTCCATACACACACGGCTCCACTCCGTACACCCGGTACACACACGGCTCTGCTCCATACAAACGTAGATCAACTGCATACACCCTGTACACACACGGCTCTGCTCCACTCCATAAACACACGGCTCAGCTCCATACACTTTGTACACACAGGGCTCTGTTCCGTACACCTCGTACACACACTGCTCCGTTCCGTACACCTCGTACACACACGGTTCCATTCCATACACCTTGTACACACATGGCTCCACTCCGCAAACCTTGTACAAATGCGGATCCGCTCTGTACACCTTGTACACGAACAGCTCCGCTCCGTACACCTCGTACACACACGGCTCTGCTCCGTACACTTCGTACACACACGGCTCCGCTCTGTACACCTCATACACATGCGGCTCCACTCCTTGCACTTCGTACAGACACGGCCCCGCTCCATACACCTCGTACACATCTCCGCTCCATACACCTCGTACACATGCCGCCCCGCTCCGTACACCTCGTACACACGTGACTCCGCTCCGTGCACCTTGTACACATGTGGCTCCACTCCGTGCACTTCATACACACACGGCCCCGCTCTGTACACCTCGTACACACACGGCCCCGCTCCGTGCACCTCGTACACATCTCCGCTCCATACACCTCATACACACATGGCTCTGCTCCGTACACCTTGTACACACGTCTCTGCTACATCCACCCTGTAAACCCCTCCTAACCCCACACATAAAATGATAACCTTCCCCCATCCAGCACGATGACAATCAGCACAGTAGAATCCTGAATACACCGAGGCCCCTGATAATGTGACCCCTGACTCCTCCCCTCCTGTGACATCATCATAGGTCCAGTGTGCACAGAGCAGCTCAGAGACATCATTGTTGGGATTTATCAGTGAGGGGCTGCAGTGGCCGGTGGGTCTCTCTGGGAGGGCAAGGATGGGATCTGTGCATGGGGGGGCGTTGCGGCTCAGTGCAATACGGGAAAAATAAGCTCCTGGGCAGGACAGCAGGTGGGGGGGGTCAAAATCGGGACTGTCCCGCCAGATCCGGGACAGTTGGGAGGTATGCAGGTGACTGAACGAGGATGTCTGTTGTGCATATACAAAAAAATTACAGATTGGACAAATAGTTAAGACAGCGAAAGGCTTTTTATGTTTTGAAGGGAATGAAGCAGATCTCACACCCTTTAGCGATAGGTATTGTTTCTCATAGATGCACATTCCTTTTATTCAAACACCTTTGCCAGACGCCTGGGCCCCGGTAGAAAAGTATGAATTTTGGGGTTTGTATAAATCTGATAGTGTTTGTACATAACTTTTCAGCTTCAGGGCTAATCAAGGAAGAAGATGCATGTTTATTTCATAACTTTAACTCCTGCCTATAAGCTCAAAATCCATAGTGACAAATAACTGACAACAGCTATGTCATGTTTGATCTCTGGGGAAAGGTAAAATCCTGATGAAAAATATGGTCGTGATCTCAAACCTCTGCGATCATCAGGAGTGAGGTTATGGCATAATTTGGGGATTTCATAAAATCCTGGAGAGCTGAGGACATCCCATAATCTGGTCCACCTGAGGTCATCACAGGGATGTGGATGTCAGGTGCTGATAAAAGGTCATGTCGACTTAAGATCTTGGCTACTGTAAAGAGATACACTTCGGTGTATGCATGATTCCTATTCACTGGACATTCTTCAAAACAAAGTGCTCTCCTTCTCTAAGCCAAATCATATCTGTGATCGGCAGGGCCGGACTGGGACTAAAATTCAGCCCTGGCATTTGAAGTTACACAGGCCCACTAGGCACATGGTGACTATATGATATCTTTGTACACTTGTAGGTTACAAGAAGTAAGAGGAGATTAACACGACTATATACCATGTAGTCACAGCTGTGCCCAGTATTTCAGCTCAGTCCTATTTATTGCTTTTAGGTACAGTACTCTTCCCAAAGCTCTGTCCCCTTTTGTACGCACGGTGACAGAATTCCTGGCAGAACTGCTATCCATTGGGCAACCAGACCCCCTAGTCATAGCCGCCCCTATCATACCTCCCAACTTTTGAAGAAGGGAAAGAGGGACAAAGACTCTGGCGTGCAAATTTCATGCCACGCCCGGGCCACACCCATTTTGCAACTAGTCACACCCATGTCCACGCCCAACCGCACCCATTTAGCACTGCTGATCACACTGACTGGTACTGAGGGCACAGTGGCTGGCATTATGGGCACATTTGCTGGTACTGTGGGCACACTGACTGGTACTAAGGAAGAGAGAAAACGAGAGAGAGAGATAAGAAAATAGAGAGAGAGAAAGAAAGACAGAAAGAAAGGATAGCGAGAGAGAAAGGCTCTGCTCTGTACACCTCATACATACACAGCTCTGCTACATCCACCCTGTAAAGCCCTCCTGACCCCACAAAAGAAACTTACTGGCATCCAGCAGTGCACCATGACAACCAGCATGGCAGAGTCCTGCATACACACACGGAGGCTCCTGATCATGTGACCCCTGACTCCTCCCCTCCTGTGGCCTCATCACAGGTCCTGTGCGCACAGAGCAGCCAATTGCAGCCTGAGAATGGAGCTGCCTGTGGGGGGGTCCTTCTGACAGTGCCATGCAGCGTCTCATCCCGTCATTGCAGGAGGGGGACCCCGCATTTGCGTGCAGTCAGTGCCCTGGAAGCAGGAACGGATGGAGCGGCCCACTACAGGCACCGGCCCTTCTGGCATTTGCAAGAAGTGCCCGATGGTCAGTCCGGCCCTGTTTACAGCCATGAGTTATGACCGCTATTTGGCCATCTGTAAACCTTTACAATATCACTTGATTATGAACTCTAGGACGTGCGGAATATTGGCTGCTGTCTGTTGGATTTTGGGATTTTTGCAAGTTCTCCCTCCAGTTGGAACAGTTTATAGTTTTTGTTGCTATTTCTCCATTGAGATCAATCACTTCTTCTGTGATATAATCCCTGTGATAAGAATTTTATGTGAAGACACCATATTTGTTGAAATGCTGTTCTTCATAGAAGGACTGTTTCCCATAATCCTGACACCATTTCTCCTAATGTTTGTGTCTTACATATTTGATGCAGAATAGGAAAAAAAAGTGGTCAGACAATCCGCGATGCGAATCACTATAAACAATTATTATTACAGTGGTCTTTATTCGACGCATTTTGAAGTTTCACAGAACTCCTTCCTCAGGAAAAAAAATTTTTTTAAATTGATATACTTACACTGGATAATGCACTATTGCGCTATTTCTCTTCAATAGTTTCCCTGTCTTGCATATTTATCATACATGCCATACTAAGGATACGTACCAGTTCTGGAAGACTGAAGGCCTTCTACACGTGTTCCTCACACAGTGGTCATGTTGCTCTACATGACACTTTTCAGACAATATTTAACACCAAACCCAAGTTGCACTTTGGAGTCCAAGAAACTTTTTGCTCTGTTTAACAAAGCTGCCGTTCCTCTGCTAAATCCAGTGATCTACAGTTTAAAGAATAAAGATGTCAAAAGAGCTTTGAAAAAGATACTAGGTCCTGGTAAACTAATTTGAAGATTATGATGGTCAAATCCTTCAACTGGAAAACTTATTTAAGTGGTTAATAAATTCAGAAAAAAAACTTTTAGAAATATGCTGCATTGTGCATTGGAAATTAGGGTAGAATTCAAGAGCTCCATCAGTTATCCTGAACAGACAAGGTCTACAAAAATGTCCTCTTGGTAGGACCTGTCATATACCGCCACCAAAAGACCATTGGTTTCTCGCTTGGCAAACATCTGATCGCTGGTCTCAGTAGTAGCGTATCCTATTGATAGTTTATTTTACACAGTGTGTCATCAGAAAATTACCTATTTTGTACATCAGTTTTTTTTATGTATTCTTACAATTTTTACATGGGCCACAAAGACTTCTTTAGACTATCTTTCTGTAGTTTCAGGAAATGCACATGTAGATTCATAGGACTGAGCAGACTCAGACCTTATCTATTGTATAAGAAGCATTTGATCTAGTGTGGGCAAAGTTGTGTGAAGGGAAGGGGAACATTGTGAATGGTGGTGAGTCTTCAGGTTAATAGTGGTCAACAGAACTCGCCATTGAATGTGAGAATGCCAAAAGCACACTCAACCATTCTTCGCGCTCGTGTTAAGAAATAATTAAACACTCTTTTCGTTGGTGTCAAGCCACTACTTGCGTATGGCTTCAGCAGGTGTTGCAAGAGTTAGAACGCTTGATCTCCAACACATACAAACGGCATTGGTGGCCCAGAGGTTTCAGGGAGCGGTCTTGGTGGTGGAAATTGGAAGCTGTTTCCATATAAATGAAGCCCCATTGCAGACAATTTAAATACTTGAGTGTCATTGGAGTGGCCAGAGGCCCCAATATCGACCGCTATGAACTTGTATTCTGCATCTGCAATGGCCATAAGCATGATGGAGAAATATTTCTTATAATTAAAATATTCAGAGCCAGATGCAGCTGGTTTGACGATCCGAATATGTTTACCGTCCACTGCACCCAAGCAATAGGGAAACGGACAAATCTTTTGAAAGTTTTCAGCAATGTCCAGCCAACTCTCCGTTATGGGATGTGGGATATATTCCTTATGTAAAGAGTCCCATAATGCCTGACAGGTGTGTTTTGTAATCCCCGATATGGTGGAAATCCTGAGTCGGAATTGGAAATGAAGTGAGGAAAGGGATTTGCCAGTTGCAAGGAATATGTTAAAAAAGGCAAGTCAATGACTACTACAAATTACCAGCATCAACATTACAGTTATAAGTCTGCTTTAACAGGAGGAGATTAGAGTTGAGCGAAACAGGTCGGTCAAATTCAAAAGTCGCCGACTTTCGAGCGCCAAAGTTGCGTTTCCCATAATGCTTCCAGCGCCTTTTCTCAGCCAATGATCAAGGACGCACACTGTTGGCAACGTGATGACATAGGCAGTGGCCACCACCATCTTAGAGAAGGGCATTGCAGTGATTGGCTGGCTTTGTGTGGCGTCACAGTGGCTATAAAAGCCCTGAACGCCCACCGGCATCTTACTTCTGCCGATCTTAGCATAGGGAGAGGTTGCTGCTGCTCGTTCTCAATAGGGAGAGTGTTTAGGCAGGAAAGAAAAAAAAAATCTGTGCTTCTGCTGATAGCGATTTTCACTGTACAACACAAGACTTAGTGTGCAGTGACAGGGGAGGAAATTTTTGTGTGCAGCAGCGCTGGTGGTTATTAGGCTGCCTTATAAGGCTCCCTGATAGCTCCATTGCTGTGTGCACACTGCTGTGCAGACTGTTTTTTTCAAAGCAAAAATGCGTTTAATCCTTTTGTCTGCAGTTACTGAGCATTTATTTTTTTACACTTTTGTGTGCAGCAGCTCTGGTGGTGATTAGGCTGCCTTATAAGGCTACCTGATAGCTGCACTGCTGTGTGCACACTGCTGTGCAGACTGCTTTTTTACAAGCAAAAATACTTTTATTCCTTTTTTCTGCAGTTAGCGAGCGTTCATTTCTGCACACACCGTATAGAGGTGTACGCTCCTCACACACTACCGTGTACCGGCTGGTATCACGGACAAATATATGCTATCTGTGTGTCACTCCGTAAAAAGATAGACGGATATTTTCATTTTTCAATACATACACCGTATAGAGCTGTCCGCTTATCAAACAGTATTGTATATCTGCAGTTTGTATTGCGGTCAAATCTATACAGAGACAACGTGTGTGTGTGAGACTCCGTATATATATACGGAAATGTCGATTTTTCCATACACCATCTAGAGCTGTCCGCTTGTCAAACAGTATCCTACATCTGCTGTTTGCTAACGGTCAAATCTATACAGAGACAGCGTCTGTGTGTGACTACGGAAAAAAATAGACGGACATTTAAAATTTTCCATACATAGACCGTATAGAGGTGTACGCTCCTCACACACTACCGTGTACCGACTGGTATCATGGACAAATATATGCTATCTGTGTGTCACTCCGTAAAAAGATAGACGGAGATTTTCATTTTTCCATACATACACCGTATAGAGCTGCCCGCTTCTGATACAGTACCTTATATCTGCTGGTTGGATTACAGTCAAATACATACTAGGAGAGCGTCTCTGACTAAGGAAATATATATGGAGATTTAAATTTTTACCTACTCCTTATACAGCTGTACGCTCCTCATACAGTACCATTTATCTGCTGGTACTTTTGTTACATTTTCACAAACATGAGGAAGTATGCTGGAAGAGGCAGTGAATGTGGGTGGGGGGGCAGCCGGTACTGATGGTGGTGGTACATCTGCCGGTTATGCCAAAAGCACGATAGCAGGCTACTTTCACACATCAGGTTTTCGGCGTCAGGCGCGATCCGGCGTCGTGCCGGAATGCCGGATCCGGCAAATGTTTTGTAAAACCTGATGTGCCGGATCCGGTTTTCTGCCGGATCCGTCTTGTTCTTGACAGACAAAACCGGATCCGTCTCATCCGGTTCATCCGTTTTTCTATCCGTTTTTCGACGGATTACGGCGGATCCGGTTTTTAAAATTGACCCTTGTGGCCTTCCGAACGGGATTGGCTACTGGAAAACTATATATAGCATGTACAGCTGTATAGCTGTACTTCTATACAGCCCTTCTTTGACAGGTTGTATAGAAGAAAGTGCAGGTTGGAGAGAAGAGCAAGTTACTGGCGAAGATGGATGTTGTCATTGGAAATATTACCACTAGAAGTTCTGTGACGGTTTCAGTAATGAGGGACAATTTTGCACTATACTTTATGTCACCTCAAGGCAGAGTACACTGGCAGGATGACAGAGTGTGAAAGATTTGTGCCCTAACCAAACTTGTGTACCTTCTGGACCAACAGTATATACCTTTGCCAACCAAAGTTGGCTATCTTGTCATGGTCTTACTATTTTTATCTTTAGGCCACAGGTGTGTACCTGGTTGTGTTTTATGCAAAGTATTTCACCTTTTAACAAAAGTTGTGTACATTGTTAGGAAATCACCAACAATAAACACAACTTTTTAGGTGAAATACTTTGCTTCAAACACAACCAGGAACACAACTGTGGCAAAAAGCTAAAATTTACCCACAGTTATATACCTGGTTTTGAATACCTTTTTACCTTTGAAATACCCTGTATTTAACCTTTTTTTTAAACATAGTTCGCCGCAGAAAGAAATGACAGACAACCATTGTGAAACGATAATTTAACTTTTATTTAAAAATTTTTTTTTTTTGTAAAATGTTTTTAAAGTGCAAAAAACTTTTTTAATAAAGGTTTTAAACCCAATGGGCATTTTTATTAAAAAACACACATTACAAATCTGTGTAGTGTGGGGTGGAAATACTGCTGGAGGGGCTGCGGGACACTTCGACTGGGTGTGTGGAGAGAGGACTGGGATCGTGGTGGGGAAGGAACAGTTAGAGGTGAAGGTGTGGAAAAAGCTACAGAATGGGTGGACATGTGGGAGGCAGAAGAGGTGGTGGGCGGTGGAGTGGAGGGTTGGGCAGGGACTGTAGGAGCAGATGATGTTGATGGAAAGTTGTATGGGGAAGGAGTTTGGTACGGGGAAGGAGTTTGGTACGGGGCAGGTTGCTGGAAGTGGGGAGATGTCTGGTACTGGGGAGGTTGCTGGTACTGGTGAGGTTGCTGGTATGTAATAGGAGGGGGAGGATGGAAAGTGGCTGGAGGGGGTGCAGATGTAATAGGAGGGGGAGGATGGAAAGTGGCTGGAGGGGGTGCAGATGTAATAGGAGGGGGAGGATGGAAAGTGGCTGGAGGGGGTGCAGGTGGAGGAACTACAGTGGTGGGAGGTGGAGGTTGGGAGGTAACCTGCTGTAGAGCACCGTGGCACGAATGCATTACATGCATCTGCTGGGTAGGAGATAGTGTTGCCATGCGCTCCACAACAGACCTGAAAAAGGTGTGGTTTGGCGAAGATCTTGCTTCTGAATGCATGGTTTGCAGAAGTGTCTTCACCTCCAGAATGCTGGAGTTGATCTGCTGAAAGCCTGCGGAGATTTGCTCTGACAAGACTTTTAGACAGTTCTGGAAAGATGCATTCAGATGCAAGAACTCTGGCGCATAACTCTTTTCCTGACCCCTCTGCCGCTGCCGCCCAGTACCCGCAGGTGTACTAGAGGTGGCAGGGGCAGAAGGGTGGGGTAAAGGGAAAGCGATCTCCTCACCAGCAGCTTAATGTAATGTAGGCGGCCACGATGCTCCTGTGCTGGTGGATGGGACAGATGGGTCGAATGTGTGGGAAGGCTGGGAAGGTCCAGATGTACCGGGGTGGTCGAAGTGTCCCTCGGTGCCGGTCTCCTCAGGGATCGCCTCAGAAGGGTCCAATCGTGCAGGCTCCCGAGTACTGCTCACCGTGCTGTGGAATAAAGAGAAAAAAAAACAATTAAAATACTGACATGGTATGGCCCTGGCTGAAAAAAAAAAGTTACATCTAACATTTTTTTTCACATGTGGTGTGTAATATTTACCTTCTAGTGACCATTGTTTCCCGGAGGAACGACAGGGCTTGTGCGTACTTGTACTTGCTCCTGCGTCCTCCAGATCCACTCGGGGCCCGCATCTCTTTATTGAACTCCTTCTTGAAACGATCCCTCACAGACCGCCACCGATTCACAGTTCTGTTCCCTGAAACGAGAAAGGAGTGGTTAGTATACAACATCAGTGTTTCACAAACTCCAGTCCTCATGGTCCCCAGGGGTCATGTTTTCAGGATTTACATAGTAAATAGAAATCCTGAACACATGATCCGTGGGGACCACGAGGACTGGAGTTCGTGAAACACTGGTTTACATCAAGCAACCGGTACTGTATATACTTACGCTCTTTAATCTGGGCCCGAACATCGAGGTCCTCCCAGCGGCCCACAAGGAGCGAACAGATTTCCTCCCAGAGTCGTCGGGTAACGATAAGGTCAGCGTGGCGGCGGTCAGCCATATTCCAGAGCGGCTCCCTTTCTCTGACGAGATCGATGAGGTGGTCAACATCGAGTCCTCCATCCTCACCGTCAGAGTCGGGAGCACGCTGTGAAGGCTGTTAAAGAAAAAGACAAAAATAACATAATTAGCCTCCACAAAAGAAATGAAATAAAAAGTGCAAAAAAACAAAGCAAAAATATTTATACTTACACGCTGGTGACCGCCGCGTTGCTGTCGCCGACGACCCTGGGAGGCACTGCGAGGACCTCTTGGCCGAGCACCAGATTGGGAAGACTAGAGAAGAAAACAAAAAATGTTATGTCTTTGGATGTAGGCATTTGTTTGCTGTGTGTGTTCTGCAGAACATTGTTTTCTATGTGTTGTGTGTAGTGTGATGTTGTGTTTCTGCGTTTGATGCAAAAAACTTACCAATTGTGAGCCCACTCCAGGTGTCTGTCCACCCCTTCCTTCTTCTTCTGGGAGCTCCTCTTCATCTTGTGATTCCTGTTTTGAAATAAAAGGCAATGAATAGACATATATTACAGAGATGATGGATTTTGGAAATAAAAACTTACCGTCAAACGCTGACGATGCGAGGGAGGGCTCCCAGAAGAAGATGTGCTGTCCTGTTGATGGCCAGACTCCATGGCTGTGGGTATTGCTGCTGCTGTTGCTGCTGCCAGTGATGCCATTTCTGCTGCTGCTGCTGCTGCATCTCTTGGGCGGCTGTTGAATAAAGAGAAACAAAGGGCCAATGAATATCTTGATATTCCATGGCCCTAGTTTGGAGGAATGGGGGATTTGATAATTACCGTCTCTCATCTGCTGCTGGACTCCCCTCCTCAGCATGTTCCATTTGCTGCTCCATTTGGGGTGGTGATGGTGCTGCAGTGGTCTCCTGCCTTCTCCTGCTGCGCTTGGTTGCTTTCTTGGGTGGCATGTTGGGTGTGGCTGTGGGTCCCACTGTCTTGCTTTTATATATGTCTTGTGGGTAGAGCTACTGAGCATGCTCAGACCAAAAAAACCGGATCCGGCCACCGGATCCGGCTTTTGCCGGATCAGGCGCATTGCGGCGCTCATAGGCTTTCATTGTGTGAAAAAGCCGGACGCGCCGGATCCGGAGGGTCCGGCTTTTTCGCCGGAGACAAAAAACGTTACAGTAGCCGTTTTTTCCAGACGCCGGATCGCGACACATTGCCGGATCCGGCGAAAACCGGATGAAACGCATGGCCATCCGGCGCGATCCGGCGCAAATGCAAGTCAATGGGGGGGAAACCGGATCCGGCATTGCATTTCGCCGGATCCGGTTTCTGTCAAAAGCGCCGGATCACGCCTGACGGCGAAAACCTGATGTGTGAAAGAGGCCTAAGGCTGGTTTCACACTTGCGTTTTTTTCGCGGGATTTTAGCGCTAAAAAACGCATGCGTTTTTTTTCCTATACTTTGCATGGGATGCGCTTATGTGCGCATACACATGCGTTTGTATGCGTTTTTCCGCGCATGCGTTTTTTTGCGGTATGCGCTCGGGCACACAAAATGCATCCTGTTGCATTTTTTGGGCGTCCGACTTGCCTCAAAAAAACGCATGCGCGCGCAATGCATTTTTTTACAGCAAGACACCCATTATAAGTCTATGGGTGCGCATTTGCATGCTTATGTATGCGTTTTTTTGCGCATGCGTTTTTTTTTTTACCATTAGTTGGACAATGGAATTTAGGGGTTTGGGTTAGAGTTAGGGTTAGTTAAGGGGGTTTAGGGCTAGGGTTAGGGTTAGCTAGGGTTTAGAGTCAGGGTTAGGGTTAGGGTTAGTATGGTTTGGTTAAGGGTTAGGGTTAGGGTCAGGGTTAGGGTTAGGGTCAGGGTTAGGGTTAGGGTCAGGGTCAGGGTCAGGGTTAGGGTTAGTAAAGTCATGGTTTGGGTTAGTGTGAGGGGCCACCTAATGTTGGAAAAAACGCAAACGCGGTAAAAACGCACTAAAAACGCATACAAACGCATAAAAACGCTGCGTTTTTTTCATGCATGCTCATAAAAATGCTTGAAAAAAACGCAGCATTTGTATGCGTTTGTATGCATTTTTTCAATGCGTTTTTTTGCGGGAAAAACGCGCTGCAAAAAAAAGCAAGTGTGAAATTAGCCTTAGGCAGGAGGTGTAGAGCCTGCGTCATCGTCAGGCACAAGAAGGCCTGTAAGGTTCCCTTTTCTTGGAGTAGGAAAACTGCTTTTAAAGCCTGAGCATCAGGAACAGGTTTTGGCGTACATTGCCAAAACAGCCACCAGCACTATTACCTCCTTTTCTGAACATTCCAAACCTGCAAGCATGGAGTCGTCAGTGCAGGGTTCTGGTCAGGATAAACACCTTTCCTTGTGTCCTTCACCCCCACCAAAAGTGAAGGATGTGGCAGCCCACACTTCAGATTACTCTATGGAGCTCTTTTCACATACCATGCCTGGGTTATCCAGTCAAATCCTGAATTCCCCAGTCCAAGATGAATCTGACATGGAGTGCACTGATGCACAGCCACTGCTAGATGATTTTGCTGGTACATTTAATAGAACAAACTGACGGCACATCTAGATCTAGTCTGAATAGGTGCATACCAAAAGGCAACTTACATATTAAATTAGAAAATGGTAGCACACCAAGTATGAAATATGTGAAATACGAATAGCAAAATGGCTTTGGTAATACATTTCATAATGGCTTTTGTAAGGCATATCAAATATGAAATAAGTGAAATATGAATAGCATAATGGCTTTTGTAATCTTGAAAAACATATGAGATACTTAGCACAAAATTTGGCGAAAAGATGTGAGCCCATTCACCAACGACAAGGTGATCTCAGATTTCTATTACTTGTATACTAGTTTTCTGACTGAGCACTCCGCCCTTCATCAAGTGGTGATTTTAATTGCATTCAATCACATGTTTGGTTCCTATCGTCCTATATATACAGGCTTTATCATGTTACTAGCCAGAGGTCAGTTCACACCAGGCAGTCAGTATAGGGACCCATTCAATCTGAGATCACCTTGTCGTTGGTGAATGGGCTCACATCTTTTGGCCAAATTTTGTGCTAAGTATCTCATATGTTTTTCAAGATTACAAAAGCCATTATGCTATTCATATTTCACTTATTTCATATTTGATATGCCTTACAAAAGCCATTATGAAATGTATTACTAAAGCCATTTTGCTATTCGTATTTCACATATTTCATATTTGCTGGTACATTGACCCACAGCACTACATTGCCCTCGCAGTCTACTGAGCCAGGATCTGACCCTGATGAAACTCAGGTGCTTCTTCCCGCATACTATACCACCTTACACAGAGGAAGGTGCAGATGAAATTGAAGAGGAGGTGATGGATGACCCAGTTGTTGACTCAGATTGGCATCCATTGGGGGAAGATGGTGCCGCTAGCAATAGTTCACATAAGGAGAAGGATCCACAGCAGGCATTGACATCGCAGCAGCGGTTATCTGGCAGGCCCGTAGCTGTCCAAAAACGTGGACCAAAAACCAAAAGAGTTGCAGGACAGCTTGGCCAGACGGTCAAATTAGCACAGCGTGCAAGCCCAGAAAATGTATACCATAGTAGGAAGAGTGGAGTGTGGCACTTCTTTGCCCAAAATCCTACTGATGAGGCAAAGGTTACCTGTAAGAAGTGCCGAAGGACCTTTAGACGAGGGAAAAATCTCAGAAATTTGAATACCAGTTGCATGCTTAGACATTTAACCACCATGCACTTGCAAGCGTGGACGGACTACAAAACCTCAGGTAGCACATGTGCACCTGCTCCGAATGAAGGTAGCCAGCAACATTCCATCGCTTCCCCCATTGTAAGACCACCGCCACCAGTGAGCACACCACCAGCAATAAATGTTGAGGTGTCGTCGCAAGGCCAAATCGCTCAGGGAATCACAATGGTTTTGCAACGAAACACAGAATCTAGGCCATCACCACCAATACCATCACCATCACCAACCCCCTCTCACTCCGTCCAGTCCACCGTTAGTTCCCCCATATGCAGCTCTCAAGTCCAGCTCACGCTAGCAGACACTCTGAGTAGAACAAGAAAGTACTCATCCTCTCATCCGTGTACACTGTGTTTGAACGCCTACATTGCCAAACTGATCTCATTAGAGATGATGCCCTACTGTTTGGTTGAAAGCGAAGCTTTCCGCGAGCTCATGGTCTACGCTGTCCCACGCTATGACCTACCCAGTTGGCACTTCTTTTCTCGAAAAGCCATCCCTGCCCTCCACCTGCATGACCTGCATGTGAAAGACCACATTGTCCATGCACTCAAACAATCAGTAAGTGGAAAGGTGCACCTCACAACAAATGCATGGTCCAGTAGGCATGGCCAGGGCCGTTACGTGTCCATCACTGCGCACTGGTTTAATGTGGTGGATGCAGGCTCCACAGGGGACAGCGGCGGTGGAACAGTGCTGCCTAGCCCACGGTATAGGAAACAGTTGGCTGTAGGCGTTTGACCCTGCTCCTCCTCCATAAGCGAAAGCTCGTCCACAGAGCGCAGTCACACGAGCACTCCATCCGCAGCTGCCAGTGTTGCACACGAGGTGTCCCACTATAGAACAGCTAGTGGTAAGCGGCAGCAGGCTCTGTTAAAGATGATGTCTTTGGGTGACAACAGACACACCATGGAGGTACTGGCCGACTACTTGTAATGTAGTGTTTACACTATACTATATATACCTTGTATCTGGTGATACTGTACCCTTTTTCAACTTTTTATTTTATTGTGTACTCCATACTGAGCCTGTGAGCGTCTGTGTATGACTCACGAAATATATACAGAGATTTACTGTTATCCCTAGACTGTATAGAGCTGTACACTTCTGATACAGTTCCATATATCTGCTGGTATTTTGGGTCCATTTTCCCAAACATGAGGAAGTATGGTGGAAGAGGCCGCGGACATGGGGGGCCACCTGGTACTGATGATAGTGGTGGTGCATCTGCTGGTAGTGCTAAAAGCACAATAGCAGCTAAGGCAGGAGGTGTTGAGCCTGCATCATGGTCTGGCTCCGGAAGGCCTGTAAGACTCCCTTTTCTGGGAGTAGGTAGATTGCTTTTAAAGCCGGAGCATCAGGAACTGTTTTTGGCTTACATTGCTGAAACAGCCTCCAGCTCTATCGCCTCCTCTTCTGAAGTTTCAAAAAATGCAAGCACTGAGTCGTCAGTGCAGGCTTCTGGTCAGGAGCAACCCCTTTCCTTTGGTCCTTCATCCACACCAAAACTGAAGGATGCGGCAGCCCACACTTCAGATTACTCCATGGAGCTCTTTTCACATACCATGCCTGGGTTCATTCAAAATGGGGCCCATCATATACTGGAGCATTCTAAATGGGGCAGATTATACAGTATATGGAGCATTATTTGGGCCCAACATACACTGGAGCATCATCCATGACGCCCATCATATACTGGAGCATTCCAAATGGGGGACATCAGACACTGGAGTAGCATTTACGGGGCCCATTATACACTGGAGCATTAGAAATGGGGCTCATTATATATGGAGCATTATTTGGGCCCATAAGACACTAGAGCATCATCCATGGGGCCCATCATATACTGGAGCATTCTAAATGGGGCAGATCAGACACTGGAACAGCATCTATGGGGCCTATTATACACTGGCACATTCTAAATGGGGCCCATTATATATGGAGCATTATTTGGGCCCATAAGACAGTGGAGTATCATCCATGGGGACCAACATATACTGTAGCATTATGTGGAGCTCATCATATACTGTATGGAAAATTATTTGGGAAAAATTCTGTATAGACAAATATATGGGGCTCATTATTCTGTATGGTGCACCATGTGGTGGGCCATAATACTGTATGGAGTAATATACTGTCCGTTTTTTGAGCTATTGTAGAATTTAAAATAGATATCAGTCATGTCATGTAAGAAGTGAAGTATTTTTCATTGTACTATACCTATATTCTGTGCCGTATTGGAGCATCATGAATTGTGGTATGTGTTAAAGGGGCGCACTGACACTCTTTGGCCTGGGGCACACGAAAACCTAGAGCCAGCCCTACCCCCCCCACAACTTTAGCCAAATAACCCCCAGTTTTCAATGCGTAACTATTATTATGAAGTAAATTAAGGTTGACAAGCTTAAGTAATAAGAATTGATCTTGTTAGCATTGAAATGGGCACTGTAGGTGTATTTACCACCACACTTATTCCATCCCTAACCCACCTCTTCAACCTATCACTAACGTCCGGTACCTTCCCTTCTGCTTTCAAACATGCCACAATCACGCCTATCCTTAAAAAGCCAACCCTCGACCCAACCGCTATGTCCAGCTATTGCCCAATATCATTGCTTCCATTCGCTTACAAACTCCTGGAACAGCACGTCCACGCTAAACTTTCCTCCCACCTATCATCTAACTTGCTCTTTGACAATCTACAATCTGGTTTCCGCCCCAATCACTCCACTGAGACAGCCCTGACCAAAATTACTAACGACCTACTTACAGCCAAATCAAATGGACAATACTCTATACTCCTGCTTCTAGACCTGTCCTCTGCATTTGACACAGTTGACCACTGCCTCCTACTACAGATCCTCTCCTCCTTCGGCATCAAAGGCCTATCCTGGATCTCCTCATACCTTTCCAACCGCACATTCAGCATCTCCCACTCCCACACTACCTCCTCATCCCACCCTCTCTCTGTTGGAGTCCCCCAAGGCTCTGTTTTAGGACCCCTACTCTTCTCAATCTATACACTTGGTCTTGGGCAACTCATAAAGTCCCACGGATTCCACTACCACCTTTATGCTGATGACATTCAGATCTACCTCTCTGGCCCAGACGTCACCTCTCTGCTGTCCAGAATCCCAGAGTGTCTATCAGCCATATCCTCCTTCTCCTCTCGCTTCCTCAAAACTCAATGTAGACAAATCTGAACTCATCATCTTTCCTCCATCTCACAGATCTTCCTTACCCGACCTAGCTATAACAATTAATGACATCACACTTTCCCCCGTATCAGAAGTCCGCTGCCTCGGAGTAACCTTCGACTCTGCCCTGTCCTTCAAACCGCACATCCAAGCTCTTTCTACCTCCTGTCGCCTCCAGCTCAAAAATATTTCCAGAATCCGTCCTTTCCTCAACCCTCAATCTACTAAAATGCTTGTGCATGCCCTCATCATCTCCCGCCTCGACTACTGCAACATCCTTTTCTGTGGTCTCCCTGCTAACACCCTCGCACCTCTCCAGTCCATCCTTAACTCTGCCGCCCGACTAATTCATCTCTCTCCTCGCTACTCCTCCGCTTCTTCCCTCTGCAAATCTCTACACTGGCTCCAATTCCCTCAGCGTATCCAGTTCAAATTACTTATACTGACCTACAAGGCCATCTATAACCTGTCTCCCCCATATGTCTCTGAACTAATCTCCCGATACCTTCCCTCACGTAATCTCCAGTCCTCCCAAGACCTCCTTCTCTCCTCCACACTTATTCGCTCCTCACCCAACCGCCTCCAAGACTTCTCCTGAATAGCCCCTATTCTCTGGAATTCTTTGCCCCAACAAGTCCGACTATCAACCACATTTGGATCCTTCAGATGGAACTTGAAAACCCACCTCTTCAAGAAAGCCTACAGCCTACAATGACCCCGCTACCTCCTTCTCTCTCACTACTACCGGTGATATCACCTCAACAAAACCGGAACTGCTGCAACCCATCAACCTACTGTCTCCTTCCCCACCATCATGTAGCATGTAAGCCCGAAAGGGCAGGGTCCTCTCTCCCCTCTGTATCAGTCTGTCATTGTTAGTTTGTTTACTGTAAGTGATATCTGTAATTTGTATGTAACCCCTTCTCATATACAGCACCATGGAATCAATGGTGCTATATAAATAAATAATAATAATAATTTACTGTCCTCCACTCTCTGCCGACTTTGCTTCCCCATTGACTTGCATTGGGTTTCGTGTTTCAGTCGGACCCCGACTTTTCCTTATAGTCGGCCGATTTCGTTCGACACGACTTTTCAGAAAGTCGGGTTTCATGAAACCCGACTTGACCCTAAAAAAGGCAAAGTCGTTCATCTCTAGCCCCTTCATGACCCAGGCTATTTTGACCTTAATGACCTGGCCATTTTTGGCAATTCTGACCAGTGTCCCTTTATGAGGTAATAACTTAGGAACGCTTCAACAGATCCTAGCGATTCTGAGAATGTTTTTCGTGACATATTGGGCTTCATGTTAGTAGTAAATTTAGGTCGATCATTTTTGCATTTATTTGTGAAAAAAGCGGAAATTTGGCGAAAATTTTGAAAATTTCGCAATTTTCACATTTTGAATTTTTATTCCGTTAAACCAGAGTGTTATGTGACACAAAATAGTTAATAAATAACATTTCCCACATGTCTACTTTAAAACAGCACAATTTTGGAAACAACATTTTTTTTTGTTAGGAAATTATAAGGGTTAAAAGTTGACCAGCGATTTCTCATTTTTACAACAAAATTTACAAAACCATTTTTTTTAGGGACCACCTCACATTTGAAGTCACTTTGAGGGGTCTATAAGGCAGAAAATACCCAAAAGTGACACCATTCTAAAAACTGCACCCCTCAAGCTACTCAAAACTACATTCAGGAAGAGTATTAACCCTTCAGGTGCTTCACAGCAGCTAAAGCAATGTGGAAGGAAAAAATGGACATTTTAATTATTCCTACAAAAGTTTTCTTTTAGCATCAATTTTTTCATTTTCACATGGGTAACAGGATAAAATGGGTCCTAAAATTTGTTGGGCAATTTCTCCTGAGCACACCGATACCTCATATGTGGTCATAAACCACTGTTTGGGCGCATGGCAGAACTCAGAATGGAAGGAGCACCATTTGACTTTTTGAATGGAAAATATGCTGGAATATTTAGCGGTTGCCTTGTCGAGTTTGGAGAGTCCCTGTGTGCCTAACCGTTGGAGCTCCCCCACAAGTGACCCCATTTTGGAAACTAGACCCTCCAACAAACTTATCTAGATGCATAGTGAGCACTTTGAACCCCCAGGTACTTCACAAATTGATCCGTAAAAAAAAGGACTTTTTTCACAAAAATTTTCTTTTAGCCTCAGTTTTTTCATTTTCACATGGGCAACAGGATAAATTGGATCCTAAAATTTGTTGGTCAATTTCTCCTAAGTACACCGATACCTCATATGTGGTCATAAACCACTGTTTGGGCGCACGGCAGGGCCCGGAAGGGAAGGAGCACCATTTGACTTTTTGAATGGAAAATTAGCTCCAATCGTTAGCGGACACCATGTCGTGTTTGGAGAGCCCCTGTGTACCTAAACATTGGATCTCCCCCACAAGTGACCCCATTTTGGAAACTAGACACCCCAAGGAGCTTATCTGGATGTGTATTGAGCACTTTGAACCCCCAAGTGCGTCACAGAAGTTTATAAACGCAGAGCCATGAAAATAAAAAATCATTTTTTTTCCTCAAAAATGATTTTTTAGATCGCTATTTTTTATTTTCACAAGGGTAACAGGATAAATTCAACCCCAAAAGTTGCTGTCCAGTTTATCCTGAGTACGCTGGTACCCCATATGAGGGGGGAGACCACTGTTTGGGCATACGTCGGGGCTCGGAAGGGAAGTAGTGACGCTTTGAAATACCGACTTGATGGAATGGTCTGCGGGCATCATGTTACGTTTGCAGAGCCTCTGATGTGCCTAAACAGTGGAAACCCCCCACAAGTGACCCCATTTTGGAAACTAGACCCCCCAAGGAACTTATCTAGATGTGGTGAGCACTTTGAACCCCCAAGTGCTTCACAGAAGTTTATAATGCAGAGCCGCTTTTTTTTCACAAAAATCATTTTTTTAGCCCCCAATATTTTATTTTCCCAAGGGTAACAGGAGAAATTAGACCCCCCCAATTTTTCCTGAGTACGCTGATACCCCATATGTGGGGGTAAACCACTGTTTGGGCACACGTCAGTGCTCGGAATGGAGGGAGCACTGTTTGACTTTTTGAATGCAAAATTGGCTGGAATAAATCATGGTGCCATGTCGCGTTCGGAGACCCCGTGATGTGCCTAAACAGTCGAAACCCCTCAATTCCAACTCTAACCCCAACACACCACTAACCCTAACCAAACCCTAATCATAACCCTAACTACAATCCTAGCCCCAACACACCCCTAAACCTAATCTCAACTCTAACCCTAACCACAAGCCTAACCCTAATCCCAACCCACCCCTAACCCTAATCTTAACCCTAATTCCAGCCCTAACCCTAATTCCAACCCTAACCCTAATTCTAACCCTAATTCCAACACTAACCCTAATTCCAACCCTAACCCTATTTCTAACCCTAACCTTAATTCCAGCCCTATCCCTAATTCTAACCCTAACCCTATTTCTAACCCTATTTCTAACCCTAACCCTAATTCCAACCCTAGCCCTAATTCTAACCCTAAATGGAAAAAATATATATTTTTTTTATTTTATTGTTTGTGCCTGGCTATGGGGGTGATAAACGGGGGGTGTATTTACTTTTTTTTTTTAAATTTTGATCACTGTGAGAGTTTATCACAGTGATCAAAATGAAAAAATGAATGGGCAGCTGGCAAATTCATGGGCGCTGCCATCTTGGACACTGGGAGCCACAGCAGGACATTGGAGGTACCGGGGGGAATCGGAAGGTGGGGGGAGCGAAAGGAAGGGGAGGGGGTACAGATGATGACGGCGGCGACCGATCGCCACCATCCATCGGTGGCAGGGGGGTCGGGTGTCGGTGTCCAGCCATGACCGATGCTATTGCAGCATCGGCCATGGCTGGATTGTAATATTTCACCAAATTTCATTGGTGAAATATTACAAATCACTCTGATTGGCTGTTTCACTTTTAAAAGCCAATCAGAGCGATTGTAAGCACGTGGGGGCTAAGCCACGCCCCCTGGGATTAACTATAGAGTGTCCTCTTTGTGCGGGTCGGGTGACCTTTCAGTGACCCAGGTCACCTGACCCACAGGAGGGCGATTTATAGCATGACACCTACGTAGGCGTCATGGGTGTTTTGGGCACGACTTTTCATGACACCTACGCAGGCGTCATGGGTCATGAAGGGGCTAGAGGAGATACAATAAAAATGGCTTACCGAAGAGTAACCATCCAACGCTCCGTTGGTGAAATTGAGAAGCGGCAGTAGGTGTAGAACGATCGCTTCCAAACGATTCGCCTCAAAAGTAAAATCCACATAGAACTTCACAATGTTTGCAATCACACCTTCCATTTTCGCCACTTACTCTACAACTTGTCAAAGATGGGATGTAGAAACACTGTATATATATGTTTTCAGTAGCCAATAACGTTTGGGAGCCTTCCATTGAGCGTTTTTAAAAATTGGATCCGTTGAAAACGGAAGAAACGGATGAAAAAACTGATGCAATAGATCCTTTTTTTCACCGGATCCGCTTGTCGGATCCGCTAGTCGGATCCATCGAAAAAAATGAATCCATCGCATCAGTTTTTCACAATTAGAGGCTGCCAGCAGTCAGTATGCCATTAACTCTTTAGAATTTAGGGTTTGTTATCAGAAAACCAGACCTCCGAACCCTCCAAGAATATAAATTGATCAGCACAGAATATTTGACCTATTCAAAATTAGAAAATTTATATAATTTTTTTACAACTTCAGTTGTAATTTACAGATGGTTTTCTTTGCTGCAATGTCACAGACCCAAGAGAACAGATGCCTGAATATTTATCATGGCAGACGAAAAAATATCTAAAATTAATGTAAATGTTTCATAATTGACCATTAAGGACTTAGTATAAGGTTAATTATGAGTAAACTCCAAGGATTAATTATTACAAAATAAAGGCTATAAGTGCAGGCAGATACTTATAATCATCTAGGTTATATGATCAGCGACTGCAGAAGTGAGAAGGCTACAGGGGGCACCGCAGAAGTCCAAATATCTCTATAGACAACTGTAAGGAAAAAAGCAGATTGGACGGATGTAAGCAGAGGATGGGGCTTCGTCCTTGCTGAATGGTACCATATCTTGCTGGTTACTGCCAATTACTAAGTTATCGGTAACTTTAGCAAAAATGGACGCTTACCATAATATAATTACATGGCACAAGATGAATACAATGAAAATGAAACATACTTTGGTAATATTATCAGCAGAGTGTATTTTAATGCCATGATCTAACGGCAGTATCCAAGAAGAAAAACATGAAATATTGATTCTTCAGATACTTGACTTGAGCTTGGCCAAAATGCAAACAAACCAGACATCAGTCATATATTTCATCATTAAGGGCATATCGGATGATCCAAATTTGCATCTCCCAATCTTCCTACTGGTTCTCCTGATTTATCTCATCACTATATCTGGGAACGTGACTATTCTCATTGCATGCAGAGACCCTCATCTCCACACTCCCATGTACTTCTTCCTCGGAAACTTGTCCATAGTAGATGCTGGTTGTTCCACGGTTTCCTTGCATAAGATCCTTACAAATTTCATCACTGGGGATAAAAGGGTTTTTTTTTTTGCTTGCATGGCTCAGATGTACATGTTTGGGTCCTTACAAGGTCTTGAGCTAGCAGTCTTGACAGCCATGAGTTATGACCGCTATATAGCCATCTGTAAACCTTTACAATATCACTTGATAATGTACTCTAGGACGTGTGGAATTTTAGCTGCTGTCTGCTGGATTTTGGGATTTTTGCAAGTTCTTCCTCCTGCTTGGATGGTTTATAGTTTTTCTTGCTATTTCTCCATTGAGATCAATCACTTCTTCTGTGATATAATCCCTGTGATAAGAATTTCGTGTGAGGACACTACATTTATTGAAATGCTCTTCTTCATAGAAGGACTGTTTCCCATTATCCTGACACCATTTCTCCTAACGTTTGTGTCTTACATATTTATCATACATGCCATACTAAGGATACGTACCAGCTCTGGAAGATTGAAGGCTTTCTACACGTGTTCCTCACACCTAACGGTGGTCATATTGCTTTACACGACACTTTTCGGACAATATCTGACCCCAAACCTAAGTAGCACTTTGGAGTCCAAAAAAATGTTTGCTCTGTTTAACACGGCTGCCGTTCCTCTACTAAATCCAGTGATCTACAGTCTAAAGAATAACGATGTGAAAAGGGCTTTGAAAAAGAGCCTAGCTCCTGGTGAACTCCTTTCAAGACTAAGATGGTCAACTCCTTCAACTGGAAAACTTTAAGTGGTGTACTAAAATTGGGAAAAAAACTTTGCTAAACATGTTATATTGTGCATTGGAAATTAGGGTTCAGGATTCAAGACACTCATCAGTTAGCCCGAGTGAATAATATTTACAAATGGGTCTTCTAAATTTAGGAGGACCTTTCATATCCAGCCACCAAGAGCCCATAGATTTCTCCCATCGCTTACACCTGATTACTGGTCTTAGCAGCAAAACATCCTATAACCAGTTTATTTTACAGGGAATATGTAATCAGAAAATGACCAATTTATTACATCAGAATTTTGTTTTAAATGATTATTTTTTGGCAATGAACCTTTTTTCACCACAAATGTTATTAAAATTAAAAATTTGAATATTGTCTCAGGAAATGTACATGTACATTAGCAGTAATTGAAGCATCTAATGAGCATCTGAAAACTTCATTGTGAAGGCAGACAGAGGATTGTGAATGGTTGATCTTGTTATTAGCTGTGCAGAATTGTTATCAGACATTGTAATGGTGGAGGTGAGCTGCAGCATAGACTATTGTGATTAGTGGATCCTGTGGTATGAGCTGTGCTTAGAGGCGTTACCTGCTATTATATTCCTGCCTCTGAAGGAAACTGCAGAAAACACATATTAATAGAATTGGAAGCATGAGTCAAAAAGGGACTTGACCAGTTTGAAAATTGCAACTTTACAAATTTTGTTTTTTTAAGATAGTAGTATGAAAAGTAAAAAATTAAAACATATGCATGTAGACGTAGGCGGAGATGAACAGAGGAGGTGCGGCAGTGGGCGAGCTTCGTGGAGGAACTATGCAGCCCTCCGCAGCTCTGACATCGGAAAATCTGAACCTAGCCTTACTTTAAAGAGGATCCCTTTAAACAAGGTAAGGATTGGTCTACAGCTTGTTGATTGCTGAACAGCCAGAGGGTTCCCCTCCCCATTTCATTCAGTTGTGGGATAATGAATTGGGTTGAGCTCATCCCCCAGATATTTGGTACAAAACCCATTTACTGATCATAAATTCTCACTCTCTTGTTGACTTTATGGTACTCAACCCTCGACAAATTACATAAAATGTACGCTAATTAATCCTCACTGTCCTGGAGATGCTCATCAGCTAACGTCACAATGCTTCACATGTAGAGTGAGTGCCAACACTTCTCACCTACAGTATATGGGGTGGCGTTTTCACCGGTGCTAGGTTTCGTATTCATATTTACAAGATCCGACTCATACATAAATAATGACTTATTAGATCTCTTATCATAACTACAAAAGCAATTCATATATAGCTTCAGGAAATCTGTGTCCACCACCTTTTAAATGAATGTGTGTCAAAGCTCTTGATGCAGTAATATGCATGGAGGAGATAAAATCCGATTACAACAATCAACCTTTTTTTGCTACTTGGCTGCCATGATCTCATTTCTGGTCTTCCCCTGAGATCTGTATTTGGCTTTCAGAAGGTACTGTCCCATCCTCCATAAAAATTGAAGGAGATGGAGTCAAAACGTCTGTCTATAGTAAAGGGCATGTCACACTAAGAGATATCGCTAGCAATATCGCTATAACTAGTGACGTTATAGCGATATTGCTAGCGATATCTCTGTGTCTGATACTTACCAGCGACCGGCTCCCCCGCTGCTTATCGCTGATCGCGCGAGAACGTTCAGGACTGTTTCTCGTCGTCAGCTTCCTGCGGCGCTTCCTGCTGTGAGGACGAGCGACGCGTGGAGCCGGGCGGGAGGACGCAGGATCGCCTGGTGTGACAGGTAAGTAGCGATCCCCGTCCCCAGCGATGTCGCTAGTGAGATCTGCCTATGTGGCAGCTCACTAGCGACCACTTAGCGATGTACCAGCGATCCTGACCGCGTCATATCGCTGGTCGGGATCGCTGGTACATCGCTAAGTGTGACAGTACCTTAAGTCCGAAAGTTTTTATTACCACATTATACAACAACATTTTTTAAAAACTTTTCACCCAGAATTAATAGTAATACAAAGCATCAGGTAGATTGTAAAGGACTCCGGCAAAGTGTCTTCAAGTCAACACATAACACTATAGTAACAGGATTGGGATAGACATGTACCTAAAAAAATACCCAGGTAAAATATGTGTTAGTGTGCTTTTTAAAAGGCCGAAGTACAATAGCTGGTTCAGGAGTAGTCCTTACTAGTGATGAGCAAATATGTTCGGAAAATTATCCTCAAACATAAATTTGGCACGGATACGGCACATTCGAATTTGTGTTCGGAAACATGAGCAAAATATTATAAAATCGGTAAAAATGGGTGACATTCGGTAATAAGTGCGGGAAAATATTTGCGTTGTCACAAAAATATTTTCAGAACTTTTGCAACAATAATGGTGGTGTATCATGAGCATTTTGCATGTGTTTCATGAGGGGAGGGAGTTTGCAGAGCTCAGAGTTGCCGCGTTCTTGTAAACTTTTTTCCCCTTACTTTATGTATGCCCATTGCGGCTAGCCAATCAGGGCACAGGAAGTATCCACAATGTCCTGACACTACGGCTTCTGTCATTGGCTGCTGAGATCCCTCTCCATATAAAGAGCGGACATCTTATTTTAGTACCATTTTGACACTGTAACAGCACAGAGAGGCTGCTCTTTACGCTGGCACAGTTGGCAGCAAGATTTTAGCTAGTTAGCTAGGCGGTTATACATCAGTCATATAGTGTAGCTAGCTAGTGTCCAGTGTTAAATTTACCTTCCAGAACTGTTTTTTTTTGTCCTTTACTGAGGTCCACAGACAGAGCCAGCAGGGCACATGTCCTACAAGTGTGTTGTGCATTCCTTCTATTGTACTCCGTGCATGAGTATAGAGTTATAAATATTTTTTTCACTAGCCAAATGTGAAACAGCCTGCTTTATCCCACCTTGTCATTTAGTGCTGTGGTGATTTAAAACTGTCTACAAACCTAAGGCTGGTTTCACATTTGCGTTTTTTTGCGCTGTAAAAAAACGCATACGTGCGCATGCGTTTTTTCCCCTATATTTAACATGGGTGCGCATACCTGCGCGCTGGCATGCGCATGTATGCGATTTTCATGCGCTGCGTTTTTTTGGGGTGTGCGTTTGTATTTTCCAGACGCAGCATGTTGCATTTTTTGGCCCTGCAAAAAAGCGCATGCGCACGTATGCGCACGTTTTGCGCTAAAAATGGCCATTATAGCCTATGGATGCGCATACGTGCGCACTGGCATGCGCATGTAAGCGTTTTTTTAGCGCTGCGTTTTTTTGGTAGTGTCCACTTGTTGTACTAGTTATAATCTTCTAAAGTCAAAAAAAAAAAGTCTATATAAAGGAGGTGCCTGCCAAAACTCTGCCACTACTACACTGACAGATTGGAGAGCAGACAGTCAACAAGGAACCCATCTGGTCAGCGAAGAATGTGAGTATATTACATTATATGCCTGTCCTTTTAAATTATGTATGTACTAATGATTTTTATTATTTTTACATGCAGTATGTCTTCAGAATCCGAGTATTCCCCATCGCGGCAGGAATTGGCGCAAGCAGACCGTGAGGTGATTATTTTCGTGCATCTGGTAAGTATATCTGCTGCTTCTCCAAATCTCTTACGTTTTTTTCTACTTTTTTAAGACATCGTCATCATCATCATCTTCTGCGGACGGGACTAGTGAGGGCGAAGAGCAGGAGCAGCGAAGCCAAGTCCCGGTGGTGATACGGAATGTATGTATCAAATGATTTGTAATGTTCTTTATTTTTTATCTTCTATTTTTACTCTTTTTTATGTTTCTTTTTTTGTAACTTTTTATTCAATTTAAATTTGATTATTCTAATGAATGTGTTTTGTCTAGGTTCCACAACGGGATGAAGACGTCTACCTGGATAATGAGCAGCTCATCAACCTGGTCCAGGAGCGTTCGCCGTTGTGGGACAGCCGTGACCGGCTGCACAAGGACATTGTGGTGACCCGGCGGCTATGGAATGAGGTGGCCGCAGCGTTGATGGATGGCTGGGACAGCGCCACAGCATCCTCTAAAAAGGCGTTTAGTGAGTATTTCCCTGCTCTGTATTGTGCCGCAGTGACTGTTGTCCTTGACGGCACTGTTGGGTTTCGTGCTAGGCATATTCTAGCAGGAAACCCAACAGTGTCATTGGGGTCTACAGTGACTGCTTTGAGTATTGTATTGCTACATTGTGCTGCAGTGACTGTTGTCCTTGACGGCACTGTTGGGTTTCGTGCTAGGTGTATTCTAGCAGGAAACCCAACAGTGTCATTGGGGTCTACAGTGACTGCTTTGAGTATTGTATTGCTACATTGTGCCGCAGTGACTGTTGTCCTTGACGGCACTGTTGGGTTTCGTGCTAGGTGTATTCTAGCAGGAAACCCAACAGTGTCATCGGGGTCTACAGTGACTGCTTTGAGTATTGTATTGCTACATTGTGCCGCAGTGACTGTTGTCCTTGACGGCACTGTTGGGTTTCGTGCTAGGTGTATTCTAGCAGGAAACCCAACAGTGTCATCGGGGTCTACAGTGACTGCTTTGAGTATTGTATTGCTACATTGTGCCACAGTGACTGTTGTCCTTGACGGCACTGTTGGGTTTCGTGCTAGGTGTATTCTAGCAGGAAACCCAACAGTGTCATCGGGGTCTACAGTGACTGCTTTGAGTATTGTATTGCTACATTGTGCCGCAGTGACTGTTGTCCTTGACGGCACTGTTGGGTTTCGTGCTAGGTGTATTCTAGCAGGAAACCCAACAGTGTCATCGGGGTCTACAGTGACTGCTTTGAGTATTGTATTGCTACATTGTGCCGCAGTGACTGTTGTCCTTGACGGCACTGTTGGGTTTCGTGCTAGGTGTATTCTAGCAGGAAACCCAACAGTGTCATCGGGGTCTACAGTGACTGCTTTGAGTATTGTATTGCTACATTGTGCCGCAGTGACTGTTGTCCTTGACGGCACTGTTGGGTTTCGTGCTAGGTGTATTCTAGCAGGAAACCCAACAGTGTCATCGGGGTCTACAGTGACTGCTTTGAGTATTGTATTGCTATATTGTGCCGCAGTGACTGTTGTCCTTGACGGCACTGTTTTTTTTTTAACAACAGTGGACAAAGTCCGAACACGTTGGCGTTCGATCAAGGACCGCTTCAACAGTGATGTTCGTGCTGAGGGCCAGGTTCGCAGTGGATCTGCGTCAAGGACCAGAACTAGATACCGTCACTATCACGCGTTGCAGTTCCTAAGACCGGTCCTTGCCACGAGATCGTAAGTATTATAAATTTTGGGTTTTTATTTTTATTAATCTGTGTTTTTCTAATCCACAGCTGATGCTTCTTGTAAAGGCATGGTAGTAATGATTTTCCTTTATTCCACAGCACCTGGAGCAGCACCCTGCAACCTGGCCCTGGAGCGGTCCTTCCTCGGACGTCCTCTGACCCGTCCCAGCCATCCGACAGCCAGGAAGCACCTTGCAGGTCAGCCACACACACAGCTGGTGACCAGGAAGCTGGGCCATCAGGTGTTCCCCTGTCCCAGGTCTCTGCCACTGGTTATGCGGGCACTACCCGCCAGCGGCAGAGGGCCTTGGACAGGAATGTCTTGCCCGAGTTTATGCATTTGAGCGAGGCCTTTAATTCCAGCCTCAAGTCACTGTCCGACAGAGTTGAAAGCGGTTTTGCACTCATGGAACGTGGTTTTAACCACTTTGAACACCGCTTCAATTCTGTAGAACAGCGCCTTGACCGTCTGGAGGCCGACCTCAACAGACCAGCACACCATTTTTTTAGTAAGATTGAAAAGGGCATGGCGGAACACCTTAGTCCTGAGCAACAGCTGAATGTGCTGCAGGCCTGCAACAATGCTTTCTTGCAGGCTATGCAGCATAATCGGTACGTCAGCAGTCAGTGGTGTCATTTCCACCTGTGCCACCATTGACTCGCTTCACCTCACTACCGACTTGTGCTGCATACCACTGCACGGACACCTCTATTCAAAGCCAGGACACCCACCGTTACACCACCACAAGTCTGAGTGCAGCTGGTCACTTCACCAACACCACCATGGCAAGCGCTGCTCCTGTCTGGAGCACCACCGCCACTCCCATGCATGCGTGGAGCTCAGCCACCACTAGGCAAACATGGAACAGCCCTGCCGCTACAACAACATGTAGTAGCCCTGCCACCACCACTCTGCAAACCTGGACCATCACTGCCGCCACCAGTCCTCCTGCAAGGACGAGCACTGCCAACGAAGAGCAGCAGCAGCAGCCACCTCAGCAGCAGCAGCCACCTCAGCAGCAGCCACCTCAGCAGCAGCAGCAACCACCTCAGCAGCAGCAGCAGCCACCACAGCAGCAGCAGCAGCCACCTCAGCAGCAGCAGCAGCCACACCAGCAGACGGGGGACCTACACTCAATATTTGCCCCTAGTTCAAGGCGAAATCTATCAAGGCGGGCATTGGGCCAAAGTCGGTCCAGGAACACAAGCCTACGGCGACATGCCATTACAACTAATGTACCTGAACAGATTTCCTCTCCTCCAAGTGTTCCTAGTTTAATTCCCTTAACTGGACTACCTTCCCTCACAAGTTTTGTTGCCCCTTCCCCTCAAACACCGTGTTCAACTGCAAGTGTTGCATATTCCCTGCACACCCCCAAATTGAAACCATCTGCCCCCAAACGCCGTAAAAAATAATTTTTTGGTTTACTTTTTTTGATTAAAAATAAATTTACATTTGTGGTTCACCATTAAAAAGTTTCATTAATGTTGTTTGCGCCGCTCACACACACTGATGGGTAAATACATGTTAAAAACCAACCCAAGGCCTAGTATAGTCATATGTGAAATACCACGGCCTAGTATAGTCATACCAAGGCCTAGTGTAATAACTCTAGTTTTACCAACTTGGATCTGGTTTCATGAAAAACAAACTGTTGAAACTTGTCTAAAAAATAAGTTTCTTTCTAGTTTCACCAGTTTGTTTTTTGTGAAACAAGATGCTAGTTGTTAAAAATCGAGTTATTACAGTAGGCCTTGGTATGACTATACTAGGCCGTGGTATTTCACATATTACTATACTACTAGCCCCAAGGCCTACTATACTCATATTTGAAATACCACGGCCTAGTGTAGTCATTCCAAGGCCTAGTGTAATAACTCTAGTTTTACCAACTAGAATCTGGTTTCATGAAAAACAAACTGTTGAAACTTGTCTAAAAAATAAGTTTCTTTCTAGTTTCACCAGTTTGTTTTTTGTGAAACAAGATGCTAGTTGTTAAAAATCGAGTTATTACAGTAGGCCTTGGTATGACTATACTAGGCCGTGGTATTTCACATATTACTATACTACTAGCCCCAAGGCCTACTATACTCATATTTGAAATACCACGGCCTAGTGTAGTCATTCCAAGGCCTAGTGTAATAACTCTAGTTTTACCAACTAGAATCTGGTTTCATGAAAAACAAACTGTTGAAACTTGTCTAAAAAATAAGTTTCTTTCTAGTTTCACCAGTTTGTTTTTTGTGAAACAAGATGCTAGTTGTTAAAAATCGAGTTATTACAGTAGGCCTTGGTATGACTATACTAGGCCGTGGTATTTCACATATTACTATACTACTAGCCCCAAGGCCTACTATAATCATATTTGAAATACCACGGCCTAGTGTAGTCATTCCAAGGCCTAGTGTAATAACTCTAGTTTTACCAACTAGAATCTGGTTTCATGAAAAACAAACTGTTGAAACTTGTCTAAAAAATAAGTTTCTTTCTAGTTTCACCAGTTTGTTTTTTGTGAAACAAGATGCTAGTTGTTAAAAATCGAGTTATTACAGTAGGCCTTGGTATGACTATACTAGGCCGTGGTATTTCACATATTACTATACTACTAGCCCCAAGGCCTACTATACTCATATTTGAAATACCACGGCCTAGTGTAGTCATTCCAAGGCCTAGTGTAATAACTCTAGTTTTACCAACTAGAATCTGGTTTCATGAAAAACAAACTGTTGAAACTTGTCTAAAAAATAAGTTTCTTTCTAGTTTCACCAGTTTGTTTTTTGTGAAACAAGATGCTAGTTGTTAAAAATCGAGTTATTACAGTAGGCCTTGGTATGACTATACTAGGCCGTGGTATTTCACATATTACTATACTACTAGCCCCATGGCCTACTATACTCATATTTGAAATACCACGGCCTAGTGTAGTCATTCCAAGGCCTAGTGTAATAACTCTAGTTTTACCAACTAGAATCTGGTTTCATGAAAAACAAACTGTTGAAACTTGTCAAGTTTCAACAGTTTGTTTTTCGTGAAACAAGATCCTAGTTGGTAAAAATCGAGTAGGCCTTGGTATGACTATACTAGGCCGTGGTATTTCACATATGACTATACTAGTAGGCCCAAGGCCTACTATACTCATATTTGAAATACCACGGCCTAGTATAGTTATTCCAAGGCCTAGTGTAATAACTTGTAAGTTGGAATGGAGCAGATTACATTCATCCACTCAATGCTGACTTGTATTCACCATTGACTTTCATTGGGGTTGGGTTTTGAGGGTTGTGTTTTGAGAAAATCACATACTTTTTTTTCAACTAGTTGCACAATTTTCTCTTGAAAAAATTTGGTTTCCTGATTCATGGCCTGCTGCTTTGCTCGTTCCAATATATTTCACGCAGACTAGCAATGCTGCATTTTAACTCGTATGTGTATTTACCTGCCCAGGTGTGTGAACATCAAAAAATTCAGTTATACATGGGAAGTTTTTTATTTAATTGGAGTTTAAAAAATATAGTGCACTCAGTAATGGTATCAAATAAGGTTTTTTATTACCATAAACAAACAAAAACATTACACCATTTCATCTTGCCAGTGCACCCGTCCTACATCAGAAATAAAGTAGGCCGCAAATTGGTCCCTCATTTGGCCAACTTCAACGGATGACCTGAGAGTGTGCTGAGTGAATTCAGGCAATGGGTTAGGAGCATCATCGTCCAGTTCAAAGGTCGGGTGCTCTTTAGCCATCACAAAGTTATGTAGAACCACACAGGCCTTCACCACCTCATCGACTGTTTCAAGTTTAAGATTAATGGCCGTGCCCAGAATTCGCCATCTGGAGACAAGAATCCCAAAAGCACACTCGACAGTTCTTCTGGCCCTGGTCAGCCTGTAATTAAATATTTTTTTGGTGTGGTCCAAGTCCCGGCTGGAGTAGGGTTTAAGTAAGTTTCCGCACATTTGAAAAGCCTCATCGCCAACCATTACAAAGGGCAGTGGCGGAGCTTCGGTGTGAGGAAGAGGCCGTGGCATAGGGAAATTAAATTGGTTGCCATACAACCTCCGGCCCATGTCTGAGTTTTTAAAAGCCTGTGAGTCATTACCACGGCCAAATGCTCCAATGTCCACTGCTACAAACATACATCCGGCATCCGCAATCGCCATGAGTACTATTGAAAAGTACTTTTTGTAATTATAGTACTCAGATCCCGTTCTTTGGGGTTTGATGATCCGTATGTGTTTACCATCAACAGCTCCCAAACAGTTGGGAAAATTGCATACTGTCCAGAATTTGTCAGCAATTTCCATCCACTTTTCAGCGGTGGGCAGGGGCATAAATTCTGGACAAAGAACATTACATTCCAGAGAGCCCGGCAGGTGTCAGCAACAATTCCAGACAAGGTAGAGATTCCAATACGGTACTGGAAGTGTAGTGAAGATAGGGTTTCTCCAGTCGCAAGGAATCTGTGAACAGACAAAGAAGTAAAATTAATATTTATGTATATTATTTTAAAAAACTATAAAATAAAATATTAGTACATTCACGAAAACTAATTACCCAAGGTTTTGAATACTAAATTTAAAAAAAAAACATCAGACCGCACCCCTTGGTTTTTAAAACATACCGTAATGTCACCAGTAGCCGTTCCTCAGGAGGAATCGCACGACGGAGCTGTGTGTCCTGTCTCCGGATGGATTGTTGGACACGAGCAAGCAAATCCATGAAACTTTCGTGGGACATCCGGATATAATCTGTAAATTTCTCCGGGTTTGACTGGAGCTCGCTGTAGAGGGTGTGGTATGCCCCACGGCTATCCCGGAGTTCAACAATCGGATGTATCCACATACGCCGCCGTCTTCGCTGCCTCTCTCTCTTCCTTTGTTCATGGCAAGCAACTGCATACGCCTGAGCCATCGCGATGTCCAAATCCAAGTTGAAGTGAAAACTCTTCCAGCGCAGATCCATGGTCACGAGAAGAATCAAGCAAATGTGAAGAATACTGTAGACAGGGTCTATATATTAACATACCACACCCACAATGCAGTCCCATTGGTCTTGTGTGTTGTTGATTGGTTGTTTTTTCTTTTTTGTGGGGTTTTTCCAAAATCTGTAAAAAACGCAAACGCACAAAAAACGCATACAAATGCACAAAAACGCTGCGTTTTTTTCCTGCATGCGCATAAAAATGCTTGAAAAAAACGCAGCGTTTGTATGCATTTGTATGCGTTTTTTTAATGCGTTTTTTTGCGGGAAAAACGCGCTGCAAAAAGAAGCAAGTGTGAAACTAGCCTTAGGCACATAAAAAAAATTATAATTTTTCAGTTGCAAAAAGTTAGACAGCACACCATATCACACTTTGTCATTTTGTTGGGTTGAAATTAAGTTGTCTGCGGATCTCACACACATAACCAAAAAATATTTTCTGTTGCCAAACATCATGCTGTAGGGGACCTGAATCTAGAATAGTTTGTAGCATCTAATGTGTTATAGAAGCCTGATCCAGAGGCCACAAAAAATTCTTCTGTTCCTATTGTCATACAGTAGGGGACCTGACTTTCAAATTGTTTGTAACATATCTTCTTTGTCATGCAGGCCTCATCCAAACTCAAACAATTCTTTCTTCTTTGACTAACGCGATAGAGCACGCCATATTTCACCTTGGAAATTCATCTGTTTGCAGAGGTGGTGAAAAGTTTAAAATCTAATTTTTTGTTGCAAATACTGTGCTCCTACCACACTACCTGAGCAACATGCCTGTGAAAAAGCGAGGTCGTGATGTAAGGGGAATTAGGCTTGGTGTTCAAGGTGTACGTGGGGTAGGTGGTTTCACGCTCGTGCCTTGGCAGGTTGGCGCGAGCCGGGGGGTTGTGGCCCCACTGTGCCACAAACCAGACTACCCCGGAAGGGCCGTGACTACGACAGCTACCTCGGTCTTCGCTGCAGCCTCTGATGTTGAGGTCAGGCTTGTGCGGCAGGTAGCTGCCAAGTGCCACTCAAGGGTGGTGTCTGGCTGTGGCTGCTTATCCCACTCGGGGACAAGACACTTGGACAGGTGCGACTGACAGTCAGGCAGGTATGCACGACAGGCACTGCTGAGACACAGGGCAGGCATGGCTGAGACACAGGGCAGGCAGGCATGGATGAGACACAGGGCAGGCAGGCACGGCTGAGACACGGCAAGTAGGCACGGCTGAGACACAGGGCAAGCAGGTACAGCTGAGACACAGGGCAAGCAGGAACGGCTGAGACACTGGGCAGGTGTGGTGTGTGAAGGAACAAGTAGAGACCTGTTCACACAGCAGGTGCAGGTACTGGAGCAGGCTGGAAGGAGAAGGGTATGACAGAACAGGTTTGGACCGGTTCACACAGGAGGAGGACCGCAAGGGTGCGGTGTACAAGCAGAGCCGCAAGGGTACAGAGCAGGCAGAGCCGCAAGGGTGCAGAGCAGGCAGAGCTTGCAAGCGTGCAGAGCAGGCAGAGCTTGCAAGGGTGCAGAGCAGGCAGAGCTTGCAAGGGTGCAGAGCAGGCAGAGCTTGCAAGGGTGCCGAGCAAGCAGAGCTTGCAAGGGTGCAGAGCACAGACAGGGAGGACACAAGGAAAAACACAGCAAGGAATGAAGCCACAGACAAGGAGACAGAGAGACAAAGGTAGGACAGAGTTCAGACAGGGAAACAGTTCGAGACAAGGTACAGGGACCGAAGTATACTCAGATACAAAACAATTATAAACAAACCAAAGAAAAGGAGTCTATATCCAAAGAGAAAATCACTTCATTATTTTATTTTTACTCACAAGAACCATATATAATCTAAATTGACAAAAGTTACAACCATCAATATGACAGGGTGTCACAGAGAGAGACTAAGGTGCAACATAAGTGCAGGTGTGGGGAGGAGGACCCCCATACAGTGATTGGGCTAGAACCAGGGGGACCGCCATCAGGGTTGTTGAAGAAACCACATCAGGGGGATTACAAAGGGAGACATGCGACTGAAGTTGTCAGGGCAACAGGGGGCGGGGCGAGGGTAAAAGGAGCAGGGGACGCGCTGAGGTGGCAGTTGGCAGAGAGCCTGACAGGAGAGAGGAAGCCGTGCGGCAGAGAGAGGACTGTGGCAACTGACGGTGTGGAAAAGAGAGACAGGCAGGAGATTGAAAAAGGGAAATTTGAGACTTACCGAAGGTTGACGCGTAAGAGACTCTCCCCGGGAGTTTCCCCCCGCAAAGATTCAGATAAAGTGACGGCCGCTGATTCCCTCCGTGGTGTGACCGGACCGGGATCTCAGGCGACCGCTGCGACGACACAGCAATCCGGTACAGTGGCCAGGACACTGCCCCCCTGTCTTCTCCCACAGCTGCGGCCCCGTCATCACCGACCTCAGGGGACGTCACTTCGCTATAGGCGGCCGCAGAGCCCGTCCCGGTTACTGAGGGGACACTGAGCAGAATTTGTTAACGTTTATGTCTTTTTTGAAACTGCGTCATGACCTGGCTGGGGAACGAGCGCCTCTAAACGGACGCCTGGGAGATTGACCCCCTGAACAGTTTCTTCAGGGCCCGTTGTGCCCCACCGACCCCACTTCTTCAGGGCCTGTTGTGCCCCACCGTGCCAGCTTCTTCAGGGCCCGTTGTGCCCCACCGACCCCATTTCTTCAGGGCCTGTTGTGCCCCACCGTGCCAGCTTCTTCAGGGCCCATTGTGCCCCACCGACCCCATTTCTTCAGGGCCCGTTGCGCCCCACTGCCCAGTTTCTTCAGGGCCTGTTGTGCCCCATCGTTCCGGTTTCTTCAGGGCCTGTTGTGCCCCATCGTTCCGGTTACTACAGGGCCCGTTGCGCCCCACCGTCCAGTTTCTTAAGGGCCTGCTGCGCCCCATCGTTCTGGTCTCTTCGGGGCTGGACAAGCACAAGTCCTTCCAGGAAGTCGTGGATTACAAGGCAGCCACATCTGCAACCCCTGAGTGCTCGTGAACTCGAGCGACGCCCGGAAGGCTAAGTGTATTATAGAGAAAATAAGGACCCTTTTTGTTTTTTTAATGTTGTTTTACGAGTCCCTGCGAGGACAAATAAGTGTTTCCCCTTTTGTCTGATTTAAGCAGTTTTAGCCCTTGCGGCTTTAAAACTTATAAAAGTTTATTTCACCCCACATTCAGTCTCGTGTCTCGTCACTGCATCCTGTGAGCCTGCTCGAACCCTACACTTGGCGTAGTCGGCAGGATGCAGTCTCCGAGCGCGGACAGTGGTAGCCCCGAACATGGGGGAGCTGTAAGCTCTGTAAATAATGAGGGTCCCCGTACCAGCATCTCATTGGGGGCCATGTTGAACAACCTGCCTAGATTCTCTGGCTCAAATACTATGCTATGGAGCTGGACAGACCGGATGAGGGGGCTTTTTCGGATGCACCCAATGACCCCTGACCTGGAAGCTGAACTGGCACTCATGGCCCTAGACGGGGAGGTGCGGAGGTCAGTGATGTTGAAACCCCCGGGGCACTGCAACACTTTTGAAAAGGTGTTGCAGATAGTGGAACAGACCCACGGGGATCCCACTAATGTGGGAGAGTTAAGGACCCGACTGTTTAGCCGGATGCAGGCAGAGGGGGAGACGATTACTCAGTATATGAATGTACTCCAAGAGTTGCATACGGCTATTGAAAGAAAAGATGGGGTAGGGGTAGGACCTGTTGACATAACCCTACGTGACCTACTGGTGACTGGACTGCGAGATCCACTGATAAAGCAGGCTTTAAGGGAACGGATCAGAATGAATCCCCAAATCGACTTTTCAGAAGTGGGAAGTCAGGCACGGGTTCAGGAGCAAGAGCAGGGGATGGCGGTCCCCGTGGGGAAGGTCCGAGGTGTGGAGGCCTCCTCGAACACAGTTGAGGAACCTCAATGGGTGGAGGAGATGAAGCATGAATTGAAAAATATAAAGAGCGAGTTGGCTGAAGTAAAGAGAAGAACCGAACCGGAGACTGGACGACCCAGTGCTAATCCCGGTCCCTGGGGGTCACGCTCTCCGCGAGGTGGTCAATCTCTACCGGCCCGGTGTTATGAGTGTGGAGAACCAGGCCACTTCGCCCGAGAGTGTCCGCGGCGTGGGAGATACCCACCCCGGCGGCCATTAAACTAAAGGGCTCCGGGCTGGGGGGACGCCGCTCGGAGCCGAAAACCACAACTAGGGGTGGTGGAACTCCCGAAGATTTGGTAGCAAAGTGTCCTGAAGTTTGGGCAGAAGTAGAGGGCCGGGCCGTCCGGTGTCTGGTGGACACGGGGTCACAAGTAACCACTATGCCCGCAGCGTACTTTCAACAAAACTTTCCGGAGGCAGCAAGGCCTCAGTGGGGGCCCATGATTAGACTAGTAGCCGCCAACCAACTGCCGGTTCCGGTTGCCGGGGTAGTGTGGGTGCAGGTGACGTTGTGCGGTAAACCCCTCGGCCGCAGAGGGGTGGTGCTGACTCAAGGAGAAGCTGATCAACGACACCCCGTCACCCTAGGCATGAATATTTTAAAAGAGTTTGGTAACCTGTTGCTTAATGATCCCACACAAAGGACACTGAAGCAGTGGGGTTCTCGCACAGCTCAGGGACAGGTATTCCAGCAGCTGGTGCGAGGTGCGCGGGTGCATCGGGACTGCCAGGAGGGTGAGGCTCTGGGCAAGGTCATCGCGACAGCGGCACCCCTGCTTGTGCTGCCTCCTGGACAGACAGTGGTGGCCCTGCCAATTTTGGCCCCGATACCTTTGGAAGGCGTAGAGGTGCAGGTGGAGCCGTGTCACTCAGAGCACTTACCTCTTGGCATACTGGTGCCCCGTTCCCTCGCTACGGTGCGAAAAGGAACCGCCCTGGTCCGCTGCGTTAACCTTGAAGACCGAGATATCATTCTGAAAGCACGGACTGTACTGGCCAAACTAGTAAAGCCTCTAGAAGAAGTGCTGCCCGCTGCTGCGGTTCAATTACGAGTACACCCCGAGGATCCCGGGGAGGTAACAATACGAACCCTACAGGCCCACGAAGTCTCGACACAAGAGAAGGGCCGAAATATTTTGGAGCAGATGCGGGCCGAGCTTTCTGGACTAACTGCGGCCCAACTTTCTCAAGTAAAAGCATTGCTGGGACAGTACCATGAAGTATTTGCTAGTCATGAGGACGACTTTGGGTGTACCACCGCCATCACTCATGAGATCCCCACAGCAGGAGCGGCCCCTATCCGAGAACGATATCGACAGATCCCGCCACAACTATATCAGGAGGTGAAAACTTTGCTGGCTCAGATGCTACAAAAAGGGGTGATACGGGAAAGTCAAAGCCCTTGGGCGGCCCCCATCGTGTTGGTTCGGAAGAAAGATGGTACACTACGATTCTGTGTGGATTATCGTAAATTGAATGCTTGCACTATTAAAGACTCATACCCACTGCCCCGCATAGAAGAATCTCTGTCTGCATTGGGTAAAGCAACATATTTTTCGACCCTGGACTTGGCCAGTGGGTACTGGCAGGTGCCTATGTCAGAAGAGGACAGAGCTAAGACGGCATTCATAGTGCCCATGGGACTGTTTGAGTTTAATCGAATGCCATTCGGGCTGGCCAACGCCCCCGGGACATTTCAGCGATTGATGGAGCGATGTCTAGGGGATCTCAATTTTGAGGCCACGTTGATCTACCTGGACGACATCATCGTCTATGCCGCCTCCTTCGAGGACCACCTGAAGCGGTTGGGACAGGTACTCAGCCGGCTGCAAAAGTACGGGTTGAAGGTGAAGCCTCAGAAATGTCACCTATTTCGCTCTCAGATTGAGTATCTGGGTCATGTCGTTTCGGCAGAAGGTGCGAGGCCATCCCGGGAGAAGATTGCTGCTATCCAGGAATGGCCTACCCCCGAGACGGTGAAAGACGTGCGGGCTTTTCTGGGGTTAGCTGGATATTACCGTCGTTTCGTAAAGAATTTTGCATGTCGAGCTCGAGCCCTACATGACCTGCTGAAGGGGGCTCCCGCTGGGGCCAATGGGCGAAAAATCCAGTGGCAACACCCTCAGGAAGAGGCCTTCCGAGATCTCAAGGCTGCACTCTCGGATGCCCCAGTGTTGGCTTATGCAGATTTTTCTCAGCCGTTCATCCTGCACACTGATGGGAGTCTTCACGGGCTAGGAGCTGTGTTGTCACAAGTTCAGGATGGCCGGGAAAGGGTGATCGCATATGGAAGCCGTTCACTCCATGACTCCGAGCGTAACCCTGACAATTACAGCTCTTTTAAGCTCGAGCTCCTTGCAGTGGTGTGGGCTATGACGGAGAGATTCGCAGAGTACCTAGCGGGCTCCGAGGTGGTAGTGCGAACTGACAATAACCCACTGGCTCATTTGGAAAACGCCAAGTTGGGGGCTTTGGAGCAGCGATGGGTGGCCCGAATGGCGAAGTACAATTACAAGATTATTTACAAAAGAGGGGCCGAGAATGTTCATGCAGATGCTCTCTCTAGGATTCGACATACAACTCCTGGACAGAATCGAGACGAAGAATTAGAAGGAGAGGAAATACCGTTCGCTCTTACCGCTGCCGTGCTCACCAATGTTGATGCAAAAGTATCTTCCCCAGAGGCCCACAGGGGCATCCTGGAACAATCTCGTAATAAGTGGATACAACAGCAACAAGAAGATGAAGAAGTTGGACTTCTCCGGACATGGGTCGCTGCTGGTCAATTACCCACTGATACTCAACGACAAGCTTTAACCCAAGACCTGTCGCTGATGCTGCGACAATGGGAGAGACTGATTATCCGAAGGGGATTACTGTACCGTAAGATCACTTCGCAAACAACCTCAACGACTGTTTGGCAGGTGGTTACGCCCGGAGCTCAACTACACGAACTGGCTCGAGAGGCTCACGAAAAAGGGGCCCACTTTGGAGTCAAAAAGACTTTGCAATGGTTACAACAGAAAGTTTATCACCCACGCTTGTCGGCTGTTGTGGACGAAGTTTGTCGTACTTGCCGCTTATGTGAATTGGCCAAACCGCCTGCTCAGAGGGCCGCAACACAGACGATTGTGACTTCAGAACCCTTGGAGCTCTTGACGGTGGATTATCTGCACATTGGTCCCGCATTCCAGGGATACGAACACTGCCTCGTCATGGTGGATCATTTCACTAAATTCGCTGTGGTCACCCCTACTCGAGACCAGACCGCGGAGTCAGCCGCCTCCGCAATTTGCAGAAATTTTATACAAGTGTACGGCTGTCCTCAACGCATACATTCCGACCAGGGAGCATGTTTTTTGGGGAAAGTTATGGAGGAACTACATCATCTTTATGGGATTGATAAATCCCGGACCACACCATATCACCCGCAAGGGAATGGGGCTTGTGAGCGATTTAATCGGACATTGATTCAAATGCTACGCACTCTGGAGAGTGACAAGAAAGCTTGTTGGCCTGAATATGTTTCTGAATTAGTGTGGGTTTATAATAATCGGGTACATCGAGTAACGGGCTATACTCCTTATTTCCTGCTGTTCGGACGAGAGGGTAAAGGGATCACGGAGGTAGAGTTGGACCCCGAAGAGCCTCGGCCCTGGACCGGAGTGTCGTCTTGGGTCCGAAATCATCGCCACAGGTTGCAAACTCTTCACCGAATTGTACATACCAAACTTCAAGACTGGGAACACCCCGGGAAGAATACAACCTCCCCTCCCCATCTCCAAAGCGGGGACCGTGTGCTTGTACTAGATCAACGCCCCCAGAATAAACTGGAGTCACGTTGGGAAGAGAGTCCTTATCGGGTACTACGCCGTATCCATTCAGAAGGACCTGTGTACGAAATACAGCCCGAGCAGGATGAAACACTGCCCACTCGCATTGTGCATCGTAATATGTTACGCCTGTGTATTTCTTCCGACCCGAAGCAACTGGAACCCGTCCCGAAGACATCCGAACCGGAGTCCATATGCTGGGACTCAGACGACGAGGATTTCCCTCCAGTTCCCAAGGGCCCTCCACCCAATAATGAGCCAGTTGACACAATTAACCCACCGGCATCTTGCAGCTCACCGACGTCCACCACCCCAGAAGATTCCACCCCAGTCGAACTTAGACGCTCCGAGCGGTCAACAGCCGGCAAACCCCCCGAACGGTATGAACAAGACCAGTTCGTATGGCAACAAATATTGACACCTTTACAGACCAATCTCAATAGACTAACACCCTCGCCCGAGGACTGGCGAGCTTACAGGGTGGGGGAATGTGGGGAGGAGGACCCCCATACAGTGATTGGGCTAGAACCAGGGGGACCGCCATCAGGGTTGTTGAAGAAACCACATCAGGGGGATTACAAAGGGAGACATGCGACTGAAGTTGTCAGGGCAACAGGGGGCGGGGCAAGGGTAAAAGGAGCAGGGGACGCGCTGAGGTGGCAGTTGGCAGAGAGCCTGACAGGAGAGAGGAAGCCGTGCGGCAGAGAGAGGACTGTGGCAACTGACGGTGTGGAAAAGAGAGACAGGCAGGAGATTGAAAAAGGGAAATTTGAGACTTACCGAAGGTTGACGCGTAAGAGACTCTCCCCGGGAGTTTCCCCCCCCGCAAAGATTCAGATAAAGTGATGGCCGCTGATTCCCTCCGTGGTGTGACCGGACCGGGATCTCAGGCGACCGCTGCGACGACACAGCAATCCGGTACAGTGGCCAGGACACTGCCCCCCTGTCTTCTCCCACAGCTGCGGCCCCGTCATCACCGACCTCAGGGGACGTCACCTCGCTATAGGCGGCCGCAGAGCCCGTCCCGGTTACTGAGGGGACACTGAGCAGAATTTGTTAACGTTTATGTCTTTTTTGAAACTGCGTCATGACCTGGCTGGGGAACGAGCGCCTCTAAACGGACGCCTGGGAGATTGACCCCCTGAACAGTTTCTTCAGGGCCCGTTGTGCCCCACCGACCCCACTTCTTCAGGGCCTGTTGTGCCCCACCGTGCCAGCTTCTTCAGGGCCCGTTGTGCCCCACCGACCCCATTTCTTCAGGGCCTGTTGTGCCCCACCGTGCCAGCTTCTTCAGGGCCCGTTGTGCCCCACCGACCCCATTTCTTCAGGGCCCGTTGCGCCCCACTGCCCAGTTTCTTCAGGGCCTGTTGGGCCCCATCGTTCTGGTTTCTTCAGGGCCTGTTGTGCCCCATCGTTCCGGCTACTACAGGGCCCGTTGCGCCCCACCGTCCAGTTTCTTAAGGGCCTGCTGCGCCCCATCGTTCTGGTCTCTTCGGGGCTGGACATGCACAAGTCCTTCCGGGAAGTCGTGGATTACAAGGCAGCCACATCTGCAACCCCTGAGTGCTCGTGAACTCGAGCGACGCCCGGAAGGCTAAGTGTATTATAGAGAAAATAAGGACCCTTTTTGTTTTTTTAATGTTGTTTTACGAGTCCCTGCGAGGACAAATAAGTGTTTCCCCTTTTGTCTGATTTAAGCAGTTTTAGCCCTTGCGGCTTTAAAACTTATAAAAGTTTATTTCACCCCACATTCAGTCTCGTGTCTCGTCACTGCATCCTGTGAGCCTGCTCGAACCCTACACAGGGACACTGAGAGCAAACAAAATTACCATATGCATAGCAAGTGCAATTGTAGTCAAGAGGCCGCATAGGTACTAATTAGCATAGGCATAGTAATCCCCCAGTGAGGTGTAAATCTCTAGATAATCCCCTGCTAATAGTCCATAGGTCATAACTCCAAGGTTATTGCTCACCCATTGCTGTCAGGAACACCACACACTGCGCCCCGACACTCGTTTCGCGTGGGCTTCTTCCGGGGGCTGTTGCGGTGCTTACTATCTCAAAGTCCTCCTCATATAAGGCTCCCACAGATGCCTAGTGTTACGCAAATTAGCGGCGCATGTTTCCAGGTTCGGAAACCGGATGTGACATCACATCCGGCACCAGGAAGACCGTGCATGTCACAGGAATAACCTGATGATGTGATTGACCTGCACACGTCATCCAGCGGCGCCAGTGGGATGCATCCAACCCGTCACAACCACAGACATGCGCACTAGCGACAGCATCAATGAATACACATCTCACCAGGGGATATACTGTAGCATGCCAATTATCTAGAGTTTATACAAACCTGTCATCGCATTATATTAGTTAATATACAACGGCACATAGTGTTTACTTAAAATGAAGTGCTTGACCCATTTTACCTAATTATATACCAATATTATTTTCAGCAAATGCATCTATATACAGTGTACAAGTAATAATAATATTGGTATATAATATTGGGGGATTACTATGCCTATGCTAATTAGTACCTATGGGGACTCTTGAATACAATTGCACTTGCTATGCATATGGTAATTTTGTTTGCTGTCAGTGACCCTGCACTTATGTTCCCCCTTAGTCTCTCTCTGTGACACCCTGTCATATTGATGGTTGTAACTTTTGTCAATTTATATTATATATGGCTCTTGTGAGTAAAAATAAAATAATGAAGTGATTTTATCTTTGACTATAGACTCCTTTTCTTTGGTTTGTATATACAGTATATATGTAATGGAGTATTCCATGGGCTCATGCCTTTTTGTGATTTGAATTACAGTACATGTTATTCACCACTATTGGTTATGATCTCTGCTACTGGGATTTTGTATTATCAGATATAAAACAAGGCTTAGAGCAAGACACAGAGACCAAGACAAGACAAGGCAAAGAGTAATTGCACAGGGACCAGGATATTCTGCCTCCTGGAGGGCAGACAGAGAAGTACTAGGCAAAGCTAGGAGTAAAGGTGCTGTCACACTTAGCGATGCACCAGCGATATGATGAGGTCAGGATCGCTGGTGCATCGCTAAGTGGTCGCTAGTGAGCTGCCACACAGGCAGATCTCACCAGCGACATAGCAGCGGTCGGGGGTCGTTACTTACATGTCAGACGAGGCGATCCTGACGTCCTCCCGCCCGTGTCCACGCGTCGCTCGTTGGCACCACAGGAAGCCCAGCAGGAAGCTGACGACGAGAAACGGTCCAGGACGTTCTCGCGCGATCAGCGATAACCAGCGGGGGAGCGGTCGGAGGTAAGTATCACACATAGCGATATCGCTAGCAATATCGCTATAACGTCACAAAAAACAGTGACGTTATAGCGATATTGCTAGCGATATCGCTTAGTGTGACAGGCCCTTAAAACCTCCAGAGAAGGCGAGACATAGGACACGGCCTGGCTTACTCAGCAGCAAGAAGCTAACTGAGTTAACACTTTGCACAGGCAGAGTCCATTGGGAGCAGCTGCCCTAAATACTAGAGAGCTCTTGGTGATTGGCCAGGGACCCATCAGGCAGGTGCACACTAATTCCATAAGAACCAGAGAGTTCTGGCTCCGCCCCCATATTCACCCAGCCAGGAAATATGCACAGAGCAGAGAAGAGTCAAGAGGCACAGAACATGGAGCTGGCAGCAGACAGAAATCACAGCATGGCCTGGAGCAGTGAGCAAGTTGGTGAGTGGGGGATGGGCGGCCATGCAGCAATGCCAGCAGGGTTGTTACAGGTGGTAAGGTTAGTAAAAGCACTAGTGAACCAACAGCATCACATCCTATGCAAAGACATCTGCCAACTTCTGTTACTGGACGAGCTACTCCACTACCTTTCTTTGGCAGATGCACAGCAGTATGCTTTATTGATGAGGCCCAGAAAGAGCTTGTGCTTGAGTGGATGGCAAGTGCAGCTTCAAGTGGCCCCTCCTCCTCTTCCTCCACCTCAACCTCACACCCAGTACAGTCCACAGAGGTGACACCTAATTCCCCTTGCTTGTCCCCATGTCCCAACTCTCCAACCGTACAACTGACTGTATGGAACCACAGATGGGTGAGTCTGCAGAGCTGCTCACAAATTCTATGCCATAGTCATCAGAAGTGTACTCAAACGTTTCACAAAGTCAAGAAGAGGAGGAAAAATGCACTGATGCCCAATATTTTTTTAGCTTTTATCTGGGGCAGGATGAAGTAGGGTCCGAACAGCATCCTGACCCTCATCAGATGTTAACCCCTGGGTGGGGAGGTGATCCTGATGAGACTCAGATATCTGAGACTCACATGGACTGTATTGTGCTGTCAGGGAAGTAAGAGGAGGAGGGTGGCTCCAAGGGTGAGGAATGTGATAACAAAGAGGATGAAGATGATGAGGTGTTAGATCCCAGTTAGTGTGAACATAGAGGCACACAGCTGAGTAGGTCATCTGAGGAGGTTACATTGTGCCTTACTTCGCAGACACGTAATGATGCACAACGAGCAATGCATCCTTAGTCACAAGTGTAGCTGTGACCAGTAGCACCCACAGCTCCAAGGGGTGGCAAGGGTTGCTTAGCCTGGGCTTTTTTGACATTGCAAAGAATGAGGCAACTCACATAATCTGCCAATTTTGCAAAAAAAACTGAGTAGAGGAAAAAAGTGCAATAAATTGAATACAACATATATGAATCTTCACATGCACTATCAGCATTCGTTACTGTGGGATTCTCACTGCACAAAAATGCAGACCTGTAATGGAAGTGGACATTCCTGCTGTTTTTGACTGATCTCAGAGAATGAGAATACCACAACTTTCTCAATCCACTGTAACATCTCTGCCTGCACCTCTATCACGGTCCAGCAGTTTGTCCAGTTCACTGTACTCTGCCCTCTCTCAGCACTGCCGCCAGCCCACAGTTCCACAGTTGCGGTCACATAACAGATTGTCTCCTCCTACATATAACAAAACTAAGAGGTTGAACTCCATCTCCAATTTGTTGGCCATGAAAATGCTGCCTTTCCGCCTGGTTGCAGTCGCAGTCCCTCAATACCAATTGCCCAGTTGCCATTACTTTCCTAAGAAAGCTGTCCCTCTGCTATACCATCATGTCGCAGACAACATCACACGTTCCTTGACTAAATCTCTTTATGCCAGGGTGCATTTCACCACAGAAACTTGGACGAGTAAGCATGGCCAAGGGCGTTACATCTTGCTGACTGGGCAGTGGGTGACTCTGGTGGCTGTGGGGACAGACGCTGCTCCACAAGTTTTGGAATCACCAAGGCTTGAAGGTCAAAACTCTACATTTAATACTTCCTCCATTGCTTCTGTTTCCTCCTCTATCACCTCTAGGGCCTCCACCTGCGACCTCAACCTCTGCCTGAATGAAACACACGTTCCATCAGTGCAGAGCGAATCCCCACCACCTCTGTACTGCGCAGCCAGGGCTCACCGCAATCAGGCAGTGTTAAAATTGATATGCCGTGGAGATCACAGTCATACAGCTGAATAGTTATAGACAGCTCTCCAGGCTGAGTTTGATCAATGGCTGTCTCCGCTCTACCCGCATCCAGGGAAGGCCGTGTCCGATAATGGTGCAAACCTCGTGGTGGCCCTATGGTGAGGGAAACTCACACACGTGCCTTGCATGGCTCATGTCCTCAACCTGATTGTACAGCATTTTCTCTGCCATTATCCTGGCCTGGGTGAGCTGCTCCAGAAAGCCTGGTAGCTGTGTGCTAGTTTCCGCCGTTTTCACCCCTCAGGTCATCGAGTTGCATCGATACAGAGGTCTTTGTCCATGACAGTTAACAGGTTGATATGTGATGTGCCGACACAGTGAAATTCCACTCTGCCCATGTTGCAGCGACTGTAGCAGCAGCAACGAGCCCTGATGGAGTATGTCATGTCGTATAGTCTGGGCCAACACAGTACGGATGTGGCGCATATTACGTTTATGGAGTGGGCACAGATTAAGGACTTCTGCACCCTTCTGCACAGTTTTGAAATGGATACTAGGATGGTTAGCGCTGACGACACCATCATCAGCATCACTATTTCGGTCATCTGTATGCTGGAGGAGATGGTGGTCCCAGAGGAAGAGGAGAAAGCAGAGGAAGATGCTGAAGGGATAACCTTGTTTCTAAGTTCCAGACTGTCGTCACACAGGCAGGTGACAAGGGAGGGTGGATTACTGCGATCGAGGGGGGCTGATGATAACAGAAACTGTTATCGAAGGTGCAAGATCCAAAAAGCAAATGGAGGAGAAAAAGGTGATGGGCGAGCAACTGCCTGATGAAGAGGATAAACCTTCCCTCTCTGTTGTTCATGGTTGGTGGGAGGTGACTAAGGAATTGAGCCTCATAATTACCCAGCCACCAACACAGCATGGGCTTGGACCTCATGGTAGAGCCCGACATATGAGTGCCTTCTTGCTACACTATCTGCAACATGATCCCCGTATAGTTATGATTAGGAATACTGACTACTGATGTTGCCACTCTTTTATATCCATGTTATAAAACCAAATTTTGCCAGATGCTTCCACCCAGGAAAGGGACCTGCGAATGCTGGAGTATTGAATCACGCTTTTACACAACCTTAAGAAAGCTTTTCCACCAAGACAGCAGTGAAGCACACAGTTCGCATTGAAGCTCTAGACTTCCAACCCCTGGCACATCAATTCGTCAGTACCAAAACATTAGCAGCAGCAGCAACAGCAGCAGTAGTGTAAGTGGAAGAAGCAATTTCTGTGAATCCTTTGACACTTTTTTCAGACCAGCTTGTGCACCAGCACAACAGAGTCCAAGTCTTGCACGTGAAGAATGAATGGAGAGGATGGTGCAGGAGTATGTAGAACTGAATATCAATACCCTAACCATGACATACAAAGCCATCCACAACATGAGTCCTCCATACATCTGTGACCTAGTCACCCGGTACTTACCTGCACAAAACCTCCGATCCTCACAAGATCTCCTTCTGAACTCCCCTCTTATCTCCTCTTCCCACAATCGCATACAAGATTTCTCCTGCGCATCCCCCCTACTCTGGAACTCTCTACCACAACATATCAGACTCTCGCCTACCATGGAAACCTTCAAAAAGAACTTGAAGACCTTCCTCTTCCGACAAGCCTACAACTTGCAGTAACCACCGATCCACCAAACCGCCGCACGACCAGCTCTACCCTCGCCTACTGTATCCTCACCCATCCCGTTGTAGATTGTGAGTCCTCGCGGGCAGGGTCCCCTCTCATCCTGTACCAGTCGTGACTTGTATTGTTTAAGATTACTGTACTTGTATGCATTATGTATACCCCTCCTCACATGTAAAGCGCCATGGAATAAATGGCGCTATAATAATAAATAATAATAATACCATCAAGGAGGGTTTGGACCCTTTCATATTTTGGTCTTCCAAAATCGATGAGTGACCTGAGCAAGCCTCACATACCTTGGAGGTTTTATCGTGACTGGCAGCCAGCGTTCTCTCAGAATGTGTCTTCAGTGCTGCTGGTAGTGTTCTGACGGATAAGCACATATGGCTGTCCTCTGAAAGTGTTGACTGTCTAATTTTCATTAAGATAAATAAGTCATGGATCTCCAAGGACTTTTGCACCCCTATCGCAGACTGCAGACTAGGTGATATTGTATCATTTAGTGTCATGTAACTGCACTATGTGATATCTTTAATGTGGCTTCTGTGCCTGCTGTGGCTGCTGCTGATGTTAACATAAATTTGTGGAAATATAAACACGGGGGCGGCACGGTGGCTCAGTGGTCCTGGGTTCGAATCCCACCAAGGACAACATCTGCAAGGAGTTTGTATGTTCTCCCCGTGTTTGCGTGGGTTTCCTCCGGGTACTCCGGTTTCCTCCCACATTCTAAAGACATACTGATAGGGAATTTAGATTGTGAGCCCCATCGGGGACAGTGATGATAATATGTGCAAACTGTAAAGCGCTGCGGAATATGTTAGCGCTATATAAAAATAAAGATTATTATTATAAATAAAGATTATTATTATTATTATTATAAACAGTCATGGTTGGTCTACATCTACTGGGTTGACTGTAGTGGAAGATGTGTCGATCCCAATTATAGTATTTCTATTATCGTAACATTTATTCCACTTCGGTGGTGTCAGGCTTTCATTTTTTAAAATGCGAAAACTCCCGGTTGAGTGTCCATCTGCTGGATTAGGTGTAGTGGAAGACCTGTCCATCCCTATTATACTATTTTTACTGTGGTGAAATTGATGCCACTTTGGCATTGTCTGCCAATAATTTTTGGAAATGTGAACACTCCTGGTTGGGTGTCCATCTGCTGGATTGGGTGTAGTGGAAGACCTGTTGGTCCCCATTATACTATTTCTACTGTGGTGTAATTGATGTCACTTTGGTAATGTCTGCCAATAATTTTTGGAAATGTGAACACTGCTGGTTGAGTGTCCATCTGCTGGATTGGGTGTAGTAGAAGATCTGTCGGTCCATATTATACTATCTACACTGTGCTGAAATTGATGCCACTTTGGTGGTGTCTGCCACTAATTTTTGAGAATGTGTAGACTCCAGGTTGGGTCTCCTTCATGCGTGTTGTCTGGAGAAGTAGGCCTCAGATACCGTTAGGCCTCCACTTCCTTGGACTCAACTACCCGTGTTACTATCCTTAAATTTTTCTGACAATGGGGTAGTCTACAAAACTGATATCTGTGCCACCTGAGTGTTGCTCAGCATGAAAGCAGATAGAGGTGTTGCATGTGGTATCATGTCTCCCAGCACAGGAGGCCTACACAAATCCCTCACCCACCTTGTCTTACTGTGAGGTTCAATTGAAAGCTGGAAATGCTGTCCCAGGCCCCGATACCTCATGCCTGGCTGATTGCTGCAGTGCCATCCTACAGTTTGTATTGTGGGTAAATTGAGGCCACTTTCCTGGTTGTCTGTCCCTCATTTGATGTGTTTTGGCAGCATTTGGGGCCATTAGTTGTGCATGCGTTTGTTTTTGCCTCCCATTGAGCTGAATGGCGTTCGGTTATGTTGGACGAATATTGCAAATTCGGTGATCGTAATCCGAACCGAACATTGAAATATTCGCTCATATCTAGTGATGAATCAGTGGCTCTTTCTGCCAGTTATTAGCAGCAGCCGTGGTGGCTGATGGGATGGCTGATGGCAGTAATAGTCCCAAAAGTCACCACCTGCTGTCATTGTTCTCACTTGACTACAACTCTCATCATTCTCCCCTGATCATGCTGATCACCGCAGAGCAGGGGAGAATGATGACAGTTGTCTTCAGTATCCGGCGTCGGGGAACAGCGCTTACTGTACCACTGCTTCCCTGGCACCTGCCGTGTGGTACTGATGTGGAACATGGGTGGCACATGGTTGTCGCACATGTGCCGCAAGTATTACACTCAAGGACACTGACATCTCCGGCACCGTTTTGATGTCAGCACGAGCACCGTGGGAAAATTTCTTACGGTGCTTGTGCTAATGTCAGGTGAAAATGGGACCTTTCTGAAGGCTCCCAGAACCTTTCTCAAGGCATTGGGAGCATGAGAATTTTCTCATGATTTCGATGATGTCAGACAGGTCCTATGAGTTCACCTACTGGGCAGCAAAAGCAGATGCTGCTCAGTGTCTCTGCTGGATAATAGACTGTATGGTCGCATAATACAACCATGCAACCTGCCATCTAAATGTGGCAGAGCTAGATCCATAGTGGGACAAATTGATTAGCAGCAGAAAGGTGATAAATATTGTTGTTTTTTATTTTTAACTCTTTTGCAGATGACAAGGGCATCGGTGGAATGGGCGAGGTCATTAGTATGGTTTAATTAAGATTTATTAAAGTAGTGTGAGTCATTCATTCAAATAAAGAATTTTATTCTTGGTGTCTATGTTTTCATACAATGTGACTATGGGGTTAGTAATGGGGGCATGCATATCCATTACTAACCTCAAGGCTTGATGTCACCTGATAATACAAAGGTGACATCAATGCCCCCAACTATCACCCCACTTGCCACCACTAATAATAATAATAAATTTTATTTCTATAGCGCCGGCATATTCCGCAGCACTTTACATTTTAGAGGGGATTTGTACAGACAATAGACATTAAAGCATAACAATAATCACATAGATTATAACAAATACTAAGAGGAATGAGGGCCCTGCTCGCTTACAGTCTATGAGGAAAGAGGTGAGTGGTAACAGTTGCCCTGATTGTATGGACCAGCCATAATATTAAGTGTGTAACAGTACAGACACAGAGGGCTAATGGATGCATAAAGCATGTGGGAACATGATGCGGGGAGCCTGATTATGGTAAAATTTTTGGCTGTGCCACACAGGGATAGATTAGGTTAATGTGTTGAGGCGATAGGCCAGTCTGAATAAATGCGTTTTCAGGGCACGCTTAAAATTGTGGGGATTGGGGACTAATCGTACTGACCTGGGAAGTGTATTCCAAAGAATTGGCGCAGCACGTGTAAAGTCTTGGAGACGGGAGAGGGAGATTCTGATTATTGAGGATACTAACCTCAGGTCATCAGCAGAGCGAAGGGCGCGGGTAGGGTGGTATACTGAAACAAGGGAGGAGATGTAGGGTGGTGCTGAGCCATGTAGGGCTTTGTGGGTGAGGGTAGTAAGTTTATAATGAACTAGCTGAAGATCCCGGCGCTGCCCGAGCATAGTAACTAACTGTGGTTAGTTATAACAAATTATAATTATCCTCCATCCCATAGTCCCGTGCCCATATACCCATCATACATATCCACGATCCCATAGGCCCGTGCCCATATACCCATCATACATATCCTCCATCCCATAGTCGAGTGCCCATATACCCATCACACATCCTCCATCCCATAGTCCCATGCCCATATACCAATCATACATAGTCTCCATCCCATAGTCCCATGCCCATATACCCATCATACATATTCGCCATCCCATAGTCGAGTGTCCATATACCCATCACACATCCTTCATCTCACAGTCCAATGCCCATATACCCATCATACATATCCTCCATCCCATAGTCCCGTGCCCATATACCCATCATACATATTCTCCATCCCATAGTCCTGTTCCCATATACCCGTCATACATATCCTCCATCCCATAGTCCCGTGCCCATATACCCATCACACATCCTCCATCCCATAGTCCCGTGCCCATATACCCATCATACATATCCTCCATCCCATAGTCCAGTGCCCATATACCCATCACACATCCTCCATCTCATAGTCAACTATTATGACATCATAATGAGCGGCAGGGCTTGCAACCTATGATGACATCAGCGTCACCATGGCAACCATTGTGACATCATAATGAGGGGCGGGGCTTGATACACACACACTGTTTCCCCATTATGTAGATAGGGGCATTATGACATCATAATGAGGGGCGGGGCTTGACGCGCACACACTTTTTCCCCAGTATGTAGATAGGGGCAAAATTGTTTGGTGAATTGGAACATGCGGGGTTAAAATTTCGCCTCACAACATAGCTTAGGACGCTCTCGGGGTCCAGACATGTGACTGTGCCAAATTTTGTGGCTGTAGCTGCGAAGGTGCGGATGCCTATCCCGGACATACACACACACACACATACATACATACACACTTTGAGCTTTATATATTAGATTCTGGAGTGGATGGGTAGCCAGTGTAATGACTGGCACAAGGTAGAGGCATTGGTGTAACGATTGGTGAGGAATATGATCCTGGCTGCAGCATTCAAGACAGATTGGAGAGGGGAGAGTTGGGTAAGAGGGAGACCGATTAGAAGAGCGTTACAATAGTCGAGATGAGAATGAATAAGAGAAACAGTAAGAGTTTTTGCAGAGTCAAAAGTAAGAAAAAGTCGAATTCTAGAAATGTTTTTGAGGTGCAGATGACAAGAGCAAGCCAGTGATCGAATGTGGAGGGCAAAGGAAAGCTCGGAGTCAAGTATGACCCCAAGACAGCGGGCATGTTGCTGGGGAGTAATAGTGGAACCACACACAGAAATGGCAATGTCGGGTATAGGTACATTAGTAGAGGGAGGAAACACAAGGAGTTCAGTCTTTGACAGGTTCAGTTTCAGATATAGTGAGGACATGATGTTAGACACAGCGTTTAGACAATCGCCGGTGTTTTCTAGAAAGACTGGCGTGATGTCAGGAGAAGAAGCGTATAATTGGGTGTCATCAGCACAGAGATGGTACTGGGAACCAAATCTACTGATTGTTTGACCAATAGGGGCAGTGTACAAGGAGAAGAGGAGGGGGCCTAGAACCGATACTTGAGGAACCCCAACAGTAAGGGGAAGGTGAGAGGAGGAGGAATCGGCAAAAGATACAGTAAAGGAGCGGTCAGAGAGATAGGAGGAGAACCAGGAGAGAACGGTGTCCTTGAGGCAAATGGAACGGAGCATAGTGAGGAGGAGCTGATGATCCACAGTGTCGAATGCTGCAGAGAGATCCAAGAGAATTAGCATGGAGTAATGACCATTTGATTTAGCTGTTAGTAGATCATTAGAGACTTTAGTGAGGGCAGTTTCAGTAGAGTTTAAAGAGCGGAAACCGGATTGGAGAGGATCGAGAAGAGAGTTATCAAAGAGATAGCGGATAAGACGGGAGTGGACCAGGCGTTCCAGGAGTTTAGAGACGAAGGGAAGGTTAGAGACAGGTCTATAGTTAGCAGCACAGTTTTGGTCGAGAGATGGTTTCTTAAGTAGTGGATGTATGATGGCATGCTTAAATGAGGAGGGAAAGATACCAGAAGAGAGAGAGGTTAAATATTTTAGTTAGGTAAGGGGTGACAGCAGGGGAAAGGGACTGGAGGAGATGTGATGGAAATGGGTCACTGGTGCAAGTGGTTGGGCGAGAAGATGCAAGGAACCTGCTTACTTCTTCTTCTGTGACTGGTTCAAAATTAGAGAGTGAGCTAGATGCAGTGCAGGAGGGAGGACAGTGCATGGTATGAGGTGATTGGTGAACACCACTACAGGGCAAGTGGGAAGAGCTAAGCTAAGTGCCAGAATTGGTACATCTTAGGGATGCACCTTTTCTGGGGTGGCTGAAAACTGATGTGTTTAGCCTGGGGGGCAATATCCACGGCCTCTTCATTGGCTATTAACCCCTTCACCCCGAAGCCTGTTTTCAACTTCCTGACCAGGCCATTTTATTCAATTCCGACCACAGTCACTTTATGAGGCCATAACTCTGGAACACTTGAACGGATCCCGGTGATTCTGAGAAAGTTTTCTTGGCACATATTGTACTTTATGATACTGGTAAAATTTCTTCGATATGACTTACATTTATTTGTGAAAAAACAGAAATTTGGCTAAAAATTTGAAAATTTTGCAATTTGAATTTTTATGCCCTTAAATCAGAGAGATATGTCACAAAAATTAGTTCATAAATAACATTTCTCACATGTCTACTATACATCAGCACAATTTTGGAACTTTTTTTTTATAGGAAGTTATAAGGGTTAAAATTCGACCAGCGATTTTTCATTTTTTCAATAAAATTTACTAAACCATTTTTTTAAGGGACCACCTCACATTTGAATTCACTTTGAGGGGTCTATATGACAGAAAATTCCCAAAAGTGACACCATTCTAAAAACTGCACCCCTCAAGGTACTCAAAACCACATTCAAGAAGTTTATTAACCCTTCAAGTGCTTCACAGGAGTTGAAGCAATGTGGAAGGAAAAAATGAACATTTAACATTTTAGTCACAAAAATGATCCTTCAGCAACAATTTGTTTATTGTCACAAGGGTAAAAGGAGAAAATGGTCCACTAAAGCTGTTGAGCAATTTCTAGTGAATACGCAAATACCCCATATGTGAGGGAGAACCACTGTTTGGGTGCACAGCAGGGCTTGGAAGGGAAGGAGCGCCTTTTGACTTTTTGAACACAAAATTTTCTGGAATTGAGAGCGGGCGGCATGTCGCATTTCCAGAGCCCCTGAAGTGCCTAAACAGTGGAAAACCCCCACACGTGACCCCATTTTGGAAACTAGACCCTTTAAGGAACTTAGGTAGCTGTGTGGTGAGCACTTTGAACCCCCGGGTTCTTTACAGAAGTTTATAACGTAGAGCCGTGAAAATAAAAAAAATCACATTCTTTCCACAAAAATGATCTTTTTGCAACAATTTTTTATTTTCACAAGTGTAAAAGGAGAAAATGGTCCACTAATGTTGTTGAGAAATTTCTCCTGAGTATGCCGATACCCCATATGTGGGGGAAAACCACTGTTTGAGCGTCCGGCAGGGATCGGAAGGGAAGGAGCATCTTTTGACTTTTTGAACGAAAAATTGGCTGGAATTGAGAGCGGACGCCATGTCGCATTTGAAGAGCCCCTGATGTGCCTAAACATTGGAAAACCCCCACAAGGGACCCCATTATGGAAACTAGTCTCTTTAAGGAACTTATGTAGCTGTGTGTTGAGCACTTTGAACCCCCAGGCACTTCACAGAAGTTTATAACGTATAGTCGTGAAAAAAAATCTCATTTTTTTCCACAAAAATGATCTTTTAGCAACAATTTTTTTATTTTCACAAGTGTAAAAGGAGAAAATGGTCCATTAAAATTGTTGAGCAATTTCTCCTGAGTATGCTGATACCCCACATGTGGAGGAAAACCACTGTTTCGGCGCATGGCAGGGTTTGGAAGGGAAGGAGTGACGTTTTGGATTGCAGACATTGATAGAATGGTCTGCGAGCTTCATGTTGCATTTGCAGAGCCCCTGATGTGCCTAAACAGTGGAAATCTCCCACAAGTGACCCCATTTGGAAACCACCTCCCAATGAATTTATTTAGATATGTGGTGAGCACCATGAACCTTCAAGTTCCTCACAGAAGATTATAACGTTGAGTCGTGAAAATAAAAAAAACATTTTTTCCACAAAAATGATCTTTTAGCCCCAATTTTTGTATTTTTACAAGGGTAACAGGAGAAAATAGACTACTAAAGTTGTTGCGCATCTTCTCCTGATTACGCCGATACACCATATGTGGGGGAAATCCAATGTTTGTTTCGCACAGCAGGGCTCAGAATGGAAGGAGTGACGTTTTGGATTGCAGACTTTGATGGAATGGTCTGCAGGCGTAATGTTGTGTTTTCAGAGCCCCTGATGTGCCTAAACAGTGGAAATCCACCACAAGTGACCCCATTTGGAAACTAGACCCCTGAAGGATTTTATCTAGAGGCATATTTTTATAGTAATTATTATAATGCTTTTGGTTTTACTTGTATGTTAATTTATTATGTGGTGTTATGTATAAGATGTGTGGGGTACATCTGATTGTAAAAGTGTGTTGTGTCTACAGGGTATAAACTAATTTTAGTAATTTGTGGACGTATGGTACGCTTTGAAACAATCCTTAGTTCAAAGGCCAGGTTTCTCAGGGCAGGTTTCACAATGGTAAGTTGCGTCCTTTCGAATTCCCCTCTTGGAGCATACTCTGCACCGCTTTTGTGATCAGCCTGTCCTCACTGTTTGAGGAACCTGTCCTGGGAAATGTTGATCTTGGACAATACGAGCACTATCAGATTCAGAAGTATTGGGGCCCTCACCTCCCTGAGTACCAAACATTAGGGCCTTGATGACTTCCTCCTGAAACTGAAGGAAGGTCCCCGTATTGCCTGCAGATCAGAACAGCATAAAAGCATTGTACAGGCCAATTTTTTGTACCAAACTTTGGCTTTTCGCATGGCACTGTATCGTTGGAGGACCTGATCTAAAAGATCCACACACCCCATGTACTGATTGTAATCCAAGATACAATCTGGCTTTGGGACTTGTGTTGTGGTTGCACAAGCAGTGACAAGGGTGCTGCTGTCACGGTGTATGGTGGTCAAGATAAGGACATCCCTTTTGTCATTATACTTGACCACCAGCATGTTGTCGCTGCATTGGGCCCTGCTTTCCCTTTTTCTCAGTGTTTGTCCAATTAATTTTTACGCATGGTGCCAGATGCAACTGTACTTCTGGCAGAGAGGGCCTTGAAGAGTGGGATGCTGGTATAAAAGTTATCAATGTAGAAGTGATAACCCTTATCCAGCAGTGGGTACAGCAATTCCCACACAATTTTCTCACTCACCCCCAGGACGGGGGTGCATTCAGGGGTTTAATCTTGGTGTCCTTCCCCTCGTAGACCCTAAATCTGTGGGTGTACCCTGAGGTACTCTCGCACAGTTTGTACAGTTTTATTCCATACCTGGACCTCTTACTGGGTAGGTATTGTCGAAATTTAAGCCTCCCTTTGAAGTGAATGAGAGATTCATCAATAGTGATGTCCCTCTAGGGTGTGTACACGTCAGCAAATTTTCTGCTGAAGTGTTCAACCACTGGCCAAATTTTATATAGACGATTAAAGTTTGGATCGTCTCGGGAAGGCCACTGCGCATTATCGCTATAATGCAAACATTTTGGGATCCCTTCAAATCGTGTCCTTTTCATGGCCAATACTGGTGTGCTGTACAGAATATCAGTACTCCAGTATTGCCAAAGCTCTGTTTTTTCATTATGCCCATATGCATCACAATTCCCCAAAATGTCATCATCTCTGCTGTATTTACGGGGGTCCATCTGGTGTATGATGACGTGGGATTTTGATTTTTTTCATCTCTGAAAAAGAATTTCAGTGAATCCTGTGGTGTCAAACTGGATTCCTGAGCTACTGCTGAAATCCAGAATGGCGGGCTAATAATTTTCGGGGGGTGCAATCCATATGGGATCGATTGCTGCAGGAGATGCCTGGTTCCTAGGGCACCTTATTGGGGGTCCTTTCTCACTAGATGAGGAGGAGGAAAAGAGTAATGTGGGATTTTCCTCACTGGCTGAAACCGTGTCAGACGCAAGGATGGCGTAAGTCTCCTCTGGTGAATAGCGCCTTCTTGACGAATGGGCCATTTTTTTTTAATTTTTCCAAACCTCGGGGATGTGTATGTAAGTGGTGCTTTTACACGTGTAATGTGTGGGGCTTGTGTATAGGGTACTATTTATTATAACAAAACAGAGAAAAAAAAAGTAGAGAGATAATATGTAGAAGAAAAAATGGAAAGAAAAATCAGATGTAAAAAAAAAAATTATAAAAAAAATACTATAAATTTACCAGTCACAAATTCTTTTTTTACAAAAGAAATTAATGCACTAGCTAAAAATTTACTCAACACAACTAATTATTTATTTTACAAAAAGAAAAACGGACGTCATCAACAATGTGACGTATGCTCCCCTAACGCACTTTTTATGCAAGAAAAAAAAAGCTACCTTCCTACCTATAAAACTACTCTGGATGTTTTTTTTTTCTAAAACAAGATCGGTTGTCACTAACACTGTGACACTGGCTATACTAACACGCTACCTCGCTACCACTAAAACTACGCTGTACAATTTATTTTTTCTCTAAAACAAGATCGGTCATCACTAACGATGTGACGCCGGCTACCTTGCGACGTCTAAAACTACGCTGTACTAACTGTACTAACTACTATTTTTTTCTAAAAAAAAAAATTGGATGTCACTTAGACTGCGATGTCTGCTATGCTGGCTAGCTAAAAAAAAAGAATTCCAGTGGCGCAGTCTCTGATCAGCAGTGATACTGATCAGAGTGCTGCGGACACAGGAAGAGTATGAATTCTCTGCGCAGGACGCCGCGCACACGAAAAAAAGCACAAAACAGTGCGCTAAAAATTTAAATTGAAGGGGGGGTACTGGAACAGGGATGGGGGGACTGGAAAAGGGGACGTCACCAAACACTGACGCCGGCTACGCTACTTTTCTACATCTAAAACTACATTGTACTAACTACTATTATTATTTTTTTCTAAGAAAAAAATCAAACGTCGCTTAGACGGCGACGTCCGCTACGCTGAGTGTCATCAGACACTCATCAGAGTGTCATCAGAAAATTACCTATTTTGTACATCAGGTTTTTTATTTTTTTATGCATTCTTTAAATCTTTAGCTATGTTTCTTTTTCTTATCACATAAGAAATCTTACAATCTTTACATTGGCCACAAAGACGTATTTAGACTATCTTCCTGTAGTTTCAGGAAATGCACATTTAGATTCATAGGACTGAACAGACTTAAGGCCCCGTTACACATAGCGAGATCGTTAGCTAGAAGCGAGATCGCTGAAACGTCACAGGTTTTATGATGCAACAGTGACCTCGCCAGCGATCTCGTTATGTGTGACCCTGCTGGATATCGCTGATCGTGCTCGAATGTCCCAGGCCATTTTTTGATCGTTGGCATCCCGCTGGCCAGCATGCATCGCTGTGTTTGACACCGACGAGCGACCTCGTTGGCGACTCAGAACTCAGGGACTCAGGCGTGAGTCGTCAGAATAGCTGCTGTGTGACAAGGTCCCAACGACCGCCGAGGTCGCTATATGGATTGCCGTATCATTGCTGCATCGTTGAGTAGATCTGCCTGTTTGACAGCTTGCTAGCAACCATGTAGCGACGTACCAGCGATCCTTACCAGGTCGTATCGCTGTCGGGATCGCTGGAGCGTCGCTATGTGTAACGGGACCCTCTATTGTATAGGAAGCATTTGATCCAGTGTGTGCAAAGTTTTGTGAAGGAAGGGGAACATTGTAAATGGTGGATTATATGTCATCAGTCATTGTACAGGAAGAGAGGGTCAGATGTAACATCACATATCACCTGTCATTGTAATCCTACCTATGATCGAGAAAGTGGTAAAAATTCTCCCTGAAGAGATAGGAAGTAGGAGTCTTAAAGAGCCCTGATGACCACAGGAAAAATTGCAAGATTAATAATTGTGTGTTTAATAATAATCATAATATGAAAAAATAGGGAAAAAAAGCCCACATGAAACACAAAAATCTGGTTTAAACAATACATTGTTTTCTAAAGACACATTCCCTTTAAGGCAGAACCCTTCAAACTAAAAAGATTGGTGCACAATAACCAGAGAGGTGTAGGGCTTCTATCCTTCTTTCATTTAGTTGTGGGAGAGGGACTTGAGTCAATCTCTCCCACCAGAAAACTGTAGTAAAACCCTTATACTGACTCAAGCTCACATTTTCCTGTAGACTAAGCGATATAGAATCCCTGACAAAGTGCATAAAATGTACTCTAATTCATCTCCTCTGTGGTGAAAATGCTCTTCAGACATTAGTACAATGCTTCACAATTGGTGAAAGTACAAATGTATCTCACCTACAGTATATGGTGTGATGTTTTTGTAAGGGGGTTACATAAACTGTCCTGAACCTCCAAACATGTCTCAGTTTAGTGTGTATATTTGTATAATTGTATATATATTGTTGGCTCGTAAAGATGTGTACAAAATCTGCTATGTAGATATGTATATAGTAGGGAAAGTGTAGTGTTCATATATTTTCACTAGATGGAGGTATTATAAGTGTGCTTAGTGTAGGATAAGGGTTGATTTGTATAAATGGTTAACTGTAGGGGTGGTTAGCTGAGGTGTAAGACAGGAATAGTTCCTCGTTAGAGTCAGTCAGGGCTAGGTAGCCCGAAGTGCTCGGGTGGGCTAAATGCCCGAGCTACCCAGCGCCCCACAATGTTCAAGAAGGAATCCAACCATCCAGAATCAGTGGGATAGCCTCAGATATAGTAGCGACAGCATCTACATGAACTTGGCCTACAGGATTAGTCACCGCAGCACAGCAGGGCATGTCGCTCAACATGGGGCAGGTCATTGCTTGGACTCATGCCCTCAGAACCGGGGCAAAATGGCTTAGGGAACGCAGTGACGCTGAGGAGCCATTGGATATTGTCCTACCCAGGAAGGTGCAGTGTGACAGGGAAAGGAGTGCAGAGAAAAGCGAAGTAACGTGTGACATACAAGCTGTCGATAATGTTGTAATGAATCGGGATGTGCTGTGAAGTCATGAAAGTAAAGTTTTACATTTTGAGTTGCACCTTGACTGTGTCTCTGTGTATTCAGAAGTGGCCGGAGGTGACCATAAAGAGCGGAGAACAGACCCTGACGACGCAGGGGACGGAGAGGCAAGTAAGCTGACAGTAAAGCGTGATTTTCATGTATTGGAAGGCCAAGGCACACAAGACCCGATGAACTCAGCCACGACTACGGCCCTAGCTGACCTCTACATTTTCACCCACTACAGTACCTCATGTGAACCAGTTATTCACATGACAGCATAGCTAGATTTCTTATACATGTTTCCAAGCTCCAGCTTGAAGCTAAAGAGAGGCTTTGTCATAGCTGCAATGCAAATCATATCCAGATTCTGGAAATCTATGACTCTTCCCTGTAAATTAATGTGGGTTGACGCTCTTGATGCTTTTTTTTTTTTACCACTTAGCTTTCTTGGTCTCTTTTCAGGATTTCTCCCGTGATCAGTACTTGGCTATCAGATAGTACTGTCCCATTCTCCCTGTAAATCTTGGTATGCTTTACCTCTTCTTAAAATCTCCCTTTTTTTCTTCTTCAAATTTGTAGATAATTTAATTGCTGCCAAAGGAATATACACATTTGATCTATATCAGCATTTTTTGCTGGATATTTGTATTTAATATTTTGTGACAGTTTTTTCATTTTGTCAATCACAGTTGAGCTGCTTATACTGCTATGTTATTTCATTAAGTACTATCATGATGTTGCTATTTACGCTACTTATAGTTTGCAGTGTGAAAATTGTGAAACCCAAACATTTCATAGAAATAAAAGCATCATGGGTTTTACCCAAGAAACATGATATTGGTTACTGATCTGGAAATGAACAGAACTTATGATATAAACACAATATGATTGTTCTGTCCTCACTAAATTAAGCAGACTTCACGTAGCTATACAGGCAGCTAAACCACTATACCGGGGTCCAATAAGGAGACTGCAGGTTGAATCTGTGTTTTATTGAACGTGATGGTATATTGGCACGGTGAAACTACAAACAAAAACATATATATACACTGAGTCATTACAGGGTACATCAGGCATACATATCATACATAATACATTATGAATCAACATCTGCACTACTAGCTGAGCAGGGGAAAACTAACTAGGCAGGCTATTATGGGACAGAAATTAGATACAGGAAGCGTGATTAAATACCAGTGATGCTGTCACAAGGGGAGAAGAGAAATGAGATGCTTCCAGGATGCAGGCTGAGGGAAAATGGAGAACTGGAGGGAAAATGGGGGCTGCACTAACCATAATCCTTTACAAAAGCTTACCAGGGTGCATTGCAAACAGAGGGAAATGGGAAAATGAAAGTAAAACACACAATAACACTGCGGTTATGAATCTGGTCACTAAATGGAGCCAGAAAACACTGAAAACATTCAACAAGCAGATAATCAGGGATTCTGAATGAAATGTCGGAGACAGAACACTCCCCGTCTGGCATCAAACTGATGTCACTATTCTTTTTCTCCGAAGACAACAATAGGACCAGCTCAGTTACTGGTCTGGAGATTGTCTTAAGTTCATTCCCTTTGGCCATCCTCTGTTCGACTTTGCGGACGTTGCCATCCTTACTCGGGAATGTTGCGGTCACTAGACCAAGTGGCCACTGGTTCCGATGGGCTTAACAGTCTTTCACAAGGATGAGGTCACCAATGCCTAGATTAGGCCTGGTAGATTGCCACTTCGTCCGTGGCTGCCGGGTAGACAAATATTGTTTGCGCCACCTGTCCCAGAATGTGTTTGCAAGACTTTGTACCTATCTCCATTGGTACTTGTAGAAGTCCTTAGGGTTGAATCCTCTTGGAGGGGCACTGGATTGTCCTGTTTTCTGGGTGAGGAGAGTAGCTGGAGTCATTGTATGAAGTGTAGACACCTGAGGGCGGATATCAGCATCTGAGTCCTCTCTCACTAGTTCAAAGGTGTCTGGAAAACGTTCCTCAGTGTACAATAGTTTTGGTCCTGAGAGCCATGTTGTGCTCCCTAGTCGACTTGCGTCAACTGCTCTCGTTGCATGATCTGCAGGATTTTGGTCCGCGGGAATGTAATTCCACTGTTTTGGATGAACTGATCTCCTAATTCGTAGCACTCTGTTGTTGACATAAATGTAGAATCGTCTAGTTTCATTGGGGATGTATCCTAGTACTACTCTGCTGTCTAAGTAGAACTTGGCTTGTGTCAGGTCGATATCCACCTTGGATGTGATGAATTCTGCTAATTCAACTACTAAGACTGCAGCACAAAGCTCTAACCTGGGTATAATGTGCTCTGGCTGTGGAGCAAGTTTGGCCTTCCCCATATCGAATCTGATGTGGCTCTGACATTTGGAGTCTACAGTTTTGAGATAGGCAACAGCAGCAATTGCTTTGACAGAAGCATCTGCAAATACATACAGTTTTTGGCTTTGTATTTCTGTAGATGGCACAGGGGTGTATGGTCCTGGAACATTCAGGTTGGAGAGGGCTGCTAAAAAGTTCTTCCATACTTCCCACTGGATTCTCTTATCAGGTGGCAGAGGTGAATCCCAGTCAGATGTCTCCTTAGTTAAGTCCCTTAGTATGGCTTGCCTTGTATAGTAACAGGAGCTGCGAAACCCAAGGGATCATACAGGCTGTTGATGGTAGACAGGACACCTCTGCATGTGAAAGGCTTTTCTCCCTGGCTGACCTGAAAGGTGAATGTGTCTGACTGTAGATTCCAGAGAAGCCCGAGGCTGCGTTGCATTAGTGTGAGGTCTGACCCCAGGTCCAGGTCTCTGAGACCGTTACACAAGTCTTGTGAAGGGAATGCTTTCATGAGTTCTTGGCTGTTTGAGGCTATTTTGTGAAGCCTGAGGTTAGAGCAAGCAAGCATCTCTTGGGCTCTCCTGAGATGACTGATGGCAGTCTCATTTGAAGGCATGGCTTTCAGACAGTCATCAACATAAAAGTCTTTTTCTATGAATTGTCTGACATCTGATCCATATTCTGTTTCTCCTTCTTGAGCTGACCTTTTGTGTCCATAAATGGCGACTGCAGGTGAAGGACTATTGCCAAAGATGTGCACTCTCATGCGATACTCCGTGACCTCTTTAGTAGGATCATTGTCTCTGTACCAGAAGAATCTTAGGAAGTTCCTGTCTCTGTCTCTCACAAGGAAACAATGGAACATTTGCTGGATATCAGTGATGAAGGCAATGGAATCCTTACGGAAGTGCATAAGTACTCCCAGCAGTTTGTTATTGAGGTCTGGTCCTGTCCGTAGAACATCATTCAGGGAGACATCATGATGTACAATAATAAATTATATTGTGGTACCGAGACATCATCAAACTTAGCACTGGAGTCAAACACCACTCTAATCTGGCCTGGTTTCTTAGGGTGGTATACTCCAAACATGGGTAGGAACCAGCATTCTTCAGAGTCTTTGAGAGTAGGAGTTAGTTCTGCATGGCAGTTCTCAAAAATCTTTCATATGAAGGAGAAAAAGTGATCTCCTTTGTAGATTTTGTTTGAGAGAGGAGAAATGTTTTAATGCCTGATTTCTGTTGTTTGGTAGACTTGGTCTGTGGGTTCTGAAGGGGAGAGGTGCGACCCAGCTGTTGGTCTCATCTTTTACAAGTCCCTTGTCCATTACCTCTAAGAACAACTTGTCCTCTACCAACTTTGCTACTTGGTTGCCTTGCTTAGTTCTCTGATAGACTGTGCACCCCAACTGATCCTCATAGCTTCCTGACACCATACTGCTGTCATGAGTAAAGTCTATTAAATGATTGGGTAGTTGGATGCTGTGTGGTAGTTCCTTGACATGGAACTTGTTGTTGCAAGGTTGAAACAGAGATGGGCATCCCTTCTCCAGACTAACCATTATCCTTTGCAAAAGCTTACCAGGGTGCATTGCAAACAGAGGGAAATGGGAAAATGAAAGTAAAACACACACAATAACACTGCGGTTATGAATCTGGTCACTAGATGGAGCCAGAAAACACTGAAAACATTCAACAAGCAGATAATCAGGGATTCTGAATTAAATATCAGAGACAGAACAATTACTTATTTTAAAGTACTTTACTTCCATGGCATTGGATATTTTAAAAAATGCAAACAGGGCTTACAGTACTTAAATAAGTAGGTTAACATAAGGTTAAGGCTGGTTTCACATTCGCGCTTTTTAAGCGCACGCACGGCCGGGGGTAGCTCCGCCCCCGAGCCGGCTCTCTGCCCGGCGTGCCCGCCCCTTCCTTGTAGCGCCGCCTCCTAGCGCACAGCGGCGCCTGCGATCGGCGCACCCTATCTTTAGCATAGGGTGCGCAGATCGTGCACAGGCCGTGCGCTAGTTGCGCTTTGACCTGCGCTGCGCACTTTTGACGGTGCGCCGTGCGCGCCAAAATCTGAAAAGTTTGATTTTGGCGCGCACGGCGCACCGTCAAAAGTGCGCAGCGCAGGTCAAAGCGCAACTAGCGCACAGCCTGCGCACGATCTGCGCACCCTATGCTAAAGATAGGGTGCGCCGATCGCAGGCGCCGCTGTGCGCTAGGAGGCGGCGCTACAAGGAAGGGGCGGGCACGCCGGGCAGAGAGCCGGCTCGGGGGCGGAGCTACCCCCGGCCGTGCGTGCGCTTAAAAAGCGCGAATGTGAAACCAGCCTAAAAAAAGTAAAAACAAGCAAAATTATCTAAATAAGGTACAGCCTGGTAAGCAGGGAGAGAACATCCTGCCAGCGAGAGATTACAATTTACAAGAAGAGGAAAGGAAACAGTCAGAGCGCACAGAATATCTTTGTATGGCAGTGTTGTGGTAATAAGGTTTCAGTAGGATTTAGCTTTTCTGAGATATGTTTTCAGCTTGTTTTTGTAGGTAGGAGACAATCTGCACAAATGAGCTAGAGAATCATAGAATTACAGAATCATTGAATGTTGGAAGGGACCTCCACGGTCATCATGTCCAACCCCCTGCTCAATGCAGGATTCACTTAACCATTGCAGACAGATGTCTGTCCAGCCTCTGTTTGAAGAGTAACAGAAATTTACCCTCCAACTCACCTCTGGAACATTGACTACCTAAATGAACCACATATACACTGCAGGTGGCCGTGTATGCCATCCTGTAAACTGAAGTCTATGGGAATGACTCCAATTTAGAAGTATATACATAAAAACAAAGTACACAAGAAAAATGCTGGAAAGTAAAAATGAGGGACTACACGTCCATGGAATTTCACATCACAGCACTCCAATTCACCGATATAATAATGTAATAATGTATAAGACCATTGCACATACTTATCTAAATGAGTCACCTAACAAGGGAAATCACATAGCAAAAAATAAGAACCGCTCCAGCAATATTCCCTAGTAAAACGTGTACCCTCACCGGGTGTACCTATATCTAAATGTCAGGAAAAATGTCCCGCGTATGTAGAAAGCCAAAAATTACCCTATTAATAGGTGCAAACCCATATAGGTAGACCTGAAATGGACCATCAAGGATGGAGCTAAGTATAGTAAACGATGGACGAATCCATACCTGTGTGTGCTGGTGGAGATGCGTGGACGTCCCTCTGCCCCCACGCGCATTTCGCACAGCTTCCTCGGGAGACGTGTCAGGGCAGGGGGAGATCCGGTATAAATACTAATACCGCTTGTGTGACTAATTAAAAATTGCCTAAACCTGCGTTCACTATAGCCGCTGTATAAAGCAGCTAACGGCGCCTGCGTAGCGTGAAGGTGAAGGTCCTTTTCCAAGTCCTAATACTGAGGCGTTCATGGTGCATGCGCGGTATCATGTGAGACATAGCAGCCAATAGGAGCGATATTTCGCGGTCACATGGTCCGGTAACGCCAGGTCCTCAAAGGAATTGTGCGCACCCGAGTCATTAAGAGACATTTACATCCTCCGGCATCTCTGTGTGCCCCGCATGCGTACTGCCACAGAAGAGTGGACATAAAGGGTATAATTCAAAAAAATATATTTACTAACTAGTGCATGACCGCTCGGAAAATCTCTAATGAAATCAATAAAATATGTTATTATATTCAAACATAAATAAACCAATTAATGTGAATAAATCTCGAACACTAATTTTTAACTCATACATAAAACAACACAAATTAGTAGTGTACCATTATAAAAATTAAAAATGAATATCAAGTGAATAAAGCAGATATAAATATAAAAATCAGTATCTATATATAATATTATATCCTGAATAAACAAGTTAAATAATCAAAAGACATTCATGAATATATACAGATACAACTCTAAAGTGACGGTGCAAATAAAGTGCTGAAGTTAATATTCAAAATGAACATACAAATACAATATTTATATGACATAGCATTATCAAATTCCAAAATCACGAAACATACTTATAATCATGTGTATATAAAGTGACAATGCAATACCCCCCAATCAGAATATAATCCACACAACGGAATAAGGATTATAATGTCCGTCCCTTAATTAACATGTGGAAACGAATGTCAATCAAAACCATGATGATCCTCTTCATGAAATCATCCAATATGGAGATACATCTACGCATAAATTTTTTTTTATTTTTTTGCTATGTGATTTCCCATGTTAGGTGACTCATTTAGATAAGTATGTGCAATGGTCTTATACAGGGCCGGACTGGGACTAAAATTCAGCCCTGGCATTTGAAGTTACACGGGCCCACTAATCACATGGTGACTATATAATATCTTTGTACACTTGTAGGTTGCAAGAAGTGAGAGGAGATTAACATGACTATATAACATGTAGTCAGAGCTGTGCCCAATATTTCAGCTCAGTCCTATTCATTGCTTTTAGTTGCAGTACTCCTCCCCAAGCTCTGTCCTCTTTTGTTCGCACGGTGACAGAATTCCTGGCAGAACTGCTATCCATTGGGCAACCAGACCCCCTGGTCATAGCTGCCCCTATCATACCTCCCAACTTTTGAAGAAGGGAAAGAGGGATAAAGACTGCAAATTTAGGCCACACCCCGGCCACATCCATTTCGCAACTAGTCGCACCCATGTCCACGCCTAATCGCACCCATTCAGCACTGCTGATCACACTGACTGGTACTGAGGGCACAGTGGCTGGCATTATGGGCACACTGACTGGCACTAAGGAAGAGAGAAAACAGAGAGAGAGAGAAAAAAGAAAAAAGAGAGAGAAAGAAAGGAGAGCCAGAGAGAAAGAAAGAATAAAGAGAGAACGAAAGAAGTAAAGAAAAGAAAGAAAGAACAGAAAGAAAGAGAGGAAAGAAAAAGAAAGAAAGAGGGGAAAGAAAGAACAGAGAGAGAAAAAGAAAAAAGATAGATTAGAGAGAGAAAGAAAAAACAGAGAGAGAGAAAGAAAATGAGGGAAAGACAGAACAGAGAATGAGAAAGAAAGAAAAAGAGAGAAAGAAATAAAGAAAGATTCTATAACGATACTATAGCAGCCCGGCTCCCATTGTAGTGCCCACCTGAGCCTCCCGGTGCAGGACATATCATGATCCACTCACATGGCAGGCATCCCCGATTCCAAGATGATCCTGCTGTCTGTGCTGTCGGAGGAGGACACGGTGATGGATCTGAAGCATTCCTGGTTCCTTCACAATCTCAGCTTCCAGCACATCACTTCCAGTGGAACGTCATGTGTGTGTTTTAAAATGCTCCTCGGGGCTCCGCCGTGTACTCCTGTGTCCGTGGGAAAAGCCTGCTTTGTATGCTTCATACACACTTGGCTCCGCTCCGTACATCCCGTACACACATGGCTCCACTCTGTACACACATGGCTCCGCTCCGTATACCCCATACACACGCGGCTCTGTTCCGTACACCAAGTACACACACGGCTCCTCTCCGTACACCTCGTACATGGGCGGCTCCGCTCCTTACACCTGGTACACGTGGCATCGTTCCGTACACCTCGTACACACACGGTTCCTCTCCATACACCTCGTACACGAGGCTCCTCTGCGTACACCTCGTACACGCGCGGCACCACTCTGTAAACCTCATACACACGGCTCCGCTCCATACACCTCGTACACGCACGGCTTCTCTCCGTACACCTCGTACACGTGGCACCGCTCCATACACCTCATACATACACGGCTCCTCTCCATACACCTCGTACACACACGGCTCCGCTCCGTACACCTTGCACATGCGGCTCTGTTCCGTACACCTCATACACACAAGGCTCCTCTCTATACACCTCGTACACACACGGCTCCTCTCCATACACCTTGTAGACACACGGCTCCGCTCCGTACACCTCGTACACACGCGGCTCCACTCCGTACACCTCGTACACGCACGGCTCCGCTCCGTACACCTCGTACACGCGCGGCTCTGCTCCGTACACCTCGTACACTTGGCTCTGTTCCGTACACCTCATACACACATGGCTCCTCTCCATACACCTCATACACACACGGCTCCACTCCGTACACCTCGTACACACATGGCTCCGCTCCGTACACCTCGTACACTTGGCTCTGTTCCGTACACCTCATACACACACGGCTCCTCTCCATACACCTCATACACACACGGCTCTACTCCGTACACCTCGTACACACATGGCTCCGCTCCGTACACCTCGTACACACACGGCTCCACTCCGTACACCTCATACACACACAGCTCTGCTACATCTACCCTGTAAATCCCTCCTGACCCCACACATACTTACCTCATCCAGCACCATGACAACAGCACAGCAGAGTTTTTCAGACACCAAGAGGCAAGGCTGAGCGCACAGAACCTGTGATGAGGTCACAGGAGGGGCGGAGTCAGGGGTCACATGATCAGGGGTCTGGACAAAGGCTCCTGATCATGTGACCCCTGACTCCTCCCCTCCTGTGACCTCATCACAGGTCCTGTGAACAGAGAAGAGAGCAGGTTTTCCTGAGGGATCTTCACCCAGACCTGGATGGATGGATGGAATGAGACATTATGACCCAGAAGTGCTCAATTGGATTCTGGTCTGGGGAACGGGCCGGCCAGTCCACGGCATCCGTGTCTTCATCATGCAGTAACTGCTGAAACACTTCAGCCACATGAGGCATAGTATTATCATGCATCAGAAGGAACCCAGGGCCCACTGCACCTGCATATGATCCAACAATGGGTCTGAGGATCTCATCCCGCTACCTAATGACAGTCAGGGTACCTCTGTTTAGCACACAGAGGGCTGTGCAGCCCTCCAAAAGAAATGCATCCACACACCTCTACTGGCCCAGTGCCAAACTGGTAATGCTGGAGTATGTTGTAGGCAGCAAAATGTTTTCCACGGCATCTCCAGACTCTGTCATATGCTCAGTATGAACCTGCTCTCATCCGTGAAGAGCACAGAGCGCCATATTGTATCTGCCAATCTTGGTGTTCTCTGGCAAATGCCAATCGCCCTGTACGGTGTTGGGCTGTAAGCAGAACACCCACTTGTGGATGCCCTCATACCACCCTCAAGGAGTCTGTTTCTGACAGTTTGAACAGATGCATGGATGTTAGTGGCCTGCTGGAGGTCATTTTGCATGGCCCTGGCACTGCTCCTCCTGTTCCTCCTTGCACAAAGGAGGAGGTATAGGTCCTGCTGCTGGGTAATTGCCTTCCTATGGCCCCCTACACATCTCCTGGTATACTGGCATGTCTCCTGGTATCTGGTCCCTGCTCTAGACAATGTGCTGACAGACAACCCCACCATTCCACAGCTCGCATTGATGTGCCATCCTGGATGAGCTGAACTACCTAAGCAACTTCTGTGGGTTGTAGGCACCCACCATGCTGTTGTAGGGATGAGAGCAATGACAAAATGCAAAAGTGACCAAAACAGCCAAAAAGGATGAACAGAGAGATGGTCTGTGTTCACGACCTGCAGAACCACTCGTTTTTAGGGGTTGTCTTGCTAATTTCCTATCCTTTCTACCTGTTGGTCTTTTCCATTTGCACAACAACAGGATAAATTGATTCAATTCAGTGTTGCTTCATAACCGGACAGGTTGATTTCATAGAAGTATGATTGACTTGGAGTTACATTGTGTTGTCTAAGTGTTGAGTTTATTTTTTTTAGCAGTGTTTATTTATATCAAATATTATTTAATATATTCTGATGCATTTTCCCCAAGAAAGATTGTGGCTCATCAAGAGACAAATAGGAGTACGGCTGGGGTCTACACAATAGTTCCTCAAGATGAGTACCAGGGCACCGCAGTAGGTTGCTCCATAACTTCATGAAGGTGTAAAGGGGTTCAATGTTGTATGGTATTTATTATCCTTTGCTGAATGGCACTGCTACATGTTTACATGTATTACCACACATATGAAATGGTACTGCTACTCCTTTCGGGGTATTACCATTGTTTTGTCTTTATGTTTTATTGTGTTGTTGCTTGTATTTGCCCACCAGACATTGGGAAGAAATCACAGAGCACCCCACTTACCAGCGTCCGGAGAGTTCTCCAGCACAGAGTCGGCAGCCAGCAGAGTCCACATCATCCCACAGGCCAGAGACATCACAAGCGGAGTAGTCCTCTTCACGGTCACTGGAGCTGGAATATCTTGTGGAACCAGCAGCACGGTGCCAAGGAAGAGAAACCCTGTTGTCCTGAACTTTGGCTGTTAGCTCAGCAAAGACCGGAACTGGTGTCCGCACTGGAGGAACCGTTGCCGGAAACAGAGAACGAGCTGGAGCTCTATCTACCAGCAGACAGCGCAGGCTTCCTCGCCGAAGGATCCAGCATATCCAGGACAGCCGCGGCCTACGTTCCTGCGTCTGAGCGGGTGAGTGCACCTCATGCCCCCATCGCAGCTGCTACACCTTGGCAGTCTGTGACCCCTGCGGCTGCAGAATCACCCCATCCCGAAACTGGGTCTGGGATTCCGCCACTACTGGAGCAGCACGAGACGCGTGCTGCTAAAAAAAAAAGTTTGTTGCTTGAACATTTTGTTGTGCCATAGCACCTAAAAGTTTATGGAAGGACTGTTCTGTGTCCTTCAGGATAGAGGAAAAGCCCTGATGTTTTCCCCCAAAGTATGGGGGAGTTATGTGGTCAAAACTGGTCATGAGAACAGTTTTTTTTTTGTTTTTACATATTTATTTGTTTTGGCCTGTAGGACTGCGAGCTAGGCACTATATCTGGAGCCCATGGACTCTTATTGTTTTGATGCATCTGTTGCGCCCGTTCTGCTGGAAAAGCGGAGATTGTCTTCTTAGCTGGAGAATAACGAAAAAAAAAAGAAGACAGACTGTACTTCTGTCAAGGAAAGGGGGAGCTTACTCCCGGGACTGCTGTCCCACACGTAGGACACAAACTTCGGTGTGTACTGCATGTGACTACCTAATGTGAACCTCCTGCGCGGAGTATGCGTTGTAAATATTAAAGGTTTGAAGAGTGCTTGGTCAGGGACAACCAAATTTAAGGAAAGGGGGAGTGTAAAGGGGTTAAGTAAGATGTTCAATGTTGTATTTATTATCCTTTGCTGAATGGTGCTGCTACATGTTTACATGTATTATCACACGTATGAAATGGTACTTCTATTCCTTTCTGGGTATTACCATTGTTTTCTCTTTTATTGTGTTGTTGCTTGTATTTGCACATAGTTTTGAAAATGTTTATTGTATTTCAAGGTTTGCAATTTATAGTATAGGGAAAGCGGAGTGCTCCCTTTGGACACTAGAGGGGGACTCTCTAGTATATAGAACTCTTAGTAGGATAGGGTTAAGTCTAGAAGGGGCTGCCAGGAGTTAAGGTTAGAGTAGAAGGGAAGTTAGTTCAGATGGGGCCAGGGAGCCTGAAGTGTCCACATGGCTCTAGGCCCAGGACGGCTTGACATCCATGCAACATTAAGCAGTGGCAGTCCAATTTATCCACATCCATTGGACATCAGTTTAGTGGACCAAAGCAGAAGAAGAAGATGTGGTGACTCGTAGCCTGGGGGGACGCTCTTAGGGCGGGAGTCAGATGGAGTGAGGAACAGAAGGATGCTGTAACTTCGCAGGGAGCAGTACAGATGGGTCAGATGCTTTTCCAGAGGCAACCAAACCAGGTGGCAGATGATTTCAAGTCTGGGGCAAAACAGGCAGAAGGAATTGTCATCATGGCGAGGTTAGGCCAGGAAGAAGCTGGGAAGCAGTCTAGGATGGTCCAGTCTGGGCACGTGCCATATAGAAGCGTCAACAAAGTAGGGAAAGCTGAGGAAGCAAGTAAAGACAAATGTGTAACCTATGATGTGCCAACTGTGGATATATTGTGTGAAGTTATCAGTAAAGAAACCATTCAAGTTACCAAGGACTGTGTCTCAGTTGCTGTGGGTCGCCTCGGAGAGGGGCCATCGCCGCTTGGGAGGTGTCCAGGGGGACCCGAACCTGGAGACGCAGGTACGCCGAACAGTGGACTGCAGTTTTCTGTGAGGGAAAGCTGGGACACTGATGCTTTAGTGTCTCTGGCCATGACTATAGTCCTGGCCGACCCTTACAAAGGCATGGTATCTCAAAAGATAGCATGTGTCCCAGCCAAGTTGCTCATGCCTAATGTTTTTCATTGTTAATGATGTTACCCGGACCCACAAGAGGTGGAAAAGAGGCAACATCATGCACCATGCATTAGCAAAGACAACGGCGGCAGAATGACAGCTTGTTTGAAGATGTAGCTACTCCACAACATGTCATGGAGACTTCTTCAGTGCAGGAAGAGCCGGCGCAGAATGAAGGGAAATGCATAAGAAAATGTTGTCTGTCTTTCCTGTCCCTCTACAATCTAGCAATATGATGGCCACACAGTTGCCATTTAGCTTGTTTAGAAGAAAGAGAATCACAGAAAAATTTTATATTAGGGTGAATCTGAATTTTCTGTAAAATTTGAGGCAAATTTTATTCACCTAGAACCAATTTAACCATCTCGAATTCCAAATGATTGGATATCTATAACTCTAGTTAAAACACAGAGGGCATGGTGGCTCAGTTGTTAGCACTGTTTCTTTTCAGCAGTGGGATTGTTGAGTCAAGTCTCACCAAGGCAACATCTGCAAGGAGTTTGTATGTTCTTCCAGTACTTGTGTGGGTTTCCTCTGGTCTTCTCCCACACGCCAAAGAAATAGTGATAGGGAATTTAGATTATGAGACCCATTGGGGACAGCAATGATTATGGCTGTAAAGTGCTATGGAATTAATGGTCCTGTACAAGTAAGTAAAATAAATAATAACCAGAGGTCCGGTCCCCTTTAAAACTTCAAAAGACATACCTCCTTTCATGGTTATATAATTCACTTTATGGGACAGTCTTACGAAAAATGGAACAGTTGGGAATTATGTGAAGTATTCGTGGGGTGAAAGGGGAGGTAAGATTTAGAACCTTGCAGAGGGTGCCGCCAGTCAGTATGCTGGTAACAACAGAATTTTGGATTCGTTATCAGAAAACCAGAGCTCCGAACCCTACAAGAATACAGTTGAAACCAGAAGTTTCCATCCACTATAAAAAAGACACATCTGCATGTTTTTCCCAATATCTGACATTTAATCAGAATAAAACTTTCATGAATTAGGTCAGCGAGGATTACCATAATTATTAATGTTTGCCAAATGCCAGAATAATGAGAGAAAATGTTTTAAGACATTTTTATTACTTATTGCAAAGTCAAAATTTTCCATACATTTCATTAGTATTGGTACCATTGCCCTTAAATTGAATGACTTGGGTCAAATGTTTAGGATATCCTTCCACAAGCTTATCACAATAGTTGGTCAGAATTTGGGCCCATTCCTTCTGACAAAACTGGTATAACTGATCCAGGTTTGTAAGTCGCCTTGCTCGCTCCAGCCTTTTCAGCTTTGCCCATAAATTTTCAATAGGATTGAGATCAAGGCTTTGTGATGGCCACTCCAAAACATAGACTTTGTTATCCTTAAGCCACTTTGTTACCATTTTGGCAGTATGCTTCGGGTCATTGTCCATTTGAAAGATCCATTTGCGCCCAAGCTTTAACTTCCTAGCTGATGTCTTGAGAAGTTGCTTCAGTATTGCCACATAATCTTCTTTTCTCATGATGCCATCTGCTTTGTGAAGCGAACCAGGCCTTCCTGCAGCAAAACAACCCCACAACATGATGCTGCTACCCCTGTTTTTCACAGTTGGGATGGTGTTCTTTGGCTTCCAAGCTTCTCCCTTTTTCCTCCAAACATAACGATGGTTATTATGCCCAAAAAGTTCAATTTTAGTTTCATCAGACCATAGGACAAGTCTCCAAAAATTAAGGTCTTTGCTCCCATGTGCATTTGCAAACATTTGTCTGGCCTTTTTCATGGTTATTTTGGAGTATTGGCTTCTTCCTGGCAGAGTGGCCTTTCAGCTCATGTTGATACAGTACTCGTTTCACTGTGGATAATGACACAAACTTACCAGCTTCCGCCATCATCTTCACAAGGTCTCTTGCTTTTATCCTTGGGTTGATATGCACATGTCAGACCAAAGCACTTTCATCTCTGGGACACAGAACCCATCTCCTTCCTGAGCGGTATTATGACTGGACCTTCTCATCTTGTTTGTACTTGTGTTTAATTATACAGATGAATGAGGGACCTTCAGGTTTCTTGAAATTGTAACCAAGTATGAGCCAGACTTGTGCAAGTCCACAATTCTCTTCCTGATATGCTGGCTTATTTCTTTAGACTTTTCCATGATGCTACACAAAACAGTGTGTTTCAGGTGTGCATTAAAATACAGCCACAGGTGTGTCTCTAATGAACTCAGATGTTACCAAAAAAAACAGAAGCTTCCAAACACATGGTATCATCATATAGGCAGGTTATATTTGTTTAAAGGCATAGTAATATTAGTGTATGAAAACTTTTGACTTTGCAGTGAGTAATAAAAATGCCTTAAAACATTCTCTCTCTCTCATTATTCTAGTATTTGCAAACATTAGTAATTATGGAAATCCTGATTGACCTAAAATGAGAAAGGTTTATTCTGATTTCAAGGCAGATATTGAGAAAACATGCAGATGTGTATCTTTATATAGTGTATGTAAGCTTCTGGTTCCAACTGTATATATTGATCAGTACAGAATATTTGACCTATACAAAATTAGAAAAATATACATTTTTTTTACGAATTTAGTTACAATTTCCAGATGGTTTTCTTTGCTGCAATGTCACAGACCCAAGAGAACAGACACCTGAATATTTATCATGGCAGATGAAAAAGTATCGAAAATTATTGTAACTGTTCCTTAATTGCCAATTAAGTGTAAGGTTAATTATAAGTAAACTCCAGGGATTAATTATCACAAAATAAAGGCTATAAGTGCAGGCAGATATTTATACGCATCTGGGTTATATGATCAGTGACTGCAGAAGAATATCCCTATAATCCCTATAAATATCCCTATAATCAATTTTAGGGAAACAAGCAGATTCGACGGATGTAAGTAGAGGATGGTGCTTTGTCCTTGCTGAACTATGCTAAATCTTGCTGGTTACTGCCAATTGCTAAGTTATTGGTAAGTTTAGCAAAAATGGACTCTTACCGTAATATAATTGCATAGGCAGAAGACGAGTTAAATGAAAATGAAAGATACTTTGGTAATATTATTAACAGAGGGTATTCTAATGCCATGATCTAACGGCAGTATCGAAGAAGAAAAACACGAAATATTGATTCTTCAGATACTTGACTTGAGCTTGGCCAAAATGCAAACAAACCAGACATCAGTCATATATTTCATCATTAAGGGCATATCGGACGACCCGCATTTGGAGCTTCTGATCTTCTTAATGGTTCTCCTGATTTATCTCATCACTGTATCTGGGAACGTGACCATTCTCATTGCTTGCAGAGACCCTCATCTCCACACTCCCATGTACTTCTTCCTGAGCAACTTGTCCATAGTAGATATCTGTTGCTCTACAGTTTCCTTGCATAAAATCCTTACAAATTTCATCACTGGGGATAAAAGGGTTTCTTTTTTTGCTTGCATGGCTCAGATGTACATGTTTGGGTCCTTACAAGGACTCGAGCTGGCAGTTTTGACAGCCATGAGTTATGACCGCTATTTGGCCATCTGTAAACCTTTACAATATCACCTGATTATGAACTCTAGGAGATGTGGAATTTTGGCTGCTGTCTGTTGGATTTTGGGATTTTTGCAAGTTCTTCCTCCAGTTGGGACGGTTTATAGTTTTTCTTGCTATTTCTCCATTGAGATCAATCACTTCTTCTGTGATATAATCCCTGTGATAAGAATTTCGTGTGAAGACACCACATTTGTTGAAATGCTCTTCTTCATAGAAGGACTGTTTCCCATAATCCTGACACCATTTCTCCTAACGTTTGTGTCTTACATATTTATCATACATGCCATACTAAGGATACGTACCAGCTCTGGAAGACTGAAGGCCTTCTACACGTGTTCCTCACACCTAACAGTGGTCATATTGCTGTACACAACACTTTTCGGACAATATCTGACTCCAAACCTAAGTAACACTTTGGAATCCAAGAAACTTTTTGCTCTGTTTAACACTGCTGCCGTTCCTATGCTAAATCCAGTGATCTACAGCCTAAAGAATAAAGATGTGAAAAGGGCTTTGAAAAGGAGCCTAGGTCCTGGTAAACTAATTTCAAGATTAAGATGGTCAACTCCTTCAACAGGAAAACTTCTTTAAGTGGCATGCTAAAATTGGGAAAAAATCTTATCTAAATATGTTATGTTGTGCATTGGAAATTAGGGTTGAGGATTCAAAACCTTCATCAGTTAGCCAGAGTGAATAATATCTGCAAATACATCCTCTAAATTTAGTAGGGCCTTTCATATCCAGCCACTAAGAGCCCATAGATTTCATCCATAGCTTACACATGGAAGGTTTGTATATTTATAGGTTTCATGAATATAAACGCTCTATACATGAATTTAGGTGGTTCATACATAATAGCAAAACAACTCATAGCTGTATCATACGTAAAAGACACCTTCTGTGGCCATCCAGCATAGTCACGACCCTCTTCAGGTCTATGTTCTATAGATATTGTGAGAACAAGTACACAATAATTGAGATTTGGCAGGCCTGAAGACATGACCCTTCATCCTTACTCTATCAGGAGTAATTCACATAGGTGTAAATCAACAAGTATCCCTATCCTTGAAGAATATTTATATCAGATATTATTTCCCTTATCCTGATGCATTTTCTCCAAGAAAGATTGAGGGTTCATCAGGAGACAAATAGTGGGGTTGAAAAGTAGTAAGTCAGGAGTTTACAGAATAACTCCTCAAGATGAGAAACAGGACGCCCCAATAGGTTGCACCTTAAGTTCATAAAGGCACAGAATCTCGGAGCATAGCATGCGTTTCAGCCAAAATATTTATGCCTAATATTGTGGGTGACGTCAACCACTGAGGTGGAAGAGAGAAGACATCATCCACTTCACCTTCACAAGACGACGGCGAGGGAATGACCGGCTTGTGTGAAGTTGTTGAACGGATGTCATAATAGGGGTGGTATCCACCAACTCCAACTGTATTTGTTGCTGACTGTTTGATGTATATGATTCAGTGATGTCATCTCAGGGTCAGAAAGACCATATGTTGTACTAAAACGATTGTTAGAGTAGGAGATTCAGCTGCAATGAGTAGATGTATTAAAAAAGGAGAAAGTATAATGATGGTCTGATGCTCCAATATGGTAAAGTAATGTCAGCATAAACAATAGCAGATAGTATGCATGATGCATCACACATAACACATCACACATAAAGTAAAACATCTATAATAAAGAGACGGCTATTGCCAACAAGAATGTAAAGCAGATGTAGGTATTGAGCTATAACAATTTATATCATGTAAAGTGAAAAACAAGGGATATAGGCACACTTACAGTATCTTCTAAACAAAATGTATAAAAATGAGACATTATTCAGGTAAATTGAACTCCTAACGAGTTTCTGGCATTACCGTCTCTCCTATCCATAGAGTATTACAAGGTATCACAGTAATATATTTAAAAGAAACACCAAACAATCACGTGGGACAGTACATCAAATAGAATAAATAATGAATCAAAGATTTTATTATTCATATCAAATCTGTTTGGTGAAAAAAATATGAAAATATATGAAGTTTTTTTTCCTTATTTTCACATGTGCAGTGATACAAAAAGAGCCATAAAAACACTTGTGACTGCTCGCACCCAACGCGTTTTGAACAGCAGTTCTTTATCAAGACTGATCATAAATTCATATATCGAATATGATTCAATAAATAAGTCAGGAGTCTTTCATATAATTTCTGCCTTTTGGTTGTTTGGTGTCCAGTGTAAGAATCCTGAATGTCTTTGAGGTTTTTTCCTTTTTACCAATTTCCTCTTTTATTTGGGCTTTTAACCTTTCAAATACCGAAAATCAGACTGGCTGCACTGCCATCATGTTCATGTACAAAGTGTCTTAACGCTCTGGACTACGCTCTATTCTTCCTGCTATTAATGTTCTGGACATGTTCCGCTATACTTTTCTTTTTTAAGCTTTCTATTGGTTCACCCAACATTTTTCATATCGCAAATCTTACATTCGATACAATAAATGACAGGATCAGAATCATGATTGCTTGATAAAAACAACGATCACATCAAGCGATAATTTGTGTCTAACACACATTACAGTTAGATTTAAAAAAAAAAAAAAAACCTTTTTGATGATAACCCCATAGTGTCTTTTCATTGATGGTTATACATTCTGGGTGACAGCGCATTGTGCAAAGGCCTGGTATAAAATTCAAAACAATAGTCTTGATTTCCTTAAGCTGCCGGCAATACCCAGTACTGAAAGTCACCATGTTGCTTTTATCTGAAAAATTCATGTATGTTTTACCTATCTCTCCTTCGTTCTCATTGTGCCTTCTGCATGTAATACTGCAATCATTGTTTTCTTTAGTCTAACCTTAGTACTGCACATTCAGGAGTAGCGAGTGCCTTCATAGATGGCTGATCAACTCCTCCCATCAGTCTGATAAGTGCCCAGAATGTCTTTTTCAGGTGGATACCCTTTCGAACCCGCCTGAAAAAGCGCTCAGCGAAACGTTGAAAATAATGAACAGAACTACTTGCTATTCACTTGTTCCATCTTTTTAAACTTTTGTTTAAACTATTTAAGGCTTTTAACGCTATAAGAAGTGACCAGACCATTCTTCAAACAGCTTTCACTTGGAAGCCGCCATGTATTTATTTATTATTTTATTATGCTTTGATAATCATCACTGTCCTCACAATCTACATTCCCTATCAGTATGTCTTTGGAATGTGGGAGGAAACCGGAGAACCCAGAGGAAACCCACGCAACAACATGGGGGGAGAGAGAACATACAGATTTGAACCCAGGACACCAGCGCTGCAGTGCTAACCACTGAGTCGCCAGGCTGCCCACTAATGCCCATTGCTGCTACTAGTTTATGTGTAATATTAAAGAAAAAGAAAACAAGATGCTGATACCAAAGATGCTGCAAAAATGACCAAAATGATGACAAAAGAAAATTCTGTAAAAACACACTATAAGATGCTGGGTGCACATGCCCTAAGTGTAAATGCATCTGCACATTTAGCATACAGAATACTCTTCTGGAGTTCTGGGGCCCGTATTGCAGTCCCTTGCCCTTTTACTCAGTCCTTGGTCCCAGGGCAACAGACCTCTCCTGTCTGGGGGGTCTGGCAGTGCCCCGCCTCACAAACACGTCTGCCCTGGCTAGAGTCCCAAACAGTTCTGACTGGGGACAGCAGCTTCCTTTCCCCTCTTGCTGCGCTGGCCCATCCCACATTTTAACTATATCTGGCACTAATTCTAACACATTTTAAAGGGAACATCACATAACAGTATTACATCACATAAAACATACAGATACAGTTGTGGCCAAAAGTATTGACACCCCTGCAATTCTGTCAGATAATACTCAGTTTCTTCCTGAAAATGATTGCAAACACCAATTCTTTGGTATTATTATCTTCATTTAGTTTGTCTTAAATGAAAAAAACACAAAAGAGAATGAAGCAAAAAGCAAAACATTGATCATTTCACACAAAACTCTAAAAATGGGCCAGACAAAAGTAATGGCACCCTCAGCCTAATACTTGGTTGCACAACCCTTAGCCAAAATAACTGCGACCAACCGCTTCCGGTAACCATCAATGAGTTTCTTACAGTGCTCTGCTGGAATTTTAGACCATTCTTCTTTGGCAAACTGCTCCAGGTCCCTGATATTTGAAGGGTGCCTTCATCAAACTGCCATTTTTAGATCTCTCCACAGGAGTTCTATGGGATTCAGGTCTGGACTCATTGCTGGCCACCTTAGAAGTCTCCAGTGCTTTCTCTCAAACCATTTTCTAGTGCTTTTTGAAGTGTGTTTTGGGTCATTGTCCTGCTGGAAGACCCATGACCTCTGAGGGAGACCCAGCTTTCTCACACTGGGCCCTACATTATGCTGCAAAATTTGTTGGTAGTCTTCAGACTTCATCATGCCATGCACACGGTCAAGCAGTCCAGTGCCAGGGCAGCAAAGCAACCCCAAAACATCAGGGAACCTCCACCATGTTTGACTGTAGGGACCGTGTTCTTTTCTTTGAATGCCTCTTTTTTTCTCCTGTAAACTCTATGTTGATGCCTTTGCCCAAAAAGCTCTACTTTTGTCTCATCTGACCAGAGAACATTCTTCCAAAACGTTTTAGGCTTTTTCAGGTAAGTTTTGGCAAACTCCAGCCTAGCTTTTTTATGTCTCGGGGTAAGAAGTGGGGTCTTCCTGGGTCTCCTACCATACAGTCCCTTTTCATTCAGACGCCGACGGATAGTACGGGTTGACACTGTTGTACCCTCGGACTGCAGGGCAGCTTGAACTTGTTTGGATGTTAGTCGAGGTTCTTTATCCAACATCCGCACAATCTTGCGTTGAAATCTCTTGTCAATTTTTCTTTTCCGTCCACATCTAGGGAGGTTAGCCACAGTGCCATGGGCTTTAAACTTCTTGATGACACTGCGCACGGTAGACACAGGAACATTCAGGTCTTTGGAGATGGACTTGTAGCCTTGAGATTGCTCATGCTTCCTCACAATTTGGTTTCTCAAGTCCTCAGACAGGTCTTTGGTCTTCTTTCTTTTCTCCATGCTCAATGTGGTACACACAAGGACACAGGACAGAGGTTGAGTCAACTTTATTCCATGTCAACTGGCTGCAAGTGTGATTTAGTTATTGCCAACACCTGTTAGGTGCCACAGGTAAGTTACAGGTGCTGTTAATTACACAAATTAGAGAAGCATCACATGATTTTTTCGAACAGTGCCAATACTTTTGTCCACCCTCTTTTTTATGTTTGGTGTGGAATTATATCCAATTTGGCTTTAGGGCAATTCTTTTTGTGTTTTTTCATTTAAGACAAATTAAATGAAGATAATAATACCAAAGAATTTGTGTTTGCAATCATTTTCAGGAAGAAACTGAGTATTATCTGACAGAATTGCAGGAGTGTCAATACTTTTGGCCACAACTGTACACGCTATACATACATGAAGTGCACAGGAGGTCACATGGAAGGAGGAGATGGCGCGACTTAGAGGACCTTCCACCTCCTTACAACTGAGCTGTACACACACCTCAGCCTCAGATTGGGTGGTAGAGCTGTCACTCACAATCCTGACAGATCAGCCATCCCTCTCTTCCATAGGGCGGCAGAGCTATAATTTACATCGTTCTTAGGACCCCATGAGTGGTGGAATCGTGAAACTTACCATGTGTGAAACATGAATTCAATGTAAATAAGGGTATACGTGGTCTCCATTTCTTTTTAGCTGGACAATATATATAGCTTCCCATAGCTGGGTGTCAACAGTCAGTCCCCGATCCTGTTCAGCCCTTATTCACATTGAGGAAATTTTTGACACATAGTAAGGTATTAACCCCTTAAGCCCCAAGGGTGGTTTGCACATTCATGACCGGGCCAATTTTTACAATTCTGACCACTGTCCCTTTATGACGTTATAACTCTGAAACGCTTTCATGGATCCCGGTGATTCTGACAATGTTTTCTCGTGACATATTGTACTTCATGGTAGTGGTAAAATTTCATTCATATAACTTGCGTTTATTTGTGAAAAAAACGGAAATTTGGCGAAAATGTTGAAAATTTCGCAATTTTCCAAATTTGAATTTTTATGCCCTTAAATCACAGAGATACGGCACACAAAAAACTTAATAACTAACATTTCCCACATGTTTACTGTACATCAGCACAATTTTGGAACCAAAATATTTTTTTGTTAGGAAGTTATAAGGGTTAAAAATTGACCAGCAATTTCTCATTTTTGCAACACCATTTTATTTTTACAGACCACATCACATTTGAAGCCACTTTGAGGGGTCTATATGATAGAAAATACCCAACAGTGACACCATTCTAAAAACTGCACCCCTTAAGGTGCTCAAAACCACATTCAAGAAGTTTATTAACCCTTTAGGCGCGTCACAGGAATTTTTTGAATATTTAAAAAAAAATGAACATTTAACTTTTTTTCACAAAAAAATACTTCAGGTTCAATTTTTTTTATTTTACCAAGGGTAACAGGAGAAATTGGACTGGAAAAGTTATTGTGCAATTTGTCCTGAGTACGCTGATACCTGATATGTGGGGGGAACCACTGTTTCGGCGCATGGCAGACCTCAGAAGGGAAGGAGCGCCGTTTGACTTTTTCGATGCAAAATTGTCTGGAATTCAGATCGGACGCCATGTTGCATTTGGAGAGCCCCTGATGTACCTAAACAGTGGAAACCCCCCACAAGTGACCCCATTTTGGAAACTAGACCCCCAAGGAACTTATCTAGATATGTGGTGAGAACTTTGAACCCACAAGGGCTTCACAGAAGTTTATAACGTACAGTGGTACAATTAAAAAATCATATTTTTTCCACAAAAATGATCTTTCAGCCCCAATTTTTAATTTTCCAAGGGTAACAGGACCCTAAAAGATATTGTGCAATTTGTCCTGAGTACGCTGATACCTGATATGTGGGGGAACCACTGTTTCGGCGCATGGCAGACCTCAGAAGGGAAGGAGCGCCGTTTGACTTTTTCAATGCAAAATTGTCTGGAATTCAGATCGGACGCCATGTTGCGTTTGGAGAGCCCCTGATGTACCTAAACAGTGGAAACCCCCCACAAGTGACCCCATTTTGGAAACTAGACCCCCCAAGGAACTTATCTAGATATGTGGTGAGAACTTTGAACCCACAAGGGCTTCACAGAAGTTTATAACGTACAGCGGTACAATTAAAAAATCATATTTTTTCCACAAAAATGATCTTTTCACCCCCAATTTTTAATTTTCCAAGGGTAACAGGACCCTAAAAGATATTGTGCAATTTGTCCTGAGTGCGCTGATACCCCATATGTGGGTGTAAATGACTATTTGGGTGCATGGCAGAGCTCGGAAGGGAAGCAGCGCCATTTGACGTTTTTGGCTAGAATTGAGATCGGACACCATGTCGCGATTGGAAAACCCCTGATGTACCAAAACAGTGGAAACCCCCCCACAAATGACACCATTTTGGAAGCTAGACCCCCAAGGAACTTATCTAGATGTGTGGTGAGAACTTTGAACCCCCAAGGGCTTCACAGAAGTTTATAACATACAGCCGTACAATTAAAAAATCATATTTTTTCCACAAAAATGATCTTTTCACCCTCAATTCTTATTTTTCCAAGGGTAACAGGACCTAAAAGATATTGTGCAATTTGTCCTGAGTGCGCTGATACCCCACATGTGGGGGTAAACCACTATTTGGGCGCATGGCAGAGCTCGGAAGGGAAGTAGCGCCATTTGACATTTTTTACTGGAATTGGGATCGGACACCATGTCGCGTTTGGAAAGCCCCTGATGTACCAAAACAGTAGAAACCTCCCACAAATGACACCATTTTGGAAACTAGACCCCCCCAAGGAACCTATCTAGATGTGTGGTGAGCACTTTGAACCCCTCAGTGCTTCACAGAAGTTTATAATGCCCGGGCGTGAAAAATCTAGATGTGTGGTGAGCACTTTGAACCCCCAAGGGCTTCACAGAAGTTTATAATGCCCAGGCATGAAAATAAAAAAATTGTATTTTTTCCACAAACATGATGAATTAGTCTCCATTTTTTTTATTTTCCCAAGGGTAACAGGAGAAATTGGACCCCAAAAGTTGTTGTCCAATTTGTCCTGAGTACCCTGATACATCATCTGTGGGAGAAAACTACTGTATGGGCACACGTCGGGACTCGGAAGGGAAGTAGTGACGTTTTGGAATGTAGACTTTGATGGATTGGTCTGCGGGTGTCATGTGCGTTTGGAGAGCCCCTGATGTACCTAAACTATTGAAACTCCCCACAAGTGACCCCATTTTGGAAACTAGACACCCCACGGAACTTATCTAGATGTGTGGTGAGCACTTTGAACCCCCAAGTGCTTTATAGAAGCTTATAACGCCTGGGCGAGAAAATAAAAAATCATTTTTTTCCACAAAAATGATAATTTTGCCCTCAATTTTTTTATTTTCCTAAGGGTAACATGAGAAATTGGTCCCCAAAAATTGTTTTGCAATTTGTCCTGAGTATGCTGATACCTTATATGTGGGGGTAAAACACTGTTTGGGCGTATGGCAGAGCTTGGAAGGGAAGGAGCACCATTTGACTTTTTCAACGCAGAATTGGCTGGAATTGAGATCAGACGCCATGTTGCATTTGGAGAGCCCCTGATGTGCCCAAACAGTGGAAACCCCAATTCTAACTCCAACCCTAACCCCAAAAAACCCCTAACCCTAATCTTAGCCCTAACCCTAGCCCTAACCCTAACCCTAGCCCTAACCCTAACACTAGCCCTAACCCTAGCCCTGGCCCTAACCCTAGCCCTAACCCTAACCCTAATGGGAAAATGGAAATAAGTACATTTTTTTAATTTTATTATTTTTCCCTAACTAAGGGGGTGATAACGGGGGGTTTGATTTACTATTTATGGCGGTTTTTATGTTTGGCAGCTGTCACACGCTAAAAGACGCTTTTTATTTTAAAAATAGTTTTTGCATCACCACATATTGAGAGCTAAAATTTTTCCGTATTTTGACCAGCCGAGTCATGTTAGGTCTTATTCTTTGCGGGATGAGTTGACGTTTTTATTGGTACCATTTTCGGGCACGTGACATTTTTTGATCGCTTTTTATTCCGATTTATGGGACGCAGAATGAACAAAAACCAGCGTTTCATGAATTTCTTTTGGGGGGGTACGTTTACACTGTTCCGCGTGCGGTAAAATTGATAAAGCGGTTTTATTCTTCAGGTCAGTACGGTTACAGCGATACCTCATTTAAGTTTTTTTTATGTTTTGGCGGTTTTATGCAATGAAAACTATTTTATATAAAAAATAATTATTTTTGCATCGCTTTATTCTGCGAGCTATAACTTTTTTATTTTTTTGCGGATGACTCTGTATGGCAGCTCGTTTTTTGCGGGACAAGCTGACGTTTTCAGCGGTACCATGGATATTTATATGCGTCTTTTCGATCGCGCGTTATTGCACTTTTTGCTCGGTGGTATGATAATAAATCATTATTTTTTGATTCGTTTTTTATTTTTATTTTTTAAGGAGTTCGTTAAAGGGGTTAACTAATGGGACAGTTTTATAGGGCGGGTCGTTATGGACGCGGCGATACCAAATATGTGTACTATTATTGTTTTGTTTTTTTATTTTCAAAAAATGAATTTATTGGGGAATATTTTTTTTTTTTTACTAATTTATTTGGCGATTTTTTTAAAATTATTTTTACACTTTTTTTTTTTTTTTACTTGATTACATTGTCCCAGTTGGGACATCACTGTCCTGTGACAGATCGCTGATCTGTCACATCACAGATCACTGTGACAGATCAGCGATCTGTCACAGGCATAGACGCAGACTTCCTCATGCCTGCGCTTTGCAGGCACTGAGGAAGCCAGCTCCCTACAGGCCCCCCGAAGGTCCCCATCGCCAACTTGGATGCAGGGGCCTGTAGGGAAAGAGCCCCCCGCAGCACCGCTGCACATTGCGCTGCTGTGGGGGGCTTAGGGAAGCACGGAGGGAGCCCCCTCCCTGCCGATGCTTCCCTTTAACCCCCGGTACACAGCGATCGTGTTTGATCACAGTGTACAAGGGGTTAACGTGTCAGGGGCGGTCACACATTGTGCCGGGTGTCAGCTGTGATAATCAGCTGACACCCGGCCGCGATCAGCGGCACTCACCACGTGGGCGCCGCTGATCGCTATGACGTACTATCCCGTCCCTGGGAATTAAGTCCCAGGGCACATGGACGGGATGGTACGTCATATGGCAGAAAGGGGTTAATACTAGAGGTTAGCACCATCCTGATTGGGTACATCTTGACGCAGATGGGACGACTTTTGTGCTTTTTGATCAAAAACAGTGTTTACTAAGTACTCTAAGTTATTTATATGCACTGTTGCTTTTTAGTTACTTAAAGCGGGGTATATGTTCATTTTGTTTCTATCTGTTTAATGGCCAGTGTGAACATGCTCCTTTACGTTCCATCCTTACCAAGTTATAAACCAGTTTGTTTCCTTTGGTTCAGTTACTCTACAAGTTTACTTCTTAGGCCTGTTTCACACTTCAGTTTTTTGTGTCAGTTAAAATCCGCCAAAAAGGCGGAAAAGCGGATCCGTTCCTAACTGATGAAGTATTGAAGTATTTTAAAGGAACCGCTGCCAGAGAGAGAGAGAGAGATTTTTTTTTCTCCGTGTGCCAGAAATGATTTCAGGGTTAAATTTCCTCCTGACTTCATTCCTCCGGGCATGCGCTCTATAAAAATACGGATCCTGCAGTACAAAAAACGTTACATGGTCCGTCCAGGCATCTTGGTGGGCGCAAAAAATTGACGGATCCAACGGATGGCCATCCGTCAAGATCCGCCAGTAATGCAAGTCAATGGGGAAAAAACCGGATCCGCCAAAAAAAATGGCGGATCCGTTTTTTTTTGCAAAAACGGCGGATTTTGACTGATGGTCAAAAACGGAAGTGTGAAACAGGCCTTAGTTTGTTTCACTTATTGTTTGGAGCCCTCGAGATTTCATCACAGCTCAGGTAAAGGTATAAGTGCTGGCACAGAGTGAGAAAGAAGCATCAGCCGTCAGTGATGCACCAGGGACGACCTGTGTACATCTTAACCCTACATTACTTCTCGTTCTCGTCTTACATTATTACGATGTGATTGTGTTACATTATTTTACTCCATCCTGTACAATATTACAGAAGGTAACTGACTACATTATATTATCCGGTAGCCGCCATGTTACGTATTATACATGTTTATTACAGTCTTCTAGGATTTTTCACATCCTTGGAATTAAATATTTCTTCTGAATTATGACGGTAAGGGCGCAGTCAGACGGCCGTATAAAGCGGACCAAGATCGGAACACAGTGCACGGACTGGCCGGCAGCTCTCCCCGAGTGTGACAACTTCATCTATTTCAAACGCAAAAGCCAAGAAAAGACAGGCTATACAAAGTGGGATCACCAGACATAGTAGAATAAAACACTTTCTTGGAATTAAATATTTCTTAATTATGACGGTAAGGGCACAGTCAGACGGCCATATAAATCTGACCAAGATTGGAAGAACAGTGTGAAGACTGGACGGCAGCTTTCCTGACCCGAGCGTGACAACTTCATGTGTTTCTATGAAAATACAAAGCTGCACTCTGGATTGTTTAGAATGGTTTATCTAGAAAATTGGAACTGCATTGCTGCCATAGAACATTGGTTAAGTGCTACATTCTGTACATGTGGAATTTTGAAAAACTGGAAATGCAATATTGCTATAGAAAAATGTACAGTAAAATAAGGCAGGCATTGATGTTGCAGTTGGTCTCATATACATTGGCCAATTTATGTGCTAAGTACCTTCTTTTTACTGTAAATTTTCCTATACCAATATTGCATTTCCAATTTTCCAAAGTTCCACATGTACATAATATAGCACTTAACCAATGTTCTATGGCAGCAATGCAGTTCCTATTTTCTAGATTTACCATTCTAAACAATCCAGAGTGCAGCTTTGTATTTTCATGTATTTCTCTGTAACGCTTGAGTCGGGAAAGACGCCGGCCAGTCTTCACACTGCGTTCTGTTCTCAGTCCGATTTATATGGCCGTCTACCTGCACCCTAAGAAGAAATGTTATGACATACTTCACCAGTTAAGTGCTGGCCTATCATTTATTCATGGCCAAGATGTTATTATTTTCATTGCTACATTTGACCAATATTTATTTTTTAATAGCTTTATAAGGGTGCGTGAGTTGTAGAAAGGTCATTTTGGGGAAAAGGGAGAATTGAAAAAAAACTCTGATATTTACCATTGTTTTGCATTTATTTTACAGTTTACATATGTAGCACAAAGATTTATCATCTATCCACACTGACCTCTGCGTCTCACACTGATCAACTGAACATGATATAGCATAGCCAATCAGGAGTGACTATCATAGCCTGTGTAAAAGCATAGGAAGGGAATGCAGCAGATATTTTGTAGTGAATTTGGAAAGTGAGTGGACATCACAGCTGACCAATAGCAATAAGAGGAGATAACTTTAAAAACCTGAATGAACATTTCAAATAGCGTGTGTGACAACACTAGATGGCATATGAATAGATAGCTTTAATGTAGATAGAAATAGCTGATATTTAAGGTGTCTTTTGTAAAAAAAAAATTGTGCTCTCTTTATTTGGCAGCAAAAGCAATACTTTAAAATTACAAGACTTGAATTTTTCTTTATAAGTGCAGGTCCACCTTCTAGTGGTGATTCAACATATTGCATATACAGTATATATTGATTGAATGCGACTAATTTTGCACTAAAAACAATTTAATGGTATGAAATATAGCCATAATATTATTTTTGATAATCAAAACTGCAGTTATAGAATTTTTGTGATTCATCTATATGTACTAATTAAATGTGATTAATGTGTCCTGGCACTTAGCACTTTTGTTAATATGTTATATATCTAACCATCATTTTTGGTATCTTTTTGGAAATCAAGCAAAAATGTATAATAATTTTAGGATTGCCTGCCCTATTAATTTCAATATCAGGATTCTATAACAAAGGCTCCTTTTTCGTACCATTTCTTATTCCTGTAATTTTACCATTTTATACATGAATTAATAAATCTCAATATTTGAATACAATTTCTTTTTGTCACTTCAATTTATTTTTGTTCCTAAGAAATTGAATAGGATATACAAAAATAACAGTATTTAGTTTGGGTAAAAGAAGTGCTGCCCGTATTTAATGGGTATTTGTTACATATAAGGACCCTTTTGTTATAATTTGATCCTACACTTACTAGGTCCTGTGAATAAATCATTTTGTGTGAGGTTAGTCCCATCATGATGATGTCGCAGGACCTAGTAAGTGCTAAAGAATCTGAAGGACAGCGGGCCAAGGATGCCAGGAGCAAAAGTAACGTCAGGCTGTGACAGAGGACTAGACACCAGAACAGGGCAGCGCAAATCGAATTGCTTATGTCAACTATGAATTCATACAGGTGTTGAATATGGACATTACAGGAAAGAAAACCAAGACCATCAATGAGTTCCATTAACCAGACCACAACAGAAGGCTTTAGACTTAAAGGAGTCTCAGATGTTCCTGAACTACAAGTTTTCCTCTTCCTTCTGATTCTTCTCATCTATCTCATCTCTTTTATTGGAAACCTGACAATTATACTACTGGTCTGCTTTGATCCCCACCTTCACACACCCATGTACTTCTTCCTCTCCAACTTGTCCGTGATCAATATATCCAGCTCCACTACAACGCTACATAATGTTTTTGTCGCCTTCATAACACAAAACCACATGGTTTCCAACTTTGCCTGTATGAGCCAGGCATATATTTTCTGTTCATTAACCAGTAACGAGCTCTCAATTTTGGCTGCCATGAGTTTTGATCACTATGTAGCCATCTGTAGGCCTCTACATTACCACGCGGTAATGAGTCCGAGACTCTGTGGTCTGCTGGCATCAACCAGTTGGGGGTTGGGGTTCATAGAAATGGTTCCTACTGTTGTGTTCATTTCAAGGTTCACTTGTTACATTTCCAAGGAAATTGGTCATTATTTTTGTGACGTTTTGCCCATCCGCGACATCACGTGTAGTGACACGTCTACTTTGGACCTTTACATTCTTATTATGGGCATTGCAAACATTTTTATATTACTCTTCCTGACTATAACTTCCTATGTTTTTATCATCGCATGCATTTTAAGAATAAGCTCGAGTGCCGGCAGACGTAAAGCTTTCTACACATGTTCCTCGCACATCACGGTGGTTGTGATCTTCTACTCTTCGATCGTCTTACAATATATTGTAACAGTTTCTGGGAAGAACATGGGTTCCAACTTAATCTTCTCTCTGTTTAACACGGCCATTGCCTCCATGATTAACCCACTGATCTACAGCTTAAAAAATAAAGACGTAAAATCAGCCCTACAACGAAAGTTGAAAATCTGTGAAAGAAAATAAATAGTACATGTAGAAATTTTATTTAAGCTTTTTGAATATTATGGTCAAAATGATGACGTTGGATCGTTCTATCAGGTCATCATAAAATAATATTAATGAGATTTTGTTATGAAGACGGTTGATTTTAGTAGGATGACGAATCACATTATGAGTCTTTATTTTTGCTGGCATAAGTCCAGTCATATGAAGGTTTTATCATGTGAAAAATAGCTCCTGCCTGAGGTTAAGTGTTAGAGAGGAGTCAATTTGCCGAAATTTAAATTAGGCAGACTTGCTCAAATTCAGCTGGAAAATTTAAAATCAAATTATGTGATGGTAATCAAGTGTCTCAACTTTCTGAAAAAAAATGTTTTTGATGCTGAGGTTTCCTGACTCCTAGGGTTAAAAACAGAAAGATTTGAAACTCACATCTCCTCTTACCTGTCAATATCACAGATACTCATTAATTATAGTAATATATGGGTAAGGACATGTAAGGGGGTAAGATATTATGTCTTTCATGCCTCTCTTCCCTCTGATTGTCTTCCAGTTCTTAATGTTTACGGAAGTGTATTTATGATAATTGCCTGCGAGTACTGCTACATTTGTAATTATGTATTAGCGCTCTTTGCTTATCGTATTGCCATTTGAATGTGTTACCATTCTATAGAAAAAACTGTATATATTGACTTGTGTTCCTGTATGATAATATTGCTTATATATTATGTGTTCTTTCTGTATGTACAGTCAGGAAAACTTAGTGCATCCTTCTTGGGACAGTAGAGGAGGGCACACTTAGTACTTAGTTCCCCTATAGACCAGGTAGTTGTAATTATGCTGCGGGCCACTAGATGGTGGCATATTAGTGCGTCCTGATAGAAGGTTCATAGAGGGTTAATTGCTGCTGAGAGTTAAGGATAGTGATGAAGAGTGGTTTAGTCAGATGGGACCAGGGCACCCAAGTGTTCACATGGGCTATAGGCCTGGGCAGCTTGGCAGTCACATAACGTTAAATCGTTATAGCCCACGTTACCCATGGCCACTGCAGTTCTTAGCAGTGGGTCAGAACACAGAAAGGAAGATGTGGCATCTTATCGCCTGGACCAATGTTTTTAGGGCAGAAGTTGGCTGGACTAAGGAGATGAAAGGAGTTGGAGCTTCGATGAGTTCGGGACAGACGGGCCAGATGCTTCACCGGGGGTCACCAAACGTAGTGATTGATGAATTCATGTCTGGGGTGAAACAGGCTGAGGGAAATGTCATTATAGTGAGGTCAGGCCAGTAAGGAACTGGGAAGCAATCTAGTACGGTCTGGTCCAGTCATGTACTGCACAGAAGTGACAACAAGCAAGGGAAAGATCAGGAAGCAAGCAAATGTTATAATGTGCCCACTGTGGATGTAACGTGCGAAATTCTAAGTAAAGCAAGTGTTCAAGTTGACTCCGACTGTGTCTCCATTGATGGGGGTCACCTAGAAGAGGGACCGTTATGGCATGGGAAGTGCCCGGGTGAAGATGAATCTGGAGATGCTGGTATGCTGAGGAGCATAGTATTGTTTCATGTAGGGGAAGGACAGGACACAGCTGCCACTTGAATACAGGTCACGACTACAGTCCTGTCCCTCCCTTATAGGCAAAAAACAAAAATGAGGAAAATATGGGAACAAAAATATAAATATGGAGGTGCTACATCAGGTAGTGTGCATAAATTGAAAAAGGAAAAGGCTACCTGTATAAACGTGCACACTACAGTGTGTAAAAAGCGTATACATTTATTACACAAGAAAACAAGCAAAAAATATAAAAACATTTAAAAATATATACAGAGGGTTTCCAGACCTGAAAACCAGAAATTTTTTTTTATATATGATCTGATATATGACAGCATCCTAATGTAGCACAATACTGATATAATGAAGAAATATCTATCAAATTAATACAAATACCCATGGGTAATGAAGTAGAAAATACTAAGCAGAGCTCCAAGTCATGGAAGGAAGGTTTACCTCTGGACAATGTAAATGCGAAGATGAAAGGCCAAGATAGTTTAAGGGTTTACAGAGACTGTTTTATGCCCTAAACACGTCCCGGTTAAAAGTTGGTAAATGCTGAATGTACCTATTGTTATGTACCTGAATGCTGCTATTTGCATATTGTACATAGGGAAAGTGTAGTGATTAGTTTAGCCCACTAGAGGGGGCACATTAGCACCAAATAGTAATAAGATAGGAACTAGTTAAATCAGGAGGGGCCAACTGGGGTAAGGCAGAGAATTTCCTGCATTTTAGTCAGCAGGGCCTGAGAGCCCGGACAGGACAGTTGGCAACGAAACATTCAGCAAGAAGCCCAGTCGTCCAGAGCCTATGGGCCAAAGGTCACAGGAGCAAGGGGATGCAGGACAGCTCCAATATGTGGCAGACAACTACATGGGCTGATGCCCTTTTGTCTGGGGTGAAACGGACAGGGGAACTCCTGAAGATAGTTAGGCTGGCCAGAAGGAATGCTGTGGTATCAGATGAGTCGGTATGACCCTGGGGCATTCTTGAAGAAATGAGGGAAAGCACAGGGAAAGAAAAGAATGCACTCTGTGATGATCACAGTGACTGAACTGGACTTACTAAGAATGGAACCAAGTAAAATCGTTTGTTTTAAGTTGGAACTGGACTGTCTCCCTTTGTTTGAAACTGTCAGAAGGAAATCCTCTGCACATCAGAGAGGACCCTGATGGATCAGAAAGCAGGAAGAAAGGTATGCTACAAAGAGAAATTGTGTGTATGTGGTGGGAGACAAAGGCATGATTGAGCAACCATTGTCAGCCACGACTACCGCCCTGGCTGCCCTCACAATACTATGGGGGTGAAGCCTATACATCAGAGGCTTCCATTTTAAAACAAGGAGTCAATGTATAAAGAGGCATCCAAAAAAGAAAAACACAGCCAGGCTATGCAAGGAGGAAAGTGGGCATAGGAATGGAGAAGGGCTGTATAGGGAAATAAGATAAATTCATGTGAACTGTGTGCATAATTAGTGTGCAACTGGTAGCAGCCAGAAAGAGATGCCTACATGGAGAGGTGGTAGATCATTCATAGGTAGGAAAGATTCCAAGGCCACGGGAGATAAAGAGGGTAGGGGCGGAGATGGAAAAGCCGCCCAGAAGGTCTGAGAGCCGACCCCACGCGTATCGCCTTGGAGCTGTGCCTAGTATTTTCTACTTCACTACCCACGGGTATGTGTAATATTTTTGATTGATATTTCTTAAACAATGTTTTTATTAGAGTTTTCAAAAAAAAACAGAAATATAAAACATACATTCATATAGTGTGAATCATTTCCATATGGCATTTGAACATTGTATATCAAAGCTATACAATATAATACAATTTTCTTTCATGTATCAAAGACATGGACACTAGAGATGAATGTGAACAACAATAAACAAATCGAACCAATAGGCAAGTGCATAAGCACCGGCGGGCATCTGGAAATATGAAGTTTTGAGTATGATGTGAGTAAGGAAAAGGGAGAAGGGAGAAAAAGGGTTCAAGATATGAATACAATTCCTATTTTATATTTAAGTTCAATCCATTTATTCCATCTATCTCCAAATAATTTTATTGATAGATTATTAATATAATGAATTTTTTAATATGTATAATGTTTATCGACCAACATAATCAATGTAACAACATCAGGTGGTTGCTTGTTGTTCCAACCTTTCGCTATTAGATACACAGCAGACATGAGGATATGAGCGACCAAAAATTTTTCTTTTTTAAACCTGTAGATTCCAATGAGTAACAAGGCTAGAGCTGGGTGTGAGTGAAAATACCAATTACATATAATCGAGATTAATTGAAAAACCTTGAGCCAATATACCTTTAGAATAGGGCATCCCCAGAACACATGAAGCAAGTCAGCTTGTGATCCACATCCGCGCCAACATAGACCAGACCCCCCTCCTCCAAAGTGTCTGAGTCTATTTGGAGTGAGATAGTATCTATGGACCAGCTTATAATCAGTCTTAAGAATATTCATACATTTTGTGGCTTTTGCCGCTATTTTGAATGATGTTGTCCATTGGGGAATTTGTATTGTTTCTGTAAAGTGGTTTCCCACTTCTCAAAGCATCCTTTATTGGAAAAGGTGTATTTATTAGTTAGAGTAGTGTATAAGGGTTTTAAGGAACTCTTGTGGCTGGGAGGTGTTAATTAAAAAATTGTAAATAGTATGATTAATCATGACCACTCCACAGAAGTTTTTCTTATACCTGTCATACTCCTCTTTGAGCAGGAGATATGTCATGTATTCAGTATTGGGGACTCCATACTTGGTTTTAACCAGTTCAAAAGGTATGACTCTATTGTTATCAAGTAAATCATCAACAAACATAATGGAGAATTTTGTCCAGCTGTCAAACAATGGTCTCAAAGAGATTCTGACAGGCGACAAAAAAGGAATTCTCAACTTTTTAGTCGAATGAGTGTAAGCATTAAATTTCCTCCTGCACATGTGTGACCAGCAAATCATAGAAGCTCTAAGTATTGGGTTCTCTATATTTGTAATCTCTTTCCTGTGCAGGAGAAAATAAGATATGTATAGTAGTGGCTCTTTGTTAGGCATCAGATTTCTCTCCATTTCTGGCCACCCCAACTCGGTCTGTCCTGTAGACCACATTTTTGTTAGCTCAGCCATAGTAGCAAAATAGTATGCCTCTAGGTCTGGGAGGGCTATCCCACCATTTTCTTTGGATTTGAGCAGAGTATGTTTCCTCACCCTAGATTTTTGGTTGTTCCAAATATATTTGTTCATTTGAAAGGTGAGTTTCTGTATGGACTGCATTGAGAGAGGTAAAGGTACATTTCTATAAAAGAACAATACCTTTGGGAGGCAGAACATTTTATACAGAACTATTCTACCCATCCAAGTGGCCGGGGTCTTTGTCTTTGACAGTTCTCCCAACTTGAGCTCAAGAGATTGCAAAAGACATTCAGTGTTCACCTTGCCCATGTGTGTGAGATTACCTGTGAGCCATATTCCGAGATATGGTATCTTAGTACAGTCCCAATTAAAAGGGTATCTTTCTCTTAGTTGCTGTTTAATGGGTGCTGGAATGAAAAGTGACAAAACATTAGTTTTCTTTATGTTAAGCTTATAATATGAGACTGATCCGAACAGATCAATGATGTCCCAAGTCTGTTTCAGAGAGGCAACAGGGTCTGTCAATGTGAGGATGATGTCATCCGCGTAAAGATTTATTTTGTGCTCTGTATCTCTCAACTGGATACCCCTTATCTTACCCGAGTCCCTTATCATTTGAGCCAAAGGCTCCAGGCTCAGAATGAAAATAATTGGGGACAGAGGGCAACCCTGTCTTGTCCCATTTGTTATAGAAAATTTTTCAGACATGGTACTATTGACCAGTACAGAGGCAGACGGCTGAGAGTAGAGTGCACGAATTCACTTTATCATCTCCCCCCCAAAGCCCATTTTCTCAAGTACTGCGAAGGCATAAGCCCAATTAACACGATCGAAAGCCTTCTCGGCATCAAGGGCTAAAAATAAACTAGGAATTTTTTTCCTATTGCATAAATGTAAATGGTGCAAAACGCTTCTGGATCTATCAGAAGTTTGTCTATGTTTTACAAAACCCACCTGGTCGGGGTGTATTAGGCAAGGAATAACATTTTGCACCCTCTCCGCTAGTATTTTTGCATAAATTTTGATATCTGCGTTTAAAAGGGATATGGGTCTATAGTTTTCAATTTTTGTGGAGTCTTTTTCTGGCTTAGGAATTACCACTATTGTGGCTCTTAGCATATCTGTGTTGCATACACCTCTTGACTTTATGAAATTTAGAGTGTTTGTTAAATGTGGGACAAGGTCTTTTTGAAATGTTTTGTAATATTCTATTGGGAAACCGTCAGGGCCTGGAGCTTTATTACTTTTCAAATTATTAATCACAAGAGAGACTTCACCCTCTGAGAAGGGTGTGTAAAGGAGTTCCCTCTGATCTGGAGATAGGGATCCTAGTTTTACATTATCTAGAAATTTTTTTATCATCTCCTCTGTAGGAGGTGGACTAGCCCCGTTTTCCCCTATGTTGTATAAATTAGAATAAAATTTCTCAAAGGCCATGGCTATTTCTTTTGGCTTTTCTATAGTTAGTGAATTCTGGGATATCTTTTTTATTAAATGCTTCTTATTTATAGGTTTAAATCTATTAGCCATACTTTTTGAAGCTTTATTATTGTTTATATAAAACCCTGCTCTGTTGAACAGAGTCTTTTTCTCGTAGATATTTATAAGAAGGTTTCTCAATTCCAGCCTAAGAGAATATAACTCGTTGTATTTGGTAAAGTTTTTAACTGCTTTAGCTAGGCCCTCTAGTTTTGTGATTTGTTCTAATAATGTTTTTTGTTTACGCTCTCTTTCTTTCTTTTGTCTTGAGGCCAATTGGATCAAGTGCCCCCTGATGACACATTTATGTGCCAACCATAGAGTCTCAGGTGTGATCTCCTGGGATTTGTTCTCTTGAAAGTAATGCATCAGAGTATTTCTTATTAATGTGATATTGTCTGAGGAATCTACAACAAATTTGCTGTATCTCCAGTTGTAATGTCTTTGGTCTAGTGAAGAGAATTTACTGACCCTGTGCACCTACTTTGGGACAATACAACTTCTACCTCAACCATAGAGGCATCCACTGCCACGATAAATGGTTTCTGGAAATCAGATTGGATTAAACAGGAGCGGACATGAAGCACTCTCAATTTACTAAAGGCTCGAATAGCATCCAGCGACCAAACTTTAATCCCTTTACATTCTATATGTACGTTACGTTACACCGATGCCTCTACCTTGTGCCAGTCATTACACTGGCTACCCATCCACTCCAGAATTCAGTATAAACTTATTACCCTCACCCACAAAGCCCTCCATGGCTCAGCACCACCCTACATCTCCTCCCTTGTTTCAGTATACCACCCTACCAGCACCCTCCGTTCTGCTGATGACCTGAGGTTAGCATCCTCAATAATCAGAACCTCCCACTCCCATCTCCAAGACTTTACACGTGCTGCGCCAATTCTTTGGAATGCACATCCCAGGTCAATACGATTAATCCCCAATCCCCACAATTTTAAGCGTGCCCTGAAAACGCATTTATTCAGACTGGCCTATCACCTCAACCAATTAACCAAATCAATCCCTGTGTGGCACAGCCAAAAGTTTTACCATAACCAGGTTCCCCGCATCATGTTCCCACATGATGCATGCATCCATTAGCCCTCTGTGTCTGTACTGTTACACACTTAACATTATGGCTGGTCCATACAATCAGGGCAACTGTTACCACCCACCTTTCGTGTCTACCTCTTTCCTCATAGACTAAGCTTGAGAGCAGGGCCCTCATTCCTCTTGGTATTTGTTATAATCTATGTGATTATTGTTATGCTGTAATGTCTATTGTCTGTACAAATCCCCTCTGAAATGTAAAGTGCTGCGGAATATGTCGGCGCTATAGAAATAAAATGTATTTTTATTATTATTATTATTACGTCATAGGTCGCATCTCCCTTTTCGATGCAGGATCCGACGCTGAGACCGCAATTTTCAGATACATGACAGCGGCCGGCAGAATTGCTATCCACCTGTGGCTGTTAACGTGTTAAATGCCACTGTAGTTCATCTAACTTGCTATCGCCGAAAGCACATCACTAGCTCTGCCCTTCTGCACCACTGTCACACGATCGCAGGGCACCGATACATTGGCATGAAGACCTGGAGTCTGCAGGAAACACCTGTGAAAAAAACAAAAATAAAAAAGTAAAAGAAATGGAGCTGTCTTTTAAATTGGTATACGCGGTGCAGCACATAAACGCATGTTCATAGGATTCTTAGTAAACACATTATACACAATGAGGTCAACTCTGACACATGGTAAGATGTGTAGAAAAGGGGGTCAGTGGGTGCCCTTGTCCGCTAGTGGAAGCCTCATTGACCAGGAATCATCCCACCGAACGCCCGCTCTTCTTTTTCCGTGGGTATAATACTACTCAGACAACACAGGGTGGGGGCAAAACAGTGTGGCAATACTTTATTGAACCACAAAACAGGCAAATAACACATAGAACAGTCTCAGCAAAATTCTCAAGATGGTCCATATTACAAAGTCTTACCTTTGCGCTGACTCCACGAGATAAGAGCAGCTGTGACTTCAGAGCTTCCAGGGCCGACTACCCCACCTGTAGCACACACAGAGAGGAGGTAATGACAAGCTTAGGAAGATGACAGTCCATTGAGGTACAAGGCCAGTTGACAGGAGGGTCACAAACTGGCTTCTCCGAGCATCTGTATGGAGCCAGGCGACTGGTAGGTCTGAATCATGGCTTTTCCAAATGTATTCACGGAGATCAGGTACCCTGTGGGTCCAAATCCTGACTACCCCAAATGTATCCATGATTTAGTGATGGTCAATGGAGCAGATCTGTATTCTTTCAGCCGGGGCCTTGGTCCCCTTTGCTGGCATCCTGTAGAATGACAAATCTGTGTCCCTCATGATGGAGCCATGATGTCTTGGCTGCTGACTTGTAAAGAGTCTCTGGTTCTTTGGATGTTTGGATGTCTGGATGTCTTGGCTTAATCATGTTACAGAGGGGAATATTCTCTTTATATAGTCAACAACTGTACTACAAACCAGCATCCAGAGGTAAAGGAGAAGAATGTAGATGAGATTAACTCGTATTGTTTAATTGTTTAATCTGTTTGCATAATTTATCCTCCTCTATTTTGCAAGTCAACAAACTGGCTGGTTTGGTCAATGTGTAATCAACATATTGGCAATCATCATTGTTCAATGACCCTGTATCACTGTATTGCAAAGATAGTGGACATTAAGTTGTAAGAGCTGATATAAGATGCAAAACATTAGCCATTCAATTATTTTGAAATATCAATTTAACCTAAAAGAAGAGTCAACATTTTAGACTTTTGACCAACAAGAAAGAAAAAACATAAATTCAAAGTCAACATATAGGTAACAGGCTATTCCTCCTGGCTTACTGAAAACAGACGTCTAGATAAATAAGATTACATGCTGTGTCGTGACAAAATTTTTTAATATTAGACAGCGTAGGACCATCCCAAACAGGGTCACCCTGCTGATGGTGGGGTGGTTTTTATGCTTTTTTGATCAAAAATAGTGTTTACTATGAACCCCATGTAATTTAAATGCACTTTTGTTTTTTTCTTAGGAGACCCCTAGGGTTGTCATTGCGGATCTGCTATGAACACCGCCCAATGGCTGGCGTTCATAGCAGATGAGCATTTCTGCTATGTTTAGCATAGGCAATCGGAATATCGCACTTTAATGTCTCCTACGGAGACTATTGAAGCAAGTAAAAAAAAGATTTTAAAAATATTTTAAAAAATATAAAAAGGTCAAATCACCCCCTTTTCGCCCATTCAAAATAAAATAAAAAAATACATATATTTGGTATAGCGCTTTCAAAAACATCCAATCATAATATAAAAAGAATTATTCCGATCTGTAAATGGCGTAACTAGAAAAAAAATCAAAATACCAGAATTAAGTTTTTTTGGTCAATGCAAGATTGCAATAAAATACAATAACAGGCAATCAAAACATTGTATCTGCCCTCAAATGGTATCAATAAAAACATCAGCTTGGCACGCAAAAAAAAAAAAAAAAAAAGCCCTCATCCAGCCCCAGATCCAGAAATATGGCACTTTTTTCCACCACTTAACTGAAAAAGAACCTAGACATGTTTGGTATCTGCAAACTCGTAATGACCAGGAGTATCATAAGAGCACGTTAGTTTTAGTATTTATTTACTGAACTTGGTAAAAAAAGAAAAAAGAACAAAACTTATTGTGGAATTGCAATTTGTTTGCAATTTCACTGAACTTGGATTTTTTTTCCCGTTTTCCTGTACACTATGTGGTAAAATCAATGGTGTTGTTCAAAAGTACAACTCACCCAGCAAAAAAACAAGCCCTCTCATGGCCATATTGATGAAAAAAAAAAAAAAAAATTATGGCTCTGAAAAGACGGGGAGCAAAAAGCGAAAAAGCAAAAACAAAAAATCTCAAGGTAGTAAAGGGGGTTGATTTCCACCCCCTTATGTGTAAGATCAGTAAGAAGATGAACCCAATCAATTATGTCCTGCATCTTCCCAGGGTCCATCTTTAACCATTCAGCCAATATAATGAACCCCAGGAACGATATGTCTCAAACAGAAAAAGTACATTTCGCCAATTTACCAAGCAAAGAATTTTCCCTGAGCTTATGTAAAACAAAACGGATATGTTCATAGTGTGAATCCAATTCAGGAGAGAAAAAATTAGAATATCACCAAGATATACAACAATAATAAAGCTTCCAATAATATCAGAAAATACATCATTCATAAAGATCTGAAATACTGCCGGCGCATTGGTTAACCCAGAAAGTCAGACCTGCTCAATAATCACCCAGACTTAAGCGTTTCCCACTGGTTTCCTTCTTTGATGGCGTATCATGCAGTCCCGAAGAATATGCCCACCACGACCACAGCAAAAGCAGATCAAACAAATAAGGCAGCACTCTGCATCACCATAGCATGCAAACATGAAATATGAAAATTGAATTGCACTACTGCACTAGAAATATGAAAACATGAGAATGCTTAGTGCATAAATTGGCCAAGTAATATGTACCTGGCAGCCATGTTAAGGCGATTCTCGTTTGCCAGGACCTAATGCCAATCCTCTCTTAGAAAGTCTATATCTCTCTGGGAACCTAATGTGAATCCACTCTTAGACTAAAGTCTATATCTCTGTGGAGGGGTAGGGTGCTGTTGCAATTAAAAACGCCTGAGGTTAAGGGGTGGAGTGCTCAGTAAGAAGGCTAATATAAATATTAAATACAAAAATTTGAGTTGGTTACTCTAGGTAAGCACCTGTTCAGACTTGTGTGTTTGGATGTGATGGTCATTATTTAAATATTTGCATTAGCCTTTTGACTGAGCACTCCACCCCTTAGCCTCAGACATTTTTAATTGCAACAGGACCATACCCCTCCACAGAAATATAGAGTTCAGTCTAAGAGTGGATTCACATTATGTTCCCAGACAGATACACTGTCTAAGAGAGGATTGGCATTAGGTCATGGGAAACGAGAATTGCCTTAATGTGGCTGCCAGGTACACATGAATTGCCCAATTTATGCACTAACCAGTCTAATTTTTTCATATTTCTAGTGCAGTAATGCAATTCAATTTTCATATTTCATGTTTGCATGCTATGGCACTGCAGAGTGCTGCCTTAATTGTTTGATTGTATTTGAGTTGGTTACTCTAGGTAAACACCTGCTCAGACTTGTGTGTTTGGATATGACGGTCAGTTTTTTTGACACAGTAAAAGCAGAGTCCGAGATTGCACTGATGTTTCTTCTCAATGACCTGAGAACTGACTGCTCCAACTTCTATTGGTTCTGCCTCCAGTAAGTGGACAGGATTGGAGGGAATGATCAAACCCCTCTGTTGGTCATCATGCCTCTCCCGAATTCTGGTGATCTAAAGGTCCCAGTAGCTGACCTAAAAAAGGAAACGCTACAAAGATCCTAATTTGAAACCCCAAACAATGCCTACCTTGCAGACGGAGCAACCAGAAGGTGTAGTAATTCCACTAATAATTGCACACTAGCGACTCAGAGAGGGACGATGAAGCAAACGGCATAGCAAAATCCACGAATAATAACGCACTAGTGACTCACACGGGGACGCTGAAGGAAAACCGTATAATACGATCCACAGCGCTCAGGATCAAAGGATGGAAGCGCTACTACGTTGTCTTCTTTTATGACGAGGTCACCCAATCAGAGAATGATAGCACAGTAGTGGCCACCAATCAGAGCTGAGGGGGCGTTGAAAAGAAAAAGCAAAATCACGCCTGCATCGCTGAGTTCTGAGTAGCCAACGAGGTCGCTCGTCGTTGTTATGACGTCAAACACAGCGATGCATGCTGGCCAGCGGGACGCCAACGATCAAAAAATGGTCTAGGACATTCCAGCACAATCAGTGATATCGCAGCGGGGGGCCGGTCGCCGCTATGTGTCACACGTAGTGAGATCGCTGGCAAGGTCGCTTTTGCGTCACAAAACCTGTGACGTTTCAGCGATCTCGCTAACAATCTCGCTATGTGTGACGGGGCCTTAACTGAATAGCCTATGTCATGGCATCCTCCAAGGAACAAGGTGGAGTATGAAGAGCCAGAGGGTCCTTGAGAGTATCTGAGAGGACTCTGCGAATATGGCACCTGAGAGCTGGATCATTCCACAGCACGTCCATGGACCATTGCCGGAACGCGGTACAGTAATCCTCAGTGGTGTGGCCCCCCTGTGTCAGAGTCATAGTCCTTGCTTCCACTGTCTGGATCCTGTGAGGTTCCATACTGGTGGGAGGGAAAAAAATGAATTTGGGCCAATTGTAATGTGACTCTTGTGAGTCATGGACTTACCGTGAAGTAGGATAATCAAGAGGTCCGAAGTTAGTACCAAGAGGGCTCCTATATAGACAAAGAGAAAAGACAAAAGTGTAGTCAGGTAAGTCTGAATTCAGAGTATCAGGAAGGTAGCGGATCAAGACAAAGGGGTAAGTCAAATGGATGGTCAAAAGGTAAATCCAAGATTGGCAATGGAGATCAGGATACAACTCAGAGTAGAGTAGACACACACACCAGTTGAGCAAAGCTACAATTGGCAAAGGTCTGATAATTGTGAAAGTGCTATATAGCCCTGTAATCATCTGGAATGAATGACACCAGGAGAAGATCCCACAGACCCAGCTAGATAGGGCAGCTGAGCTGTCAATCACAGTACTCCCACCTCAGCCTCAGATTGTGCGGTAGAGCCGTCACTCACAATCTTGATAGCTCAGCCATTCCTCGATAACAGGGTGGCAGAGCTGTAATTCACATTGTCCTTAGGACCCCGTGAGAGGTGGAATCGTGACACTTACCATGTGTCAAAAATGAATTCATTGTGCATAAAGGTATACATAACCTCCATTTATTTGCATTACATTTATATAGCTTCCCATAGCTGTATGTAAACAGTCAGGCCCCGGTCCTGCTCGGTCCTTAATTCGATTTTGGTAATTTTTGATGCATGGTAAGGTATTAATAATAAAGGCTATCACCAACTTGATTGGGTAAATCTTGCCGCTGGTGGGACAACTTTTATGCTTTTTGATCAAAAACAGTGTTTACTAAGGACCAAGTGGTTTATATGCACTATTGCTTTTTACTTGCTTACAGACGGGTATAAGATCATTTTGTTTCTATCTGTTTAAAGGTCAGGGTGAACATGCTCCTACACGTTCCATCTAGTGATGAGAGAGCACTAAAATGCTCGGCTGCTCGTTGCTCAGGTCAAGCAAATTGGAATGCTCGGGCGTTTCTATGGGAAACCTGAGCATTTTTGCCGAGACCCCCTCTTTTTAGGGTCTAAAAACATCGGAAATCCATGGGACCAGTGCTTAAATAACATGGGAACATCATGGGGAAGACCCCTGGAAGCATTTCTGACTCCCAATTCATAGCTGTGAAAAATGTCAGAGTCTTACGCCACTTTTACAGGCACACAATGAGACATGCAAAAACTAAACCAAAATGGATTTTCCTTGGAAATATGGTAATGGTAATTTAGCTAACCTGAATGAATTCAAGTCTCCAGGTCCAGATGAATTACACCCCAGAGTACTGAAGGAGATAGCAGAAGAAATTTTTGAACCCCTCTCCATAATCTTTGAAAATTATTGGAGAACAGGAGAAGTCCCAGAAGACTGGAGAAGAGCAAATGTTGTTCCTATCTTCAAAAAGGGGAAGAAGGTGGACCCAGGCAACTATAGACCGGTGAGTCTGACTTCTATACCAGGAAAGATCTTTGACCAAATTATTAAACAACATGTATGTCAATACCTGGATAAGAATGAAATGATTAAACAGAGTCGGCATGGGTTTGTAACTAATAAGTCATGTCAGACTAACTTAATTTTCTTCTATGATGGAATCACTGATTGGGTGGATCAAGGAAATGCTGTAGATATAATATATTTTGACTTCAGCAAAGCATTTGACAAAGTATCTCATACAATCCTTATTGAAAAAATGACTGAGTATGGAATGGACAAGGCAACTGTTAGGTGGATTCATAACTGGCTTAGTGATCGGACCCTAAGAGTGGTCGCAAATGGCTGCACATCCAGTTGGAAGAATGTCTCAAGTGGGGTACCACAGGGCTCTGTCCTGGGCCCTGTATTGTTCAACATCTTTATCAACGATTTACATGATGGAATTGAGGGTAAACTGATTAAATTTGCTGATGACACAAAGCTAGGAGGGATAGCTAATACTAGAGAAGAGAGAGAGGATACAAAAAGATATAAATAAACTGGAGCAGTGGGCAGCAACTAACAGAATGGTTTTTAAAAGGGAAAAATGCAAAGTACTACATCTGGACAATAAAAATGAAAAAAGCATATACAGAATGGGAGGAATAGGGCTAAGCAACAGCACATGTGAAAAAGACTTGGGTATACTAATAGATCACAGACTAAATATGAGTCAACAGTGTGATGCAGCAGCAAAAAAGGCAAATGCAATTCTAGGATGTATTAACAGAAGCATACAGTCTAGATCATGTGAAGTCATTATTGCCCTCTACTCCTCTTTGGACAGACCTCATCTGGAATATTGTGTCCAGTTTTGGGCACCACATTTTAAAAAAGACATCAACAAACTGGAGCAAGTTCAGAAAAGAGCGACCAGAATAGTGACCGGTCTGCAAACCCTGTCTTATGAGGAAAGGTTGCAGGATTTGGGAATGTTTAGTTTGCAAAAGAGAAGACTGAGAGGAGACTTAATAGCTGTCTACAAATATCTAAAGGGCTGTCACATTGTAGAAGGATCATCTTTATTTTCATTTGCACAAGGAAAGACTAGAAGCAATGGGATGAAACTGAATGGGAGGAGACACAGATTAGATATTAGAAATAACTTTTTGACAGTTAGAGTGAATAATGAGTGGAACAGGCTGCCACGAGAAGTGGTGAGTTCTCCTTCAATGGAAGTCTTCAAACAGAGGCTGGACAGACATCTGAATGGGATGATTTAGCGAATCCTGCTTTGAGCAGGGGGTTGGACCAGATGGCCCAGGAGGTCCCTTCCAACTCTACGATTCTATGATTTTTATAAGGCAAAATAAATAACCTAAAACAAAATGTTTCTCCAACACTTGGGCTATGTTCACACGTAGCATTTTTTAATGCGTTTTTCAACTTTAGCATTAACTGGGAAATGTCATTTTAACATTTTGCAACCTTAGCTGTGACACATCGTCAGACACATTCTGTTTCATTTATGAAGGAGGGACTGTTAAAGAAGGAAGGCCATCAGGCGGATTTTAATATTCTTAAAGGGATAGCAGTTGGTCCTCACTATTCTTAGAGAGCCACCAGCCGGCTATGGTTTGTTGTTCCCACTATTAAACAGTGGGTCTCCCATACTGTTATTGCCTATGTATTGAATGCAAGGCCTGCCCCAAATATGAACGCACCCCAATAACCCATTGAACATACGTCCTGGATGGCGACATGAAACCAAAGTTCCCATTATTAGTCATTGGGTACTCCCATAATGTTTGCCCATTAAGTGAATGCAAGGCCTGCTCCAAATTTGAATGCACTCCAATACCCTTTGAACAGACGTCCTGGATGGCCACATGAAAACAAAGTTTGCATTATTCATTTGGTACTTCTATACTGTTTGCCTATGCATTGAATGCAATGTCTGCCCTGCCCCAAAGTTACACGCACCCCAATAAGCCTTTGAACTGAGGTAATGGATGTCCACACGTAAACAAACTTCCCATTATTCATTTGGTACTCCCATACTGTTTGCTTATGCATTGAATGCAAGAACTGCCCTGCCCCAAAGTTACATACAGTATATCCAAATAAGCCTTTGAACCGAAGTACTGGATGGCCACATGAAACCAAAGATCCCATTATTCATCTGGTACTCCCACACTGTTTGCCTATGCATTGAATGCAAGGCCTGCACTGCACCAAAGGTACACGCACCCCAATAAGCCTTTGAACCGACGTCCTAGATGGCCATGTAGGAAGAAGGACCGGACCATGGGTACCTGCCCTGCGCTGGGTCCAGAACTGTCGAGGCTGTCTCCGCCGTTTTCCGGGGGAAAGCTTAGAGGACCGGACTGTCCTTTGCCGCGGGAAGTAGGGGGCGTGGCTAAATTGCTGGGGACACAGCACGCGCGGAAGAGTTCAGAGTTGGTGGGAACCCGTACCTCTGGTGCCGTAGCAGTGCAGGACCACGCCCAAGCGTTCCCGCTGGTATCCACAGAGATTGTGAGCATATTCGTGACGTGTGCCAGTTGGTCCCCGCAGGAAAATCTGACAAACGCTCTGGGCCCGTTAGTGCTCCGGGTGTGCTGCCTAACAGAGACCGGAACAAGTGAGTGACCGTGAACTGTTTCCTGACCCTCCAACGTATGTTTACCGAGCCACGTTTGGCTCAGATGATGCTGTGACCTGTACCCCTTCCGTCACATCAGCATATGGACTAAGGATTAAGCAGAAGATATTAGAGGCTAACCACTGCCACCGGGACCTGGACCATCGTCATCTGCAGGACTTCACTGGACAAACCCTGCGTCGGTCGTTGCTAGCACCATCGTTTGCTCTGTGGTCCCTACTGACTGAGGTCCACCTGACGGGATAAGTTACACCTTACTGAACTATACTGTTGCCACGTCCGTTGTTACTTTAAATCAGTATCCTGCTCCTCTGAACTACCTGTTTCCCCCCATTAACCTTCTAAACTCCCTGCACGGTGTATACCTTTGTTAATTAAAAGCATTAACCCTTGCTCTGTCTCCTGGCCGTCACTGCATCATGTAACTTGCTCACATTTGGTGTAGTTCACCGGTAGCATGGAGACAAAGCAAGCAGCTGGAGGTGCCCCAAGAACCAGCATATCGCTGGGGGCAATGTTGAGTAACATCCCAAAATTTACAGGAAGCAATACTCTGTTGTGGGACTGGACTGAGCTGGTCAGGGGTATGTTGAGGATGCACCCCATGACCCCCGCAATGGAGGCAGAGATTGTCATGATGGTTTTGGACGGAAAGGTGAGGAGCTCAGTCATGTTACAGCCCCCATGAGCGAGATACCTTCAACAAGGTGTCACAGATCTTAGAGGAGATGCACGAAGACCTCATAGACGTCAATGAATTGTGCATGTGCTGGTTTAGCTGTATCCAAAGGGAGGGTAAGTCAGTGACTCAATACATGAATGCGCTGCAGAAGATCTAAGCTGCGATTGCTAAACGGGATGGTGTAGGTGTTGGACCCCCGATATAGTCCTGCGAAATCAGCTGGTGGCAGGCTTTAGGGATGCGCTGCTTAAGCAGGCCCTGCGAGAGCGCTTGTGAGTAAACCTGCGCATGTCCTTGCTGGAAGTGGGGGCCGAAGCCCCTTTACGCGAGCAAGAGCAGGTGATGACAGTCCCGACACGAAAGGTCTGGAGTGGGGAGGTATCCATTTCACTGGCTACCGAACCAAGTTAGGTGACAGATCTTCGGAAACAGATCTAGGACATGCGAGAGGAATGGTCTGAATCAAGGAAGAAATCTTCAGTACCCCCGAACTCCTTCGGAAGCAGAACTAACCCTGAGCCTTGCTTGGAAACGCCTCGCACAGAAGAGCAGCCAACCTGTTACAATTGTGGAGACATTGAACATTTTGCTCAGGGCTGTGCACATCATGGAAGATCTCTCCAATGCCATACGTTAAACTAGCGGGCTCTGTGGCCTGGGGGACTCTGCCCGGAGCCTAAACAGTCAAGAATAACAAGAAGTCCCCCAAGTTTAGTTTCCCTGAGTCCTCTGGTATGGGCCAAAATGGATGGTCGGGCCGTCCGCTGCCTAGTCCATACCGGTTCCCAAGTCACCACTATGCCTGACACAAGCCGCGGAGACACCATCACGTTTCTCAACGCAAGCAATGACTAGCCAGGTCTTTCCCCGGGAAGGAACAACCACAGGAAGGGCAGTCTCCAATGAAGGAAACCACCTATGCCACCTATGTGATGGTGTCTCCGCGGCTTGTGTTTTGCATGTTTTTGCATATTTCCCATAAGGGATGGGGCATTGCTCAAGAATCACTGCGTTAAGAAACATGTGATGGTGTCTCCGCAGTGTTGGATGTTGATCTCCATGAGTTCATTCATCTTCATTTTTCACAGTCTTTTACTAGGCATTGCTCCTACTAGCCAGTTTCCTACTCCACACTGATGAGGGGCAATACCCCGAAACAGCTGTCTGTGGATGGATACCATGTTTTGGCATAGGTGGTTTCCTTCATTGGAGACTGCCCTTCCTGTGGTTGTTCCTTCCCGGGGAAAGACCTGGCCAGTCATTGCTTGCGATGAGAAACATGTGATGGTGTCTCCGTGGCTTGTGTTTTGCATGTTTTTACATATTTCCCATAAGGGATAGGGGCATTGCTCTAGAATCACTGCGTTGAGAAACATGTGATGGTGTCTCCGCAGTGTTGGATGTTGATCTCCATGAGTTCATTCATCCTCATTTTTCACCACTATGCCTGAGACCTAGAGTTGAGCGAAACGGGTCTAAAAAATTCAAAAGTCGCCGACTTTTGTCAAAGTCGGGTTTCATGAAACGAAACCCGACCCTAGGATGAGGTCGGCCACGAGGTCGGCGACTTACGCGCCAAAATCGCGTTTCAAAAGTTTGTTTTGCGCTCTTTTTCAGCCAATCAGGATCCACGGACACTGTGGGCAACGTGATGACATAGGCACGGGTCACCACCATCTTTCAGAAGGGCATGCAAGTGATTGGCTTGCTTTGGTGGGCGTCACAGGGGGTATAAAAGGGCGTGCACGCCGACCGCCATCTTACTTCTGCCGATCTCAGTATAGGGAGAGGTTGCTGCTGATTCTGTAGGGAGAGCGCTACGCAGGGAAGAAGACCAAAAAACTGCTTCTGCTGCTAGCGATTTGGCCTGCACAACACACCAGTCACACTGTGTGTGCAGTGCAAGGGGAGGCTATATAGTGGTGTATCAGTGGTGTTGGTTGTTGGGCTGCCTTCTAAGGCTTCCTGACAGGCTGGCATTGCTGTTTACCCACTGCTCCGCAAACTGCTTTTTTAAAAGCAATCCAATCTCCCTTATCCTCTAGTCACTTTGGTCACAGCTGTGCCATCGAGGCTGTCACATAGCGCTCAGATATTCATTGGGCCTCAAACTGCTTTTTTAAAAGCAATCCCAATTTTTTTTTTTTGTCCTGCTGAGAAGAAAAAAAAACTGCTTCTGCTGCTGATAGCAATTTGGCCTGCACAACACACCAGTCACTGTGTGCAGTGCAAGGGGAGGCTATATAGTGGTGTATCAGTGGTGTTGGTTGTTGGGCTGCCTTTTAAGGCTTCCTGACAGGCTGGCATTGCTGTTTACCCACTGCTCCGCAAACTGCTTTTTTAAAAGCAATCCAATCTCCCTTATCCTCTAGTCACTTAGGTCACAGCTGTGCCATCGAGCCTGTCACATAGCGCTCAGATATCAGTGGGCCTCACACAATCCAAAAGTGTCCAGTGTCCAAAAGTGTGTGCAGAGATTCAAAATCTCACTTATCCCCTAGTCACTTAGGTCACAGCTGTGCCATCAAGCCTGTCACATAGCGCTCAGATATCAGTGGGCCTCACACAATCCAAAAGTGTCCAGTGTCCAAAAGTGTGTGCAGAGATTCAAAATCTCACTTATCCTCTAGTCACTTAGGTCACAGCTGTGCCATCGAGCCTGTCACATAGCGCTCAGATATTCATTGGGCCTCACACAATCCAAAAGTGTCCAGTGTCCAAAAGTGTGTGCAGAGATTCAAAATCTCACTTATCCTCTAGTCACTTAGGTCACAGCTGTGCCATCGAGCCTGTCACATAGCGCTCAGATATTCATTGGGCCTCACACAATCCAAAAGTGTCCAGTGTCCAAAAGTGTGTGCAGAGATTCAAAATCTCACTTATCCTCTAGTCACTTAGGTCACAGCTGTGCCATTGAGCCTGTCACATAGCGCTCAGATATTCATTGGGCCTCACACAATCCAAAAGTGTCCAGTGTCCAAAAGTGTGTGCAGAGATTCAAAATCTCACTTATCCTCTAGTCACTTAGGTCACAGCTGTGCCATCAAACCTGTCACATAGCGCTCAGATATCAGTGGGCCTCACACAATCCAAAAGTGTCCAGTGTCCAAAAGTGTGTGCAGAGATTCAAAATCTCACTTATCCTCTAGTCACTTAGGTCACAGCTGTGCCATCGAGCCTGTCACATAGCGCTCAGATATTCATTGGGCCTCACACAATCCAAAAGTGTCCAGTGTCCAAAAGTGTGTGCAGAGATTCAAAATCTCACTTATCCTCTAGTCACTTAGGTCACAGCTGTGCCATCAAGCCTGTCACATAGCGCTCAGATATCAGTGGGCCTCACACAATCCAAAAGTGTCCAGTGTCCAAAAGTGTGTGCAGAGATTCAAAATCTCACTTATCCTCTAGTCACTTAGGTCACAGCTGTGCCATTGAGCCTGTCACATAGCGCTCAGATATTCATTGGGCCTCACACAATCCAAAAGTGTCCAGTGTCCAAAAGTGTGTGCAGAGATTCAAAATCTCACTTATTCTCTAGTCACTTAGGTCACAGCTGTGCCATCAAGCCTGTCACATAGCGCTCAGATATCAGTGGGCCTCACACAATCCAAAAGTGTCCAGTGTCCAAAAGTGTGTGCAGAGATTCAAAATCTCACTTATCCTCTAGTCACGTAGGTCACAGCTGTGCCATCAAGCCTGTCACATAGCGCTCAGATATCAGTGGGCCTCACACAATCCAAAAGTGTCCAGTGTCCAAAAGTGTGTGCAGAGATTCAAAATCTCACTTATTCTCTAGTCACTTAGGTCACAGCTGTGCCATCAAGCCTGTCACATAGCGCTCAGATATCAGTGGGCCTCACACAATCCAAAAGTGTCCAGTGTCCAAAAGTGTGTGCAGAGATTCAAAATCTCACTTATTCTCTAGTCACTTAGGTCACAGCTGTGCCATCAAGCCTGTCACATAGCGCTCAGATATCAGTGGGCCTCACACAATCCAAAAGTGTCCAGTGTCCAAAAGTGTGTGCAGAGATTCAAAATCTCACTTATTCTCTAGTCACTTAGGTCACAGCTGTGCCATCAAGCCTGTCACATAGCGCTCAGATATCAGTGGGCCTCACGCAATCCAAAAGTGTCCAGTGTCCAAAAGTGTGTGCAGAGATTCAAAATCTCACTTATTCTCTAGTCACTTAGGTCACAGCTGTGCCATCAAGCCTGTCACATAGCGCTCAGATATCAGTGGGCCTCACACAATCCAAAAGTGTCCAGTGTCCAAAAGTGTGTGCAGAGATTCAAAATCTCACTTATTCTCTAGTCACTTAGGTCACAGCTGTGCCATCAAGCCTGTCACATAGCGCTCAGATATCAGTGGGCCTCACACAATCCAAAAGTGTCCAGTGTCAAAAAGTGTGTGCAGAGATTCAAAATCTCACTTATTTTCTAGTCACTTAGGTCACAGCTGTGCCATCAAGCCTGTCACATAGCGCTCAGATATCAGTGGGCCTCACACAATCCAAAAGTGTCCAGTGTCCAAAACTGTGTGCAGAGATTCAAAATCTCACTTATTCTCTAGTCACTTAGGTCACAGCTGTGCCATCGAGCCTGTCACATAGCGCTCAGATATCAGTGGGCCTCACACAATCCAAAAGTGTCTAGTGTCCAAAAGTGTGTGCAGAGATTCAAAATCTCACTTATCCTCTAGTCACTTAGGTCACAGCTGTGCCATCGAGCCTGTCACATAGCGCTCAGATATTCATTGGGCCTCACACAATCCAAAAGTGTCCAGTGTCCAAAAGTGTGTGCAGAGATTCAAAATCTCACTTATCCTCTAGTCACTTAGGTCACAGCTGTGCCATCAAGCCTGTCACATAGCGCTCAGATATCAGTGGGCTTCACACAATCCAAAAGTGTCCAGTGTCCAAAAGTGTGTGCAGAGATTCAAAATCTCACTTATCCTCTAGTCACTTAGGTCACAGCTGTGCCATCAAGCCTGTCACATAGCGCTCAGATATTCATTGGGCCTCACACAATCCAAAAGTGTCCAGTGTCCAAAAGTGTGTGCAGAGATTCAAAATCTCACTTATCCTCTAGTCACTTAGGTCGCAGCTGTGCCATCGAGCCTGTCACATAGCGCTCAGATATTCATTGGGCCTCACACAATCCAAAAGTGTCCAGTGTCCAAAAGTGTGTGCAGAGATTCAAAATCTCACTTATCCTCTAGTCACTTAGGTCACAGCTGTGCCATCAAGCCTGTCACATAGCGCTCAGATATCAGTGGGCCTCACACAATCCAAAAGTGTCCAGTGTCCAAAAGTGTGTGCAGAGATTCAAAATCTCACTTATTCTCTAGTCACTTAGGTCACAGCTGTGCCATCAAGCCTGTCACATAGCGCTCAGATATCAGTGGGCCTCACACAATCCAAAAGTGTCCAGTGTCAAAAAGTGTGTGCAGAGATTCAAAATCTCACTTATTTTCTAGTCACTTAGGTCACAGCTGTGCCATCAAGCCTGTCACATAGCGCTCAGATATCAGTGGGCCTCACACAATCCAAAAGTGTCCAGTGTCCAAAAGTGTGTGCAGAGATTCAAAATCTCACTTATTCTCTAGTCACTTAGGTCACAGCTGTGCCATCGAGCCTGTCACATAGCGCTCAGATATCAGTGGGCCTCACACAATCCAAAAGTGTCTAGTGTCCAAAAGTGTGTGCAGAGATTCAAAATCTCACTTATCCTCTAGTCACTTAGGTCACAGCTGTGCCATCGAGCCTGTCACATAGCGCTCAGATATTCATTGGGCCTCACACAATCCAAAAGTGTCCAGTGTCCAAAAGTGTGTGCTGAGATTCAAAATCTCACTTATCCTCTAGTCACTTAGGTCACAGCTGTGCCATCAAGCCTGTCACATAGCGCTCAGATATCAGTGGGCCTCACACAATCCAAAAGTGTCCAGTGTCCAAAAGTGTGTGCAGAGATTCAAAATCTCACTTATTCTCTAGTCACTTAGGTCACAGCTGTGCCATCGAGCCTGTCACATAGCGCTCAGATATCAGTGGGCCTCACACAATCCAAAAGTGTCCAGTGTCCAAAAGTGTGTGCAGAGATTCAAAATCTCACTTATCCTCTAGTCACTTAGGTCACAGCTGTGCCATTGAGCCTGTCACATAGCGCTCAGATATTCATTGGGCTTCACACAATCCAAAAGTGTCCAGTGTCCAAAAGTGTGTGCAGAGATTCAAAATCTCACTTATCCTCTAGTCACTTAGGTCACAGCTGTGCCATCAAGCCTGTCACATAGCGCTCAGATATTCATTGGGCCTCACACAATCCAAAAGTGTCCAGTGTCCAAAAGTGTGTGCAGAGATTCAAAATCTCACTTATCCTCTAGTCACTTAGGTCGCAGCTGTGCCATCGAGCCTGTCACATAGCGCTCAGATATTCATTGGGCCTCACACAATCCAAAAGTGTCCAGTGTCCAAAAGTGTGTGCAGAGATTCAAAATCTCACTTATCCTCTAGTCACTTAGGTCACAGCTGTGCCATCAAGCCTGTCACATAGCGCTCAGATATCAGTGGGCCTCACACAATCCAAAAGTGTCCAGTGTCCAAAAGTGTGTGCAGAGATTCAAAATCTCACTTATCCTCTAGTCACTTAGGTCACAGCTGTGCCATCGAGCCTGTCACATAGCGCTCAGATATTCATTGGGCCTCACACAATCCAAAAGTGTCCAGTGTCCAAAAGTGTGTGCAGAGATTCAAAATCTCACTTATTCTCTAGTCACTTAGGTCACAGCTGTGCCATCAAGCCTGTCACATAGCGCTCAGATATCAGTGGGCCTCACACAATCCAAAAGTGTCCAGTGTCCAAAAGTGTGTGCAGAGATTCAAAATCTCACTTATCCTCTAGTCACGTAGGTCACAGCTGTGCCATCAAGCCTGTCACATAGCGCTCAGATATCAGTGGGCCTCACACAATCCAAAAGTGTCCAGTGTCCAAAAGTGTGTGCAGAGATTCAAAATCTCACTTATCCTCTAGTCACTTAGGTCACAGCTGTGCCATCAAGCCTGTCACATAGCGCTCAGATATCAGTGGGCCTCACACAATCCAAAAGTGTCCAGTGTCCAAAAGTGTGTGCAGAGATTCAAAATCTCACTTATTCTCTAGTCACTTAGGTCACAGCTGTGCCATCGAGCCTGTCACATAGCGCTCAGATATCAGTGGGCCTCACACAATCCAAAAGTGTCCAGTGTCCAAAAGTGTGTGCAGAAATTCAAAATCTCCCCTGTCCTATAGACACCTTGTACCTTGTTTTACATACTATATAGTTTGTTGGATTTTGTCTACATTTCTACCAAAAATGAGGAAGGCTGGTGGAAGAGGCCGTGGAATTGGGCGGGGGTTGGCAGCTGGTAATGATGGTGTTGGTGGTGGATCTGATGGTAGTGGCAAGAGCAAAATAGGACCGAATGCAGGAGGTGTTGAGCCTGCGTCATCGTCTGGCTACATAAGGCCTCGAACGCTTAGTTTTCTAGGAGTTGGCAAACCGCTTTTAAAGCCAGAGCATCAGGAAAAAGTTTTGTCTTACATTGCTGACTCAGCCTCCAGCTCTATCGCCTCCTCTTCTTCAGTTGTAAAAAGTAAAAGCACTGAGTCGTCATTGGAGGCTCATGTTCATGAACCACACCTTTCCTTGTGTCCTTCACCCCAACCAAGATTGAAGGATGACGCAGGCCATACTACTGATTACTCCATGGAGCTGTTTTCACATACCATGCCTGGATTATCAAGTGAAATGGTGAATTACCCAGGCCAAGATGAATCTGACATGGAGTGCACTGATGCACAGCCGCTGATGGATGATTCTGCTGGTACATTCACTCAGAGCACTACATTGTCCTCGCAGTGTACAGAGCCAGATTCTGACCCTGATGAGACTCAGGTGCCCCTTCCCGCACACTATACCACCATACACGGTGACACAGAGGAAGGTGCACATGACATAGAAGAGGAGGTGATGGATGACCCAGTTGTTGACCCAGATTGGCATCCATTGGGGGAAGAGGGTGCTGCTTCCAATAGCTCAGATGAGGAGCATCCACAGCAGACATCGACATCGCAACAGCTGTTATCTGGCAGGCCCGGAGCACTCCAAAGACAGGTTCCAAACATCAAAAGAGTTGCTGGACAGCTTGTCCAGAGGGTCAAAAGATCACAGCGTGCTAGGCCGCAAAATGCCTGCCAAAATAGGAAGAGTGCAGTGTGGCACTTTTTTTAACAAAATCCTCATGATCAGGCCAAGGTTATCTGTAAGAAGTGCGCAAAGACCTTTAGCCGAGGGAAAAATCTGAAAAATTTGAATACCAGTTGCATGCTTAGACATTTAACCAGCAAGCACTTGAAAGCGTGGACACAACACCAAACCTCAAGTGCCACATGTGCAACTGATCACAACGAAGGTAGTCATCAACGCTACATTGTTTCCCCCACTGTAAGCCCACCGGTTAGCACAGCAGCAAATGTTGAGGTGTCGTTGCAAGGCCACAGCAGTCAGGGAATCCCACTGTTATATCAACGAAAGACTGATTCTAGGCCATCAGAAAGAACACCAACTCCATCACCATCATCAACCCTCTCTCAGTCCGCCCTGTCCACCGCTACTTCCACCATATGCAGCTCTCAAGTCCAGCTCACCCTCCCAGACACTATGAGTAGGTCAAGAAAGTACTCAGTCTATCATCCGCGTACACTGGGTTTGAACGCCCACATTGCCAAACTAATCTCGTTTGAGATGATGCCCTTTCGGTTGGTGGAAAGCACAGCTTTCCGCGAATTCATGGCCTATGCAGTACCACGCTATGACCTACCCAGTCGCCACTTCTTCTCTCGCAAAGCCATCCCAGCCCTCCACCATCATGTGAAAGACCGCATTGTCCATGCACTCAAGCAGTCAGTGAGCGGAAAGGTGCACCTCACAACTGATGCAAGGTCCAGTCGGCATGGCCAGGGCCGTTACGTGTCCATCACTGCGCACTGGGTTAATGTGGTGGATGCAGGGTCCACAGGGGACAGCGGTGGTGGGACAGTGCTGCCTAGCCCACGGTATAGGAAACAGTTGGCTGTAGGCGTTCCACCCTCCTCCTCCTCCTCCTCCAGAAGCGAAAGCTCGTCCACAGAGCGCAGTCGTACGAGCACTCCATCTGCAGCTACCACTGTTGCACACGATGTGTCCCCCTATTGAGCAGCTAGTGGAAAGCGTCAGCAGGCTGTGTTGCAGATGATGTGTTTGGGCGACAGACATACCGCCGAGGTGCTGGCCGAGTACTTGAAGCGACAAACTGAGTCATGGCTGGGCAGTGTACATCTTGAGGCAGGCAAGGTAGTTGGTGATAACGGCCGTAATTTTGTGGCAGCCATAGCCCTTTCAAAACTCAGCCACATACCTTGCTTGGCTCACACCTTGAACCTGGTGGTGCAGTGCTTCCTCAAAAATTATCCGGAGTTAACAGCCCTGCTCCAGAAGGTGTGATGACTGTGCGCGCACATCCGCCGGTCGCCTGTACACTCCGTTCGTATGCAGAAGCTGCAGCGATTGCTCCACCTTCCCAACCACCGCCTCATTATCGACATTGCAACAAGGTGGAACTCCACCCTGCACATGGTGGAGCGGCTTCTGCGAGCAGAGGCAGGCCATAATGCATTTGTGGGAGGATACACGGCCAGGCACTTTGAGAGCAGACATGGAGTTGACAGGTGTGCAGTGGTCGAAGCTGAAAGACCTCTGTAAAGTCCTTCAGTGTTTTGAGGAATGCACATGGCTGGTAAGCGCAGACGACGCCATCCTAAGCATGAGCATCCCACTTATGCGTCTGCTCATGCAAACTTTGACGCACCTTAAGGAGCAGGCGTCTGCAGCCAATGTTGATGAGGAGCAAGAGGAGGAGGGAATCCTTGATGACATTCAGCCATTGTCTGCTCAGGGACCTCTCCTGGACAAGGTGGAGGAAGAAGAGGAGGAGGAGGAGGATGATTACTTAGGGGAGGAGGATGCATCTCGTGGGGCAAGTGAAAATGTTGGCGTGGCAAGGTCTGGTACAGGGTTTGTGCGTGACTGGAGGGATGTGGATTTGCCAGAAAGTGCTCCTCCAACCAGCACTCGCAGTGCATCATTGACACCGGGAACATTGGCCCACATGTCAGATTATGCCTTGCGGATCCTAAAAAGGGACCCCCGCATTGCCAAAATGATGAACGATGACGACTACTGGTTGGCCAGCATCCTGGATCCACGCTATAAAGGCAAATTACAAAACATCATGCCACAGTAGAACCTTGACCTAATATTGGCTAATAAACAAGCAACTCTGGTAAATCGGCTGCTTGAGGCATTCCCAGCACACAGCAGCGGTGATGGTTCTCACACGAGCCGTACGGGCCGGGGGCAGCTTGGCAGAGGTGTTCGTGGTGCACACAGCAGAAGTGGCGTTGGAGACAGGGGTTTCATGACAATGTTGTGGACTGATTTTTCAAATACCGCTCACACAACTGGTAATACTGCATCGATGGAAAGTGACAGGAGACAGCAGTTGTCAACCATGGTTACAAACTACTTTTCCTCCCATATCGATGTTCTCCCACACAGGTCATTCCCCTTTGACTATTGGGCCGCTAAACTGGACACCTGGCCTGAATTGGCACAATATGCCTTACAGGAGCTTGCTTGCCCAGCTGCAAGTGTGCTATCAGAAAGAGTCTTCAGTGCAGCTGGATCAATCCTGACAGAAAAAAGGACCCGTCTGTCAACCCAAAATGTGGATGATCTAACCTTCATTAAAATGAACCATGCATGGGTTTCCAAGGATTTTGTCCCACCTTCCCCTGATGACACATAGGGTGACAGAAAAATGGCTTGCTTTGGTCCACCTCTTCCTGGAACTTGACCTATTTCGCCTTTTGCATCAGCTGAATGTCCAACATCAACATATGCCACTTTCTAAAACTCCCTAACTGTGCTGCCTCCCCCCCCATGGCCGGGGTCACCACCTAGCGCACGACACCGTGCGAGTGCCGTTGCCCTGGACAGGTGGGTAGGCCGACTCTTGGGCGCGGGCACTGGCACAGGGTCCCTCATAGTGCAATCAAGTGTCTCTGACGGTGGTGGTGCACACCCGCCGTCAGACACACCGCTGTACTATGAGGGGCCCAGTGCCAGTACCGACGCCCACGAGTGGGCCCCCCTTGCTTGGGCAGGGCCCCAGCATTTGCAATCTTTACCTCTCCCTGCTCCTCCGCTGTGTAATCTGGGCCGTCAAATCATTACTGTGCCTGACACCGTCTGAGCCTGCCTCCTGAGACATATATTTTGAATGTGTACGCTATCCATACATGTTATCCGGGGATACGGTACCCTTTCTAACCTTTGTGCAATCACGTGCAATCCATACTGGGCCTAACACCGTCTGAGCCTGCCTCCTGAGACATATATTTTGAATGTGTACGCTATCCATACATGTTATCTGGGGATACGGTACCCTTTCTAACCTTTGTGCAATCACGTGCAATCCATACTGGGCCTAACACCGTCTGAGCCTGCCTCCTGAGACATATATTTTGAATGTGTACGCTATCCATACATGTTATCCGGGGATACGGTACCCTTTCTAACCTTTGTGCAATCACGTGCAATCCATACTGGGCCTAACACCGTCTGAGCCTGCCTCCTGAGACATATATTTTGAATGTGTACGCTATCCATACATGTTATCCGGGGATACGGTACCCTTTCTAACCTTTGTGCAATCACGTGCAATCCATACTGGGCCTAACACCGTCTGAGCCTGCCTCCTGAGACATATATTTTGAATGTGTACGCTATCCATACATGTTATCCGGGGATACGGTACCCTTTCTAACCTTTGTGCAATCACGTGCAATCCATACTGGGCCTAACACCGTCTGAGCCTGCCTCCTGAGACATATATTTTGAATGTGTACGCTATCCATACATGTTATCTGGGGATACGGTACCCTTTCTAACCTTTGTGCAATCACGTGCAATCCATACTGGGCCTAACACCGTCTGAGCCTGCCTCCTGAGACATATATTTTGAATGTGTACGCTATCCATACATGTTATCCGGGGATACGGTACCCTTTCTAACCTTTGTGCAATCACGTGTAATCCATACTGGGCGTGAGAACAGCTGGCGAGCTGTTAAGCAAGCTACAGCACCTGTGGTTTGCACACGTAAGTTTTTCATTTTTTCAGGAATGACGGTTAGGCCTAATTCCGGAACTGCGGTTGACCTGCACTTACTGGGAAATCATTGTTCGCGGGTAATAATTGTAATCAGTGATCCCCATCACTAACGTTGTTCAGCGGGTTATCTGCACCTGTAAGCGACAAACGCTGGCCTTTTCAGTGTAGCGCACATGCAGCCACGGACATGTAAGGGCATGACACACCAGTTATTGGCCAATCTCATGTTCCAGAGCCTCACGTGTCCCTCTAGTAAGCCGGACTCAGACCGCGGGGCATGACGGAGTCTCGTTCGTTAACGGAATTAAGCTTGCAATGTGTGCATCTGTTCTGTAGCTGGCATGGTTGAGGTTTCCCAGGTGGAGTCGAATTTAACCGTAGGCTCCACTCCTGGTGGTGCCCTTCTGGACATTCCTTTAAGGTTCAGCTTTGCAACCATACTGCCCACGTAAAACAAACACTTTGCCTTCATGAACGCTGTTTGGAGGGTCATGACTCGTGGGAATAACACCGCCCAAACAGTTAACCTGCTAGAGAGATCGTTCGTTGCTCCCAAGCATGACATCACACTCCCTAGGAAGAAGGTAATGCCACTGTGGCGACCGTACTCCTGGGGGCGACACAAGTGCACTGATGCCCAGCCACTGCTCGATGAATCTGCTGGTACATTGACCCAGACCACTACATTCCCCTCGCACGCTACACGGCCTGAATCTGACCCTGATGAAACTCAGGTTACCCTTCCCATATACAGTTCCATCTTACACGGTGACAAAGAGGAAGCTGCAGATGAAAGTGCAGGTTCGGCCCACCCGCCATCAGACACACCACCGTACTATCAGAGGCCCTGTGCCAGTGCCGTCGCCAACGAGTGTGCCCCCCCTGCTTGCTCAGGATCACAGCACTTGCAAGGTTGAAATACTGTGCAGTGAGATGGAAGATGGGGACGACGAGGAGTCCAGACTAGTACAGGGATTCCCTAGCGAGGAGACTTATTTGATTGTTTTCAATGTTGGGACAGCAATTTTTGGGGAGCACTATACTCTGGAGAATGATAGATGGGGCCCACCATACACTTGAACATTCCAAAGGTGGACATCAGACACTGGAGCAGCATTTACAGGGCCCATTATACACTAGAGCATTAGAAATGGGGCCCATTATGTTTGGAGCATTATTTGGGCCCATAAGACAGTGGAGCTTCATCCATGGGGACCAACATATACTGTAGCATTATGTGGAGCTCATCATATACTGTTTCAAACATTATATGGGACCAATGATTCTGTATGGAGAAATAGATGGGCCTTGTCATGAGATGTAAAAAGTGAAGTATTTTTCATTGTACTATACCGCTATTTCTCTGCCGTATCGGAGCATGATGAGTTGTGGTATGTGTTAAAGGGGCGCTCTTTCGCCCAGGGCACATGAAAACCTGCAGCCAGCCCTCCCCCCCCACAACTTTAGCCAAATAACCCCCATTTTTCAGTGCGTAACTTGTATTATGAAGTTAATTAAGGTTGACAAGCTTAAGTAAGAAGAATTGATGCTTTTGGCATTCAAATGAGCACTGTAGGTGTGTTTCCTGTCCTCCTCTCACTGCCGACTTTTATTCCCCATTGACTTACATTGGGTTTCGTGTTTCGGGACGACCCCGACTTTTCCCTTTAATCGGACGATCTTGCTCGACCCGACTTTTGGAAAAGTCGGGTTTCACGAAACGAAACTCGACCCTAAAAAACCAAAAGTCGCTCAACTCTACTGAGACCTACTTCATATGTCATTTTCCCCAGATGATGCAGCCTGAATGGTGCCCAGTGATCAAGTTGACAGCTTCTGATTAGTTGCCCATCCCCATCACAGGGGTGGTTTGGATGCAAATAACGATGTGCGGCAAAATTTGGGCCGGAAAGGAGTCGTATTGACCCCTGGGGATGCTGGCAATGGCCCCACTGTGACTTTGGGGATGAACGTTCTGAAAGAACTCGGGAATATCCTGGTCCACGAGCCGACCAAAGAGTTTTTGAATCCATAGAGCCCCTGCACTCCTCAGAGTAAAGTGTTCCAACAACTGATCCGAGTGGCCCAGGCCCAAGAAACCTCGAGTGAAGGAAAAACCTTGGGTAAGGTGATCGTCCCGGCCGCCGCCAACATTGTTCTACCACCAGGTCAAACTGTGCTCACCCTGCCTATCAGTACCCTTCTGGAAGGAGATGAAGTCCAGATAGAGACAGCTTTCGTGGAGCAGCACCCTTCAGCGCTCCCCATTGCACGGGCGTTAGCCACTGTTCACAACGATAATGTACCGGTGCGATGTGTCAACCTCGGTGAGGCCGATCTCACGCTTCCACCCAAAAGAGAAGTTGCGCAGATTGTGGGCATGCTGGAAGAACTGATACCCCCAAAAGCTGTTCAGCTGGCAGCGAAACAGGGGGATTTCTGGACAGTGTCCTCCGAACCAGAGTCCAATCACCTAAGGGAAGGACACCAAATTCTGGAGCATATGCGGGACAAGCTAACTGAACTCTCACCACAACAGATGCAACAGGTGTAAGCCATGTTAGAGCGATACCAGGACGTTTCTGCTCATCATGATGATGATTTTGGGTGTACCACAGCTATCACCCACGAGATCCCTACGGGAAACACTGCACCCATTAGGGAACGGTATCGACAGATCCCACCACAAATGTACCAGAAGTTGAAGGGGATGTTGACACATACTGTATGCTGCAGAGTGGAGTAATCCGAGAGAGCCAAAGTCCGTGGGCTGCCCCTATTGTTCTCGTATGGAAGAAGGATGGGACTCTGTGCTTCTGCGTAGACTATCGGAAACTGAACACCTGCCCCGTGCGAGACTCGTATCCACTACCGAGACTTGAGGAATCATTGTCTGCTCTGGGAAGCGCAAAATACTTCTTGTTGTTGGATTTGGCCAGTGAGTATTGGCAAGTGCCCATATCTGAGCATGACCGGGCAAAGACAGCATTCATACTGCCTAGGGGGTTGTTTGAGTTCAACTGGATGCCTTTTGGCCTTGCTAACAACCCCGGGACCTTCCAGCGACTGATGGAGAGATGTCTGGGAGACTTAAACTTTGAGGCAACTCTCATTTACTTGGATGACATCATTGTTTATGCAGCCACTTTTGTGGAGCATCTGCAAAGGCTGGAACAAGTGTTAAGTCGTTTACAGAAGCATAGCCTGAAAGTACAGCCCCGGAAGAGTCACCTCTTCCGCACAAAGATTGAATACCTAGGAAATATCTTCTCTGCTGAAGGCGTATGACCATCCCATGAAAAGATCACAGCGGTGCAGGACTGTCCCACCCAGAAGACTGAAAAGGATGAACAGGCTTTCCTGGGACTCACTGGGTACTACCGATGGTTTGTGAAGAACTTCACTCGTATTGTCAACCCAATACTGGAGCTGTTTAAAGGAGTATCATCTGGCATGAAGAATAGGACCATTCAGTGGGGAGACAGACAGGAAGAGGCGTTCCGAGCCTTAAATATGGCTCTGACTGAAGCACCCGTACTGGCCTATGCAGACTTCTCCCAATCATTCATTCTTCATGGGAGTTTACATGACAGATTAGGAGCCATGTTTTTACAGATACAGTGCGGAAAAGAGCGAGTGATCGCTTATGCAAGTCGGTCTCTCCACGATTCTGAACGAAAACCAGACAACTACAGTTCTTTAAAGCTAGAATTGCTGGCATTGGTGTGGACCATGACCGAGAAGTTTGCAGAGTACCTGTCCGGGTCAGAAGTCTTGGTACGCACAGACAACAATCGCTTAGTTCACCTGGAAAATGCAAAGTTAGGGGCCCTGGAGCAGCAGTGGGTGGCTCGGATGGCTAAGTACCATTATAAGATCGCTTATCGGAAAGGAGCTGAGAACACACACGCCGACGCTTTATCCAGAGTAACACATGAGCGACCTGGATCCAACCGGGACTAAGAGCTGGAGGCTGAGGAGACCCCAGAGTTTGGTAACCCTGCCAGGACAGTGGCGGCCACGTAGGGACAAATCAGGAAGGCACCCATAGAATGCACCCTGGAGCTACCCCGTGACGAGTGGGTCCGACTTCAACAGGAAGGTGGGGAACTCGCTCAGATGAGGCAGTTGGTGGCTCTAAAACAACTTCCCAACCAAAGAGAGAGAGACGCCCTGTCCCCAGGAACGCTGCAAATCCTTCGACAGTGGGAAAGGCTCCAATTAAAAGATGGTCTATTGTATCGGAAGATCCAGTTGAAACGAGAATTGGGAGTTACCTGGCAAGTGGTGCTTCCTGAAATGTTGCTCCACAAAGTGGCCACGAAGGCTCACGAAAGAGGGGCCAACTTTGGCCCGGAGAAGACGTCCTTGATGTTACAGAAGTTGGTCTATCATCCTCAACTAAGAGTTGCGGTAGAAGTCTGTTGGCAGTGTAGATGTCATGATCCATGCTGGATCAGGACATATAAAAAGGACAGGTAACCTTTTTTTTTCCCTAAGCTGTGCTTAAGGTTGGTTTTTGCCACCGGTGGTCATTAGGATTATTGCACTGTGGTGTCGTTTGTTCTAAGTTTGCCCCCGGTGGTGGTGAGCGTTATTGCACTATAGTGTCTTTAGTTAAGTGCACATGATTATTATGCAGGTGTGATTGCTGGCTCTGCTATAAAAGAGTCACAGGTGTTGCAATCAGTGTTGGTGATAGTGTTCATTTCAACCATCCTTGGTGGAGGAAGGAGCTGGAGAGCGTTCCTTGCAGCAGTGTCTTAGCCTGGTGTGAAAGGGGTCATAGGGGATTTCCTGGTAGCTCTGACAGAGCTTGGTGGCAGCGATTTAGGAGGAGAGCTGCATGCTGGTGGTGGACTCTGTTGCCAGGAGCAAGTGCAACAGAGTAAAGCTAACGTGTTTTTCTTATCTTTCAGGTTACATTGGGAGCTTATCTACAGCATTACAGAATGCTGTAGATAAGCCCCTGATGTCAATGCCGGCAGCTGATAGGTGTAAAAAGGGTGACAGAGTCCCTTTAATTAAAAGCATTAATCCTTGCTCTCTCTCCTGGCCGTCACTGCATCCCGCAGCCTGCTCACAGCCACATGAAAACAAAGTTCCCATTATTCATTTGGTATTCCCATACTGTTTTGCTTATGTATTGAATGCAAGACCTGCCCTGCCCAAAAGTTACACACACTCCAATAACCCTTTGAACCAAGTCCTAGATGGCCACATGCAACCAAAGTTCCCATTATTCATTTTGCCCTACCATGCTGTTTGCCTATCCATTGAATGCAAGGCCTGCCCTGCACCAAAGTTACACGCACCCCTATAAGCCTTTGAACCAAGGTACTAGATGGCCACAGGACAACCAAGTTCACATTATTCATTTGGTACTCCCGTACTGTTTGCTTATGCATTGAATGCAAAGCCTGCCTTGCACCAAAGTTACACTCACCCCAATAACCCTTTGAATCGACGTCCTGGATGGCCACATGCAACCCAAGTTACCATTATTATGATTTTGTTTACTCTCATAAAGTTTGCCCATGAAGTGAATACAAGGCCTGCCTCCAATTTGCACGCACCTCAATCCCCCATGGAAGAAATCTGGAGGATGGTCTATGAAAAATTATGAAAAATCTTTTCCCAATTTAAAGGAGCGGGTCTGCTATACTTGTAATGCTGACAAACATTTCCCCCTGGGGGGTACACCTCAACATACTGTGTAAACATTTTTGTACAGGCATCATCAACAATAACGTGGCTGTTGAATCACGGAACATGTTCACCCTGGTGATCTAGTGGTGGTGTCGGAAGACATGTGGAGGATGGCCTACGAAAAATGTTTGCCCAGTTTAAAAGAGCGGGTCTGCTATACTTGTAATGCCCATACACTAAGTGTATGGGCTGACAAACATTTCCCCCTGGGGGGTACACCTCAACATACTGTATAAACATTTTTTGTACGGTCATCATAAACACCCTTGAAAACAATAAGGTGGCTGTTGCATCCCGGAACATGCTCACCCTGGTGTTCTAGTGGTGGTGGATGATGAGGAAGAGAAGGAAGAGGATAACAGCAAATAGCCAAAATCAGGAAGAGTATACCCTTGTAACATACATAGTAACATAGTAACATAGTTTTGAAGACTGAAGGAAGACCTTATGTCCATCTAGTTCAGCCTATTTTTAGTGCAGCTGTTCTGCATTGTTGATCCTGGGGAAGGCAAAAAACCCACAGAGTAGAAGCCAATTTTCTCCATAGGGAAAAAAATTCCTTCCCCTAAGCTGGGTCAACCATCTACCTATAATATTTTGTTATTCGTAACCTTCTATACTGTTACTCACAAGAAAAGCATCCATTCCTTTCTTAAATTCATTCAGTGAGTTGGCCATCACCACTTCCTCAGGAAGAGAATTCCAGAGCCTCACTGCCCTTACCGTGAAGAACCCTCTTCTATGCTGGTGCAGAAATTGTCTTTCCTCCATACGAAGAGAATGCCCCCTTGTTCTTGTCACAGTCCTTGGTACAAACAGTTCATTGGAGAGATCTCTGTATTGCCCTCTGACATACTTGTACATATATATTAAGTCTCCCCTAAGTCTTCTCTTTTCTAGAGTAAATAGACCTAATTTTGATAACCTTTCTGGGTATTGTAGTGAACCAACGCCATTTATCATTTCAGTAGCCCGCCTTTGAACCCTTTCAAGTTCAGTTATGTTTTTCTTGAGCACCGGCGTCCAAAATTGCACACAATACTCAAAGTGTGGTCTGACGAGTGATTTGTACAGAGGGAGAATTATGCTTTCATCTCGTGTCCCCAGACCTCTTCTAATGCATCCCATGACCCTATTTGCTTTGGTGGCAGCTGCCTGACACTGGGCACTCCAATTTAGCTTCTTATTGACTAAGATGCCTAAGTCTTTTTCCATGTCTGATTTCCCCAGCAGTTTCCCATTTAGCAAGTAATTATAGCATCTGTTTCTCCTTCCCATGTGCATAACCTTACACTTATCTGTGTTAAACCTCATTTGCCATTTTTCAGCCCAATTCTCCAATTTACTCAAATCTGTCTGTAGTTGCAAACTGTCCTCCTTTGTGTTAACAACCTTACGTAGTTTTGCATCATCTGCAAATACTGATATTTTACTGTGTAAGCCATCCACTAAATCATTAATAAATATATTAAATAGTAGGGGGCCCAATACAGAACCCTGTTGTACCCCACTAGTAACCCTGGCCCAATCTGAGTATGCCCGATTAATAACCACTCTTTGTTTTCTATCACTAAGCCAGCTACCTACCCATCTACACACATTTTCCCCTAGCCCAAGCTTTCTCATCTTACTTACCAATCTTTTATGTGGGACAGTGTCAAATGCTTTAGAGAAGTGGGTGTGAAGAGGTGCATGGGAGTATACCTCTCAAAAAAAGATACTGGATTTGAGGTTAGGTTTCGCTGTTATCATGCGGTGGTGTAGAGAAGTCTGTAGAGAAGCCCTAGTTCATTTTATAAGCATCAGCCTGTTAGCATTTTCAGTTGACAGGCGGATGCGCTTATCAGTTATAATTCCACCAGCGGCACTAAATACCCGCTCTGACAAAATGCTAGCGGCAGAGCAGGCCAGGACCTCCAAGGCATAGAGAGCCAGTACATGCCACGTGTCCAGCTTGGATACCCAATAATTATAAGACACAGAAGAAATCATGGAGGACGTTGGTACGGTCAGCAAGGTACTCCCTCAGTAACTTCCAAAACTTTGCACTCCTTGTGACAGTACCCCGCGCCTCAGGGCCACTGCGATGGAATGGTCTGAGAAAACTCTCCCAGACCTTTGCCAGTGTTCCTCTGCCTATGCTGGATTGGAGTTGTGTCTCTCTCACCTGTACTCCTTGGTTGTCCAATGAACTGTGACCTCTGCCGCCAGCGTTTTCAGATGGGTTTTTTTTTAATAATTCCGCAACAAGAGTCTTCTGGAACTGCACCATTTTAGTATACCTGTCTGCCTCTGGAAGAAGAGATAGAAAGTTCTCCTTGTAGCATGGGTCTAGAAGTGTCACCAACCAGTAATGACTGTCACCCAAAATTTTGAGAATACAAGGGTCACGGGAAAGGCAGGGCAACATAAAGTCAGCCATGCGTGCCAGACTGGTAGCAGGCAAGACTTCCGTGTCCTCACCAAGAGTATGACTGACCATGCTCTCCTCCTCCTCTCTGTCCTCAGGCCATCCACGCTGAACAGATGGTATGACAGTTGTGCTTGTAGTACCATCTATAGCGCATGAAAGTAGCTCCTGTTCTTTCTCCTCCTCTTCCTCATTGTCCACCAATCCATGTTGGAATGACATGAGGCTGGGCTGTGTGTAATCACCCTTTATGGTTCCTTGCTCCATCTCATCGTGATCCACCTACAATGCTTCCTCATTGATTGTGAGCAGAGAGCGATTCAGAACAAAGAGAAGTGGGATGGTGACGCTAATTATGGTGTCATCGCCGCTCACCATCTTGGTGGACTCCTCAAAATTTTGTAGGATGATACATATGTCAGACATCTATATCAACTTCTGAGGTCTTATGTGTAGAGTCTGAACTGAATACCGACGGCCTTGTTGATGCTGGTAGTCAACAACTGCCCTGTTCTGCTCACAAATCCTTTCCAACATCTGCAGTGTAGAGTTCCAACGTGCGGGGACATCACACACCAGTCGGTGACCCGGAAGGTGCAAATTCTGCTGAAGCATGGCAAGGGCGGTGGAAGCTGTAGCTGACTTTCTAAAATGGGCACACAGGCGGTGTACTTTCACAAGCAGATCCAGCAGCTCAGGGTAGGTTTTGAGAAACCTTTGAACAACGAGGTTAAGCACATGGGCCAGGTATGGTACGTGTGTGAGCTCGCCATCTTCAAAGCCACCATCAGGTTCAGCGGTGGCAGCCACAGATCTGACTGCTCTTTCAGAGCTGTCCACAACTCTTCAGCATTGGGCGTTTGTCACTTAAGTATATTAGCTTCAGTATAGCCTGTTGCCGCTTGGCTGAGGCAGTGCTGCAGTACTTCCAGCTTGCGACTGATGTCGTCATTACGGAGATGGAGGTGCAGGAGCTGTAGACTGTGGGGGCAACCCCGATTGACGTAGGGCCCACAATCCTCAGCGTTGGGAGGATGTGTTCCATCCCAAGGTCCAACTGGGTCCTGGCTTCCACTATGTTAACCCAGTGCACCGTCAGCAAGATGTACCGTCCGTGCCCACAAGCACTAGTCCACGTGTCCATGGTTAGGTGGACTTTCCCTGTAACAGCATTGTTGAAGGCACGTCTAATGTTGTCAGACACGTGCTTGTGTAATGCAGGGACGGCACACTGGGAGAAATAGTGGCGGCTGGGAACCGAGCACTTTGGGAAGGCCAGCACCATCAGATGTTGCGGGGGAATGGTTGTCTGTCTACTGTCTGCGGCCAACACAATGCTTCTTCCTGCCTGTTGGGGTGCTACGCCTCCCTCCCCCTGTGTGCTGCTGCCCTCGCTCTGCATGTCCTCCTGCCAACTTGGGTCAGTTACTTTATCAGCCACCATCTCGTCTTCCACTTCCGCACCCTGGTCCATCTCCTGACTTTCGGGCAATTGTGTCTTATCATTGTCCACCTCTTGTGATACATTCCCACCGTCACGTTCGTGTGAACGTGGCTGCTCAAATATTTTGGCATCGCTACGATGCGATGCGATCTCCACTTGCCCCGCTTCTACTGCACCGGGAGGGAGGCCCAAATCTATAAATGGAAAAGTGAACAGCTCTTCGGAGTGTCCACGTGTGGGATGCAATAAAGTATGCCACATACAATGCTTTCCTGCCTAGCACTGATATCTATATGCCCCGTAATTTGTCCTTAGAAGGACTGTTGATTTAGCTGGACTTGAGGATTCAACAATGTTATACTCACAGGAACTGATGCCCCACCTATTATGTCCCTATCGCTGCAGCAACTCTCCCTACACTGGTGATTCCGGAGACAAGTGTGACGAGCAGGGCGGCGTTAGGTCTGATATAGACCTGATGATGCTCTGCGGCCAGCTAATCACTGTAATGCCACAACCAACATGTCTGCGGCACTACAGACAATCCCTGCATGTTGATTGGTACTCTAAAGAGCTCCAAACAGGCAGGGCAGGGACCCGAGCTCCCGCCGAGCAACCACGGAAGCACTGTGATGCTCGGGCGAGTACTGAGCATTACCAAGTATGCTCGCTCATCACTAGTTCCATCCTATCCTTACCAAGTTATACTCCAGTACACTTTCTTTGATTTAGTTACTCTACAAGTTTACTTCTTAGTTTGTTTCACTTAATGTTTGGAGCCCTCGAGATTTCATCGCAGCTCAGGTAAAGGTATAAGTGCTGGCACAGAGTGAGAAAGAAGCATCAGCCGTCAATGATGCACCAGGGACGACCTGTGTACATCTTAACCCTACATTACTTCTCGCTCACGTCTTACATTATTATGATGTGATTGTGTTACATTATTTTACTCCATCCTGTACAATATTACAGAAGGTAACTGACTACATTATATTATCCGGTAGCCGCCATGTTACGTATTATACATGTTTATTACAGTCTTCTAGGATTTTGCACATTCTTGGAATTAAATATTTCTTCTGAATTATGACGGTAAGGGCGCAGTCAGACGGCCGTATAAAGCGGACCAAGATCGGAACACAGTGCACGGACTTGCCAGCAGCTTTCCCTCCCCGAGTGTGACAACTTCATCTATTTCAAAAGCAAAAACCAAGAAAAGACAGGCTATACAAAGTGGGATCACCAGACATAATATAATAAAATAATCCTTTATTGATGAGAACTACACAAAGATAATAAAAACAATTAAAAGGTCAATAACATTACTCAAACCATGATCAACCGAAATATGGTGACCGACCCTGTCAAGCAATGGATAGAGTTGAATCTCTATATGATAATATTGCCCAGGTGAGTTTTATGATATAAATAGTCATACTAATGGATCAGCCCCCCAGAATAGACATAATGAATAAGCCCCTGCAGCAAGATGATGTGTCCAGCATTGACAACGCTGTACTGCTACAAAAAAGACAACATAAGAAGCATGTCATAGGCCCCTGAGAAAGCCACATGCTTGTGGCGACACGCGTTGGGCATCTACACCCTATCATGTGCATGGACTTGTTGCTGACCCACGTCATTATGCTCACACTTTGACATACACCATGGACCTCATAACTTATTTTTGTAGGCATCTTAAAATCTCTTGACCTTGATTGTCCCCTGCATCATTTTTCTTCATTTCACACAGCATATACATGTATTTGCTGTATTTGTCTGCTTATCAGTTCATCCTGCATTGATGGGGTTTTTCATCTCTCCAAATGGTTGCTAATGTGTTATTCAACCTGCATTAGATATTTTCCTTTGTTCATCACATGCTTCTTATGTTGCATTAGATATTTTCCTTTGTTCATCACATGCTTCTTATGTTGTCATTTTTGTAGCAGTACAGAGTTGTCTATTCCCATGCTGGGCACATCATCTTGCTGCAGGGGCTTATTCATTATGTCTATTGTGGAGGGCTGATCCATTAGTACGACTATTTATATCATATAATTCATCTGTGCAATATTATCATATATAGTGATTCAAATCTTTATCCATTGCTTGACAGGGTCGGTCACCATATTTCGGTTGATCATGGATGGAGTCATGTTACTGACCTTTTAACTGTCTTTAATATCTTTGTGTAGTTCTCATCAATAAAGGATTGTTTTATTCTATTATGTCTGGTGATCCCACTTAGTATAGCCTGTCGTTTCTTGGTTTTTGCTTAGTGTATACTACTTTCTATAGATGACCCAAGAGTTACTCACAGTGGTGCTCTTTTTTCTTTTTAACTTCATGTATTTCTATACATCACACTTGGGTTGGGAAAGCCACCAGTCAGTCCTCACACTGCCTCCTGATCTCCGTCTGATTTATACAGGCATCTAACTGCACCCTAAGAATTGTTATGACATATATAACTGATTAAGTGCTGGCCTATCGTCTATTCATGGCTAATGTTTTTATTTTCATTGCCGCATTGTACCAACATTTGTTTTTTAATTGCTATATAAAGGGTGTGTAGGGTGTAGAAAAGTTATTTTGGGGAAAATGGAGAATTAGTAAAAAACCCTGAAATTTACCATTGTTTTACATATATAGTACAAAGATTTTCCAGTAAAAACAAGTTATCATGCATCCACACTGACCTCTGCATCTCGCACTGATTGGCTGAACAGGGCAGCTATCACATCACATAAAATCGCATAGCCAATCAGGAGTGACTATCTTAGCCTCTGTAAAAGCAGAGGCAGGGAATGCAACTGATATTTTGTAGTGAATCTGGAAAGTGAGTGGACGTCACAACTGACCAATAGCAATAGAGGAGAAAACTTTAAAATGTAAATAAACATTACAAATAGTGTGTGTAACAGCCCAGCAATGATAAACATTTACCCATATCCACACACTGCATTTTGAGGTCACTTGGACATTACTAAGGCGGTATTTGACTTAAAAAGCTTGAAAAGTATTCAATACACTCCTAGCAGATCTCACAGGGTTACACGTGTTTTCATGGCAATTGAATCTAGATTTGATGCTAATTGAGGTTTTGGAAAAATTTTTACAACTCTTCACAACATTTTTACATATCAAAAGATTCGCTCTACTCCAACAGCAGCCTTATGTCTGTCCAGGTTTTCAATTCAAGGCCAGTAAAAAGTAACAAAGCCGTGGTAAAAAAAGATTGTAGTCCAAATGTTATATTGCTATTAGAGAGGAGTGTAATTTTATCACGCTGGACTGGTCCTGCATCTAGTCCAATCCTCTGTGGCAGCAGGTCTTCATTTCACTTCTACACTAAGCCTCAACAGCCATCATCTTGGCTGCCTCTTACACTTACTAGGTCCTGTGAATAAATGATGTTGTGTGAGGTTAGTCCCATCATGATGTAGCAGTACCTAGTAAGTGCTAAAGGATCTGAAGGACAGAGGGTCAAGGATGCCAGGTGCAAAAGTGAAGACCGTCTGTGACAGAGGACGACACCAGAACAGGGCAGCACAAATCAAATTGCTTATCTCGACTATGAATTCATACAGATGTGTTGAATATGGGCATTTATACTTTTAAAGTAAAGAAAACCAAGACCTTTGATGAGCTACTTAAACCAGACCACGATAGAAGGCTTTAGACTTAAAGGAGTCTCAGATGTTCCTGAACTACAAGTTTTCCTCTTCCTTCTGGTTTTTCTCATCTATCTACTCTCTTTTATTGGAAACCTGACCATTATACTACTGGTCTGCTTTGATCTCCACCTTCACACACCCATGTACTTTTTCCTCTCCAACTTGTCAGTGATCGATATATCCTGCTCCACTACAACGCTACACAATGTTTTTGTAGCCTTCATAACACAAAACAACATGGTTTCTAACTTTGCTTGTATGAGCCAGGCATATATTTTCTGTTCATTAACCAGTAACGAGCTCTCAATTTTGGCTGCCATGAGTTTTGATCGCTACGTAGCCATCTGTAGGCCACTACATTACCACACTGTCATGAGTTGGAGACTCTGTGGTCTGCTGGCGTCGATCAGTTGGGGTTTTGGGTTCATAGAGATGGTTCCTACTGTTGTGTTCATTTCAAGGTTCACTTGTTACATTTCCAACGAAATCGATCATTATTTTTGTGACGTTTTGCCCATCCGGGATATCACTTGTAGTGACACGTCTACTTTGGACCTTTACATTCTTATTCTTGGCAATGTAAACATTTTTATATTACTCTTCCTGACTATAACTTCCTATGTTTTTATCATTGCATGCATTTTAAGAATAAGCTCAAGTGCTGGCAGACGTAAAGCTTTCTACACATGTTCCTCTCACATCACGGTAGTTGTGATCTTCTATTCTTCGATAGTCTTACAATATATCGTAACAGTTTCCGGGAAGAACATGGGTTCCAACTTATTTTTCTCTCTGTTTAACACGGCCATTGCCCCCATGATGAACCCGCTGATCTACAGCTTAAAAAATAAAGACGTAAAGTCAGCCCTACAACAAAAGTTAAAATTTTGTGAAAGAAAATAAATAGTAATCGTAGAAATGTTATTTAAACTTTTTGAATCTTATGGTCGAAGCGAGGATGCAGGATCGTTCCACCAGTCATCATAAAAAAATTGATTAAAGAGATTTATCAGGAAGACTTTTGGTTTTAGTAGGGTCAACAAACACATTATGAGTCATTGTTTTTGATGGCATTAGTCCAATAATATCTAGGCTTCAGTTTATGAAAAATAGCTCCCGTCTGAGGTTAAGAGTTAGAGATGAGTTAATTTGCTGAACTTTGAATTAGAAAGATTTGGTCAAATTCGGCTGAAAAATTTGATTTGCATCAGAATTATGTGATGGGACTCAACTGCCTCAATTTCCTGAAAAAAAATAGTTTTTTGATGCTGAGGTTTTCTGACCCCTAGGGTTAAAAACAAAAAGATATGAAACTTACATTGCCTCTTACCTGTCAATATCACAGATACCCATTAATCCTCTAATTGATCCCTAAGCTTCATTCTTCTTTTTTACTGGGGCTTTCATTACCAACAAGACCCTTGACGCACATTATGACGTCAAAACCTGCATCTCCCAACATGGTCACATTGCTCCACATGAGGCAATGATGATCTCATTATGAATCAAAGTCTAGTTGGTGCCTGGAGCACCGGTGAAGAGAAGACGAGAGCAGCAGCTTAAGGAGCAAACAGAGGACTGGCAGGTATGTGTGAGAAGATTTTGTTTTACAACCCTTTAACTGCCCATATGGTGCCAACTGGTGATTGTTTAAAAATTTACATTAAATTTCATATATAGAAACACTTTTTCCCATCAAAAGATCTCAAAAATACAGGTCCACTGGAATTGGCCGACTCAAAAAAAAGTATCTTAAATCATGGATGGTCTTAAAACAATAAACCGAGGTATCCTCACCTTCTAGCACCCCTGAGGATCCAGCACTGGCTGGCTGATGGTCTATTCAATTTGTAAGTCAACATGACTGCTGCAGCCTGTGAATGGGAGTTGGCAACAGCATGTCTGCCTTGGTCTCCTGGATGTTTGCGGAGTGTATAGTTTGATCTCAGAAGGGTAATTGCAGGCAGACGAGGGGTAACACTTGTCAATTGATGTGCCACCCCAAAGTACTATGGAAGAGCACACAAGAAGCTCCATCCTGCATCACAGTTGCTATTATGTACACCATGAGCAAGAGATAAGCCCTCCTGGATGTGAGGAATCACCACTATAGAGAGAGTGTCAGTTAGAAGCCTAGCGCTGTAAGTGAAGACTACATCCACCTACGTAGCGGTTAGTCGGCTATAAAATCTGCAGACAGTGACAGGAGCAGCGGTGGACCCGAAGAGGACAAGTAATAGTAGTTTGTCATTTTGGCACAAAGCTGTGCCTGTGGTGAAAAGTTTGATTACCCCATTAAAATTTTCTTCCCAAAGCCTACGTTTTATATATTCACATAAGAGAATGGGGTCACGATAGGAGGTTGCGGATATGTGGCCCTTTCCATCCATTTGTATGGAAGTTGCAAAATGTTTGAGCTTCTGACACATGGTCTTGAGAAAGATTTGGGTCAGAAGTGGAGGCGGATATGGTGACATTCTATATTTTGGGGATATATCTGACTAAAGTACATCTTTTTCTCTTTTCTATTGATTTAATTTTGTGTATTACATTGTAGCAAAATTCTATAGATTAACTTTCAGAATTGTATTGTAGTTATTTGTGGGTATACAAATGTGCACACACATACTGAGTTATCATTCCTTGGTAATAGTCTACATTTTGGTGGCTACCCTTTGTATTGTCTTATTATTTTGTGCCTCTCATCGGCCTCCCCTTGCTTTCATTGCTTCTTGAATTTAACTTTTAATTTATATTTTTGTTGTGTTAATCAACAAAACAATTATTGTTTATATACATTTGTTTGATTTCTGAATATTATGAGGCAATACTAATTTGATATTTTAGATTTGAGTCTGAGCCCGCAGGCAGAAGTTTGTTGAAAGAGGACAATCTCTTCAAAAGACCCTAACCCTGCTGTGGAACCATGGGGTCATATAGACCCCAGCGCTGAATAAATTGAAATATTTCTAAAACTGGTCAGACATTGACCTATGTATTTTCATGTAACATAGTTCTGCTTATGCTGATATTTTAAATTTGTTTTTCAATTTTGTTTCAAAGTTATTTTCAATTTTCTGTGTTTGGGACTCTCCTGACCCCATAGTACCTTTATTGTCTGACTTTTTTTTTTTTTTTTTTTTTTTTTTTTAATATTTTCTATTTATTCATAGGGTTAGTAATAAAATTGTAAACAAACAAGGCTAGATGAACGGTGATGACTCCTGATGAAATATTGGCAGCTTTGGATGCTTCTAGTGATGTCGATACTGATGAAGGCAATTTGGAAGATAATTTGCGCTGGGTCGAAAGTGACGCAGCTCTAGATGCCGCATCGGATTCAGACAGCGAACAAAGTGCTATTCTGTCTGACACTGGCGACGCCAATTCCTCCGATGATGACGATTCAGGTGAAATTCTTGGAAAAGATGGCTATAAGTGGTTGCTACAGCCAAAGACTATTCGACGATCTCCAATCCAAAACATTGTCAAGGCCAAACCAGGACCAAAGGGTGATGGATGTCTTGCGGATACACCCTTGAAATCATTAAAACTTTTTTTCAACAATGCTTTGATTGAAGTCGTCAAATGGACGAACCAAAAAATTCAAAGTGCTAAAGTGAAATACAAGACCCAGTCTGGATATTTGTATGACAAGCATTTTGGTGTAAATTTCAGTTTGTGTTAGAAGATGACAAATAAATCACTTCAAAGTTACTTTTGATTTCATAACTGTTTTGAAATGATGACAGAATAAAACTAGATTATTCTGAACAGCCAGCATGTTCATTTTAATGAAATATGACGAGTTTGAGCCTGGGGTCATGGTACCAAAGCAGTGATTTTTTTCGTGGTTCCACAGCAGGGTTAAACTCCAAAGTGCCCGGCAGGTACTGTGAATGTCTGCAATCCAGGAATAAGAAATTACTGAAGGAAAATTCAGCTTTTTTTTTTTTTACCTGTGATTTATTATCAACAGCACAACAAATACAGATACAAACAAGAGAAGAAAATACAAAATTCTCGCACAATAACAAAAGTTCTCGTCTTTTTGTTTAGGGTGGAGGCTATAATATATTTATTCTAGGATCCTTTTACATGGTCATAAAAGCCGTCATATATAACACACATACAGAAAGACGTTAATATATAAAGGAACGAGCCACTGTTATAAAACACGTACAGAGCATAATGATTATCCATGGTTCAGAAGTTAACCGCAAGTCTGCTCAAGCAATTTTTGGCAGGTTAGAACCTTCAATCTTACAGAGGACAAACCTGAGCTTGTGTTTCTTCGTATTATGTTTGTTGTCCAATACAATGTATACAGAACCAAAGTGCAAAAGTACCAAATACTGTTAAACTCTGCAAAAATATGCAACCCCATGACAGGATCGATAAGGGGCTTCTGCCTTCCAGATGCCGGTTCACTGGCCGCTGATCTTGTCCCTCATGAGCTCCAGCATCATGTCAGAGTAGTGCTCCAGTAATCGCAGGGTTGGGGTGGAGGAGCTCCTCTCGTGGCTCGAAGACTCATGTACAGAAGGGTTTCTGCGCCAGACTCCCACCAAGTCCATTTCACTTTGAATGTAATTAAAAGCATCAAAGAACAAAGATCTTAGACGAGACTTCTCTTCATGGGAACCCCTGCAGCCTTCAACCTGTATGAATAAAATTTGAAAAAAATACAGCTGTGGCTAATGCAGTTATATCCCCAAATTTCACAATATAACCTGCATACATTATTTAGCTCTTAGATTCTCAGCGTAAATACCCCAGCCTCAACAGGTCCAAGTCAGATTAGCTGTATAACTTAGAATTCAGACAGCAAGTCCACGTATATTATATAACCCATTAAAAAAAGTTTAAACGTAGTCTCCACCCACTTAGCCTGACTGACAGTTCCTCAGAGTCCATCCTCCCTGCCATCACCAATATCTCGAACTGCTCTGTACAAGCTGCAGCTTGTGGATCTTTTGCATTCTCATCATAAAAATCCTATTCTCATTATTGTAAAATAACCCACCGTTAAGCCTACCAGGATATACCATTCCAGAAGGCACCAAGTTAAATCACTATGTATTGGAGCAGTAGGAGAAAAAGAAACATACTGAGTCTAGAAGAAAATCAAATGAAGCATCAGATGTAAACCAGGTAGAAAAAGTGAATAAAACTTGCATGCAAGACATGTCCTCCTTTTCCATCCGGGAAAGCGGAAAAGGGAAGGACGGGAAAGCGGAAAAGGGAAGGACGGGAAAGCGGAAAAGGGAAGGACGGGAAAGCGGAAAAGGGTTGGGAAAAGGAGAAGGGGAGGAAGGGTTGGGAAGAAACGAAGGAGGAAGGGAGAGGAAGCATAGAAGGAAAAAGGGGCAGGAAGAGAAGGAGGAAGGGGTAGGAAGAGAAGGGACGAAGGCGGGGGAGGAAGAGAACAATTAAGGCTGTCTAATCCATTTTGGCCTGCAACCATCACCTTGCACACTTGGAGCAACAGAGCCTGAATAACACATAGCCCAAGAAACATGTCTGGTACAATGTGCCGCCCGTGATACAGACTGTAGGCTTTCCCCTATTGTCTTGGTAAATGTTCAACAATCAATCCAATTGAATCTTGGAAGGCTTGTCTTGGAGGCCAACAAGAACATTCCACGAACCTTCTGAAACAACGAAGAGCGAGCCCAGAGGGCAGATGGGGAGTGGTCGGTCAGGGATATATTCAAGGCACAAGCAGCAGTGATATTGTATAAGTAATGTTCAAAGGGATGAAATGAGATGGGGATGGGCAGAAAAAGGGCATGACTGTAACCTCAATTAAGTAGAAGAGGAAAAGCACAATAGACAAAGGATGCAGCTGGACTAAGCACCACCTTATCTTGGTGGGGGACTAGGAAGAGAGAGTGAAATGATCCGTGGCCAGTGTAAAAACATCTTTTCATGTATGGATGTGAAAAAAAAAAAATTGAATCTTTGTTACTTGCTTCCGGCTGACTGTTACACTTAGATGGCTGAGGGTTGCAAAGTCGCGAAAAGACTAGAACAGGAGTCCGTTTTTTTCCCGAAAGGGCGAAAAGAGAGACTGGTCCTTGTCTGGGGCAAATAACTCTAGCTTGAGGCTTCAGATTTATTCTCGTTCACATGAGCCAGAAAAGAAAAGAACCTTCAAAAAGATCCAGTTATTAAAGAGCAGATCTGCACATGGCAACCATAGTAGCCAAGGCTATAAGGAGATAAGTCGCACAAAAGGGCAAACAAAAGGTCTTCTCAGTATAAGAGACCTAATTTCCAGTCTTTTGTGTGTTGTGACAGAAAGCAAACCTTGGTGGAGTTGACAGAAGCATTCTGCCCAAGTCTCAAAGGAAAATCTGGCAAAGGATTCAAAGTGGCAACCTCTCACATGTACAACAAGATGCTGCATTCACCATGGGATTAGTAGCCATCTTGGACAGATTAAAAACTAGGAGGGAAATCCGAGAGGAACCACTGCTGGGGACTTGGAAACACTTGGAATAATATCTTCTTGAAGGGGATACAGTGGATATGAATGATTAGCACAAGAGAAGAAGGACTTGTCTGGGAGCTTCCTTTCTTTGTGGAGGACATCCTTAGGGTACACTCATTTGCGACAAATACGGACGAGTGCAATCAGATTTAAAAAAAAAAAAAAAAAAAAAGTGACTGCCTTGTAAAGTCTTCAACTACATCTATACGCTTGCATTTGGGTCTTACTGAATTCTGTAGCAGCGGATATGTTGCGCACGTAAACTTTAACTCTGCGTTCTCTTGTACTTCGTCTGATCCTCTGTGTAAAGTTTCGACCAACACCTTTTAAAAGGAACCTGTCACCTCGTTTTTCAGCTATAAGCTGCGGCCACTGCCTTTCGGGGCTTATCTACAGCATTCTATAATGCTGTAGATAATATATTTATATTATGATTTACACAACTCAACAAAATATAGGGAACACTAAGGTACCACATCGTAGATAACACTGAAAGAAATATCGCAGCTGCAAATCTTTATTCATTACATAGTGGCATGTGTTGAGAACAAGAAAACAAAAATGATCAATGTAAATCAAAATGAATATCCCATGGAGGTCTGGATTTGGAAGGATACTCAAAATCAAAGTGGAAAATCAAATTACAGGCTGATCCAACTTCAGAGGAAATGCCTCATTCCTAAGTTCACACTGGGCGTTTTTGCGGTGTCGTTTTCTGCAGCAAAACCTGAGTGTTTGGCAGGAAAGAAGCTGCAGCAGGTTGCAGGTTTTGATACGTTTTTTGCATTCAATTCAATGGGTCAAAACCGAAGAAAAATCACTGAAAGAAGGGACACGCTCCATGTCCAAAAAACCAAACAAAGCACAAAATACTGATGACAAAAAAAAACCAAGCTGTGTGCATGAGATTTCTGAAATCTTAGTTATAGCTGGTACTGTCATATGCAGCTGAAAATTAGCATTAAAAAATGCATTAAAAATGCACCACAAAAACGCCCTGTGTGAACTTAGCCTTAATGTATATGCATGTACAAGACACAGCAAACCTCTGAGACAACCTTCCACAATGCAGTGAGAAATGGGGTTTTAGACGAGGCAGTCTTCACATAGAAAGACATTCCATTACCTACCTCTTTGTAGGTCTGTAGGGTCTTTTGGAAGATGCTGTGAAGTTCCTCCACTACCTGCTCACACCGGCTTGCCAGGACCTCTACATCTGACAAAGGCCAGAGGCAAATTATTATTTAGGAATGGAATGTATCAACTTGTATAAACCAAAGTTCAAGCCCTGATTAAAGGGATTCTCCGGGTGCAACTTATATGTATTATTCATTTAAAGGGGTTAAAAGAAAAAAAAGTATCGTTGTCTTTCTCTAGGAGCACACCGCTCCTCCACAAAGCTTCAGAGCAGTGCTTCAAATGCAAGCTTCTTGCCTAGAAAATGATCCATTATTAATAAACCACAGAAGTGGCTGATAACCTAGGCAGTGATCAGAAAGCTAAGAAATAACAAAATTCTTCTTTCTTAGGAACGAGAGGTAAAATGCAAAGTTACTAGTTTTCACAAGCGGTTGCAGATGAAAGCAGGTATAAAAACAATGAGGAAACATGCAGTAGTAAATAGTAATTATACATGTAGACAACATAGGGGACTTAGGCATCACTATATTGGCATAAAAGCCATCCGTGACAAGGTGTGCCTTAAGGTACTGTCACACTTAGCGATGTACCAGCGATCCCGACCAGTGATATGACACGGTCAGGATCGCTGATACATCGCTAAGTGGTCACTAGTGAGCTGCCACACAGGCAGAAGTCACCAGCGACATCGCAGAGGTCGGGGGGTCACTAATTACCTGTCAGACGCGGCGATCCTGCGTCCTCCCGCCCGCGTCTACGCTCGTCGCTCCACAGGAAGCTGACGACGAGAAACAGTCCTGGACGTTCTCGCGCGATCAGCGATAACCAGCGGGGGAGCGGTCGGAGGTAAGTATCAGACATAGCGATATTGCTATAACGTCACAAAAACCAGTGACGTTATAGTGATATTGCTAGCGATATCGCTTAGTGTGACAGGCCCTTTAGTCAGAATGGTCATTAACTCTGGTATCTCTCGCTATGTGCCAGCATGCCATAGGTACGTGGCCCACACTTTTGAGTTTTGGTGTGAGACAGTCGAGCCCAGGTCCTGCTCCATCTCTTTTAAGGCCTGCTGGAACATAGCGTGACTAACTAGCATTATGAACCATCCCGATTGGGTACACCTTGTTGCAGTGGTATTGCTTTTTACACTTTTCGAGTATGACAAGGGAAACAGAAGGGTGGTCCTTCTTTACCTTGTTCTCTAGGACAGCAACATGAAGCAGCTTCTGGAGAAGATGGGCCACTCCTTGTGACATTGGCCTCTCCCATGACCAGGCTGCTTGTATGGTGACTAGCACTTGCATAGCTTGGAAGTTCTGCTATGGACGCTCTTCTAGGGAAGTCCTGGATCTCCAGTGGATGATCGACGGATGAGGAGCTTCTTTTCTGCATTTCCAGGTTAGGGACGTTCTTTGTGACATCTCCACCTTTTGGTTTTATCTCCTCTCTTTTTGACGTCTTTGATAGGTTATTGACAGATTTGGCCTTTTTCTTCAGGCGAGGGATAAATCCGCAGGTGGACGGTGGCGGCATTAGCACCTTATCACTTACCGGGTTGGAGGAGAGGACCGAAGACTTTACTCTCTCTTGATGTGAGGAAGGGATCTGCTTGTATGAAGAAGCAGAGGAAAGAGGCTTCTGGGGGTCATCCTCTGCGAGAATAAACTTGTTCTGCTCTAAGGCATGTAAGTCTATGCTAGAGAGCGGCCGGGACATGTGAGACAGCTGCCGATGCTCTTCTGCTTGACCCCCATTGAGGTTTTCTCCCATCGATACGCTACGAAATATTTTCGCCTTGAAACTAGCAGTGGCCTCCATGTAAGATCGGCTTCTACTGGATTTGTGCTTATTCGGCCAACAGCCGGGGAACGAGGATCTGGAGGAGGATGCTTTCTCGCTTACTTGAATATTTTGCACACTGGACAAGGAATGTGTGATTTCTGGAGAATCTATAAAATTGAAAAAAATAAATAGGTGCAAACTAAAAGCAGGCGAAAAACATCGAAAACCAGAAAAAGAAAAAAGAAAAGGTGCAAATATAAAAAAAGAAAATCCAATCCCAACATTTTTCCCCTCATTTTCTGTAAAAAGATATGTAACAAATTCTAGATGTGTCCCAAGAAGATCAGTCACTTTCCATCCTGTCCCTCTTGGTGTAAGGAAACACTCTGCAGCAGAAGCCTTCCCCACCAGTGTTCAACGAGACCAGGAACACCAAACATCGCAACCTCTGTTCTCAACTCTCAAAAATGGAAATTATGAGAAGGGAATCATCATAATTTTATGTGCAAAATTTGTATTCTTGCTCGGGGTCTGCTGGTTTGTGCATACTAGTCCCAATTCGAGTCAACATTGCAGCCGGTGCATGCCGGACATTACCGGTACGTGTTGACAACATGAGCCGAAAGCATAAACCTGCAAGACTCGTCCGAGAATTGCCTAATATACATTTTTTTTTCCCCAAGCAGAGGCATTAAAATATTGATTTATATTTCAAGTATAATTATAAATGCTAAAATTTGACACCAGTCTGGATACATGGCGGTCCGGCCGGCGGCATCTGAACAAAGAAATCTGATCCAACGAAGCTGTGGATAAACCCACAGAGGGACTTACCGACAATTTTTTCAGACTTTCTCCTTTCTGTTCTAGCTGTTGCCTTTTCTTCAGGTCTCTTCCATAAAAGATAGAAAAAAAAAAAAAAAAAAGTATAATTTTAACCAAAAAACCCCAAATTTTCTACTTATTAAAGGGGTTGACGCTTTCACCAGTCTTCTGCCCACAGGCTGTTTGGTGTTAAAAGTAATATAAAAAATAAAAATATATGAGCATTCCTTACTGAGTCTCTGCTGCTGCCCCAGTCTCTGATGTTTGACTGCAGCGGTGATCTCACATGGACAGTCTTGCAGTCAATCACTGAGCAGGAGTGAATATAGCAACACTCAACCCTCTCATGTTCAGTTCAGTTTCCTGCTTCATGAGTCTAGTCACAGTCATGTGACCAGTGCGGGCAATCACTGGTTGCAGCACTGCACCCACTAGATGTATATCTCTCCTCCCCCAATATTTTAGAAAAAAATATCACTACCCAGACAACCCTTTTAAATATCTAATTGTGTAGGTAAAAAAGAACAAAAACAGACGTGGACACATCCGTAATAATTCATCCTCTTACATCAGAAGGTATCGGCTGAGATCGGTCCGGGTCCATTTTTGTTTCTGAGCCCACTGCTGTCGCCATCTGGAGGCTGCCAGGTGCAAAGCTAAATCCTGTCCTGTGGAATAACAGGAGAAGACCATCAAGAGATGCCGTAACCTGAAGTAGCTGCTGTGACCTGCAGAATGAGATGTGTTACCGGTTCATCCTGAAGCTCCGAGATAAGAATCGAGAAGAGAAACTCAGGCGCGGGTTCAGCGTCTCATCATCCTCATCCGGCTGCAGATCTTTCAGCGAGTTGTCGAACTTCTCTGCACATGTGAATTGTTGAAGTGAGAAAATAACCAGCACCAAGAAACGTGTTGCAATCCTTAGACAGCTCGATTAGCGGACCGACAGATTCTAGGCTTGACGATCACAGGTGCTGCACCGGAAACGAGCAGCGTCGTAGAAATCCAACCGTGAAGAATAAAAAAGGTGGCACTCCGTGATCAAATAAAAAATTCTTCATTAAGGGTAATTAGGACATGGATGCACTAAGTACCTGGACCGATGAAGAGTCAGATCGACGTGAAACGGCCGTCGTCCACTGCTGTACCTGCTCCCCCGCATCCATGTACTAAATTACCCTTAATAAAGAAGAATTTTTTATTTGATAACTAAGTGCCACCTTTTTCATTCTTCACGGTTAGATTTCTCTGCAGAGACGACACAGGAATATTATATTAAAGAATCTCAAGTCTCTTCAAGAACAAGGAGCTGCAGGGCAACCATCTTGTGTGGAGCAGGGGTAAACATGCTCGACCTCCGCTCTGTTCATTCCCTATGGGAATGATGGACAAAGCAGAGTGCAGCGCTCCGCATGCCCGACCTCTGCTCCGCTCATTCTCTATGGGACTGACTGAGGGAACCGAGTGCAACGCTCCGCATGCCCGACCTCTGCTCCGTTCATTCTCTATGGGACTGACGGAGGGAACCGAGTGCAACGCTCCGCATGCCCGACCTCTGCTCCGTTCATTCTCTATGGGACTGACAGAGGGAACCGAGGAATGCAGCGTACCCAAAAATTGAGTTGGCAAATTGACCCCCAGCTTGTCCATATGTTTGTCATTTTCCTGTCTTTTTACACCATTTTTTTCCGGGTATCTTTTACAATGCAAATTACAAAGCATTTTTTTTTTTTTTTTTTTTCTTCTTTTACTGTTCATCCATTCACGCCAAATAACCTGTTGTGTGAAATCTTGGGATTGTGTGTGGATTATTAATTTGTGTGGGTTTTTATGTACCAAGAAAGTGGAAAAAAAAAGTTTTCCAACAGCCATAGGAGCTCCAGTCACAGGGGAAACCAGCCGACTGCAGTAGTCACCACCATCAGAGCTAATCTGGGCAATGTGAGGACCCATAAACTCCTTTATGCAGGGCAGACACCTAGGGATCATGTGATCGCTAGGTCCAACAGAAACATTGATGATGCTGCCCTGAAGTCAGGCAAAAGAGGGAGAAGACAGCTGTGATTTCTGCAAAAATCAAGCATGTGTGGCTGTGTGTGCCAGACCACAACACTATGAAAGGACACCCTGTTTGGGTGTCAGGGCATCCTGGGAGTCTTAGTATTTTTTTTTAAGCCACAGCATGAGGACCCCGGTGAAGATAAATGGTCAAACTCTGGCTCCTCTAGTGTGCCCTATAAATTACAGATTTGATGCTCCTGGGTGTCAAGGTCACCTGCAGCCAGATCATCAGCCAAGGTGTCAAAGTGCATCTGCAGAAATCTCTGCTGTTCTGGGGTCTCCGGGCAGAGGTCCTCCTCAGGATTGTTATAATCCAACTCTGCTTCTGACATCAGCGAATCTTCATCTGCAAAGATAAAATACATAATCCAAGTTATGGAAAAATCCAGACAATGAGGGAGTGAGGGGGAATCCAAGGGACGGGTACCGGACTGCTAAAGACCAGTCACAAATACTAACAGATGGGCGACAATGCTTATAAAGGGATTATCTGAATAGGTCTACAAAACGATGTGACCAATAGGGAGACAAAATGGAGTGTCAGAAACACAATTTTCATAATTCATTTTTAGCAGTTAGTTCAGGGACTAGTCATCTGATCGGGGGATGACTTGTCCTTATATTGGACCAGACACTACAACCAGCCAACTACTAGCTGCAGCACCATATGTCCACTACAACCAGCCAACTACTAGCTGCAGCACCATACGTCCACTACAACCAGCCAACTACTAGCTGCAGCACCATACGTCCACTACAACCAGCCAACTACTAGCTGCAGTTCCATACGCCTACTAGAGGCCATGACTCATATTGCAGCAATCACTTAAATAAGACAGGGCTGCAGTACCAGGCACAGCCACAAGGCCATGAGGGTTAAAAGTGCCCCTGTCAGCAGGATTATGCTCAGTAACCTACAGACACCGTCAGATCGGCGCCGTTATACTGATTACACTGATACCCGTTGACAAAATCCGTCTTGTGGTTGTTTTTAATCCTAATTTTCAGTTTTGAATTAATGATATGCTCGTGATCCGGGGCGGCCTGTGGGGGGCTTCATGTGGTGCTCTGAGTAGCTATTCATAATGCAGACTGCCGACAGGTCACTGATCCCTCACTGACCCGCCCCCTAGGTTTACATAATGAAATATATTTTATATATATATATATATATATATATATATATATATATATATATATATATATATATATATATATATATATATATATATATATATATATATATATATATATATATACACACACACACACATTGAAAAGAAACCCTTCTGCAGGCAGATGCAGGCCATGGCACCTGCTCTGCAGCATAATCACATCTGTACTGTGTTAATAATAAATGTGGTTCTGGTTATACCAATATTCCAAAAATATATATATATATCCATTTGAAAATGCCAGTGTATCGGTGTATATAGAGGTGATCTGACAGCTGCTACTGCGCAGTCCTCCAAGATGGCATCGCCCATAGCTGCTATGGCACAGGAGCCGGTGCCATCTTGGAGGATATTTTTTTCCCTTCTCTAGCAAGATGGTGCAATAGGAGCTATTAGCGCCTGTTACTGCGCACACGCCGTTTTCAAATAGATTTTTTTTTTTTTTTTATAAATATTAGGATAACTTCAAACATATTAATAAAACACATTACACATGCGATTATGCTGCAGCGCAGGGGCCACGCCTGGGTTCTGCCTGCAGAAGGGGATTTTTTTTTTTTTTAATTTTCAGTATGTATATATAATATTCATTATGTAAACTAGGGGGCAGGTCAGTGAGGGATCAGTGACTTGTAAGCAGTCTGCATTATGAATACCTAATCAGAGCACCACATGAAGCCCCCCACAGGCCGCCCCCGGAGCACGAGCATATCATTAACTCAAAACTACAAATAAAGATTAAACAACTACAAGACGGATTTGATCACCAGGTGTCATTGTAATCAGCATAATGGTGACAACCAGACACTGTCTGTAGGTTACTGTGCACAATCCCGGTGACGGGGGCACTTTAAAGAGGCTGTACACTACTAGGACAAGCCCTTCTTGAACTAAATGTTATGCCCCAATAAAAAAAAAAAAATCCTAAACTCGCCTTCCGTGCTGGCTCCATTCCAGCGGTGTTGGCACTCACGGTCCCAGGGCTGTGATGCGGTGAAATGACAAGTGATGCCCGGTGCCCAATCAGCGCTGGCGTCACAGTCTCACCCTTCTGACGAACTGAACATGAAGAGTCAGTCTGGGATCAGCTGATCTCTGACTTCCTCTTCATGTTCAGTTTGTACAAAGGCGGAGACAGCAATGCTGAATGGACACCGGGCATCATGTATCACAGCACCGGGGAGAGCGAGCACGGGAGGTGAGTATAGGCTTTATTAAATTTATCGGGGCTGAACATTTAATTTAAGAAGGGGTTGTCCCAGTAATGGACAACCCCCTTTAATAACACAATACGAACACAAAAGTACCCTGTATATACTGTGCAATAACTACAGAACTAGTGTGAGCTAGGAGACAAGATGAGGGGCAACAGTTATCAGTAGTGATGGCAGTTACCTGGGTCACAGCCAGATAACAGCCCATCGATGAGCGCAGCATTGCCCTTGTCAAAAGTCCTTTCTTCAATAGAAAAATAACTGAAAAATAGCAGAAAAAACATATTATACAAGATTAAAGTACCTGTTCATTCAGGCAACTGATCAGATTACAGAACACACAGACATGAGGAATTCATGCTCCACTGCCTCTAATTAACACATGGAGATTAATAATGTAGCACTGAGCAATGTAGCAGTGATAACTGGGTTAGAAATACGTACCTTACATGCTGCAGTTTTGTAGTGCTGGACCCCAGTGCTGGATATGCAGTTACCCTGCTCAGTACTGCTGTATGATGCTACAAAATACCAACAATATAGTAACATGAAAGGTATCATTCAGAAGTACTGACCAGTGTAGCTGTGAATCTATTGCTTGGCTGAGCTAAAACCTTACTAGGCAGCAGCAATTTTTGTAGGTCTCGGCCGTTCTCACTTTGCTCCTCGCCCGTCCCCTCCACATAGACTTCATTAGACATACATACATCCATCCATCCACCAACATACACACGATGTTAATAGTTATAACAGACACCTGTGTGATGGATCATATTGCTGGACACACCAAAAGAACTAATATTAAAAAGCACAAAATAAAAAAAATAAAAAAATGTACTAGTCCAAAAGAAGTTTTCCAAAATTATACAAATATTTTATTGTTAAAATTTAATAAAGAATTATATACAGAATAACACAGGGACAGAACATGAGGGAATGATGGACAAAAATGTGCAAAATATGCTGTTAAACAAGGGACGCACCACCCCCCTGGAAAAAAAACCTCAAGGGGTTAAACTAGTGCCTATTTAATCTAATACTGTCCTCAGGCTTTATTGAAATAATGTTTGAATTCTGCCCAAGTATAGCTAGTTCTAGCTCGCTCTACGGAAGCACGTAGGGTCTTTAATTATTAAAGAATATAATATATACTATTGAAAGCGTTTAATGTAATGTTTACCTGAATTAATACTGCCCTCTTGCTCTCCTAGTGAAAAGCTGGAACTCTGCCTAATCATGGATGTATATTTGAACCAGGAGTTGTTTTTTTGATGCAGAATAAAAACTTCACAAAGAGATGACATAACTTTTCAACCCTTTACTCTCAGTGGTCGGCCTGCCACAGGCACGCGCGCGCTGCCAGGTAACCTTGTACGCTCTCAGTTTTCCGCATCCACACAGTCTATTCTCTGACCCTGGAAGCCGATACCGGGCGGTGTCCTGGTTGCCATGGTACCGCGTGCATCATCACATGTGGGCAGACCGTCTCTCTGACAGACACTGCGGTGGGTGTCGCTATAGCAATAGTACCGCGTCATTACATGTGGGCGGACCTGTTCTGACAGACACTGCAGTGGGCGTCGCTATTGCGACGAATGTGTCAACCTGTGGGCGTTCCCTTAGATGAAAACAGCTGATCTTATATAGACTCATGCCACTGTAAGAAGCAATGCCTCTTTACTTGACACCGTTAGGGCGATATGCTTAGGAGGCATAAGTACTGAGGAAATAGGGCCTTTTCAATATGTTTTACAACATGGCTATTATTCAGCCTGCATGCCCCTCTTTTGTTTTGAACGCTATGTATTGCATGTTGCCCGCCAACATGACATCATTGCCGGTGGGCGGTTCTGAGGCACATGACGGCCCCTTATTCCACATAGTACTAACAAACTATGTAGAGAGTATAAAATGCTGTGCCCCCTGACGAAAGCTAAGGCCGAAACACGTGTTGGGTTGGGCACGCACATCCCTCTGGACCACCTTGAGTAGCAGAGCTTGTTTAGATATACAGGTAATATTGCTCACTTATCCACATATGGTATTGATACAATGGCAATTTATTTATAATGGTGGGGTGATCTGGTACACTAGTCACCATTACCTGTGATAACTTGACTCTTGTCAATTTTGGGATATTTTTCTCTTTCTTTTGAGATTTATATATAATACAGCTGCTATGGGTGTTTTTTCCAGGGGGGTGGTGCGTCCCTTGTTTAACAGCATATTTTGCACATTTTTGTCCATCATTCCCTCATGTTCTGTCCCTGTGTTGTTCTGTATATAATTCTTTGTATGAAATTTTAACAATAAAATATTTGCATAATTTTGGAAAACTTCTTTTGGACTAGTACACTTTTTTGTGCTTTTTCATAGACTTCATTAGGCAGATGTAATCTGATCCTTCAGTAGTCTGCAAGTACTCCTTTTGAAAAAGATGAGGAGTTCAGCAGGCAGGGAGAAGTCGCTTATAAGTGGAGAAAGAAGCAGATTCTCTTGATAAAGATGGATCACATTTCTTATAAAACGGATTTTTGAAATGTTTATTGAAATGACAGAGTCCAATATAATTACCAAGAAATAGAATATACAGCATGTGACCGTGCAGAAAGGGACAGGGGGTTCCTGTTGTGCCTGCACGTAGAAGGGAAACAGCAGAGGGAAGCGAGTAGAAAGCAGCCTGCTTTGACTACTGGGGGGGGGGGGGGGGGGATGTAGACAATTTTTCTTGTTACCTTTCTTCCTGCTGGGACACATGCAGGGACGACGGGTAATAGATACCGTTGGACTCTGAGGACTGGGACTGACCGTCTGTGTCATCTAATGCAGATGCCGTCTCCGTGATGAACGTCCTATTGTCCAAGAAATTGCTTTCGTCCTCGGACTGAAGAGAGCAGAAAAGTTCTGAGAGTCAAAGCCGGACTAGAGTATTCAGTGATCGCAGTGTAATGGAGAGGTGGGAACCGGAAGGGCAGGAGTCTGGCTGTGATCACGTGAACAGTTGGATATCGCTACAATGAATGGAGCTGTGGTCCAGCACGCACACTACTAGGCCATAGGGTTGAACGGAGCTGTGGTCCGGAACACACACTACCAGGCCATAGCAGTGAACGGAGGAGCGATTCGGCTCACACACTACTATTACATTCACACAAGAGACTTTGGGTCCCTTCAGCTCGCATACATTTATCACTGATGTAAAGGTGATTAACATTTTTAAGTAAACCCCTAAGGCAGAGGGTATAACTAAAACAGTTAAAGCAGACACAGACATAAAAGGACGGGCCGCAGGGCCCTCAGTCACCTCGGCAGGAACTTCTGGGGAGGAGGGTTCCCTGGTGCTAGGACTGCACAGTCAGCATGTGCCACAAGTAGCCAACACGTGTACTGTCCTGGAGCACCTCACTGACATCAGCAGGGTCACATCACTCACCTCCAGCAGTTCCTGCAGACTTCTGGGTTCAATTCCTTCCAGGTCTGTGGTCTCATCCAAGAAGGAGTGCGCTCCGGGCTCGTGGTCTGGGGTATAGCAGTAGCTATGATCATTGTCATTCAAGAAGTTGCGGATCAGGATGGCGCCGCTGTCCCTTTGGGCCCAACGTCCTTGAGGCTGGCACTGATTTTGGGAGAGGACGACCAGGGGTTCATTCTTGTCTTCATCCTACAACACCAGAGAAGAGGTGGAACCAATACTTCTATTTACCTCTTAGCACAGACGAGAGGCATCAGCCCTGCCCAAAAAGATGACTTGGCAGCGGATTAATCTCTGTACTGTCCTGCCCTTCAACAGTGAATATATATTTATTCAAGAAAAATAACAGCTTACAACTAGCATTTCCTACAGCTTAGGAGCTTAGCATCTTGTCTGTCAGCTTGCAAAGTGAAAGTAAAATGTGCTCCAGCTAGACACAGTGAACAGGAATTACCGTTTGTTTTTTTTATTATTGCACTAACACTATTGCTGGAGACAAACTCATGCACTATTAAACAGTAGTAAATTGTACTTGGTGCTATATATACACAAAAAGCATTATGCCAACACCCTCACTATCAAATCACGTAGGTGATGTTTAATATCATTGTGTTTGGTTCTCGCATTGATCTTCTTACTGCATGCAAGTTTAAAGGGAACCTGTCCTCAGTATTGTGTACAGTAACCTATAGATAGTGTCAAGTCGGCACCATTATACTGATTACAATGATACCTGGTGATGAAATCAGTCTTGTGGTTTGATCCTTATTTGTAGTTTTCAGCTAATGAGATTCTCCTACTCCGAGGTGGAGCTTCACGTAATGCTCTGATTAGCTATTCATCTGTATGGCTTAGGACCAGTCACTGATCCCTCACTAACCTGTCCCTTATTTTACATACTGTATATCTTATTGTTTGGGAAAAAACAGGATTTTTGGTTGCTTATCGTAAAATCTGTTTCTCGGAGCCTTCATTGGGGAACACAGGAAACCATGGTGTATGCTGCTGCCACTAGGAGGCTGACACTGTGCATAAAGTTAGCTCCTCCTCCGCAGTGTACACCAAACCGACAGGAACCAGGATGTTCAGTTAGTGAGAAAGCAATAGGAGAAGCAATCTGTAAACGAGAAAAACCACAGAAACACAAATCCATAATGTAATAGAATACAGTAAATAGAGCTATTCAACTTGGGAGGGTGCTGTGTCCCCTAATGAAGGCTCTGAGAAACAGATTTTACGGTAAGCAACCAAAAAGCCCGTTTTCTCTATCGCTTCATTGGGGGACACAGGAAACCATGGTACGTCCTAAAGCAGTACCCAAGGGGAGGGAACAACAGATAGCTCCGATCAGGTCGGAAAACTCATCTCCGTCACCTGCAAGGACTTAATAGCTAAGCTGGCATCTGCTGAAGCAATACATGGATTCTGAAGAATTTTACAAACTTGTGGAGACAAACCATCGCTCTGCCGAGGTGCAGGGCGGAATTCTTACGTGTACCGCCAGGAGGCGCCCCCTGCCCGGGTAGAATGTGCCTTAACCCAGAAGAAGGCGCTCTGCTCTGACCTGGTAAACCTACAAAGTTCGACTGGATTCAGCAGGGACTCTATACGCCGAGCCAGTGTTCTAAAAAAAGGAGAGAGGTGGCTTTTGCCGGGCAGACGCAAGTCGCCCTGGCCAGGAAGCCTGAAGAATTAGGAATAAAGAATAGAGCCACGGAGAACATCGGCGAGATATGGGAAGAGCACTGAAGTCGTAACTACAGAATGTGCAAACCTGCTCTGCGAGACTCGCGGTTGGGAGCCCGAAATAAAAAAGGCTAAAAAATGCAAAAGGATGCACTTCATGCAAAAATGCAGAAATGTCCAATGCCCTGAGGAAGTCAGGACCTGGATAAAGGCTTCTATGGGATAAGGGAAAACTCATGCGGTTCCCAGGAGGCAATTACTGTAAAAATAGATTTCATATTGAAAGGACAAGGATGGACTCCTCTGTTCAGCAATCTTAGATCCCTGACGAGTCACGCTGAGAAAAAAAAGCCACCAGGAGAACAACGAGGCTTAGCGTGAGGAAGGAGAGGGCTCAACCCTCCGGTGATCCCCTTAATAATGTGGTTTGACTAGGAGCCAAATTGATGGGAACCCCGGAAAGGCAAGTAGGTAAGAAACTCTGAGGTTAAAATAACTTGCCATGCCATAAGTCAAATGGTTCTTCGGAAGGCCACGATATTGCTGGATGCCCGAGCAGCACCTGCAGTGGTGACCGGGGAAGGCGGATACTATACCTGCCAGGGTAATTTGGCCCGCGAGAGCGGCCCGTTCCCCCGACTTTAGAAGGAATACTCTGAGGAAGAGCTTAGCCTCTGTGACTATAAACTTGCTACCCAGGTGGAGGCAAAGGCAGGGCGCAATGCAGCGACAGATGCTTCAAAGGATGCCTTTGCCACTAACCGAGTCGGACGTTGGTGGAAAGTCTGGAAACTGGAGGGACCATAGCTGGAGAAGTGGTCCAGATTGCAGTGAGCTCAGGAGTGAAGAGATTTTCGATACCGAGGCGCTCCCTCTTTGGAAGCGGCTAGACTAAGGATTCTGAGAAAAGGATAAGGGAAGACCAATAAGTTGAATTGACAAGGAAAGACTTGAGAGAAGGCAACTGTGAACCTGCTAGATGGCAAGATGCTGAAGACGTACTGAAGAGGACCTCGGGTGGTCCCTGGTTGACATTACAGCGATGTAGGCTCTATTTAGATCAACAACATGGTTCAGAACAGTACTGTTTGAAGAGACCACAGCTTGCCAGTCTAATTAGGTAGAACGTAGACCACTGGCCGACTTGGCAGCTAAACTCAAGCGTATAGGGACGAGGATCCAGATGGGTGCTGGCAGACACCGTAAAATATGAGCAGCCGAAGGGGGAAAGCCCATGAAAGAAACATGGAGTATGTTAATTCCATTGAAAGTAGGCTCTAGGAAAGAGCAAATAGACCTCAGAAGCAACTTGACAGCCGAAATGAAGATCCTCGCCTATGACGACATTGTCAATCCTATATGTCCTGGCCCCTTTGGAGCGGGGAGGATTGTATTGTGTGGACCCACTTACCCAAGTATGAGACATCACACAACCGAACATACTAGTGAAAAAGATACAAATCCTGCTGAAGGAAGAAACATGTTATCACCAAACTCTTCATTGAATTCGGGCATGGAGCAGCGTTCCGCACTGGTTGATGCGTGCGCAGAGTGAGATCCAAATCTTGTCCAAGGTGGGAGAACCTGATGCTGCCACCCATGGAAATAAAATCCCGGAGCTGTTCGAGGCTTTATCCGGTGTCTGTAAGAAAGAGGTAAGTACCGACAGATAGGGAGCTCTGGTATTGAGGTAGCTCAAAGGCCCCTAGTAGAGAACAGGGAACAGTCATGAGAGTCATGGCATAGATATGGGTGCTGACTCCGTAAAGACAGCCCCAACGTATAAACAGCAATTGGTAAGTTATTTACGATAAGAGTAACGCACTGGATAATAAAGATAGCCTGAGGAGCACTGCAAACTGACCTACGGATAGTTAGTGCTAGGCCCGAATAAGGTGATGACAGGACCCTGGTGAGCAACGTGCAAACAGGGCCCAGTGCGTGGCCAAAGTAAAAACTGACCATCTGGTACCTGACACCAGCGTGTCTGACCTACTTGAAAGTGGCCTGGCAACTCATGCTGCCACTGAGATCCACCTTATGGAACAGAGATCACAGAATCGTAGAGTTGGAAGGGACCTCCTGGGCCATCTGGTCCAACCCCCTGCTCAAAGCAGGATTCACTAAATCATCCCAGACAGATGTCTGTCCAGCCTCTGTTTTAAGACTTGTATTGAATGAGAACTCACCACCTCTCGTGGCAGCCTGTTCCACTCTTTGATCACGTGGTCAATAAGTTTTTTCTAATATTTAATCTGTCTCCTCCCATTCAGTTTCATCCCATTGCTTCTAGTCTTTCCTTGTTCAAATGAGAATAAAGATGATCCTTCTACAATGTGACAGCCCTTGAGATATTTGTAGACAGCTATTAAGTCTCCTCTCAGTCTTCTCTTTTGCAAGCTAAACATTCCCAAATCCTGCAACCTTCTCTCATAAGACAGGGTTTGCTGACCGGTCACCATTCTGGTCGCTCTTTTCTGAACTTGCTCCAGTTTGTTGATATCTTTTTTAAAATGTGGCGCCCAAAACAGGACACAGTATTCCAGATGAGGTCTGACCAAAGAGGAGTAGAGGGCAATAATGACTTCACGTGATCTAGACTGTATGCTTCTGTTACTACATCCTAGAACTGCATTTGCCTTTTTTGCTGCTACATCACACTGTTGACTCAGTCTGTGATCTATTAGTATACCCAAGTCTTTTTCACATGTGCTGTTACTTAGCCCTATTCCTCCAATTCAGTATATGCTTTTTTCATTTTTATTGCCCAGATGTAGTACTTTGCATTTTTCCCTGTTAAAAACCATTCTGTTAGTTGCTGCCCACTGCTCCAGTTTATTTATATCTTTTTGAATCCTCTCTCTTCTCTAGTATTAGCTATCCCTCCTAGCATTGTGTCATCAGCAAATTTAATCAGCTTACCCTCAATTCCTTCATCTAAATCGTTGATAAAGATGTTGAACAATACAGGGCCCAGGACACAGCCCTGTTGTACCCCACTTGAGACACTCTTCCAACTTGATGTGCAGCCATTTACGACCACTCTTTAGGTCCGATCACTAAGCCAGTTATGAATCCACCTAACAGTTGCCTTGTCCATTCCATACTTAGCCATTTTTTTTTAATAAGGATTGTGTGAGATACTTTGTCAAAATGCTTTGCTGAAGATATAGTATATCTACAGCATTTCCCTGATCCACCCAATCAGTGATTCTGTCATAGAAGGAAATTAAGTTAGTCTGACATGACTTATTAGTTACAAACCCATGCGGACTCTGTTTAATCACTTCATTCTTATCCAGGTACTTACATACATGTTTAATAATTTTTTCAAAGATCTTTCCTGGTATAGAAGTCAGACTCACCGGCCTATAGTTGCCTGGGTCCACCTTCTTCCCCTTTTTGAAGATAGGAACAACATTTGCTCTTCTCCAGTCTACTGGGACTTCTGTTCTCCAAGAATTTTCAAAGATTATGGAGAGGAGTTCAAAAATTTCTTCTGCTATCTCCTTCAGTACTCTGGGGTGTAATTCATCTGGACCTGGAGACTTGAATTCATTTAGGTTAGCTAAGTGTTTCCTCACTATCTTTCTGTTTATAGATATCCTGGATTCTTCTATTCCCTTAATAGGACAGTGAAGAACAGTTGATGTTACATTTCCTTTCTGAGGGAAAACAGATGCAAAACAGGAATTTAAAAGTTCGGCCTTCTCAACATCCTGTCTTACCATTTCATCATTTTCATCCTGTAAAAATCCTATAGCATCTTTGACTTTTCTTTTACTTTTGACATATCCCCAAAATCCTTTATTATTGCTTTTGACGTCTCTTGCAAGCCTCAATTCATTGTCAGCTTCAGCTAATCTGATTCGTGCCCTGCAGTTTCTTCAGACCGCATTATATTCTTCTTTAGATATGCCTCCCTCTTTCCATTTTATAAACATTTCTTTCTTCCTTTTTAGCATGTGCTTACGTTCTGTGTTCATCCATCCTGGTTTCTTTAAATGCTTCCTATTCTTCCCTCTTTTCGGAATGGTTAACAATTGTGCTTTGAGAATTTCATTTTTCAAGATTTCCCATCCTTCCTGGACATTTTTATCCATAAGGATATCCTGCCATTGGATCCCTCCAATTTTCTTTCTGAATCCCTAAAATCTGTCTTTCTGAAATCTAACCTTGACGTCCGAGTTGTCACAGGTCATCCTCCTCTAGTTATCCAAAATTCTAAAATAGCATGGTCGCTACCTCCTAGGGTCCCAGCCACTCACCTCTTCAACCATTTCCTTGCTGTTTATAAGGATTAGATCCAATGTAGGAGTTCCTCTTGTTTTCTCCCCTACCTTTTGGAAGATAAAGTTGTCAGTAAGAGAGGATAAGAATTTCCTTGACCTGTAAGTTTTACCTGAGATTCCCAACAAATGTCTGGATATTTGAAATCTCCCATGACAACTATGTCATTTTTTGGAGAACTCGGCCATTTGATGCATAAAGAGTTCATCCATATCTTCAGCTTGCACAGGCGGCCTGTAGTAAATGCCTACAATGGTGTCCTTTCCATTGTTCTGTCCTTGTATTCTTACCCAAACAGTTTCCACAGAACTTCCAGTCTCCGAAGCTTTAATCTCTGTGCAGATCTACACGTTTCTAACATACAATGTGACACCTCCTCCTCGTTTATCGTCTGCTTCTAGCAAATAAGTTGTATCCTTCTAGCCTTATATTCCAATCATGTGTATTGTCCCACCAAGTTTCAGTGATTCCAATGACATCATATTTCTTTTCCTGTGTTAGTAGTGCCAATTCTCCTTGTTTGTTGCCCATGCTTTGTGAATTAGTATAGAAACATTTTAGTTTGTGATTTGTTTCTCTTTCTCCAATATTTTTATTATTTAGATTCTTTTGTCTTTGTTCTTCTTTTCCACTTCTAAGAGCAGAGTTTCCAATAGTATTTGACAGGTGTATGGCTTTTTCTGGCCTTTTGCTTCCCTTCCCACATTGCTATAGTTTAAAGCTCTCCTGATGAGTGTAGCAAGGCGACTTCCAAATACATGTTTTCCATTCTTCGCAAGGTGCACCACATCTCTAGCAAGTAGTCCATCGTATAGGTAATTCACTCCATGTGTTAGATTTTCTGTTAAAAGACCGCAGATGTTATTGACCATGAAACACGCAGCAGAAGGTGCCTGTGACTAACCTGAAAGCGAACTGAAACTGCTGCTGAAGCCAACCAGAAGTAATGAATACCAGGCACCTCTCAGTGAGAGGTGAACCGAAGAGAGCCTAGGCAGATGTTGCAACAGACCCTGAGGTACGAGAAAGGGCGTTCCTGAGTCACCTGTAAGGACAGAAGAGCAGGACTGATGTAGCACTTGACCTCGGCCACATCTGAACCACTGGAAAGACGGCGGGTATCGACTAAGTGTTTGGTAGAGGACACCAGTAAAATCTGGATAGTGGATAGCGTACTGCTGCAATAGAATGCGGGGAAAGTGAAGGAAAATGCTTCTGACTCGCCTGATACAGCACGAAATACAAGTACCACAGCAGCAGTCCACGCGAGACCCGTCTGATCCACTGAAAATAGGACAGTTTCAAACTACGCTACTGTACCTGATAGGTGGTGCGCAGAAACCTGGATAGCGGAAAGAGTACTACTGCGATTGGCTCTCAGCATCCTGCGACTACATTAGCGTGGAGAGAACCTGGAGAAGGGTATGCGTGAGAGCCAATTCTGTTTTTGCGGTCTAGGTCTGGATACCTGACGGCATTACTGTAGGTATAATAACGGCCTTACTTGTAGTAAGTCTGTGTTGAGGTATATCCTGTACAGTCATTTCTCAAGAAGGCAGAGTTGTAGGCTTGCAATCAGAGGGAGACTAAACTCTCTCTGTTGTGCACCTGGGTTAAAGCCCTTGGGCCTGCGATTTGTGGTCAGCTTCCTTTGTCCACTAAGCCACGGCAGACATGCTGGAGAATACGGACTTTTACACAGCTGGAATCTGGTTCCCCAGCACTGCAGTCGTGAAGGGTTAGAAGCATCTCACTTCTCTGCTTGCATAGTAATGCTAGCATCAGGAGAGGGGTTGCGGGGAGATGCAGGGAGAGTGCCTATGATATGCTAGGGCACCAATATCTGTAGTCATCTTGGTAGTGGCATTACTGTGATTTGCTGGCCGTATGACATGAGGGGTTATAAAAGGACAGGCGACGCCACGCTCTGCTCATTGACGCCATTACATAGCACAGAGACAGCTCTTATTGGAGGGAGAGAGTAGTTGTCCAGACCTGTGTGCGCACAATTTTTGGAATCAGAGTCCTCTAATGGTGAAACTTTGTGGAACCATCATACTAACAGTCTATAGAGCTAATTTTGTGCTTTGCTGTTTCTATGCAACACAGACTGCTTTTAGCCTAGGGATAGTTGCTGGAGCAGGGAGAGCGGCTGAATATAGCCTCTAGGCAGGGTTTATGGCTTTGCAGTCTGTGGCTAAATATATAGCTGCTGCAGGTGACCACATTGAAACATGCCCATTCACAACACATCGGTCCCTGTCTCACTTTGAAGAGAGGCACGGGACATCACTTCTGAAGCCAAACTAGTGCTAGCAGGTGGTCGGTTTTATTGCAGACAATGCTTCCAGAATGCTTTCCAGTACCACCCAGTCTTCCACACAGTCCAGTCTCACCAGCCAAGAGTCTGGATCACTTAATCCTTACTCCTCCCGCAATGTTTTTTCCCAGGAGACTAGTGATCCAACACTAGGACACTGAGGAGCTTTGTACAACATCATTTCTTGATTGTGGCCTCTCACCCTGCATGTTCCAAGAGGGACAGGAGGACATGCTGCTTAGTGATGCACACAGTCACAAGAGGACAGTGGGGAATGGCAAATTTGGTCTAAGGAGACAGTTGCCGATAAGTGAGGTTGTTGCCAAGTCACCAAGTCAGGAGGACCAGGGTGCAGCGGCAGAAGACAAGAAGGTGGATGACTAAGTCACCGACCCAACCTGGGAATCTGGCATGCAGAGCGAGGCCAGCATTGATGAAGGGGAGGGATCGGCAGCACTGAAACAGGTAGGAAGAGGCAGTGGGATTACAAGAGAGAAGTTGGGCAACTCTCGTGAATTTCTCCGTATAAGAGTTAGGTGTTCCAGTAGGGGACACTTTAAAAAAAAGAAAAAAAAAAAAAGAATTCTTGACAGGCGAAAGTGCCTGTCAACTGAAAACACTGACATGCTCATTCAATGTTTGACTAAGGACAGTCAATTGTTGCTTTCAAGGGTGTATGGATGACTAGTTTTATAATTTTTTTGGGCTTTGCAGTGTGCAAAGCCTTTATAACTGTAGAAGTACTACAATTACCCTTTTTGTTCAAATTTGAATGAGGTACTACACTTAGTGCCTTCAAGGGTATATGGATGACCTGGCTTCTAATTTTCAGCAAGATTTGTACTTCGTGCATAGCCTTTATGAGCCTAGGAGTACCACTACATAATTTGAACAGAATGTGTAGGAGACCCTCCTTTATGTCCATCAAATTTTTGGCAGTTCTTGTTTCCTGCATAAAATTACAATAACATTTACAATTGTTTTATAAAAATTGCAAAATAGGCTTAAACTATTTTTTTTAATCCTTTTTGTTTGCCTTATTTATAAGTCATTATACAGGAAGGAACGTTTATTTTTTTTCCTGTAAAATGCAATTTCTCGTCGATTTTGTTTTGTCAGTCAAAGTGGAGTAAGATTGTGCCACCATCATTCTCAACAGCGATCTGGGAGTCAGAGATGCTTCCAGGGATTTTCCCCATGAGGTTCTCCTTCCATTCAGCGTGGTTTCTATCCATTTCAACATTTTCACTGCCTCCCAGACCTCCTTGTGTCTGCTGGAAAAATGCTTGGATTTCCCATTGAATCCCATTACTTATGAATCGAAATGAGCATTTAAAATTGCTCAGTTTGAGTAACGAGCATCCGAGCACTTTAGTACTCGCTCATCCCTAGTAGTTTGGTGAATTTCCAAGTTTGAAGTTGTTGAAGGGACTTCATTTCCTCATTAGCAGCATTAATCCTCCTCAGTTTTTCATAGACAGGTGGTTGTTGCATCTCATCACATGATTGTGGCTCTGACTCATGTAGTAGGATAAGACACTTAGCTAGTATACCCTTGATTCATCTTGAAAATCTCCTGACTTCAGGTTCACCAGATTTTTAAGTTGCTTCTTCAGTGGTTGTAGAATCTAACCAAACTTCTATATCCTGTTCTTTGTTTTCGCTTCAGCTGGACTACTGGTATAATGTCATGAAACTTGAGACATTAAGATCTCATCAATTATCACATCTCTGCTTATTGTTACCTTGCTCGTTTTTGGTTGCACGATTCTATATCCTTTCTGGGTTTCACTGTTCCCACATGGTACATTTTTCTTTGGGAATATATACAAATGCTTTACTCCTGAATATTCTTGTGTGTTGTAGTTCTGGCTTCTTGCTGTTTTATTGCTCAAATGGACTTCTCATGATTGCTTCATCCCAATATGTTGTTGGCAAATCTGTGTCAAATAGCATACGTCTTCCACTATCGCAAAGTGTCTGCCTCCTTTTCGCTACAACATTCTGTTCAGTGCTTTATGATACAGTGGTCTGAAACACGATTCCATTTTTCCTTAAAATGTTTTGCGACTTATTACTTGTATATTCAGTTCCATTATCTGCAAGCAGAATTCTTGGCACTCGAAAATTTGTTATATATTTTAGCGAGACACATTTCAAGTTTCTCAGGAACTTCATCTTTGCTGTTAAGCAGATAGACAACTGTGTATCTTGAATAATCATTGATAAATGAGTGAAAATCTCTTTCCAGGAGTTTGACCTGGACCACAAACATATGTGGGTGTTAAATCCAAAAGCTGTTCCAATTTTGTAGTAGATGCTTAGGAAAGGATTTTATTGACATTTTCCCCTTTAAAAGACTAGTACATTTCATTGATTACACAGATTGACTGTAAATACCATCAGCAAGTTGATTTTTTTAACCTTTTCATTGCTTCTGGGTCTCTATGTGCAATTCTTGTGCTGTTCATGTTTTGCAGTGTATACACTTTCCGTGCATTTTAGCTGGTACAACTCATCTTTGATTTTTCCTTCTGCCAGTGTGTGACCTGCTTTTGAGAGGATACAGCTGTCATCTTCAAATGAAGCTTCATTTCCTTGTCTTGTGAGTTTCTTCACAGATAACAGATTGCTTTCAAGACTAGGGACAGAGCACTTTTTTTACTGGAATCTTTCTGCTTTGTGTTGGGGAGACTTGACAATTGATGTAACAATCTCCTATTCCTTCTGAATTCATAGAGTGACCATTAGAAAAGATTACTTTCTCTGACTTTTCTTAAGGTTAGAATTGAAGCTTCTGTCAGTCATATGACTAGTTACCCTAGAGTCAATACACCATATATGCTTTGAAGTACTTGAATTAACAGTAAAGTGTCATTCTTCAGTAATTAACCCTTTGATGATTGTTCTAGCCTTCCAGACTCTGCAGTCAGCCCTTAGGTGCCATAATTTCTTGCAGACAGAACACTCTAAAGTTTCCTTCAAATTACTTATTTTTGGGTAAATCTCAGGTTTTTAAAGCGGATTCTGCTTTAGATACCCCACTACTGCTTACACTTTTTGCCTATACTCCTCTACAAACTTTACATTAACATTCATAAGGTCAAAAGGTACTGTCACACTTAGCGATGCACCAGCGATCCCGACCAGCGATATGACGCGGTCAGGATCGCTGGTGCATCGCTAAGTGGTCGCTAGTGAGCTGCCACACAGGCAGATCTCACCAGCGACATCGCTGGGGACGGGGGTCGCTACTTACCTGTCACACTAGGCGATCCTGCGTCCTCCCGCCCGGCTCCACGCTAGTCTCTCCACAGGAAGCGCCGCAGGAAGCTGACGACGAGAAACGGTCCAGCCTGTTCTCAAGCGATCAGCGATAAGCAGCGGGGGAGCGGTTCGTAGGTATCACACACAGCGATATCGCTAGCAATATCGCTATAACGTCACAAGTTGTAGCGATATTGCTAGAGATATCGCTTAGTGCGACAGGCCCTATAATCTGGGCGTGCAGCTAGTGCAGTTACAAGTGGGTCATAGCTATCTGGTAGACCTCTAAGTAGTGCAGCAAGATGCTCCACAATTTCTAGAGTATTTCTTATATAATCCTGCATATCTTCACTCTTAATTAGCTTAGACTGATACAGCTTTCTTATTAAATAGAGCCTATTGCTGAGATTTATCCTTTCATGCACCTTTTGCAGCAGTTCCCAAATTTCTTATGCAGTTTCACATGCACATAAGTGCACAGTATGATGATCATCTATACTGAGGGACAGTTTTATTTATTTTTTTTTTTTTAAATTCTTCTCTACCTAGTCTTCTGGTAGTGGGTCAGGTCTAGACTCCTGTGTGTATTTCCACGAACCTTCTCTTAGCAGCAGCATCTTTACCTTGAATTTCCAGGATTGGTAGTTTTGGTTACTCAGATTCGACACTGAACTTCACAGAGTTGCTGCTGGCAGCCATCTTTGCTTCTTCTTAGTACACTGTTGCTCTCTCCTCTGGGCTGTTCTCTGTGTATTTGGGTTTCTGAGCCCATAACGTTTTTGGCAGCGGATTAATCTCTGTACTGTCCAGCTGTTCAACAGTGAACATGTGATTTTTCAGGAAAAAAGATTAACAGCTTACAATTGGTATTTCTTGCAGCTTAGGATCTTAGCATCTTGTCTGTCAGCTTCCAAAGTGAAATTAACAGCGAATATGCTCCAGCTACATACACCGAGAACAAGAACTTACTGCTTTCCTTTGAACAATGCATGATTGGCAATATATAGCTATTGCAGGAGACAAACTCATGCACTATTAAATAGTAGTAAATAGTAATTGTTGCAATATGTACAATAATATGCATAATTCCAACAGTAACCAAGTATCAATTCTCCTTGTGTAGTGGAGACAAGGCTGATGTGTGGGCATACAAGCATGAAAATTAGCCCTCTGCCAGAAGGAAGGAAACTGTCTCCAGAGCCACCTACTGATGACACATGACTCAAACCGATCTGTCTTCAGCACTGTGCCTGGGGTTTTTTCTCCTCATCAGCACTGAGGTGATAGAGAAAAATGGATCTGCCTCCAAGAGGTTAATGACATCTCTATGTTTTTTACTCCTTGCCTTTCAAGTTCCATAATAGTATTTCCCTCAGAGGAGAGCCAATTTGCATGGTTTTCCCAGGAAGCATTGTCTCTTCTGCGTGTAATTCCCGAAGACTCTTATCCTCAAGTCTTTCCTCCATATTCTGTAAAATGCTGTAGACCTGAAACGAGGCACATAACACCAGAGGTTCACCCGACTTACCAGCTTCCTCATCCACATTGGGCGCTTTCCATTAGTCTGCAGAAAGGTGGGATCTAGAATAAAATAAAAGTGTCGTATTAGTAACTCTCACCCAGAAGATCCCATGACAGGAGCAGAACAGCAGATATGAGGCCACCGCCAGTCGTACAGCCAAGACACCAAGACAACACTGTCCTCGGTGGAACTTCGCTGTTCTCTCGCCTATGAGCTAGACAGAAAAAGTGGATACAGATGTGGTATAGAATGCTAGAGCTGCAGCGGTATCTCCCTCCTCACCTGCTTTACAAAAGAAGGATTCTTGTGAGAACTCTGTGACTTTCTGAACAGTTACCAAGATAGTAACACACTATAATAATTAATTAAAATATATATATATATATATATATATATATATATATATATATATATACACACACACACACACACACATACACACACAGTGTACTTATATATTACATACACGTACGTATATCTATATATATATAAAATTGTATGTATGTATGTATGTATGTATGTATGTATGTATGTATGTATGTATATCACCAACCAAATCACAAAGCATCTTTCATTCACCACTCTGATACTGACCCCAGTCCTCTCTTAAAGGGATCCCCGATATGGAATTAGGACCGTTCTACTCAGCACTGTGGTTCTGACCCAAGGGTCTCTTAAAAGGGATCATTGGTATGGAAGTTAGGGCAATTCCACCAAGCGCTCTGGTATTGACCCCAGGCCTCTCTTAAAGGGATCTCCGGTATGGAAGATAGGGCAAATCCCTCAGCGCTCTGGTTCTTACCCCAGGCTTCTATTAAAGGGATCATGGTATGCAAGTCAGGGCAAATCCACTCAGCACTCTGGTTCTGACCCCAGTCTCTCTTAAAGGGATAACTGGTATGCAAGTTAGGGCAATTCCATTCAGCACTCTGGTTCTGATACCAGGCCCCTCTTAAAGGGATCTCCAGTATGGAAGTGAGGGCAAATCCACTCTGCGTTTTGGTACTGACCCCAGGCCTCTCTTAAAGGGACCTCCAGTATGGAAGTTAGGGTAAATCCCTAAGCGCTCTGATTCTTACCCCATGCTTCTATTAAAGGGATCATTGGTATGGAAGTCAAGGCAAATCCACTCCGAGCTCTGGTTCTGACCCCAGGCTGATGGGATGATGTGGGATATTAGGGGTAGTAGTCTGGTAGCTCTGGCTGACGGGATCATGTGGGATATTATGGTAAATGCAGAGTGGGCGGGGCTATACAATGTGAATATAATACTGCTCAAAACTAAAAAAAATAAAGGGAACACAAACAAATAGAATATAACTCCAAGTAAATCGAACTTCTGTGAAATCAAACTGTCCACTTAGGAAGCAACACTGAGTGATGGTCAATTTCACATGCTGTTGTGCAAATGGAATAGACAACAGATGGAAATTATTGGCAATTATCAAGACACCCTCAATAAAGGAGTGGTTCTGCAGGTGGGGACCACAGACCACATCTCAGTACCAATACTTTCTGGCTGATGTTTTGGTCACTTTTGAATGTTGTTTGTGCGTTCACACTCGTGGTAACATGAGATGGACTCTACACCCCACAAAAGTGGCTCAGGTAGTGCAGCTCATCCAGGATGGCGCATCAATGCGAGCTGTGGCAAGGTTTGCTGGGTTTGTCAGCGTAGTTTCCAGAGGCTGGAGGCACTACCAAGAGACATGCCAATACACCAGGAGACGTGTAGGGGGCCATAGGAGGGCAACAACCCAGCAGCAGGACCGCTACCTCTAATAATAATAATAATAATAATAATAATAATCTTTATTTATATAGCGCCAACATATTCCGCAGCGCTTTACAGTTGAACAGTTTCAATCACAACAGTCATAAGTAACAACGTTAACAATACAATAATTAAAGCGAAATAAGACGACCCTGCTCGTGGGAGCTTATAATCTACAATGAGGTGGGGGAGATACAAAGCACAGGTTTGTATTTACAATGATGTATTTACAATGATGGTCCAGCCATCTTCAGGGGGTGGGGGTTAGATGGAGATAGTGAATGGGCTACACACACACACAAACATAACATGACTTTGATTACTGAATGTGATAGGCCGCTCTGAACAAATGTGTTTTGAGCGAGCGCCTAAAACTATGCAAATTGTGGATGGTCCTAATATCTTGGGGTAGAGCATTCCAGAGAATTGGCGCAGCACGGGAGAAGTCTTGGAGTCGGGAGTGGGAGGTACGGATTAGGGCAGAGGTTAGTCGAAAGTCATTTGCAGAGCACAGCGGTCGGTTAGGCCGATAGACAGAAATGAGGGAGGAGATGTAAGGGGGTGCCGCACTGTGGAGAGCTTTGTGGGTGAGAACAAGTACTTTGAATTGTACCCTGTAATGAATTGGCAGCCAGTGTAACGACTGGCGAAGAGCGGACGCGTCTGAGTAACGATTAGCCAGATGGACAACCCTGGCTGCTGCATTAAGGATAGACTGGAGAGGGGAGAGTCGAGTGAGAGGGAGGCCAATTAATAGAGCATTACAGTAGTCCAGGCGGGAGTGGATCAGGGCGACAGTGAGAGTTTTTGTTGTTTCCATGGTGAGAAAAGGGCGGATTCTAGAGATGTTCTTTAGGTGTAAGCAGCACGAGCGGGCAAGAGATTGTATATGGGAGATGAAGGAGAGATCGGAGTCAAACATAACACCCAGACAGCGCGCCTGCTGTTGGGGTGTTATTATGGTGCCACCCACAGAGAGGGAAATGTCAGATTTAGGGAGGTTGGTAGATGGTGGGAGCAGAAGAAGTTCAGTTTTGGAGAGGTTGAGTTTCAGATAGAGCACAGACATGATGTTGGAGACTGCAGACAGACAGTCAGTGGCGTTCTGTAGTACAGCGGAGGTAAGGTCAGGGGATGATGTGTACAGTTGTGTGTCATCAGCATAAAGATGGTACTGAAAGCCAAATCTGCTGATGGTCTGTCCAATTGGGGCCGTGTAGAGAGAGAAGAGAAGGGGGCCAAGGACTGAGCCCTGAGGTACCCCAACAGCGAGAGGAAGAGGAGATGAAGTGGAGCCAGAAAACAGAACACTGAAGGAGCGGTCGGAAAGATAGGAGGAGAACCAGGAAAGAGCAGTGTCCTTAATGCCTAGTGACTGGAGCCTAGAGAGTAGAAGAGGATGGTCAACAGTGTCGAAAGCTGCAGAAAGGTCGAGAAGAATGAGCAGAGAGTGGTCACCATTACGTTTTGCTGTCAGAAGGTCATTGGTCACTTTGATGAGTGCAGTTTCTGTTGAATGTAGGGGGCGGAAACCGGACTGTGAAGGGTCTAGGAGGGAGAGAGTGGAGAGGTAACGGGTAAGGCGGGAGTATATCAGGCGCTCCAAGAGTTTAGAGATGAAGGGGAGATTGGAGACTGGTCTGTAGTTGTTTGTGCAGGATGGGTCGAGGGTGGGTTTCTTTAGTAATGGAGTAATGATAGAGTGTTTGAAGGAGGAGGGGAAGATGCCAGAGAGGGAGAGATTAAAGATTGTAGTTAGGTGAGTTGTGACGACTGGAGAGAGAGACTAGAGGAGATGTGAGGGAATGGGGTCGGTTGTGCATGTAGTTGGACGAGAAGAGGAGAGGAGCCTGGAGACGACTTCTTCTGTGATGGGATCGAATGTGGAGAGTGAGCCAGGGGAAATGCAGGGAGGGATGGGAGTCACTGAATTTGGTGATTGGGAGTGGATTTCCTGACGGATATTGTCTATTTTCTCTATAAAGTGGGAGGCAAGGTCATCAGCGCAAATGTCTGTGATAGGGGCTTGTGCTTTTGGCCTGAGGAGGGAGTGAAAGGTGTCAAAAAGTTTCTTGGGGTTGTTGGATAGTGAGGAGATCAGGGTGGTGAAGTAGGTCTGTTTGGCGAGGTGAAGGGCAGAGTTATATGTCCTTAACATAAATTTGAAGTGTATGAAGTCTTCTGGTGTGCGTGTTTTCCTCCATAAGCGTTCAGCACACCTAGAGCATCGCTGGAGAAATCGGGTTTGCGATGTGAGCCAGGGCTGTTTCACTCTGTGTTTGGAGGTTCTGAGGGTGAGGGGAGCTACTTGGTCAAGGGTGCTTCTAAGAGTGTCATTGAAGTGATGTACAGCCAGATCAGGACAGGACAAAGAAGAGATTGGGGACAATGATGAGTGTAGGGAGTCTGAAAGTGTATGAGGGTTAATGGCTTGTAGATTTCTGACTGAATGGTAGGTAGGAGGGTGCTGGAGTGAGCGAGGATTTGTGAGTGTAAAGGAGAGAATGTTGTGGTCAGAGAGGGGAAGCGGTGAGTTATCTAGGTAGGAGATTGAGCAGAGCCGGGCGAAAACCAGGTCCAGGGTGTTACCGTCTTTGTGTGTTTCAGAGGTTGAGAGCTGAGAGAGGCCTAGAGAAGTGGTTAGTGATAGAAGCTGGGATGCAGATGTGGAAGTGGGGCTGTTAATGGGGATGTTGAAGTCTCCCAGGATAAGGGTTGGTAGTTCTGAGGACATGAAGTGCGGCAGCCAGGCAGAGAAATGGTCCAGGAAGTGGGTGGGTGAGCCTGGGGGCCGGTATATGACCGCTACTCTGAGGGAGAGGGGACGAAAGAGCCTGATGGTGTGGACTTCAAAAGAAGGGAATGAGAGTGATGGAACTGGGGGGATGACCTGGAAAGTGCATTGTGGGGACAGGAGTATGCCGACTCCACCACCAGGTCTGTTTGTCGGTCTCGGGGAATGGGAGAATTGTAAGCCACCATGGGAAATGGCAGCAGGAGAGACAGTGTCAGAATCCTGAATCCAGGTTTCCGTGAGGGCCAACAGATTCAGAGAGTTTTTCAGAAAGTAATTGTGTAGGAAAGGAAGCTTGTTGCATACAGACCGTGGATTCCAAAGGGCACAATTGAAAGAAGGAGATGAAGGAGTGCAAATAATATTAGTAAGATTATTAAGGTTTCGATGTGAGGTAGGGTAGGGGTTGAGGTTGGGGGATGGTGGACCGGGGTTGGGGGAGATGTCCCCTGAAATCAGTAGGAGCAGGAAGATAAAGAGCAAGTAGTTTTTGGAATTGTATGAAGATTTTTTGTGCAGTGTGTTTGGGCAAGATGGGCTGAGGTTTTTTAAGAAGGTGAGAAGTGCATGAGAGCTGTACATGGGAGAAGGAATGAGAGAGGAGCTGATGTATATGAGTTGTGATGGAGGGGGGATTGGTCGGTGAAAGTGGATTGCAAGAGAACATAGGAGGATAGGAATAAGGCACATGGATAAAAGGGACAGCAGAGTGTGGGTTACCTGACTCCAGCCCTGACTAACTGCCATGTAATAACGGCTGTATCCCGACGCTTATCTTCGTGACGCTTTGCTTCTGTGATGCGTGCACCCCCACATGCGTGCACCCCTATGGATGGTTCTAAATTTATAGTCCAGACTGCAGGGTCAGAAGAGATGGATTGTGGGAACTGGTTGAGGATAATTTGGCAGCTGGGGTCAGCACACCAGGGTTTTTTTTTTTTTTTTTTTTTTGGATGATCAAAGACATTCAGCCTGGCAACATCTATTTTAACACCTCCACCAGATAAGATCTACACTGATCCCAGTCATGGAAATGCAACAGTGAGTTAAGTACAATGCACCAAATGATTTAGAACAATGAATTAGCAGACACATTAAAATATGTTTCTAGATGGTAACGCAGCAGATGACATGGCAGACAGCAAGCAGAGGTGGGAGTTTTTACCATTAGAGTCTATTGCAGCAGATGAGACAGCAATCAGAGGTGGGAAGTTGTACCATTTGAATATGTTGCAGTAGACAGCAAGCAGAGGGAGTTTTTACCATTAGAGTCTATTGCAGCAGATGAGACAGCAATCAGAGGTGGGAAGTTGTACCATTTGAATATGTTGCAGAAGACTGCCTTTGTGCAACGAGGAACAGGAGGAGCACTGCCAGAGCCCTGCAAAATGACCTCTAGCAGGCCAGAAATGTGCATGTGTCTGCACAAATGGTTAGAAACCGACTCCATGGGGATGGTCTGATGGCTCTACGTCCAGATAGGGGTTGTGCTCACAGCCCAACACCATGCAGGATACTTGGCATTTGCCATAGAACACCAGGATTGGCAAATTCGCCACTGGCGCCCTGTGATCCTGACAGATGAAAGCAGGTTCACACTGAGCACATGGGATAGACGTGACAGAGTCTGGAGACTGTTTGATTTTTCTCTTTATAGGTATATTTTGAGTAAAATGTAAATTGCTCTTTTATTCTATAAACTACTGATAACATGTCTTCGAATTTCCCAGCACTAAATTTTGTATTTATTTTCAGAAAATGAAAACTGGTCAAAATAACAAAATGCATTGGTTGCAGACCTCAAATAATGCTAAGAAAACAAGTTCATAATCATTTAGAAACAATACTAATGTTTTAACTCAGGAAGAGTTCAGAGATCAATATTTGGTGGAATAACCATGAGTTTTAATCACAGCTTTCATGCGTCTTGGCATGCTTTCCACCAGTCTTTCACACTGCTTTTGGGTGACCTTATGACACTCCTGGTACAAAAATTTAAGCAGTTCTTCTTTGTTTGATGGCTTCTGAATATACATCTTTCTATTGATAACATTCCAGAGGTTTTCAATGGGGTTCAGGTCTGGAGATTAGGCTGGCCATGACATGGATTTGATGTGGTGGTCCTTCATCCACACATTGATTGACCTAGCTGTGTGGCATGGCACATTGTCCTGCTGGAAAAACCAGTGCTCAGAGTTGAGGAACATTGTGTGAGCAGAAGGAATCATCTGTTTTTCCAGGATAAACCTTGTATGCGGCTTGATTCATACGTACTTCGCAAAGATTATCCTGCCCAATTCCAGCCTTGTTGAAGCATCCCCAGATCATCACCGATCCTCCACCAAATTTCACAGTGGGTCCATGGCACTGTGGCTTGTATGCCTCTCCAGGTCTCTGTCTAACCATTAGGTAGTTGGGAAAAGCTGAAAATTACACTCATCAGAGAAGATTACCTTACTCCAGTCCTCTATGATCCAATCCTTATGGTCTTTGGCAAACGTCAGCCTGGCTCTCCTTTGCTTCGCATTGATGAAAGCCTTTTTTCTAGCTTTATATGACTTGAGCCCTGCCTCTAGGAGCCTGTTACGTACTGTTCTTGCCGTGCACTTCACTGCAGCTGCCATTTGCCATTCCTTTTGTAGGTCACTTGATGTCATCCTGCGGTTGCTGAATGACATTCGAATAAGATGACGGTCATCCGAGTCAAGGGTGAGTCTTTTTCGCCCTCAGCCGGTCTGTAGCTTTGTTGTCCCCAATGTCTGCTGCTTGACCTTGTTGTAATGAACTGCCGTCACACACATAACCCATTATACATATATATTTCAAAAATGGTTGCCGTGAGAGAGATCCACGAGGGATAAGTAAGGCTATGTAATCATTACCTGCTTCGAAGCTGTCATTTATTGGGGTATCTGGCGAGGGCTCATCAACATCACTGTTTCTATCATAGAACAGGTCATCTTGGGAGCTCTCGTCCAGGGGGCCAATCACAAAGGTCTCTCTCCTGGAAGTGACAGAACAGGTCACTAATGGTCATACATCACGTAAAGTAGAGTGTTTATAGAAGGATCAAGTCTGCTGCCCTCATCTCACCTGGTATTATTAGGACATGTCACATCTCTGGCTGCGTTGCTCTTCCCCTCCACATTTATCTCTTTCAGCTGGTGCTTCATACATGTGGTCATGACAGGGTCCAGCTTCCAGACAAAGATGCAGCTGCAAAAAAAAATTCAAAATATTACAAAAAGTTGAATATTAATACCAAAACTATCAGCAGGCAGCAGAAAGAAGCAGAAAATATTTTTCCTCTCTACTTTAATTTTTTTCTTTTTAAACATATTTTGGGAACAGCAGCTTTATAGAAAAATATTCTGAAGAAGACCAACTAGGACACTGGATGGTCATACAGTTTTGCAGGACCAAAGTACAAAAAAAGTCCTACTTCCTGCAGGATTCATAGAACTACTTCTGATTAGCAGGCCCCACGATATCATTATGCTATGGCACAATATGTGCCTACTAATCAGAATAGGCATCAGAGATGCTGCAGGAACCAGTAGATACTCATGGCTTTGGTGCGGCAGCAATGGGCTACAAATAAGACCCCAATACCACGGTCCTGGGAATCATTGTGCTAAACTCTATAACTATGCCATGTGTCCCAGTGTCGAACTGCAGAGTCTTTCCACCCCAATGCCAGATCAGGAAGGCGAAATGCTTCCTATGACCCCTTTAAAATGGCAGCACACCTGTCTCCAGACACCGTGATCAGTCTTCTACAGTCGCGGGTAAACTTCATGTCAGTGACGATATCTGGAAGAGAAGACATTGATCACTTCTCACAGTCGCTGATGTCATTAATGGGAACATTAAACTCCTCGCCATTGGATTGTGAATCCGACAGCAGAATACAGACACACACAGCAGACTGTACTCTGTATACGGAGCAGGGGGATACAGACCAGGCAATGGACTGTGTGACAGATAAGTTTACACTGACCCGAGTGTCCGTACATCGTGGCGACACATTCCCCGGTTTGCAAATCGAAGATGGAGATGTTCTTGTTGGAGCAGCTCGTAGCGAAGAATCTCCCAGATGGATCCATTTGTACCTGGAAGATTAAAGATGGCACAGATAGAAATGATCAGCAGTAACCAGAAGTGCACAGAAAGGAGGGAGCGGGGAAGCTTCAAATTGTCCAGAAGTGCTACATTAGTCCTTTATGCCAATTTGCTAATTAGGTGCTTGGGTGTAGCTAAGCAGTTATCTTCTGTTGTACAGATCTCCACCCATGTTGCTTAACAGCTCTATCTGCACGGAAGTCTTGCCTTGTACATAACAGTACCAACAAGAGGCAAGACTCCAGGAGAACATACTTTGTGCATGGTGCCAGCACTTATGAACGAAGCAAGATTTCAGTGAAGACGGTATTGTCAAACAATACGGTGGAGACGGCTATGAAGCCATGTAGATGGTAAGATGCCCTAAACCGCTAAGTCATATCCACAGTGCACTGAGCACCCAATTGGCATATTGGAAGAAAGGAAGACTTCGTGAAAACAGTGGAAAAATATGATTTTTATCAGGGCAGAGTCACCTTCTGTAGATAAACTTCTAAGGCAATGATGGAGGAAGACCGCCTACCTTCAGCAAGGCTCCTCCACTGGGTGAACTCTTCAGAGCCTTCTCCAGCTTCCCTGACGAGATATTGTACAACCTGGAAATACCACCATTATGGTCATACATAGGTCTGACATGCGAGCGGCATCACAAGGAAAGACAGACTAAACACTCAAAGGTTCTCTATGATACCCATCATTTCACACATCAGAAAGCAAGAGACACCGGTGGCTTAGCACCAAGAGAAAAGTCATTGGCACCTCTCACCTTCAGAAGAGGAAGCGAGAGACGTTTGAGATCCCCTTTATAAAAAAAAGCAGAGGAGAAAAATGCTACCCAGATGACACTTACCGGACACTTTTATCCTGACAGGCGACCACGGCAGTCATCTGGGTGACATCCACGTCCAGGTCGTATAAGGTGGTCTTTTCAACAACGTGGTGCAGACGAACAAAACTCATCCCGTCGGGAAGCTAAAAGAGGGAGAATTGAGAGGGAACTCGATGAACAGGATACAAGATACAGCCCGCTGTCTGCCCTAGATTATGAAAGGGTTAAAGCAGAAGTGCAAATTAGCAAGTATCCGCAGGATCATTGGGGCACCCCTCAATCCTGAGAACTGGGGACAGGAACAAAGTGATGGTCCCGGACCACTGAGCAAGTATAATGAGTCCATTGCACATTGTTATCTGCCTGCTGTAGGTTCCATGGAGATATGTTAATTACCATATGAGCAGGACGGAAATAAATACTCTTATCGGCTCCGCAGCTTATCATGTGCAGCTGGTCCCCGTCACCTGGAAGACACAAGGAGAAAATAAAAAGACGCTAGAAGTAAATGTACTTGTACTAATACAGAGTATAATCTGCAGATAATGCCAACAGGGGTCTTACCAAAGCTCAATCACACACACGGGGAATAAGCGCACCTGCAAACTTCACTGCGGTTATGGAGGAAGAGTGATCATCCAGAGTCTGCAACAACGTGTAATCGCGGTCCACATGAAGGATATGGATTAAACGATCTCTGCTGGCCGAAGCCAAAAGGGTCACTCCTAATACAGAGAAAAACGGTAATTAGACCTACCAATAATTGTGTTTCCAGGAATCCATCCTAACAACACTATGGAGGACATCCTTCTTATCCTCACTGAGACAGGAAACAATGAGAGGTTAAAAGGACCCTCCTATTCCCACCAGTGTCTTTTCTAAGTAAAACAGCAGGAGGGATGCAACATAATTTATTGACCATTCTTTGTACAAATGTTACGTCACGTAAGTGGATAATTTCTAAGAAGGGAGGAAACTAGCCATGCTGTCAGGATGGATTCCTGGAAACACAATTACTGGTAGGTCTAATTATGGTTTTCCTGGTCATCCCTCCTGACAGCACTATGGAGAATACCAAAGTATGGTGATCTAGGGTCGTACCACTGCGTGAAGAACCTTTCTACTGAAGGCAACTTGTCCTGAGACTACGTCTAGTTAATGTCTCGAAAAAGTACTCAAACTGGACCATGCTGCGGCCCTACAATTCTGATCTACCGATATCCCCCTCTTTCTGCCACTAAAGTAGATACTGCTCTAATTGAATGGGCTTTTAACGTTTCAGGGGGAGGTTTCCCTTCTGCCTCATAGGCCAGTCCGCTCGTGGATGTGATGCACCTTGCTATTGTGGATTTTGCCGCCTTTTTCCCCCTATTTATCCCTCCTTACTGTACAAATAAGTTTGGTACCTGCCTCCAGTCCCTGGTACTGTAGCTTCCAGATGGTAGAGAACAGTCTAACATCTAGAGAGTGAAAGGACTGCTCCACAAGATTTCTAGGATGCTGACAGAAGGAGGGAAGTACAACTTGTTGGTTCATATTTGGGGTTAACAACTTTGGGGAGAAAGGCTGGGTTGAGCCTCAAGATTATTCGATCCTTGAATATCCACAGATAAGGTTCCCTGACAAATAGGGCCTGTAATTCTCCTACCCTTTTGGCCGATATAATAGCCACTAGGAAGGCCTTTTTAAACGAGAGTCTGTCAATGTCTACCCCACTCACAGGTTCATACGGGTGCTTACATAGCGCATTGAGGTTAGGATCCCCGGGGTTGGACAGATCTCCTCACCAAAGGTTTCAGCCTTTGTACGGCTCTGGAGAACCTTGCTATCCAGGGGTGGGCCGCTAGGGGAGAATCAAAGAATACGTTTAGCGCTGAAATTTTTACTCTTCGGGTATTCGGTTTTACACCTTTGTTGAATCCTGCCTGCAGGAAATCTAGAATCATGGGAATATCAGGGCAAGAAGTATCCACCAAGGATCCCCGCACTCCATACAGAAACTTACAGATCATGTTATATATGGATGTAGTTACAGACTTTATACTTGCCTTAAGGGTAGATATCACCTCATCAGATAACCCCCTTAACCTCAGGACCTACCTTTCAGGATCCATGCCAAAAGATGCAGACTGTCCGAGTTTTGGTGAAACACTGGGCCCTGGCAGAGAAGGTCTAACCTCCGTGGAAGCAGTATGAGCTCTTCTACTGACATCTTCCTCAGCAGAGGAAACCAGCTCTTTCTTGGCCAGGACATTACCAAAATTATCCTTGCCCTCTCTTCCTGTACTTTCCTTAGTACTCTTGAAATCAGAGGGAGAGGAGGGAATGCGTAGGGTCAGTTCAACCCCTCCGGATTGGGATAGTGCGTCGACGCCTGCTGGATGGTGTAGGGGGTTTAGAGAGAAAAAATTCCCTGACCTTTGCATTTTCTATGAATGCAAAGAAATCTACCTGTGGAACTCCCCAATGAGGACACAACATGCAGAATACCTCCTCGCTCAGCTCTCTCTGTTGGAGATTACCTCTGCCTACTTAGGAGATCTACCATGTGGTTTTTTTGACCCCTCTAGGTGAAATACTGAAACGGATAGAACTGTAAAAACACCACGGTTGTCATGTTGTCCGACATGATTCTCACATGCCTGCCCCTGAGTACCGACTGAACCTGGAGTAGGACTTCCCACACTGTGTACAGTTCCCTGCAGTTTGAGGATCTGGCTCCGATCTTTGGAGTCCACATTCCTTGGAAGTGTCCTCCTTCCATATGACCACCCCAGCCAAGATCACTTGAATCGGTGGTGATCACTGTGCAGGGGGAGAACCCAAGGAACTTCCAGATGGAGGTTTTCCGGCATGGTCCACCAGCGTAGAGATCTCCTCACTGAGGCGGAGAGGGGCATCATGGTATCCAGGGACAATTGGTGTTTGTCCCAAGAAGCAAGAATGGCCTCCTGGAGATTCTGCGAGTAGAACTGACTCCACTGAACTCAGGGGATGCAGGAAGTCATTAGTCCCAGGATCCTCATTGCCTCCCTGATGGATCAACGGCTTCCTGAGAATTGACGAATCCTGTTCCCTATTGAGGTCTGTTTCTTTACTGGCAAGAGATGTTTTTAGGTGAGAGTCTAGGAGACCCCCAGGAACCTCTTTCTGGATTCTGGAGAAAGATCCGACTTCCAGTTTATTACCCATCCTAGCCTTTGTAGCGTGCAGACCAAGGTCCAACACTGCTCCATGAATTGTTCCCTGGAGCTGGCTATAAGGAAGTCTTCCAGGTAGGGGATTATGATAGCATCTAGCTTCCTTAGATAGGCAACCACTTCCACCACTAGCTTGGTGAACACTCTGGGTGCAGAGGCTAAACTGAAGGGAAGACAACGGATGTTACACCCGGTACCTGTCATGGCACTGCGCCCCGGTCTGCCACTGCTCCCCGTCCAGGGCACTCACCTCGCGCGCTGTTGCTATGCAGCAGCCAGCTCCCTGTGTTTCCCTGGGTGCAGAGGCTAAACTGAAGGGAAGACAACGGATGTTACACCCGGTCCCTGTCCTGGCACTGCGCCCCGGTCTGCCACTGCTCCCCGTCCAGGGCACTCACCTCGTGCGCTGTTGCTATGCAGCAGCCAGCTCCCTGTGTTTCCCACGCTGCTTCTCAGCCTTCAGGTCTCTTCCCTTCCCCCACCTCCTGGCGTCCCGTCGGCAGACCTGCAGTCAAAGCTATTAGGGCACAAGCGTGCGCTCTCCAGGCTTCTTAAAGGGACAGCGCGCATTTTTCAAAAAAAAGCAATTATCCAATGGCAGCGCACTGGCTGCTATATCTGGCCTCTCCTCCATAGGGAGAGCGCCGGAGCAACGAGTATCAATCATTGCTACATCAGATTCTGTTGCTAATCTGTCTGCGCTGCGTTAGCAGTCTCTGTGCATTTTCTCATGCTGTGTTTCCACGGAAATATCTGAATCCTTTTAACCCTGGTTATACCTGCAACCATCTGGGCGAAAGCCATCCCATTCTGCCAACAGTCATCCGAGTCCGAGGACTGTGACAAGGTTAATGGAGCCAGCTATCTATCAACTACCCGGATCCAGGACCCGTCTCATTACGGACTCTGCTGCTATTTCTGTTATCCCTTTTGGTCCCGCTGGGACAGCTGCCACGTGTCCAGGGTCTAACTGGAGGTAGAACCTGTGTCCTCCGGATATTCCATTCTGGTCCTGTCTGAGGGGCTTTACTACGGGTACCCGGGGCTCACTAGTTACGCCCCCTTCGGAGCCCCCCGGACCGTGGTCTCGAGGTTCCACTTTAAAAATAAAACATGGATATTTGTGATAAACTCACCGCAAAATCCTTTTCTCCGAGATGCTCATTGGGGGACACAGGTACTGTGGGTGTATGCTACTGCCGCCTGCAGGCTGACACCAAGTGAAAAACCACCTTGGTTACTTACCGGTAGCCGGTTTTTCCGGAACCCATGACAGCACACCTGAGAGAGGGATCCGCCCCGCCAGAACAGGAACCTACTGAGATATAAGGGGCAGCACCTCTCCCCCGCTTCAGTTGGTTACAGAGCATGAGAGTACTTCCCAGTTAGTTAGTTACATGTTAATCCAACACCACATCACACAAATGCACAATACTAATCGTGCACACCCATACGGAGAAAAAGGGGGGGGGAATATACGGGTGCTGTCATGGGTTCCGGAAAAACCGGCTACCGGTAAGTAACCATGGTGGTTTTCCCTTCACCCATGACAGCACACCTGAGAGATTTTTGGAGACTTCGAAACACCTTAGGGAGGGACCACCGCTTGTAGCACCCTTCTACCAAAGGTTAAGTCAGCAGAGGAGGATAGGTTTAATCTATAGTGCTTAAAGAAGGTTGAAGGTGAGGCCCAGGTAGTGGCCTTACAAATTTGTTCAATCGATACCTCTGCCTTTTCAGCCCAGGAGGTTGCCACGGCTCTGGTGGAATGAGCCTTGATGCCGTCAGGAATCGGAACACCACTAGCTGAGTAGGCTACACTAATGGCCTCCCTAATCCAATAGTCCCTTTTGAAACCCCATAGCCTTTCCTAGCACCCTGAAAAGCTACGAATAGGGACTAGGACCTCCTCCACTGGCTAGTGACAGATATATATTCTAGCAGGGCTCTCTTAACATCCAAATTATGGAATTTTTCCTCCCCTGGGTTCTTTGGATTTTCGCAAAAGGATGGAAGGATAATCTCCTGACTTCGATGGAAATCTGATACTACCTTAGGTAGATAAGCGGGGTCTGTTTTTAATACCACCCTGTCCTGAAAAGTGTATAGGGTGAATTCACAGAGAGCCTGCAAGTCGCTTACCCTACGGGCCGATGTAAGGGCCACTAAAATGATCGTTTTTAGGGTAAGATATTTTATGGGTAGTTGTTTTAAGGGCTCATATGGTTCTTTTGTAAGGGCCTCTAGTACCAAGTTTAAATCCCACGGGGCTATCCTAGGTATTGGGATAGGTCTAGACCTATGGCAGGATTTGATAAATCTGGCTACCCATCTATTCGCTGCCAAGTTGCAGTTATAGAGCGCACCCAGTGCAGATACCTGCACTTAAGTGTGTTTACCGCTAACCCCAGCTGCAATCCTGATTGTAAAAACTCCAAGATGGTACTAATCGGGGGCTCCTGTTCTAACGGCTTACCTAGGAACTGCAGGAATTTATTCCATGTTCTGCCGTAGATATTAGTCGTCACCGGCTTCCTACTCTTTAGCAGGGTGACCACCAACCCGGGAGAGAACCCTCTATTCATTAGCAGCAACCTTTCAAATTCCACACCGTCAGATGGAATCCCTTGACCCGAGTGTGGAATATTGGACCTTGAACTAGTAGGTCCGGGATTTCTGGCAGAACCCTTGGATCTGAGAGGGACATCATTCATAGCAGAGCGAACCAGGGCCTTTTTGGCCAAAATGGGGCTATTAGGATCACCCTGGCTTGATCGTTCCTCATCTTCCTGACTACTGTTGGGATCAGGGCCACTGGGGGGGAACGCATAGGCTAGTCTGAAGTCCCACGGAATCTGCAATGAGTCTACTGACCATGGTTCTTCCCTTGGGTTTAGTGAGCAAAACCTCTCTACTTGCCTATTGTTTTTGTTGGCAAAGAGGTCTATCACTGGTTTCCCTCAAAGCTGTGCTATTTTTTGAAAAACGGACCGATTTAGGGCCCATTCTCCTTGCCTAAGAGTATTGCGGCTCAGGAAATCGGCCTCTATATTTTCTGCCCCTTTATGTGCAAGGCTGTTAGGGAATGTAGGTGCTGTTCTGCTCTGTAAAAAATGTCGCTCGCTGCCTCCATCAGGGAATGTGACCTTGTACCCCCTTGGTGATTGATGTACGCCACCGTTACTTTGTTGTCCGACATGATCCGGACATTGCGGCCCCTGAGTAGGGAAATAAAGTGGCTTAGGGCTTTGTTCACTGCCCACAGTTCTCTCAGGTTGGAAGATGTGCCCATCTCTTGAGGCCTCCAGGAACCCTGGGCCACGTGACCCCTTAGGTGTGCCCCCCACCCCGAGGAGCTCGCGTCTGTCAGTATTATATCGGTCGTCTGTCTCATGGCATTCCTGAAGCCAAGTTTGTCCTGTCTAGCCACCAGTTGAGAGAGTCTCTGACCTCCAAGGAAAGCTCCAGTCTTCCTTCTAAACTCCTTCTCAGTGATCTTTGTGCTGACAAAACCTCCCCCTGAAGCCGTCGGGTGTGAAACTGAGCCCACCTGACCGCCGGAATACAGGACTTCAGGGTACCTAGTAGAGAAATCAAGTTTCTCAATGTCATGTGAGGTTGGTCTTGGGCAGCCAAGGTCACCTTCTCCACCTTTTCTATCTTGGTATCCCATAGTAGACAAGCTTGCTGCTCTGAATCCAGGATAAATCCTAGAAAGGTCTGTTTTCTTAGGGGCTGTAGTCTCGATTTTTTGAAATTTATCATCCACCCTGGTTCCTGTAGGGTGTCAGTCACCCGGCTCAACTGCGCCGTACAGTGGTCTTCTGAACTGCCCACTATCAAGAAAACGTCCAAATAGGGTATTATGACTGTCGTGAATTCGGAGGAAGGCTGTCATCTCCGCTATGACTTTGGTAAAGACCCTTGGGGCTATGGATATGCCAAATGGAAGAGCCCTGAATTGGAAATGCCTGAACACGCCCTGGATATAGAGAGCAACTCTTAAGTATTTTTGATAACCTGGGTGGATCGGGATGTGGTAGTATGCATCCTTTAAATCGACTACGGCCATAAAACAATCTTGATGTAGCAGTTTTATGGCTGTAGCTACCAATTCCATCTTGGAGGTCTGATTTTTTTATCCACCGATTGAGGCCTCTGAGGTTTAGGATTGTCCTGAACGACTGATCTGTTTTTTTTTTATCAGAAAGAGAGGGGAATAGAACCCCGCACCCTCTTTTATGTTTGGGACTTCAGAAAGGACCTGCTTGTCTACCAGGCTCAGGATTTCTGATTCTAAGGCCAACTGTTCTTCTATCGCCTTTCTGATAGGGGTAACGACAAATGCTGCTTTTGGCTGGCGAATGAAGGGGATCTTCAGGCCTTCTCTTATGATGCATAAGATCCAGGTATTGGAAGAGATCTTTCCCCAGGCCTGAGAAACCAGCGCTAATCTTCCCCCTACCGGAATGCTGGCGTCATTGTGGGGATTTTTTTGAAGTGGAGGTGCCTCCACCAAACAAATCCGGACTCCTTTTTTCTTTTATCTTCCCATCTTCTATCCAGAGGACGACCCCTGTTGAATCTTCCTCTCCGAAAGGGCGGCCTTCTCTGGTCTGCTGGGAATGCCTTTCTTCCTATCACTTGCTTTCTCCAAGATATCATCTAGATTTTTCCCGAATAAAAAACGACCATCGCATGGGAGAGAGCATAGTTTAGCTTTAGACTGTAGGTCGCCTGGACAGCCTTTAAGCCACAACACGCGTCTGGCGGCATTTGATAATCCTGCCGCCCTAGCTGTCAACTTCATGGAGTCCGCCAAGGTGCCTGCCAAAAAAAGCTGTTGCCCCGTGCAGAAGGTACATATCTGCCAGTATTTTTTCTCTTGGGACTTTTGACGCTAGTCTAATTGCTGCAGCCAAACCATTAGGGAACGCGTCGTGCAGGTGCCCGCTACTGCCAGCTTCAATCCTCCTGCTGCTGCTTCCCATGCATGCCTTAGATAGGAATCTGCTTTTTTGTCTAGCGGGTCCCTAAGAACCCCTGAGTCTTCCAAGGGCAGAGCCGATTTTTTGGAAGACCTGGACACCGCTGCGTCGATCTTTGGGACTTTGTCCCATATCTCTGTGTCCTTATGCTCAAAAGGGTACCGTCTCTTAGGGGAGGACGGAAGAGCCCCAGATCTCTCGGGTTTCCTCCATTCTCTCTCAATGAGTGCTTGGACCTTTTCATTAACTGGAAAGATCTGTTTTTTAATCTCTTGTAGTCCCCCAAACATGACGTCCTCTAGGGATTTAGCCGCTTTTTTCCTTGTGTAGGCCCATCGTTGCCCTGATGGCCTTAAGGAGAGCATCAGTGTATTCTACCGGAAAACATGGGGAGGATGGGTGTTCGGCCTGAGAAGGCTGTAGGAGCTTGACGGGGAACTAGGGGGATTCTTTCTACCTTTTTCCCCCCTTTTTTCAACAAGGTCTTAATTGAACCTTCCATCTCTGACCTAATGGCCGATATAAGGTTGGCTGCGAAACTAGGCGCTTCTTCTGCCATGGTTCACTGGATGCAACTGGCGCAGAGGTCTTTCTGCCAGTCTCTTGCTAGGGGGTTTTGCATATGGCACAATCCCTATTGTTCTTCTTACTCCCCGCTTTCTTAGGCTTTTCCTACGGGGTTAAACATACAACAGGGAACCCCTATTAACAGATTGCTAGCATTCACGAAGATCACTCACCACCCGTAATCAAGGGTACCGGACTCGGAGACTGTCGGCGCACGTGATCTGTGCTCTCTGGATCTTGAGGAGTCCCCCAACCTGTGGCTGGGGCGACTGCTGCTTGAACGGATTCCATGATTGCGGCCAGAGGGCTGTGAGGGAGGGCAGAGTCGGTGGAGATTGCGATCGCTCCTGCTCTGACTCCATGTTTGACCGCCCACCATGCCGTTCTCCTTGTTTAAATAACCCGCCTCCATCCTGGTGGGTGTCTCCTCCCCTCCCCCCTGCGACCGCTTCGGAAAAGCCGGCGTCACACCCGGCGCCATGATACCGTTGCCTAGCTGACGTCAGTCCGCGCGCCCATGATCCCTTGTGCCGCTGACGTCAGCGGCCGGAAGACTCCCGCGGCTCTCCCTCGCTAGGTGCTCTGGGGGAGTGAGGCCGCAGGCATGCGCGGGGGGGAGGGAGGCGCGGTGGAGCCGCCACGCCCGCGCGAACCCGGAGCCCGAAAGATCACCGGGGACTGTGCTTCCAGGACCTGACGGCCGGCGCTACAGGTGAGGCACCCTGTTCTTCCCGGGCCTGGGACCTTTACCCACGATAGGCACCGCTGACAGTGAGATTCCCTTCCAGGACAGGAACCCAATTGAAGCGGGGGAGAGGTGCCACCCCTTATATATCAGTAGGTTCCTGTCCTGGCGGGGCAGATCCCAATCTCAGGTGTGCTGTCATGGGTGAAGGGGAAAAAAAAAAAAAAAAAAAAAAAAAAAAAAAAAAGGTTAGCTCCTCCTCTGCCGTATACACCCTCGCCCCGATTGCGGGCAGAAATCAGTTTTGTGCAAAAGCAGTAGGAGAACAACAAAATCAGCCTTAATACAGATAATATGTCCAGAAAAAAAAACACCCTAATATCAAACGAAAATGCATATTTAAATAAACAAACAAGAGCCAACTGGCTAATAGGGTGGGTGCTGTGTCCCCCAATGAGCTTCTTGGAGAAAAGGATTTTACGGTGAGTTTATCACAAAAATCCATGTTTCTCCTTTGCCTCATTGGGGGACATAGGTACTGTGGGATGTCCTAAAGCAGTCCTTGGGTGGGAAGTTGACTCACCGATCCAAGCTACATACACCTCCTGTCCAAAGGTGCGTTACCGCTGCTTGGAGAGTACTTCTACCCAGGCTTGCATCCGATGAAGCCTGAGTATGGATATTGTAATGTTTGGCAAATGTGTGCAGGCTGGACCAGGTCGCTGCTTTGCAAACCTGTTCCGCCGAAGCCTGGTGCCGAAGCGCCCAAGAGGCGCCCACTGCCCGAGTAGAGTGTGCTCTGATCCCTGCTGGAATCGGCGCGCCTTTGATGCGGTAGGACTCCTGAATAGTCAAACGAATCCATCTGGCTATGGTCGATTTTGAGTCAGCGAGTCCCTTCCTGTGCCCCTCGGGGAGCATGAACAGCGTGTCTGTCTGACGAAAGGGTGCCATCCGCGACACGTACCTCCTGAGTGCTCTCACCAGGTCTAACGTACGCAGGGCCTTTTCCACACAGTGTACCGGTGCTGGACAAAAAGAGGGCAAGACAATATCCTCATTAATGTGAAACGAGGAAATGACCTTCGGCAGAAAGGGAGGAGCTGGTCTGACAACCACCTTATCCTTATGGAAAGTGAGAAACGGGGTTCGGCAGGATAGGGCCGCCAGCTCCGAAACCCGCCTGATAGACGTTATGGCTACCAGGAATACCACCTTCCAGGACAGGTACAACAAAGAGACATCCTGTAGCGGTTCAAATGGGGCTTCCTGCAAAACGCTTAGGACCAGGTTAAGGTCCCAGGCGTCCAGGTGCGCCCTATAGGGGGGTACCAAATGGGAGACTCCTTGGATGAAAGTCTTCACCTGCAAATTAGTAGCAATTCTGCACTGGAACAGGACGGATAAAGCCGATACCTGTCTCCTGAGGGAGCTTGGAGCTATCCCTGAGTCTAGGCCAGACTGGAGAAAGGCCAAGATGTTGGGGATAGAGAATTTCAGTGGAGCACAACCACGGCCTCGACACCAAGAAAAAAAAAAAAAAAAAAAAAAAAACCCCTACCAGGTGTGATGGTAAATACGTGCTGAGGCCGGCTTCCGGGCGCTAACCATTGTAGCAACCACCTCACGCCCAAACCCCGCATGGGTTAGAATCCAAGATTCAACAGCCATGCCGTCAAACACAGGGTCCCTGAGCTCGGGTGGAAGATCAGACCCTGGGACAGTAGATCTGGGCGCTCTTGCAGTCACCAAGGGAAGTCGGCGAGCAGCTGCACCAGATCTGCCTACCACACTCGGCGGGGCCAGCGGAATCGCTGGAACCCCCTTTTGTTTTGATCTTCTTGATGACCCTTGGGAGAAGTGGCAGCTGGGGAAACATATGGGAGGCGAAACTGGTTCCATGGCAGAACCAACGCATCCACAGCGATTGCCTGCGGGTCCCTGGACCAAGCAACAAACGTGGGCACCTTGGCGTTCACCCTGGAGGCCATCAGATCCACATCCGGTCCCCCACCGTTGGCAAATCTGTTGGAAAATCTCAGGGTGTAGTGACAAGACCCTGCCGGCTGAGGAAGTCTGCCACCCAGTTCCACGCCCGGGATGTGGACTGCCGATATCACAGAGTGGTTCCTCTCGACCCAATGAAGAACGTGCCCTACCTCGCGCATGGTTTGTATGCTGCGGGTGCCTCCTTGATTTATGTAAGCCAACGCCGTGGCGATGTCCGATTGAATCCGGACGGGGCGGCCTGCTAGAAGGTGATGAAAATGTCGCAGAGCCAGCCGGATTGCTCGTATCTCCAACAAGTTGATCGGGAGGCGTGTGTTATGAATGGGTCACTGAGGAAAACAAGACCAAGCCAAGTCACAGAAAACCAAAGAGGTTGTAACTAAGCGGATTGCAGACCCCTGATCCTAACCATACAACTAACAGCAGCCGTGGAGCATACCTACGATGATTCTAGACGCCTCGTCACAGCCGGAGGGCTAAATAAGCCTAAAGCAAGAAAAGGGGAAATCTAAAACTGCCCCAGAGCATTGATTAAGTAATCCCTAGCCATAGCGATCTGACTCGCGATCTGATACTTCTGCAGGTAGGTACCTATCCTGCAAGGCTTTGATTAATAGTTCTGACCAAGAAATCAGGCCTTGGCCACCCACGTTGCTGCGAACGAGGGAGAGAGTGCTGAGCCTGATGCCTCAAATACTGAGCGAGCCAAGCTCCCTATGAGACGATCCGTAGGATCCTTAATAGAAGAACCACTAGGTATGGATAACAGGGTCTTAGAGGCCAAGCGTGACACGGGTAGACCCACCGCTGGGGATTCCGTCCATTTTTTACAGAGGTTCAGGGCAAACTGATACCTCGCTTCGAGGGTCTTCTGACCCGAGAAGCGTCTGTCCGGCCGTTCCCTGTGTCGCTGCACTATGTCCTCGAACTCTGGGTGAGTGCAAAATACTCTATGCGGTCTCTTAACTTGCTTAAATGCCACCTTATGACCTGAAGCCAAGGTGGAATCATCCTCAATCCCCAAAGTCTGGTTGACAGCTTTGATGAGGCTGTCCACTGTTTCACGAGACCCCGGAGTTTTCCAGGTCAAGGGGTCTGTCTGAGTCAAAATCTGAAGTTTGCTCGCTGTCGACCACTGGTGACGGGAAGCAAGAAGCGGAACTCACGGATGCCAAGGCACCGGATGGACTCGGCGATGCCGTGTGGGTTAGTTTCCTCCAGGTCTGCCTGGAGTGAGAGCGGCCCCTGCAGGCCGGAGGCTCCTGAGAGGTGGAGGACCCCTCTAAGACAGGCGAGCCACTGTCCCTCCCCCTATCTGGGGCGTGAAGGGACAATTTCTCTCGTAAGCGACGCCATGGACTGCGACAGTGATAGGGCCCACTCCGGGGGGTTTGATACACTGATCCCAGTCACAGGGGAGGGCTCCTGGGCGCGTTCAGAATCGCAGGCTTCGCATAATCGCTTGCTCTGCGCCTGCGGAAAAGTGGCCCAACAAGAGATGCAGGCAGCGTATAGAAACGTGTGAGTCTTCGCTTTTCCGGACATGCTGTATCTGCCAGTCTTGTTCCCCCACGTGTCCTGGACATGCCGGGCGTTGCTCCAGTTCAAGGAAGCGCGCGCCACAGCTGCGGGGCGGGCCGTCGGCAGAAGAAGAGTGTCGGGGGCGGTACTTCCGGCATGTGGCCTAGCGATGGTCCGAGGCCGGGGGCTCAATTTCTTCGGCGCCCGCCCAGGCCGTGAGGGGCGGGCCGCCGATAAATGATGCGAGGAAAGTAGGCGGGACTTCCGCCCGCGGGCTCGATTTACGATGCATGACCGTGACGGGGGGGGGGGGGGGGGGATTGCGGATCCACGGAGTCCCAGGCTGAGGCTTCCTGGCTGGATGTGCGGATCCGCCGATCTCCGATGAACAGGCTAAGGGCTCCAGCTCCCCCTCCATGATGATTCTTCAGCTTCCCAGCTCAGGTAGATGGGAGGGGGGCCACATATAGGACTGTGCAGGCACACTAGCTCCGTCTTTCCCTCCAGGGGCGAGGAGAGGGACCGTCCACCGCCTTGCAGCACCGCAGTCTAGCATTGGTGGAGCAGTGGGGGCCGCACACACTATGCTTGTGCCTCTGTACAGCCCATGGTTTCAATACTTAGGGGTGATCAGGGCTAAGTCCGACATAGTGTCCCACGTTCCGGGAGAGGATACGTGGAGTCGACACTCGCACGTGCTCGTCGGTTGTTGGTTTGGGGAAATCGGACCCTTTCAATAGGGTCCGTTGCCCCTGTCTCATCTTCATGGAGGGAAAAAAAAAAAAAAAAAGTCTGGAGAAACAGATGTGTGCCTCCAACGGACACTAAGTAAAACTGATATCCGCCCGCAATCGGGGCGAGGGTGTATACGGCGGTGGAGGAGCTAACCTCTTTTTTTCACTTAGTGTCAGCCTCCAGGCGGCGGTAGCATACACCCACAGTACCTGTGTCCCCCAATGAGGCGAAGGAGAAAACGAATGTGAACTTCACCATCTCTGCCTCCGCTTACATTCGTTACAACGCAATTGGTAGTGAAGTTCTCCCCCTGGAACTTTAGGGTGAACCTTAAGTACCACTGGAAGGAAGCATGGATGGAATCGTGAGATAGTACGCATTCTTTGGTACACATCATGTTTTTGTCTATAAGGGACACGTGGACCTGATGGACTCCATTTTGAACTTTTTGTACTTTACCCAGCGATTTAGAGGTTTCAGGTTTATTACTGTGCGACTCTCTCCCGAGGGTTTCTTGACTGAGAAGAGACTGGAATAGTGGCCTTTGCACTTTTCTTCCTGAAGCACTGGGACTATTGCTCCAATCTTCAAGAGATCCTGAACATCCGACCACATGGGGCAAGCGGCACCGGAGGCGGGAGTTTATTAGGATTCTCCCTGGCGGGGTCTGGGTAAACTCTATTCTGTAACCCGAAGAGATTATCCCCAACATCCACTGATTTTCTGAAAACCCTTGCCAACTTTCCAGATACTGTCCTAGCTGTCCCCAAACTCTCACAGCGTCATTTTCTTCCAGAACCAAAGAGAGAGTCCTTACCCCTACATCATTTGGGGTAGCTCCACCTCTCAGTCTTACCCTTCCCCTTATAGCCAGACTTCTGGTCGGGTTGGGGTCTATGAAAGGGCTGATACTTTTTGGTTTCTCCTGAAGGAACCCCCTCTTTTAATCTGATGCCTTTCCTAGAATATCATCTAGAACTGGACCAAACACTGTTGCCCGAGAAGGGAGTGGAACAGCTTGTTTTTAGACTGCGTATCCCCCGACCATCTTTTCAACCAAATAGCTCGCCAGGCAGCATTAGATAAGGCTTTGTTCCTGGCTGCGAATCGGATTCTGCAGATGCATCAGCCATGAACCCAGTAGCTAGCTTTAGGAGGAGGAAGGGTGTTCCTCCAGGTCATCGACCCATATGTGCATGGACCGACAGAGATTGCCGCGATGTTGGCTTGAATTAAGGCCACAGACGTCTCTCAGGTTCTCTTAAGGAGACCATTCGCCTTCCAATCCATAAGCTCTTTAAGGTTAGAAGAATCCTCAAATAGGATCAAAGTCCTCTTCGCCACCTTGGCTATGGGCACATCGATCTTGTGGACGTCCTCCCGGGCTTTAGGGTATGTGCACACGTAAGCGGTTTTTTTCACGTTTTTACCAACTAAAATGCTTAAAAAACGAATCCCATTCATTAAAATTTATTCCGCACTTTGTGCATATTGATGCGTTTTTTTTCCGCAAAAAAAAATGCATTGTGGTAAAAAACGCAACATGCTCATTAATTTTGCAGAAAATTCCGCATTTCTAGCTATTTTCTATGTGACTGGGGACGCTCCGAGAAAAAAAATGCATAAAAAAAACGCACGTTGTCTGGGAAGGAGTCCGGTTTTCAGTCAGGAATTTTCTGCATACGTGTGCACACAGCCTTAATGTCCTCTGGCTTGAAGGGCAGGCGAAGCTTTGTTAAATATTAATAATTCGTTAAATATTTCTTATTACACCCAGTTCTGTACATTGCTAGCTAAAATGACATAGGCTATTTTTAAGCTTGGCTCATGGTAGAAAGACAGCTCCATATATGTAGAGACCACGTGCTTCAAGAGACGTATATAATTCATGGCTAACTCTAGAGGTCGCTGAATCCTTCCCTCACCATCATGAGACACAGACACAAGATGACATAACTGAACAACTGGTATGTTACTTTACTACAAGGAAGCCTAAGAGAGACAGAGGCCATTTGCCATGTGGATCTCAGAAGAAGAATACATGTCGCTTTTGCAATAACTAATGGACAATCTCTCTTTCATCTATTTTTTTTTATGTTTTTCTGTAATAATCCTTTCTTTGATGGAAGAATCCAAATAAACCACTATATTTTTATCTGGTAACTAGTCCTGAGTATTTTACAGGATAAGCATTATTTTACAAGCTTAAAGTCTCTAGGAATAACCTGCCTTTTCTCGGCGACTTTCCACTCCTCTATGATCATTGAGCGGATGTGGCTGTAGCCTGGGAAGACTCTGTTCCACTGGGATCTCAACCCACCGAACATCTGATCCTGTATGGAGTGGGACTTCTGGGTTTCCTCCACCTGCATGGTGCTCTTGACTGCCCGGAGGAGTTAGTCCATGTCCTCAAAGGAGAAAAATGTATCTCTTCCCTCCCTCTGGCGGGTCTGCAATCATTTCCCCCTTCTTCCTTTGCCAGAGTACACGTCCTCCTCAGAGGTCTACTCCATCTCCCTTTGACTCTTGGCACGGGGACCACCCTGGGACTCTGGCTGAGAAGCGTGCATGTGGACAAGACCCGAGATAGAGGCTTGGACCTCCTCTCTGATAATGGACCTAATATCAGACAGCAGAGATGACTACTCCTCCCTGATGACCTTTGAGATGCAGAGTTCACAGAGTGCATTTTCTACACTTCCCTGCTTTCTAGTCATCCATTTTTGGCGTTTTGCAGAGGTGTATGCTCCCCCCTAGAATACACAGAGTATATGCCATGTGTTTCTAGGTGTTCAGTAAGGGGTATCTCACTAACCCTCTACTCACGTGCCCCCGACATTGTTCAGAAGAAACCTCAGTTTTGGCAGATTCCTCTATGTCCAAGCATACAGTAGGGCAGCCTACAGACATTTAGGATCTTATTTATACAATACCCATCATGAGGCGCCACTATTATCCCTTTGCTCAGCCAGATACTTCCTGTGTTCTACCGTGGAATGCACACTGGCTGCGACTCAGAAGTGCTCTGCCCGGCCTGCAGAGATGACAAAACCGGAAGTGTGCTCATAGGGGATTCAGCGCGCCGGAGGCAGACACGGGAGCCGAGAGCCTCCCGGTAGGAAGATGCAGCTCGCAGCCCGGGAGCAGCACTCACCAGGTAGGTTGAGGGACCCCCCTATTGGAGAGTGTCGGCCACAGACAGTGGAAAGGGAGAGGCTGGGTCTGCCAGGTACAGCCAGGAGGGATACGCCAGAGCTTTTCTCTCATCATTGCTCCCCTCACTGGGACAGGAAAAACAGAGGTGGGGATGGGAAGGACCTTTTAACCTCTTGTTGTTTTCTGTCCCAGCAAGGATAAAAAGGAGGACCTCAATAGTGCTGTCGGGGGGGGGGGAAACGACATGGAAAGTAATGTAGCAGTCATATTCTTGTACACAGGGGAAGCAATTCTAATAGCTACTGTAAATCCTTATACATAGGGAGCAGTATTACAGTAGTTATATTCTTATACATAGGGGGAAGTATTCTAGTAATTATATTCTTATACATAGGGGGCAGTATTATAGTAGTTATATTCTTATACATAGGGTCAGTATTAAAGCAGCTATATTCTTGCATTTCTCAAAAGATTAAGGCTTCAGAATAACACCATCAGGTTGTGGATCTGATGAGACGATTATACGATCACATACCGGTCCATGGCCTGGAGTATTCGAGGCACAGAACTTCGCCATCATGTGCTTCAATTGTTATCATATTCTCAAAGGTTCCCAAATTATAGATTCTACAGAGGAAGAAATGGAAAACGCTTTATATAAACTCTCTCCATCTCCAACGTTTACACGATACCACAGTAGAGAATTACCGTATGTTTCCAGTCCGGTCACCAGAGGCCAAGTGACGTCCATCATAACGTATTTTCAGGACACGAATTCCACTTTTTGAGTCTTTGGGCTCAGGTTTCTCAGAGGTGCTGGAGGTGTCCTTCAAGTGTGCCACATTGTCACTTACATAAATCACTTTATACAAATCCTAAATAAGGAGAAGAAAAACAAATTAAAATTAAGAAAAAAAAATCTACTGTAATAAAGTTTAATATAGAGATAAAATGTGGTGAGGAAGTCGCTAGTCCTGATAGTGACATAGTATTTATCATGCTCTAACGCATCAAAATTAACTACATGAAGAAACGTTGCCAAAAATACAATGTCCTACAGTACAGTATTCAGCACCTACGCAGACTTGTGTGTTTCCATGATTACAAGCTACCTACAAACGTTGTGTAGTTAGATTCTGAAGTTGAGCAATTTATTCATTTGATCAGGTGACGTGATTTTTCTTCTAGTTTAAAACCGTTAAGACACAGGTGTGTTTAGGAGTCGTAGACATGAAACGGTAGATTATCAAGGCGGGGCGTCTTTATTTTGTAGGAGCCCATTCACAGATGGTAGAATGTCAGATACTCACATGGCTGTAGATATTCCTCTTCATCCCCAGCTCGGAGCTTCTCTCCAGGTTCCATAAGCGAACGGTGTTGTCAGAAGAGCAGGTGAAAAATGAGCCCGGGGCGAAACCTGGCTTCAGCCTGTGCTCTGGGTACACCTAGAGAACAAAAACATTTGTGCTATTTCTAAAGAGTGTTTCTAACTTGGGAAGAGAAGGGATCATTTCTCTGCATCATGCGGGATAATCTCTGATCACTGGGGGTCTGACTTTCACAGGTCCTGAAATACCCCATTAGAAGGGAGTGTACGCAAGGCAGATGCTCCATTCTAACAAGGCGCTTAATAACCCGCTTCTTGGCATAGGAGTGGGTCCCGGCAGTATAACCTCCAGCGTTCAGCAATTCATTACCCTTTGCTGGGGTGTGACTTGACAGATCCCGAGAAAGACCCTTGGAGTTAAAAAGAAGAGCAGGAACAAATGTACAGCAACTGATTCATTCTAACAAACTTCTTCAGAGCCCAGTTCTCTGAGTGTCAGTATCCACACTGATGTCTGCTGTGCTCAAGCAACTTGTGCTTGTTCAGCGGCAATACCAGAGCCCTTATTACTTTTGTCTGTTCTTGTCATCACCTCTCATACAGACATTGTCAGCCCTGATCTCACTGCAGACCGAGAACTTGCTTGATTACAGCAGACATTTGTGATTTTGACACATCTCCTAACAGTCTGGTAGAGGTGACAATGCTTGGAGAACAGTAAAGCTGAAAGAATGATTTATAATGTGACACAGCTTAACTCAGCTGTGCTGTCCCTATCCATGCAGGGACTATATCTGAAAGTTGTCAGTCATCTGTGCTCTCCAATCATGCAGGAGGTTAGACTAGGCTGACATATCTCACACACTGATAAGTCTGTTCTAATCTACAGTATGGTGGGTATGTTCCATTTTCCTTTGAGTGTTGCTGTCTGCTTATGGATTGTTCAGCATCATACAGGGAGAAAAGTACACGCCTCCAGTGAAAACGGTCTGGGTAAAAAAAATAAATAAATAATGACAGTTTTCACTGAGGCGTGAACTTCCTTTCTCCATGTATGATGCTGACCAGTCGTAAGCAGGCAGCAATACTCAAATTAAAAAATGACACTCTCCCAGTGAAAACTGATAAAGTTAAATCCAAGTGGGTTTTAACTCATTACGTGCCAAATACTTTGATTGCTAAATATCTCCGCAACGGAGGAGCAAAATTAAAAAAGACAAAACAAAAACATTATATTTTGCCCTGCAGCCACTGTTATATCATGTGTCCATGTCCAGCTCAACATGAGAAATTTGGTGAAAGTTTCTCGCTGCTGCTAACCGTCCGATATCAGCCGACAGTCTAATGTGTATGGGGCCCCCAACAATCGAGGACTGTTGGGGGATATTAGGATGTGGCATGTCTGACCCTTTTGTAATCAGTAAGATGAGCTGCTGATGAAGGAGTTTGGCAGCGGCTCGCCCGTAGAGAGAGCACGGAACAGCCAGACGCTTCAGTGTATGCAGCAGCTGGCCGGGCCCTCTATTGAGAATAGGGCCCCTTACAAATTCATTTAGTCATCGTGTCCGCTCACCTCTATATTCCACACGTAGGAGCTGTGGTACAGGGCTGAATAGACCTTCCCCACCTTGTGGATAGTACTGACGTCCCAGACGTAGATGCTGTGGTCATTGTACACGCAGCACAGCCACTGGTTGCCGTGGTCGTAAACCAGGGCGGATGTGTCCGGGTGGCCTCCATGGCCTTGTTTCGCGAAGAGCGAGCTAAAAAGAAAGAAGGGAGCAAAAATAAAATTGACGAGACAGCGTGTAAGTGTGAAAAGTCTTGTGTATTGGTGGGGGGGGGAGGAGGGATGAGGAAATTAACTGTTTCAATAGTTTATTCAAAGAGTTGTTTCTTTCTAATCTGTTTTGGGCAGATTTATGACCACATCTAAGTTCAGCTGAAGAGACTGATAAAAAAAAAAAAAAAAACTCTCCCAGAATGAGCTCACTGACAGATCCCTAGTTAACTCATTCTACAGCCAGTAATGTGAAGAAAAGAACTCTGTAAAAGCCAAAACGGTACAACATTCTTCAAGTGCCCCAACTCCAAAATGACTACAAGCCAACGACAAAGATTGTCTTTGAAGGCGTCCGCATCCTTTGTAGCTGCTCAGCGTACCTCACATCGAGGCCCAATGCGACATCCACGCCCAAGTTGTGAGGTCGGGGGAGATCGGTCACGTATTGGAGGTTGTGTGCCTTGAACATCCTGACAACTCCTTCCTCGCAGCCGCAGAATACGAACTCCTCGGTGACGCACAGGCAGTTGGACGACGCCACCTGATGTAAAGAGGACACCACGGACGGTGAGCCAAAGCAGCCACCGCAACAAGGGGAACCCGCAAATATCCACCGCTCTCCCACCTTTAGCTTCAGCCACTTCTCCAGGACTCGCTTCTCGTTGAACTGACACAGGACCCCAGAGTAGGACACGCAGTAAGTGCTCCTCACGTTCTGCCCCTTGCCGCACGCTACTCCGCCAAACACATTGTTATGGAGGTCGCCCAGCAGCCCCGACCGGCCAACCAGAGGAACAGTCCCATTCACCTGCAGAATTCAGACACTTCAGGAAGGATTAATCAAACTTACTGGGGGAAACCTAAACTTACAAGTTGGTGCGTACCTGGGACTGTCGCGAGCTCTCCAGGTACCAGAACTTCACGTGCCGATGGCCAGCAGTCACAAAGTAACTGCTGTCTTCAGAGAAGGATACGGCGCTGACCTTACTGGAGACTTTGTTCTTCGCCACTATATTATTATTCTGCGGAGACGGGAAAATATTTAGGTGAGAAATAAGATGAACTTTGGGAACTGCTCTGGGGGAAAAAAAAAAAACCACACGTGATGGCAGAATGAATCCAAGTCATAGAAAAGCCGCAAAACCAGTATAAATCCACCAGGTTCAGACCGGGCCCCTGCCCTAATGACTAACAGGAAGGGGAGAGCAGGCAAACTAGTCATTTTCCAGGAGGAATAACTGAGGAGCAGCACAGTTGTAAGGAAAGAGGAGTGAGAATTGCACCCTTCCACATGATGCAGAATGGACGTTGAGGGGAACAGCAAACATTTATGGCATAGTTCCTGGACATAAAAAATGGAAAAGAGCAAAAACACATAATAAAAACACAAAACAAAAAGATAAAATGGAAAAAAAAAAAAACCACAAACATGAGCAAAAACAAACCCCCCAAAACACCAGAAAAAAAAATAAAATAAAAACCCCTTTACCTTCCAGTCCCAAACATTGACCACCATGTCGTGCTGATACCCCACTGAGACGACGTACTTCATGTTAGGGGAGAAACAAACGCAGGAGACCCCATATTTGTGACCGAGCATTTCGGAGACCTGCATCTTCTCGGCCACATCCCAGACTCGGACCGCCGGTTTGTGACCACTCTGAAAAAAAGACAATTGAAGGGATTTTTTTTGTTTTTTTTGTTACCTGAAAAACAGACGAGTAGGTGACCGCTGCAGCCAAATCACTGATTTCCCAGGCCATGTCGTCCATGCTGCGATCATTACTGAAGTCGGTAGGCAGGGTTCAATTGGAGAGTCACATAGACAAGTAGGACCGCAAGAGACGAGGATGACTCACACAGTTCAAGTTATGGGATTTTTCTTTTTTTTTTTAATTAAATAATTAAATTGTTTTGAGGCCATAAGAGAGATATATAAATATAACAATTTTATCCCCTGAAAAAAGATGCATCAGCTCTCCTCAAATTTGCTGGGATGGTTTCGATTACACATACCGTGCTTTCTGCTGCATCTCCTTGGTTTGTAAGAGGACATGCTGCCCTTCCCCCATTTTGTTTCTGCAGGCACACAGCTGCAGTCCCTCTCTCCCTGTGTGCAATTCTACCCCACTCTTTCCCCTCCCTGGAGAGTGTGGTTTGTGATCAGTTTAAAAGCACATGGTTCCTTTGTTTATTTCAGATTGAATATAACAAAGAATGTTCATAGGGGCAGGACAAACATTTTACAGGTGGGTTTTGAATCTTTGGCGACAACCAGAATCCAAGAATCGGATTTCTACCCAACCGAGCCAAACCGCCACGGCATGTTTAAACTTAAATGAAAGCTAATTGCGTCAGAAAAACTATAACACTCCTGTCAACACGCTGTGAGCCTTGCAGCTAGAGTTATGGCACTGCTAAGTTTTCAAGTAACTTTCAAAAGGGGAGTGCATACCCTAACTCCGCCAGCCCAGTGAGGTCAACCAGCAGAAAGTATAAGGCTAGGATGCCCAATTAGGAAGTCGTCATTCGCCCAGGATGCCAGCTAGGAAGCTGTGCTGATAGACCATTTTCCCTTGGGGAAGGCGCCCCTCCCCCTCCTCCACATGGCGTGCCATTGACTGAGATATGCAAGTTTCATAATTTAATCTATTTTATTTTGTAATTGTCTGTATATACTGTATCATGTCTCTTCTTGTAACTTTTTTATTTTTGTAAACACTGCCTATGTTTTCTGGAGTAAATCTATAAAATTTACTAGTTTCGCTTTACTTGCGCTATAAAGTACCGCCACGTTCACCACACTAAAATTTAAGCTACCTTTTGAGTTGGCTCCTGACCCAATATTGATTTTTATGTAGAACGAGGAGCTGGGGGCAGCACAGTGTTCTGGGGATTTGGGAGACTCTGGCAATGATGGAACAGAGGTTTTATGTGTGTGTATTACCCTCCCTGGGTCTGGGGACATATATACCGCCCTTGCTGCAGAGTGCCTAATAGCCAGTAAATGGCAAGGCAGCCTTTCTGGTGACTACTTATCATAGGTGTAGTTCCCTGAGTGACCTGAGGGCAAGAGGGGTGCCAGAGAGCTGCAAGTTCCAAAACCAGAAATGAAGGTGGAAACACAAGTTGTGGGTGGTTATATAACCCACGACCACTAATAAATAGTAAATTTGTGACAATTGGAGGGATATGCTTAGCTACTTACCGGTAGCTGTGTTTTTCAGGAGCACACGACAGCACCACAAGAGAGGGAATCCGCCATTCGGGGACAGGAAACCTACAGACAAAAAGGGCGGCCCTCTCCCTCGCTTCAGTTGGATTACAGAGCATGAGAGGACCTACCTGGTTAGTAGCAACATATATATATATATATATATATATATATATATATATATATATATATATATATATATATATATATATATATATACACATCCGATTAAATACTCTTCACACCCGTGTCTAAGGTTTACCCGAAAAAAAGGTGCTGAACAAAGAAAGGGAGGGAATGGAAAGGTGCTGTCATGTGCTCCTGAAAAACACCGCTACCGGTAAGTAGCTAAGCATTTATTCAGTCGCCACGACAGCACCACAAGAGAATTAGAGATGTAAAGAGCTTAGGGAGGGACAGCTGCCTCAAGCACCTTTCTCCCAAATGTTAGATCGGAGGAGTCACCCAAGTTCAATCTATAGCGTTTAAAGAACGTAGATGGAGAGGACCACGTAGCTGCCTTACAAATGTCCTCGATGGATACCTCCGAGCATTCTGCCCACGATGTCGCCACAGCTCGGGTGGAGTGTGCTCTCACGCCTTCCAGAGCTTCTGCACCACCTGCTGTATAAGCCAGAGAAATTGCCTCCCTAATCCACCTGGCTACAGTGTTTGACACCCTAAGCCCTTTCCTAACTCCCTAAAAGAAAACGAATAGGGATTTGTCCTTCTTCCAGGAGTCTGTGGCCTTAATATAAGGAGACATCTTCTTACATCTAGTAAGTGAAGTTTTTGCTCTGACTAGCTAACAGGGTTTGGGCAGAAGGAGGGAAGGACTATCTCCTGTAGTCTATGAAACTTAGAAGCAACCTTGGGCAGATACAAGGGGTCTGGTCTTAGTATGACTCTGTCTTTTCTAAACTGAGTATACGGAGAAAGTCTAGAGAGCCTGTAGGTCACTAACCCTCCTGGCCGATGTCAATGCGACCAGTAGGGCGGTTTTGAAGAATAGGATCCTAATAGGCGCAGAATCAATAGGCTCAAATGGGGCTTCTGTTAAAGCTGATAGTGTGGCGCCCCTGAGGCTCAGTCGCCACAGAGGTAGTGCACCTCCTCCTGAGGTGTGGTGCCCTACCATCCAGGTAAGTTGGAGGCTCCTGACCACGCTCTAACACCTGCATCCCACACAACACAGTAGTTCAGCAAAGCCACATTACGGCTCCCTGCTTGGAGTGTAGCAGTGCACCTTTGGTGGCTCCCTGCTTGGAACACGAAACGTGCTGGGAGGCGGGTGGAGTTAGAATACATAAAAGAGCGGGAAGGTTTAGGATTTGAGGTCAGTCATTCGGAGAGTCACTCAGAGAGGAGTGAGAAAAGAAGATCCCTGAGAGAGGGATGGAGGAAGGAGGTGCTGCAGCAGATCTCAGTGACCTGGGTCTGCTGGCACGGGAAAGGAAAGAAGGAGAAAGACATTGAACCGAAACCTGATCTTCCATAAGAAGGAGAGACTAGTACGGAACGAAGGAGTAAAAGGGAACAGAGGACGTGGATTAGGAGAGAACCCTGCCTAGAAGTTCTAAGCGCAAGGCCGGGCCCGGTCCCCGAGGTTGTATGGATACTAATGGTCCTACAGCAGACACCGGTGGAGTAGTGACCTGTAAATGCACTACTCCCATCTAAGACTTGGGGGCACAACAGCAACTTGGATAGTGAGCCAGGACTCAGGAGTAAGGAGTCCCCGAAGCAGGCTACAACTGTGCCGTACAAGTAGAGTTCTTGGGAACATCTGTCAGGAGGCACTCCAGTGTAACTCAGTACTAGGAGTACTTCACACTTAAAGGCGCTATAAGAGGAGACGTTCAGAAAGGTACATGTTGGCGGAGTGTTGGAAGGGAGCATTCCATCTGACCTGGAGGTTGATTGAGTCCCTGACCCGGAGGACACAGCACGGAGGCAGGCACCTGTATGTGTACTACAGACTCTGAGTAAAGCTTTGGAACTACAAGCCCTGGTGTCCTCCATTCATTCTTGCGCCAACGTACCCAGCACCGCTACATCTGGGTACCAGCTTCTACACCGCTTGTGCCACTCCTCTCCCCCAACATCTACACTGCCCTGGGGCTACAGCTCCACCTGTGGGGAGCTTCACCATCTTGGCTGCAACACCACCAGCCCCAGAGGATCTGCATGCAGCGTCGGCTCAACATCTCAATTGCCGAACACCACAGGTGGTGTCACAAACTATTCCATTAACTACATTCCATCATTCAATCTCCCCTAATACTTGGGCGCCCAGGGCCACGGACCGGGTCACCGCTGCTGTGACACATCCCGCTGACACCGGCCTGGTACCGAGTACCCCACGGCCCGGGGAGGGCGACCCAATAGCATCAAGTTCAGATCCCAGGGAACTAGCTTCCTTTTAATGATCGGCCTAGTCCAAGCTGCTGCCTTTATGAACCTGGATACCCAGTAGTCGTTCGCTAGGTTGCAGTTGTATAATTCCCCTAGGGCTGAGACCTGGACTCTGAGTGTGTTTGTGACTAACCCCATTTCTAACCCTTTCTGCAGGAACTCCAAAACCTGGTTAATACGGATTTTCTGACCAACCTCCGCCCCTGAGGTTGACAAAAATCTATTCCAAATCCTGACAGATGTTTGTAGTGGAAGGTTTTCTGTTTTTCAATAGGGTGTTGACTAGCCCTCAGGAAAAACCTTTCCTACTCAGTAGTGCCCCTTCAAATTCCACGCCGCTAGATGTAGAATGGATACACGCGGGTGGAATACTGGACCCTGGGAGAGGAGATCCAGGAGCTCAGGGAGAATCCATGGCTGGGTCACCGACATCTTCCTCAGCCAAGGAAACCACAGCCTGCTGGGCCAGAATGGAGCCATCAGGATTATGCGGGCCCTGTCTTCCCGAATCTTCCTCGGCACTATCGGTATTAGATTCAGTGGGTGGGGGGGCAAAAATTCCATGGGATCAGGAGAGCGTCCACTGCGAGCGGGTCTTCAACGAACAGAATTGATGTAGCTGCTGTTCTTTCTGGTGGCGAACAGGTCTATTTCTGGGGACCCCCACGTGCCTGATCTGTTCGAAGACGGCCCTGTTTAGTACCCACTCTCCTTGCTTGAGCATGCTGCGGCTTAGGAAATCAGCTGTAATATTGTGTTTCCCTTTTATATGGAGGGCTGTAAGGGATAGAAGATGAACCTCGGCTATCTGCAAAGATATGATTTGCCACCTCCATTAAAGCTCTGGAGCGCGTTCCCAGTGGTTAACGTAGGCTACAGTTACCTGATTGTCTGAGAGAAGCCTGATGTGTCGGCCCTGTAGGGACATAAGGAAACCACTTAAGGCCCGCTCTACTGCTAGTAATTCCTTCATATTAGACGAATAGCCCTGCTCTTGTGGTGATCATACCCCCTGGACTCATATCTCCCCCATACGCGCCCAACCCCTGGGGCTAGCATCTGTAGTTATGACTCCGAAACCCCTCTACGCAGGTTTGGTATGCGAGTCCACCACCGTAGAGAATGTACCGCCTCGTGGGACAGTGTAAATTTTCCCTCTAGGTGACCTAACCGACAGGTGTTGTGTAACACATCCCACTGCAGAGACCTGGTGTGGTATTGGGCCCAGAGAACCGCTGGTAAACATGAAGTGAGTGAGCCCAAAAGTGACCGAAGGGTTCTGTATTGCCCTGAGTGTTTGTCGCTGAATACTGCCACTTTTGTTTCTGGTAACAGACACTCCTATAACCTGGAATCTATTAGAAGACCAAGGAACTTCTGCGTTTTCAGAGGTTGTAACCGTGATTTTTTTTAAACTAATAATCCATCCAAACTCTTGAAGGTTGACTATTACCTTCTGTAGTTGTGCGGAGCAATGCGACTGAGTGTCCCACAATTAGTAGGTCATCTAAATAAGGGACCATGAGAATATCCTGTTCGTGTAAATGAGCCATAACCTCCGACATTATTTTAGTAAAAACTCGTGATGCAACCGCCACCCCGAATGGAAGTGCCCTGAACTGGAAGTGGTTTACTATTCTCCCCTAATGAAACCGCTACTCTTAGGAAACGTTGGTGATCTACGTGTATGGGGACGTGATAATAGGCGTCTTTGAGGTCTACCACCACCGTGAAACATCCATTAAACAGCAGCTTAATGGCAGATTTAACTGACTATTTTGAAGGTGCAGATGAAAATAAATTTATTGAGGCCTTTAAGGTTTATGATGGTATGGAAGGAGCCATCAGGTTTTTTGACCAAGAAGATGGGGGGAGTAAAATCCCTTACCTCTCTGCACCTCTGGAACTTTCACCAGGACTCCCTTCTGCTGAAGTTCCCAGACCTCAGACTCTAACGCCAGTTCTGCAGAGGAAGAACGAACGGGAGTCAAAAATAAGTCGGTTAGTAGGCGTTTTGTGGAACTCAAATTTTAGCCCCGTCTTAATGACGCTCTGGATCCAGTGGCTATTTGAGATATTTTCCCAGGCCGACCTGGTCAGTCATTGCGGCTTTCTGCGGTCACGAGAGGAAAACATATATCCTCTACCTTTCCTCCTGCTGGTGTTGTCTTTCGTTCTCCCTCTATTTGAGCTTCTACGGTCAAACCACCTTCTGTTATAGTCCCGCCTGTAAAAGGGTCTCCCTAGGTAAGGGAACCGCTTTCTCCAATAGCTCGTCCAGCACCAAGCCAAACAGGTGTCCACCTTCACAGGGGATGTTGCACAGCTTTGACCTGGCCTGCATGTCCCCTGGCCAACATTTTAGCTCTGCAGGCGGCATTAGATAAGGCCGCTAGCCTTACAGAGTCCGCTGATGCGTCTGAAAGAAACGCGGCTACCCCCTGGATCATAGGGAGGGAGGATAGTATCTCTTCCCTAGGGACCTTGTCCCTGAGCTGTTCTTCTAGGCTATCTAGCCACACCATCAGAGACTGGGCTGTACACGTGGCTGCAATAGCTGGCCTAAGAGATCCCACTGAAGTTTCCCAGGACCCCTTAAGGAACACATCAGCCCTTCTGTCCAGCAGATCTTTTATACTACCCAAATCTTCAAATGGCAGAGAGGTTCTCTTGCAGGCCTTAGCCACCACCGCATCTAGTTTTGGGACTTTATCCCATGTGGCTGATGCTGATTCCTCGAACGGGTATCTTTACTTTTAAACGCTGGCGGTAAGGAACCCTTTCTTTCGGGTCTTTTCCACTCCCACATAATTAGGGAATTTATCTTATCAATAACTGGGAAGGATCTACGAGACTTTCTGTCCAGTCCTTTAAACATAAGATCCTGTATGGAACTTTCTGACTGGGGCTCCTCGATCCCAAGAGTGGTGTTCACTGCTTTTACTAGCAGATTTATCTGGTCAAGCGGAAAACATGGGCGACCTGCTCTCGTCTCTGAGGACGAGGAGGATGAAGGTGTTGAATCTGATCTCAGTTCCCCTGAGTCGCTCCCTGAGACTGAAAGCGGAAGCCCAGGTTCTACTTCTCTAACCATCTTTCCTGCGAAAGGGCTTTACCGGAGCACTTAATCTCCTGTCTAACCAACTCTCAGAGTGGTGGTCAGGTCTGGGGTCTCCTCCGCTAAGAGGTTCTGGATGCAGGGTCTGCATAGTTTCTTCCCGTGGCCGTCAGGGAGGGGAACGTCACATTCGGCACACTCGTGGTGTTTGGTCTTAGCAGAACTCTTTTGTCCCTGCTACATTGGGAGAGGGAACATAAGGGCAGACAATACATCACCAAGTGAACCTTCACGAAGATCACTTACCCCCTGCCTGTAGTAAGTGGTACCGTAGTCTGCGGGGGTCCTTCTTAGCTGATGAAGTGTCTCTGCGGCTTGAGGACCTGCCAGACTTATCCTCCTTTTGGCTGGCTTTAGCAAGGCGGCTACTGCCACTAGACCGCCGTTGGGAAGCTGAAGCACGGGGCTTATCCTGTTGCGGGCGTTCTGGCGATGCGGCTGCTGCTTGCTCCGACGAATCCATTGCTGTAATGGCCTGGAAGTACCTGGATGCTCCTGCAGCCCCCTTAAATAGCCGGCACTCCCCCGACAGTACCCGCCCCGGATGGGGCCAGCAGTCGAATCCGGGTGGCTTGCCCGATACTATACTGCATGTTTGGGGACGCCCATAACGGACGTGCCTCCGCCAGGCGACGCCCATACGTGGCCCCCGGTACCCCCCCTTCCGCCCCCGCTGGTGCCAACCTGGCCCGGCGGAGGCCCACGCCGCCGGTCCCACTGCGCACGCCCAGCCGCATCATTGGACCGCGCTGCCAGCCACGTCATCATGGACCGCCCCCCTTCCGACGCGTCACAGCGGCCGCGCCCCGACGGCGGCGGGCACACGCTGAGACCGCACCGCCGCCCCACCAGATGGGAGAATACCTGCCCCAGACGTTGCCAGCAGGCCACAGCCCGAAGGAGGGAGACCCCGCGCGTGTACTTACCGGTACACGTGGCGATGGGCCCCCTAAAGTCAGCCCTCCCCGTGGAGGGTGCTTTGCCATGCTGTCGCCTCACTCACAGTTCCCCTGCCGTGGGCGCTTCCAGGATACCGGGCAAGCCGCGGCAGGGGCCCTCCTGCTGCCTGAACCGACCAGCCGGCCCCGGGAATCTTCTGACGCAGGTATGTCTGACGAAGGTTCGTCTGTCAGGGACAGGAAACCAAACTGAAGTGAGGGAGAGGGCCACCCTTTTTATGTCTGTAGGTTTCCTGTCCTAGAAAGGCAGATCCCCTCTCTCGTGGTGCTGTCGTGGCGACTGAATAAATAATAAATCCCTGACAACTGGGGGGCAACCTCACACCTCCAGTTCATGACATCCCCCTGATCACTAGCAGCAGGGGGACGAATCCAAAAGAGAAGGACTGGAAAATGGTCGCATAGGCCCACGAAATGGGAGTGTTGTAGTGATCGGGGGGATCCCAGAGATCATACAAGGTGTAGCCCATGGAAACTGGAAGACTCCACTCACCTCTCCGCTGACGATAAATTTCCCATCGGGAGAGAAGGACAGCGCGCTCAGCTGTTTGCTATGGAGGAAGGAATCACATGGTTACCATTGGGACACCATCCCCAGCTACAAAAAACCCACAAAATCTGGTAAACAGGCATAGAACTGATCCTGCTAAAACAGTAGGACCTCAGGGGTTGAGCACAAAAAAAACCCAAACTGGATATTCAAAGGGGGCAACGGGAATACAATAAAAGCAAAAACTGGAAACTTTTAAACTGGTGGCAGGACCCCTTTAATTGAACAATTAGGAGACTTTGCATTATGGAATTTGAGTCCTTAAATTTTTTTTGGACACACATGCAAATTATAGCAACGGTTCCGTGGCCTCCTGAGAATGTGAAAGATCTATTACGCCACTAGAATTATTAACTTATAAAAGGGAATATCTGTCGGTTACCAGAATTTACCTGGACGTGCTGAAGATGTGAAATTGTTTGTTCTTCCTCGGACATAAGAGAACAATGACGCATCTGGGAAAGAAGAGGAGAAAATCCATGAACAGCGGAAAAAAAATAAGACTAACACCTGGATACACATTCAGCCACTGGCCCTACAGAAGACATCCACACAGGACAAATAGAAATGGACTTACCCTGCAGGGTAAGCAACCAGCCCAGTGCCGGGGTCACACGTCAGACAGCTGCTGCTAGACACCGTGACCCCCAGAACCATCTCCAGCTCCATCTACAAATAGGATAAACATTATATAACATCATAGTGGCAATACTATAGTAGTTATAATCTTGTACATAGGAGGCAGTATTATAGTAGTCATATACTTATATAAAGGGAGCAGTATTATAGAAGTTATATTCTTGTACATAGGGGGAAGTATTATAGTAGTTATATTCTTGTACATAGGAGCAGTATTATAGTAGTTATATTCTTGTACATAGGAGCAGTATTATAGTAGTTATATTCTTGTACATAGGAGCAGTATTATAGTAGTTATATTCTTGTACATAGGAGCAGTATTATAGTAGTTATATTCTTGTACATAGGAGCAGTATTATAGTAGTTATATTCTTGTACATAGGAGCAGTATTATAGTAGTTATATTCTTGTACATAGGAGCAGTATTATAGTAGTTATATTCTTATACATAGGAGCAGTATTATAGTAGTTATATTCTTGTACATAGGAGCAGTATTATAGTAGTTATATTCTTGTACATAGGAGCAGTATTATAGTAGTTATATTCTTGTACATAGGAGCAGTATTATAGTAGTTATATTCTTGTACATAGGAGCAGTATTATAGTAGTTATATTCTTATACATAGGAGCAGTATTATAGTAGTTATATTCTTGTACATAGGAGCAGTATTATAGTAGTTATATTCTTGTACATAGGGAGCAGTATTATAGTAGTTATATTCTTGTACATAGGAGCAGTATTATAGTAGTTATATTCTTATACATAGGAGCAGTATTATAGTAGTTATATTCTTATACATAGGAGCAGTATTATAGTAGTTATATTCTTATACATAGGAGCAGTATTATAGTAGTTATATTCTTATACATAGGAGCAGTATTATAGTAGTTATGTTCTTGTACATAGGGGCAGTATTATAGTAGTTATATTCTTGTACATAGGAGCAGTATTATAGTAGTTATATTCTTGTACATAGGAGCAGTATTATAGTAGTTATATTCTTGTACATAGGGAGCAGTATTATAGTGGTCATATACTTATATATAGGGAGCAGCATTATAGTAGTAAACCCTGGATGTTTAGGTCTGGTCCAACAGTAAAAAAAAAAAAAAAAAAAAAAAATAATTCGGTTCGGGTACCAGAACAGTGCCTGAACCTGGACCACAATAACTTGAATTGGGGGGCAACACAGAATGGCAAACACTGCCTCTGATCGGCGGAAAAATCATTACTGCCAGTCAGAGAGCTGCCGTTCACACACTGTCAAATGACAGCGCAAGCATGCAGCTGTGATGTTAGGTGAAAAGTTTACCTCCAGTCACTGGCATCAACTGATGAGATTACTACTGCCATCAACCTATTTCTGCTGCCGCTAATGACAGCAAGAGCAGGCAGCGGTTGATGGGAGTATTCAATAGCTGCCTGTACAAAAAAAAAAAAAAAATTCCACTGTATTTTTCATAACCAGCCTGGCAAAACTGACAGCTGCGGACGGCAACCAAGCTGTCAGCGTTTTTTTTTTTTAATTTAAATAAACGGACAATTAGACAAGCTAAAGCAGACAGCTGGTATTTTGAGGCTGACCATGGATTCCCCCCCCCCCAGCCTAAAAATGGCAGGCCGCAGCCGCCTAGAAAAGGCTCATCTATTAGATGCTCCAATTCCAGCACTTTGCCCGGCTCTTCCTACTTGCCCTGTAGCGGTGGCAAGTGGGGTTCATATTTGTGGGGCTGATGTCACCTTTGTATTGTCAGGTGACATCAAGTCATGGATCACTAATGGAGAGGAGTATATAAGACCTATCCATTACTAATCCTATAGTTATATGGTAAATAAACACACAACCATAATAAAGTCTTTTTATTACAACTAAGATTAAATACAGTTTTCTATTTTTATTTAAATATAAATAGTTATTCTCACCGAACACCTAATTTTACTGAAGCCCTCATCCCCTGTAATAAAACAAAAATAAAAAACCACCATATCCCTCACCGTAATCCATGTCTGGGGATAAACAGTTTTAAGCCTGAATGGTGCAAAGATGTGACTGCCCAGACTGAGAACCACTGGGGCATGAACTGCGGCGACGGCAGCATCAGTGTCTAGTGGTAACGTCAAAGAGGTTAACGCTGGTCACTTTGGCTGCGTTCCCAGCCGGGTGCCTGAACTGCAGTGACCTCGGTGAGATCCCCGCTAACACAGTGAGTAAAAAAAAGTCTCACAATACAGCAGTGAGATCAGAAACAAAATCCTGGCTGGAAACGCAGCCTTAGTGACCGGCAGTAACCTTGATGACATTACCGCTAGTCACCGATGCTGAGCTCGCAGCAGCTCATTGACCAGTGCTTCTCAGCATGGACAGTTCCATATTGGCACCGTACAGGTTGAAAACTGTTTATCTCCAGACATGGATTACGGTGTTAGACAGAACAACGGACAGGTGAGGGATATTGTTGTTTTTTATTTTGGTTTTTTTACAGGAGACATTGACTTCAGTAGAATTAGGCGTTAGTCGAGTATAACTGTTTGTTATTTTTAAATAAAAAAGTAAAAGTGTGTTTTATTTCTAATAAAAGACTTTACTCTGGCTGAGTCTTTACTAATCCTATAGTTTTATGATAAATAATGGATAGGCGTCTTACAGATGCCTCTCCATTACTAACCGTGAGCTTGATGTCATCGGACAATAGAAAGATGACATCAACCCCATAAATATGAACCCCACTTGCCACAGGGCAAGTGGGAAGAGCCGGACAAAGCGCTAGAATTGGCGCATCTAATAGACGTACCTTTTCTGGGCAGCTGTTGGCTGCTATTTTTAGGCTGGGGGGGCCTATATCCATGGCCCCTTACCAGTTCCCATCTGTCTGCTTTAGGTTGGCTGGTTGTTACAAATGTGTGTGTGTTGGGGGGGGGGGGGGGCGCGTTTTTTTTTTTTTGTTTTTTTTTTAATTCAAATAATTAAAAAAAGTGTGGGGACCCCTCTATTCTTGATAACCAGCCTTGCTGAAGCTGAGGGATGCAGCACACAGCTGTCAGCTTTTCCTGGCTGATTATGAAAAATACAGGGGAACACACACTTTCAATTTTTTTTTTATTTATAGCGCAGGCAGCAGCTGATGAATACTCCCTTCAGCCACCTGCACTCGCTGTTATTAGCAACAGCAGGAGTAGGCTCATGGGTGCAGTAGCCCATCAACCTATGCCAGTGACTGGCGGTAAACTTTTTACCTCCGACCACAGCTGCAGGTTCACGCTGTCATTTGACAACGAGGGAGCCATGGCTCTCTGACCAGGGGTAATGATTTTATTGCCGATAAGATGCAGTATTTGCTACGCTGTCACGCATATGACAGAGCAAAGGGCGAGAAATGCCCTGTGTTCATGTGGGATGAACCCAAACAGTAACACTGACTTCCTGGAGAAGTCCGTGCCCGAATAGTAGGTGATACACACACGGGGGCAGTACTACAGCGGTGTCATACACACACACGGGGCTGACAGGCAGTGCTGCACCTGACGAGAGAGACCGGGACCGCTGTTCTGAGAGTAGCAGTGTGCTTCGCAGCAAACCAGAGAGCGCAGAGCCGTGTGCCACAGAGCGCAGAGCCGTGTGGAGCCAAGTCAGAGAGAGCAGAGTCGTGTACACAGAGCAGTGCCACGCAGACCAGCTTCCGCCATCGCCAACAGTGGGGACTAGTGAGAGCGGGACGCACAGTGTGGGCAGTGACACAGCGGCGTCACGCACACGGGGGGGCGGTAACACAGCGGCGTCACGCACACGGGGGGGCGGTAACACAGCGGCGTCACGCACACGGGGGGGCGGTAACACAGCGGCGTCACGCACACGGGGGGGCGGTAACACAGCGGCGTCACGCACACGGGGGGGCGGTAACACAGCGGCGTCACGCACACGGGGGGGGCGGTAACACAGCGGCGTCACGCACACGGGGGGGGCGGTAACACAGCGGCGTCACGCACACGGGGGGGCGGTAACACAGCGGCGTCACGCACACGGGGGGGCGGTAACACAGCGGCGTCACGCACACGGGGGGGCGGTAACACAGCGGCGTCACGCACACGGGGGGGCGGTAACACAGCGGCGTCACGCACACGGGGGGGCGGTAACACAGCGGCGTCACGCACACGGGGGGGCGGTAACACAGCGGCGTCACGCACACGGGGGGGCGGTAACACAGCGGCGTCACGCACACGGGGGGGCGGTAACACAGCGGCGTCACGCACACGGGGGGGCGGTAACACAGCGGCGTCACGCACACGGGGGGGCGGTAACACAGCGGCGTCACGCACACGGGGGGGCGGTAACACAGCGGCGTCACGCACACGGGGGGGCGGTAACACAGCGGCGTCACGCACACGGGGGGGCGGTAACACAGCGGCGTCACGCACACGGGGGGGCGGTAACACAGCGGCGTCACGCACACGGGGGGGCGGTAACACAGCGGCGTCACGCACACGGGGGGGGCGGTAACACAGCGGCGTCACGCACACGGGGGGGCGGTAACACAGCGGCGTCACGCACACGGGGGGGCGGTAACACAGCGGCGTCACGCACACGGGGGGGCGGTAACACAGCGGCGTCACGCACACGGGGGGGCGGTAACACAGCGGCGTCACGCACACGGGGGGGCGGTAACACAGCGGCGTCACGCACACGGGGGGGCGGTAACACAGCGGCGTCACGCACACGGGGGGGCGGTAACACAGCGGCGTCACGCACACGGGGGGGCGGTAACACAGCGGCGTCACGCACACGGGGGGGCGGTAACACAGCGGCGTCACGCACACGGGGGGGCGGTAACACAGCGGCGTCACGCACACGGGGGGGCGGTAACACAGCGGCGTCACGCACACGGGGGGGCGGTAACACAGCGGCGTCACGCACACGGGGGGGCGGTAACACAGCGGCGTCACGCACACGGGGGGGCGGTAACACAGCGGCGTCACGCACACGGGGGGGCGGTAACACAGCGGCGTCACGCACACGGGGGGGGCGGTAACACAGCGGCGTCACGCACACGGGGGGGCGGTAACACAGCGGCGTCACGCACACGGGGGGGCGGTAACACAGCGGCGTCACGCACACGGGGGGGCGGTAACACAGCGGCGTCACGCACACGGGGGGGCGGTAACACAGCGGCGTCACGCACACGGGGGGGCGGTAACACAGCGGCGTCACGCACACGGGGGGGCGGTAACACAGCGGCGTCACGCACACGGGGGGGCGGTAACACAGCGGCGTCACGCACACGGGGGGGCGGTAACACAGCGGCGTCACGCACACGGGGGGGCGGTAACACAGCGGCGTCACGCACACGGGGGGGCGGTAACACAGCGGCGTCACGCACACGGGGGGGGCGGTAACACAGCGGCGTCACGCACACGGGGGGGCGGTAACACAGCGGCGTCACGCACACGGGGGGGCGGTAACACAGCGGCGTCACGCACACGGGGGGGCGGTAACACAGCGGCGTCACGCACACGGGGGGGCGGTAACACAGCGGCGTCACGCACACGGGGGGGCGGTAACACAGCGGCGTCACGCACACGGGGGGGCGGTAACACAGCGGCGTCACGCACACGGGGGGGCGGTAACACAGCGGCGTCACGCACACGGGGGGGCGGTAACACAGCGGCGTCACGCACACGGGGGGGCGGTAACACAGCGGCGTCACGCACACGGGGGGGCGGTAACACAGCGGCGTCACGCACACGGGGGGGCGGTAACACAGCGGCGTCACGCACACGGGGGGGCGGTAACACAGCGGCGTCACGCACACGGGGGGGCGGTAACACAGCGGCGTCACGCACACGGGGGGGCGGTAACACAGCGGCGTCACGCACACGGGGGGGCGGTAACACAGCGGCGTCACGCACACGGGGGGGCGGTAACACAGCGGCGTCACGCACACGGGGGGGCGGTAACACAGCGGCGTCACGCACACGGGGGGGCGGTAACACAGCGGCGTCACGCACACGGGGGGGCGGTAACACAGCGGCGTCACGCACACGGGGGGGCGGTAACACAGCGGCGTCACGCACACGGGGGGGCGGTAACACAGCGGCGTCACGCACACGGGGGGGCGGTAACACAGCGGCGTCACGCACACGGGGGGGCGGTAACACAGCGGCGTCACGCACACGGGGGGGCGGTAACACAGCGGCGTCACGCACACGGGGGGGCGGTAACACAGCGGCGTCACGCACACGGGGGGGCGGTAACACAGCGGCGTCACGCACACGGGGGGGCGGTAACACAGCGGCGTCACGCACACGGGGGGGCGGTAACACAGCGGCGTCACGCACACGGGGGGGCGGTAACACAGCGGCGTCACGCACACGGGGGGGGCGGTAACACAGCGGCGTCACGCACACGGGGGGGCGGTAACACAGCGGCGTCACGCACACGGGGGGGCGGTAACACAGCGGCGTCACGCACACGGGGGGGCGGTAACACAGCGGCGTCACGCACACGGGGGGGCGGTAACACAGCGGCGTCACGCACACGGGGGGGCGGTAACACAGCGGCGTCACGCACACGGGGGGGCGGTAACACAGCGGCGTCACGCACACGGGGGGGCGGTAACACAGCGGCGTCACGCACACGGGGGGGCGGTAACACAGCGGCGTCACGCACACGGGGGGGCGGTAACACAGCGGCGTCACGCACACGGGGGGGCGGTAACACAGCGGCGTCACGCACACGGGGGGGCGGTAACACAGCGGCGTCACGCACACGGGGGGGCGGTAACACAGCGGCGTCACGCACACGGGGGGGCGGTAACACAGCGGCGTCACGCACACGGGGGGGCGGTAACACAGCGGCGTCACGCACACGGGGGGGCGGTAACACAGCGGCGTCACGCACACGGGGGGGCGGTAACACAGCGGCGTCACGCACACGGGGGGGCGGTAACACAGCGGCGTCACGCACACGGGGGGGGCGGTAACACAGCGGCGTCACGCACACGGGGGGGCGGTAACACAGCGGCGTCACGCACACGGGGGGGCGGTAACACAGCGGCGTCACGCACACGGGGGGGCGGTAACACAGCGGCGTCACGCACACGGGGGGGCGGTAACACAGCGGCGTCACGCACACGGGGGGGCGGTAACACAGCGGCGTCACGCACACGGGGGGGCGGTAACACAGCGGCGTCACGCACACGGGGGGGCGGTAACACAGCGGCGTCACGCACACGGGGGGGCGGTAACACAGCGGCGTCACGCACACGGGGGGGCGGTAACACAGCGGCGTCACGCACACGGGGGGGCGGTAACACAGCGGCGTCACGCACACGGGGGGGCGGTAACACAGCGGCGTCACGCACACGGGGGGGCGGTAACACAGCGGCGTCACGCACACGGGGGGGGCGGTAACACAGCGGCGTCACGCACACGGGGGGGCGGTAACACAGCGGCGTCACGCACACGGGGGGGGCGGTAACACAGCGGCGTCACGCACACGGGGGGGCGGTAACACAGCGGCGTCACGCACACGGGGGGGCGGTAACACAGCGGCGTCACGCACACGGGGGGGCGGTAACACAGCGGCGTCACGCACACGGGGGGGCGGTAACACAGCGGCGTCACGCACACGGGGGGGCGGTAACACAGCGGCGTCACGCACACGGGGGGGCGGTAACACAGCGGCGTCACGCACACGGGGGGGCGGTAACACAGCGGCGTCACGCACACGGGGGGGCGGTAACACAGCGGCGTCACGCACACGGGGGGGCGGTAACACAGCGGCGTCACGCACACGGGGGGGGCGGTAACACAGCGGCGTCACGCACACGGGGGGGCGGTAACACAGCGGCGTCACGCACACGGGGGGGCGGTAACACAGCGGCGTCACGCACACGGGGGGGCGGTAACACAGCGGCGTCACGCACACGGGGGGGCGGTAACACAGCGGCGTCACGCACACGGGGGGGCGGTAACACAGCGGCGTCACGCACACGGGGGGGCGGTAACACAGCGGCGTCACGCACACGGGGGGGGCGGTAACACAGCGGCGTCACGCACACGGGGGGGCGGTAACACAGCGGCGTCACGCACACGGGGGGGCGGTAACACAGCGGCGTCACGCACACGGGGGGGGCGGTAACACAGCGGCGTCACGCACACGGGGGGGCGGTAACACAGCGGCGTCACGCACACGGGGGGGCGGTAACACAGCGGCGTCACGCACACGGGGGGGCGGTAACACAGCGGCGTCACGCACACGGGGGGGCGGTAACACAGCGGCGTCACGCACACGGGGGGGCGGTAACACAGCGGCGTCACGCACACGGGGGGGCGGTAACACAGCGGCGTCACGCACACGGGGGGGCGGTAACACAGCGGCGTCACGCACACGGGGGGGCGGTAACACAGCGGCGTCACGCACACGGGGGGGCGGTAACACAGCGGCGTCACGCACACGGGGGGGGCGGTAACACAGCGGCGTCACGCACACGGGGGGGCGGTAACACAGCGGCGTCACGCACACGGGGGGGCGGTAACACAGCGGCGTCACGCACACGGGGGGGCGGTAACACAGCGGCGTCACGCACACGGGGGGGGCGGTAACACAGCGGCGTCACGCACACGGGGGGGCGGTAACACAGCGGCGTCACGCACACGGGGGGGCGGTAACACAGCGGCGTCACGCACACGGGGGGGCGGTAACACAGCGGCGTCACGCACACGGGGGGGCGGTAACACAGCGGCGTCACGCACACGGGGGGGCGGTAACACAGCGGCGTCACGCACACGGGGGGGCGGTAACACAGCGGCGTCACGCACACGGGGGGGGCAGTAACACAGCGGCGTCACGCACACGGGGGGGGCAGTAACACAGCGGCGTCACGCACACGGGGGGGGCAGTAACACAGCGGCGTCACGCACACACGGGGGCAGTAACACAGCGGCGTCACGCACACGGGGGGGCAGCACTACGGCAGTGTCACACGGTATGACAGTGGTTTCCTTGTTCTGCAGACAGTACAGTGGGACTTGTCGCCTCTCGGCCGCTGACCTGTCTGCTCCCCTTCCCAGTGCCGGCTGTTCCCATAGTCACTCTGGAGGAGCGGCGCCGTCCCGGTGGTGAGCTAGCCAGCAGGAGTCCAGGCTGTGGCCGCTGAGCAGCGCTGCTGCACTCAAACATCCCCCGTTCAAAACTGCCGCTGCTCCAGGCAATGCATCAACTGCCAGGTCGCTGATTGGCCAAAATACACTGTGGGCGTGGTTAAGATGTCACTCTCCCTTTTTTCTTTCTACGCCTCATAGTGCTGATTGGTGACAGGATAGGGGCGGAGACGGGACGTTCCTTACCCTGCGTCGCTGCAGTGGTCGGAGAGTACTTAAAAAGTGGGCGGTACTGCCATGTGTATTACCCCCTCTGCCCTCATTGGTAGGCGCTTAGATCGCGTCAGTCACTTAAAACTACAATTCCCTGCGACCATTGCTGTATATGTCACGTGACACGGAAGTGACCAATCAAAGCCGACCGTTTCCAGGGAAGGTAAGGACAGTCTTTATGTGTTGTCAGTGAGAGAGTGTTTCCTCATGTTCTACGTGCCCCACACTCATCGTGCAGAGGGCGAGGTGAACTACAAGTCACGGAATGCCTCCTTACACATCGAAACAACCAGCTCCAGGTTGTTGCAAAAGTGGTTTTGCTCGGCGGCGGCCAATCAGGCACTTGCTTTCATGCTGCAGATTGTATGCAGCTGATGTAAGCTGATCGCTGATTGGATGCCGAGGCTCAGTGGCCATATTGGCTGTATGTGCGGTGTCAGCCCTGCAGGTGAGAAGGGTGGAGGGGGGTCTGTGCTCTGCAGGTGGTGGTGGAGGGGGGTCTGTGCTCTGCAGGTGGTGGTGGAGGGGGGTCTGTGCTCTGCAGGTGGTGGTGGAGGGGGGTCTGTGCTCTGCAGGTGGTGGTGGAGGGGGGGTCTGTGCTCTGCAGGTGGTGGTGGAGGGGGGGTCTGTGCTCTGCAGGTGGTGGTGGAGGGGGGGTCTGTGCTCTGCAGGTGGTGGTGGAGGGGGGGTCTGTGCTCTGCAGGTGGTGGTGGAGGGGGGGTCTGTGCTCTGCAGGTGGTGGTGGAGGGGGGGTCTGTGCTCTGCAGGTGGTGGTGGAGGGGGGGGTCTGTGCTCTGCAGGTGGTGGTGGAGGGGGGGTCTGTGCTCTGCAGGTGGTGGTGGAGGGGGGGTCTGTGCTCTGCAGGTGGTGGTGGAGGGGGGGTCTGTGCTCTGCAGGTGGTGGTGGAGGGGGGGTCTGTGCTCTGCAGGTGGTGGTGGTGGAGGGGGGGGTCTGTGCTCTGCAGGTGGTGGTGGTGGAGGGGGGGGTCTGTGCTCTGCAGGTGGTGGTGGTGGTGGAGGGGGGGGTCTGTGCTCTGCAGGTGGTGGTGGTGGTGGAGGGGGGGGTCTGTGCTCTGCAGGTGGTGGTGGTGGTGGAGGGGGGGGTCTGTGCTCTGCAGGTGGTGGTGGTGGTGGAGGGGGGGGTCTGTGCTCTGCAGGTGGTGGTGGTGGTGGAGGGGGGGGTCTGTGCTCTGCAGGTGGTGGTGGTGGTGGAGGGGGGGGTCTGTGCTCTGCAGGTGGTGGTGGTGGTGGAGGGGGGGGTCTGTGCTCTGCAGGTGGTGGTGGTGGTGGAGGGGGGGGTCTGTGCTCTGCAGGTGGTGGTGGTGGTGGAGGGGGGGGTCTGTGCTCTGCAGGTGGTGGTGGTGGTGGAGGGGGGGGTCTGTGCTCTGCAGGTGGTGGTGGTGGTGGAGGGGGGGGTCTGTGCTCTGCAGGTGGTGGTGGTGGTGGAGGGGGGGGTCTGTGCTCTGCAGGTGGTGGTGGTGGTGGAGGGGGGGGTCTGTGCTCTGCAGGTGGTGGTGGTGGTGGAGGGGGGGGTCTGTGCTCTGCAGGTGGTGGTGGTGGTGGAGGGGGGGGTCTGTGCTCTGCAGGTGGTGGTGGTGGTGGAGGGGGGGGTCTGTGCTCTGCAGGTGGTGGTGGTGGTGGAGGGGGGGGTCTGTGCTCTGCAGGTGGTGGTGGTGGTGGAGGGGGGGGTCTGTGCTCTGCAGGTGGTGGTGGTGGTGGAGGGGGGGGTCTGTGCTCTGCAGGTGGTGGTGGTGGAGGGGGGGGGTCTGTGCTCTGCAGGTGGTGGTGGTGGAGGGGGGGGTCTGTGCTCTGCAGGTGGTGGGCACTGACAACGTTTGCGTTCATCCATGGCAACCGGATGTTCCCAACAATGCAAATCAAAATATAGCTTTAAAAAATAAAGTTTCTCATTTCCCGCACTCTGCTTGCCATCAATGAGTGGTAGTGTCTGTACATTCGGAGGCGCTGAGCGGACGCTTCTCACAGCTTTGGGTTTGTTACTGGTCACAGCCACGTGTTTTGGATGCTTTTGCCTCATTTGACAGTGACCATCTGTCCGGCTGAACCTTCGCAGTGCGCGGGCTCCTATCTGCAGCTGTGACAACACCATGCACTTTATGGGAGTCTGAGTGGTGAATCCACCAGTGATTTTTTTTTTGGGGGGGGTTTACAGCTTTCACTATGAGCCAGGAACGTGATCCTCCCGGTCAGGGCTACATATACATGGGATATACACAGCCCCTATGTAATGTCTCCTCTTCTCCGCAGTCCTACACAGCGATGCTGGAGCACATTGCTTCCTCAGTGACGAATATGACCGTCTCCAAGGAGAAGATATCTGAGAAGATCCTCAATCACGCGCTGGAGATCATCTACCTGCTGACAGGAGAGGTGAGTTATATACTGCACATACACTGAGCAGCCACATTGCCTGGTCTGGCCCCAGGCCATTACATTGTTTGATGGACGATGCCCGGCCATTAGGGATCCCTCTGGGTTTGTACAGTGGGGGGGTGTCACGTCCACATGATGCCAGCACACAAGGTTTCCCTCACAACCTTGCCCCCTCAAACTGCACCTGCTGGCTTTCCCATCTCTGGTGCCATCTCTTCCCCCAAATTAGTGATGGATGCACTTAGCCGTCCACATCATGGGGAAGAAAACGAGATTCTTCAGACTAGGCGCCATGTTCCATCGCTCCTTGGTCTAGTTCTGACCTGCCGTATATCAAGGACACTCCACATCACCCGCCTGATGATCTGCCTGCCGCCTACATGAGATGTCCTTTGTCACAGTTGCTTTATTTATTTCTGCTTTCAACACATCAATTTGTAGAAGTGACTGGTGGCGTCCGGCTCATTATCTCCCCCTGACGGGCACCACTGACAGCTGGTTATTTGAGTTATCTGTTCAGTGGTTTCAATGTTATGGCTGATCAGTGTATAATGATATTTCCTCATTTATTCTTCCATCATTACTCCTGATGTACCCAAACTCTCTGCTTCTTCTGTGTTGTAGAAATATGTCCTCGTGAAGAAGACGTCGCCTCACTGCTGCATCCACCCACAGTCTGGGACGGTGAGCACCCGTTATATTACATGTCGAGTGACTGGTCGCCCATCCATGGTGCAAAAGGTCATCCCATTACCCACTTCCTTCATTTGTTGTTACAAGTTGCTCATGTCTTTGTCCAGCCCCCCATGTTTATCGTGCGACAGGTCGCCCAAGCCGTAATGTGACAAGTAACCCTGTCCCTCTTCTGTCTACCCCCATCCATCATGTGAAAGGTCACCCAGTTCTCCCCCCCCCCCCCCCCCCTGTCTATTATGTGACAGGTTTCCCACCACATCCGTCGTTGAAAGGTTGCCCATGCCACCTGGCTTATGGAGAGTGGCTTCATTCACATGTCGCTTTGTGCTGCAGATTTCACCCTCTCGAGATCCTGATGGCTGTGCTCGCGCTTTCAGGATGAATAAGTAATCTGGGTTTTCATTACCTCATCCACATGTAGCTAAAAAATCTGCATGAAAATCTACTTGTGCCTGTTAACATCAACGATTTCATCTTGCTCGTTGCCTTGTTGTGCACTGTGGTAAAATCAGCAACACAATCAGCAAGTTCCACGCAGATTTTGAAGCTGATTTTTGGCCAGAAACGCAGCAGAAAATCTTTCACCTCGGACCATCTCTTTTGTTACAGGTGCCGGTAAAGTGTGATGATGTAGCCGTCTACTTCTCTATGGAGGAGTGGGACTATGTGAAGGGACACAAGCAGCAATACCAAAGCGTCATAACGGAGACTGAACCGTTCAGTGACAAGATGGACTCCATGGACTCAGGCGTAACGGAGGATGTTCAGGAAAGCCGCTCTCCAGGTACCATAGCACATGGTGCAAAAATCCCACCTGTAGCTCTTTCTATGTGGATGCTGGGGTGTCCTTGTCTGCCCCCTGAATACAATATTGTGGGAGGCATGGGGTCTTCTACTTGCTCTGGTGTCTTCCATATGTATTTTATGCTCGGTGTTTATTCAGAATTATCAGACCTACATGTGGAAGAAATAGACTACGAGTCCACGAGTGGGAAGGAGGATGACGACTATGAGGATGAAGATGACAAGGAAAAATGCAAATATAACCTGAGTAGTGAATCCCCAGGAACCTCTGCGGGTAAGTAACAAGCTAATAGCACAACATTACATATCCTGTGTTACACTCCAGAGCTGTACTCGCTATTCTGCTGGTGCACTCACTGCTTACATGCATTACATTACTGATCCTGAGTTACATCATGTATTATACCCCAGAGCTGCACTCACTATTCTGCTGGTGCAGTCACTATCCTCATACATTACATTACTGATTCTGAGTTACATCCTGTATTATACCCCAGAGCTGCACTCACTATTCTGCTGGTGCAGTCACTATGTACATACATTACATTACTGATACTGAGTTACATCCTGTATTATACTCCAGAGCTGTACTCGCTATTCTGCAGGGGCAGTATATGTGTCAGTTTCATGCTTCCAGATTACACGGCAGGTGGTGGCGTTTGATTTCTTCTCTGAAGGCTGCCTTTCTTTGTATTTTCTCCAGCCGGGCCGTTTCGCTCTGGTGTGGATGACACTTACACTCGGCCTCCTGTGTTGGATGAAAGTGAAATTAAGGTGGAGATGACTGAGGAGATAAAGGAGGACGGGACGTATGAAAGTCTCGCCAACAAGACATCCTCCCCAGATACAGTGGGCACCCCCCGTTATCGCTGGCACCCGAACATCTGGAGCATCAGCGAGAGGTTCATCTGCTCCAGCAGCAGTAGACCCTATGACCCGTACCCGCCCATAAAACCAGCCACCGAGGAGAAGCCCCCCGATCCCTCCCGCCTGCAGTTCCTGAGCCAGATTGCCTTGGAGGAAAAGCCGTTCCGCTGCATCGCTTGTGGACAGATGTTCAAACACAAATCCAGTGCGGTCAGACATTACAGCGTGGTGCACGGGGTGAAGCCCCACCAGTGCAACGACTGCGGCCGCCGCTTCTCCACCAAATTCAAAGCCGTTGTTCACAAATGCAACCCCCGCAAACACACCAAGGATTTTTGGGATGATCAAGGGGGGTTTAGTGTTTAGAAATAAGTATTTTTCTCTCTGTCCTCAGTAAATGAAAGTCCTTATCTAATATTTCCAGGAACCATCTTCATTCTCTCACTCTTAAGTTGGCTTTTTTTTTGTGTGTGGGCGGTTTCTCTTTGTCAGCATTCTGCCAGTACTATGGGTGCTGGAACTATATCGCACTTGCTATAAAGAGACAATGAGTCGCCTCCATTCCTGTAGTCAACCACAGGGCCCCTGCTGGAGCTGTGATCATTATCCTGCACCTACATCAAGGCTTTAATCTTCCATTGTACACCCCGCTTTCCTGGAGTCCTGGAAAAGCTGGTGGGAGCTGTGCACGTCCTCCTTTGGGGCAGCTTCCAATTTCCCATAAACTGTAACTCACTCAAGGACTCACATTTACTGTTTGTTTTTTTTATTTAAGGGTAATGCTTTTTTTTTTATGATAAAGCCTGATCGGTCTGCAGGAAGAGAAGAGAACTGTCCTTAAAGGGGTTGTCCCACCATTACAACTTCTCACCCACCTTTCTGTAGATAGGCAATAAGTGTGCGATTGCAGGTGGCTTTCCCATTCATTGTCTATGGGCAGAGGGCAGTGCTCGCTACCTGAAGGGGCAGAATACAGTGCTGCACACAGGGTTATGGCACCCTGGTTCTCAGTCAATCAGTACATTGTAAATTGTAATTGCGAGACAGCCCCTTTAATGGAGACTTTCTTTGTATTTGCTGTTGGAAACAAAATGAATGAAAAATTGGACATGAATCGGATATGAATTAACAATCCTTACTATAGGTCATTAATGTGGTCATTCCTGGGTACTGCAACTCCAAGCACATTCATTTCAGCAGGTGATGAGCTGCAGTACCGAGAACGGTGACAGTGAACGTGATGATGATGATTGTGAATTTGAAGCAGCCATGGGTCCAGATAACAGCTAATCAATAGAGGTCTGATAGGCGGCCCCCCACCACCACCCATCTGATAATGATGATTATCACTATCGAAGCCCTGGATGGCCTCTATAATGACGGACAATGAGCTGAGCTGAAAGTAAAAAAAAAAGTCCCAGAGATCTTGAATGAGGCTACATTGTTTGGAATAATGTTAAACTTTTAAAACCACCATGTATAAACATTGAAACAAAACCACTTTCCAGTTCTCAAACTGACCACTAGAGGGCACTTGCAATGGAATGTTGTAATGGAGTGGAGAGGGTGTACTTATAATTGCTGCATTTTATTTTGGGGTTTTCTGCACCTCCATTCCCTGCTCGGGGCATTCACATGGAAACATTTTAGTATGGCAGCAGCCAGATGATGTATTGCGGATCCTATTCATGTTTGAACAGTTTATAACCTGCACTGATCAATTGCCAGAATATTATACGGGTCAGAGCTGCCTTCGGATAAACCATAGTGTGGAAATGATAATGTGGCCTCCTGGAGCCACCACTAGGGGCAGCTCCCTGCACATTCTTGGGGATGTGATATCACTGTGTGCCTATAGGGGGGCTGTGAGCTTTATAAATGATGGGATCTTCTTTCTGTGCAGGTCCCAGTATTGTGCAGGATTGGACATCGGACTATTTTTCTGTATTGCATTTTGTGTGGTTTGTGAGGCTGCATCCTGCCTTATGTTAAGCAGGGGTGGATCTTGTAGGAGGATTTGATCACTTGCATTTTTTTTTTGTAATTCTATGAAATCTGTACAATGAAAGTTGCTTAAAAATGTTGTTGTTTTTTTTTTTTTGTAAGACTCCGCTTAGACTTTTTGTAAGTAAAAGGTCCAATAAAATGAAAGCAAATCACTGGTCAGAAGTGAAGGGTCCACCGCCTGCACAGCTTCCTCTTGTGGGTTTGCTGGGCCTGGACCAGGTCAGACATGGTCGGTCTTATGCAGAGAGCAATGATTGACAGTCTGACAACCCCTCCGCTTTCGGCTCTTTGTGATCAGTTTCCTATTGAGACATTAAAGGGAACCTGTCACCCCCCCCCTCCCCCAGGACGTTTTTCAGTTAAAGAGACACTTTCAGCAGCACTGAGGCTGCATTCTGTGAAGGTGGCTCTTCTGTTTCTGACCCCTAGTAACGCTGAAATATCACCTTTTATAAATGGCTCCTCATACCTGTAATGTGTCCCACAGGTATGTTGTGTCCCCCTGTATCAGCCGCCTACCATCCGTCCATCATGCCTGGCCGGTGTCTTCAGCGTCACCTACCATCCGTCCATCATGATGCCCCTGTGCGTTGCTGCCTCCTCCTATTTTGAATGCAGGCGCCTCCGTGTGACAAGAGTTTTCGGGCATGTGCAGTGCGGGCTGCCCGAGAACCGACATCAGGCTATTGTGCCTGCGTGTTGTGGAGGCCCCAGATCCCACCCCGCAGTGTGTTATGAGCCACCTTGCTGCCTGTGCTGATAGTGAATCATGTTAGGGCAAGTTAGGATAGGATATGGGTTGAACTAGATGGACTTAAAGTCTTCCTTCAACCTTAATTACTATGTTACTATTTTCTTTATTTTGAACACTGTGATGGGGTCTATCACAGTGATCAAAATGAACCAGTAGGAAAAACTATTGTTGTCGGGCGCCAGTCGGCCGATCCACGCAGGAAGAATCTGGAGGCCTGGGGGACTTCAGGGGGGCCTGCAGGGACATTGGAGGTACCGGGAGGAGGGGAGAGATTGGGGGACCCTATTTTTCTCTCCTCTGATGTGCGATCACATCAGAGGAGAGAAATTGAATGGAATATTGGACTTTCTTTTGCGGTCGCCATTATAACGGCGATCGCAACACGGGTCAGTAAAAACCAACCCGAATCACGTTCTCTAGGCGCTATAACCTTAAACCTCAGCGCTGATAAAAGCAGCGCTGTGGTTTAAGTACCCTTAACTGCCGCTGTTAAAAGGCATATTGGCGGTCGTTAAGGGGTTAACTAACTCAATTCATCATTCTCCCCTGCTCGCGCCGATCGCCGGCAGAGCAGGGGAGAATGATGAGAGCCGTTTTCAGCATTTTCTGTAACGCTCCTCCCCTGGCGCCCGTCCATATGGTACTGATGCGGCATACGCATGACACACCTGTGCCGCAAGTATTACACACACAGACCCATCTCCGGTATTGGAAATATCAGGACATGTGAAAAAGGCGTTATAGTGAGTTTTTATGTTTGGCCACTGTCACACACTAAAAGACGCTTTTTATTGCAAAAATTAGTTTTTGCATCACCATATTTTGAGATCTATAATTTTATCATATTTCAGCCGACAGTCATGTGAGGGCTTGTGTTTTGTGGGATGAGTTGACGTTTTTAATTGGTACCAGTTTCGGGCACATGACATTTGTTGATCACTTTCTATTCCCATTTTTGGGAGACAGAATGAGCAAAAACCAGCAAATCCATTTTTTTTTTTTTTTTTGGGGGGGGGGCCTTTACACCATTCCGTGTGCGAGGTAAAATTGATAAGGCAGTTTTATTCTTTGTGTCAGACCGATTACAGCGATACTTCATTTATATCGTTTGTTTTGGTGCTTTTATATAAAAAACTGTTATAGAAAAAAATTGCTTTTGCATCGCTTTATTTTTCCAGTGATGGAGCTGCATGGTGCATTTTTTTTTTTTGCGGGACAAGATGGCGTTTTCAGCAGTACCACGTTTATTTATATCCATCTTTTTGATCACATGTTATTCCACTTTTTGTTCGGCGGTATGATGATAAAGCATTGTTTTTTGCCTTTTTATGGTGTTCACTAAAGGGGGTAACTAGTGGGACAGTTTTATATGTCAGGTCATTACGGACGCGGCAATACCAAATATGTGTACTTTTTATTGTTTAAATTTTATTCAAATATTTTATTTACTGCTAGAATATTGTCAAGACAGTCCCCCTTCCTTTAGAGATAAAGCCCCACCCCTACTTCCTGTAGAGAGATAAAGCCCCACCCCTACTTCCTGTAATCCAGCTCCATCGTTGGAGCTAGAGATGGATTACATTTGACAACAGACAATGGACCGTAAGACTAAGCAGAGAAACTTAGTGGCTGAGGTGTTGGAGGGATTTTCTGGGGTAAGGCTACATAATGTGCAAATCACTATTTAAAAATGAAGTATTCTGTACACCGCTTGTCATGGAAAGTGCAATACCAAGATGGAAAAGTCGTGGATTTCATAGGATGGGGAGAGGTTATTGATCTGCAAATGAGGAAAAAATTGAAAACATCTGCAAAATCTCTAAATATTCCATCTGGAGTAGCAGGCACTGCCATCCTCAGCCGCTATCACTGAAGTTATTACTGGTCTGGGGAAGGTTCTGCACTTGGACAAATCATCAAGCTCCTTTGCTGGTAGTTCCTGTGTAATTACCGACCAATGACATTCCTCAATGTGTTGGATGGGAGCAGGTTTAGGTCACACAGCTGTTAACAGGCGCATAAACAATATGCGGCCTGGGATTGTGTTGATAAACTGCTGGAAAGGTCAGGTTACTACATACTTTGTCACTGCACACCATAATCCTGGGAGTAGAATCTAAGATGTTATCTCGTTATGGCTTCTTCATGGCATTGATCATGTAGGCTCTAGCCCAATGTCCTGATATCATTTAGTCCAAGACATCGGGACAAGACATAAAACCATAATTCTGAAACCAAACAAGAGTCCGTGCAATGGAAGAACAAGAGGGGTCACCAATTTCATTTGTCGGCACGTCTTCCATTAAAATTCATGATGTTTTGATGATGTTAAAGGTCAGTTCCTGGTGGGTGCAACGAATGAACACGTCACA